>NC_064614.1:527107679-527743393 GCF_023898315.1 Schistocerca nitens | reverse complement strand
ATGTGCATAATGGAATTTAGGTATGACAGTTCCCCATTTCACCCACATGCAGTAATTATCAGAGAAACTCAGTCTCTATGAATGCAATAAGTTGGTCAGATATGCAAATATTCTGTTGTTTTGTGACATACACCAAATGGCATGTGAAAGATCCATCATGCAGCCAAGAGTCTTAAGGCCTAGTTTCCTCATTACATTGGCTCTGGCCAGTCTGAAAATTCATTTAGTTCAATTCCACAATTTGTTGTGAGCTGCTTGCACTGAGTCATGCATTTACATAAGGCACCTTACGTAGTGTGGTGGTAGTATCTTGTGTATGTCTGTCACTTCCCCATTTTCCTGTTCCAGTTAAGAGTGGTTCACAGGAAGAACGATTGCTGGAAAAACTTCATGTGGGCTAAGGTCTCTTTAAATTTACCTTCACGGTCTTTTTGCGAGATATATGTAGTATCAATGTATTGGTTCACTCTTGTAGAAATGTACACTCACAAAACTAACAGTAAACCACATTGTGATGCAGAATGTGTTTCTTGCAGTGTCTGCCACTGGAATTGTTTCAGTATTTCCATGATGCTTTCATGCATATTAAATAAACCAGTAACGAAATGCATGGCTCTTCTTTCGATCTTCTCTATTTCTTCAATCAATCCCATGTGGTACGAATCCCAGACTGATGGGCAATATACAAGTATTGGTTAAACAAGGGTTTTGTAAACTTTGTCCTTTTTGGGTGTACTACAGTTACATTTGTTTATCTTGAAGATGAACTGCCACTCGTTGCACCGAACATTGATTCCCTGCAGCTCTTCCTTCACTGCAATTTTCTTGTGTTGCTGTTTCTCATTATACAACAGCAACATCCACGAAAAGCCTCATGGAATCTCTGTTGTTATCCACTAGCTCATTTAAATATGCTTTGAAAAGCAGTGGTTCTTAGGGCATGCCCAAAGTTACTTTTACATCTGAAGATTTCTCTCAGTTGAGAATGATATGCTGGTTTCTCTTTACTAGAAACTGTTCAGTCCAATCACACAGCTGGTCTGATAATCCAAGGGCTCATCTTGGGCACTAGTATGGAGTCATAGTGATTGCCTTCTGGAAGTCAAGAAATACAGCATTAACCTGGGTGTCAGTTTCTGCTACTTTCTTGTCTCGTGGACAAACAGAGCGAGCTGGGTTTCACATGATTTGTGGAACCCAGGTTGATTCCTGACAAGAAGATTTTCGATTTCCAGATATGTTATAATATGTGAGCATAAAACATGTTCCATAATCCTACAACATATTACCACCAGGGATTTGGTGCCTATGGTTTTATGAGCCTGTTTGATGACACTCCTTGAAACCAGAAACTGACGGTACAATGCTGGTAGAAGAGGAACAATTTCTTTTGCATACTCTATGTAGAATTATATTGGTATCCCATCAAGTCTAGTGGCCTTTTCTCTGTTGAGTAATTTCAGTTGCTTTTCTATTTAATAGTCACTTATTTAAGTAAATGTCATTTTGACATTCCTGCAATAATTTCGAGGAGAAACTACAATGTGATCTTGCTCAGTGAAAGAGTTTTGGAAAAAGACATTTAGTATTTTGGCCTAATCTGTGTCATCCTTTATTTTGATGCCATTATGGTCACAGTTTGTCGTGACAGATGGCTTCAATCCATTTACTGATTAACATAAGACATCAACTTCTCAGGATTTTCTGTCAAGTGGATTGATAGAATTTTGCTTTTGAGTTCATTGAACTCTACATGCATGGATCTCCTTATGCTAATTTTTGCTTTTTTCAGTTTTGCTTGTTTGTGAGGCTTTGGCTATGTTTAAATTTGCAGTGAAGCTCTCTTTGCTTTTGTAGCAACTTTCTAACATGGCTATCAAACCATGGCGGGTCTTATCCATTCATCACAATGTGACTAGGCACATCCCTCTCTAAAGCATATTGTACAATACTTCTGGACTTTGCCAGTTGGTACTCAATATTCTGAGAGCTGGAGATATGATTTCCATGTTGACTGCTAATATGATCTGAAACCTTTTGTGTGTCACTTGCTAAGCAGAAAGATATTCCTACATTTCTTTTTATTCCTACTTCCTTACTTGAGTCTAGATAATCAGTTAATTGCTAGGAATGGCTTGTGAGGCATGATTTTAGTTCTTTTTTTTTTACAAGAATTTTTTATAGCTTGCTTTATGTCTGATGCTACTCAGTTGTGGACCTCTGAGTCAGAGTGCAGAACACTACTTTATGAATCAGAGGACAGAACTCCACTTTTAAACCTAGATGAGGAAGGGGAGTTTGTGTATTATTTTTATGTTGTCTGTTGCTGTTCACCACACTCAAGAGTCACAAGAAAGAAATATGGGTCCTTTTAAGGACTTTATTAGTTCTAGTTAGCCCGTGATAATTTCAAAAATTGGCATAGTAGCAGTAATAAGCTATGGGAGTGAACTAGCTGTTAGCAGGGAGGCTTGCCTTTGCAGGAAATTGTGTACATCTGCTTACTGAAGAACAAAATTATTATTAGCACAAAATTTTTCTGATAATTAGGGTTTACTTGTAGGAGAAATTAGAAGATTTTATTCAATTGTACTATGATTTTTGAAGAAGTATGAGTTCACTGCTACTGCTAATTAATAAAGCAGGGAAAGTATTGGTGAAACAAAAGAAAAAGTTTACTGTTTGGCAATAAAAATATGCATCTGGCCACCTCACACTTAATCCTACCCCTATTAGTTTACATTTGAGTGGGAATATTGAGAAACTCCACATATCCGCTTTTGACAAAATTGAGTTACCTATGATTTTGTACATTAAACATATAACCCAATCATGGTATAGAGCAATTCCATATGTTTTGGCACTTTTTGTGTTGTTATGCGGCCATTGTGTCACCTTAACTAAAGGGAAACCCCAAAACTACAAAAGATACGGGTTTCTGAAAATTTTAAGTTGTCAGCTCTGTTTAAAACAGAGAGAATAGCCGATATTGCCTCTTACTGTTTGGTACTTGACTTATTTTGTTATTGAGGGTAAAAAAAAGAATGCAGTGGAGTTTCAAAAACATAGCCACCAAATGGGCAAGGGAGAAAAATGAAGCATATACAAATTGGAAAGAGAATAGATTTCAATCAAAACATCATGGAAATGACTGCAGGTGAGTTCTAACCTGAAAGTTAGTATTGCTTCAAAATTAAGGTCTAATTACACAATGAACATAATAATATAGAACAATGAAATTCAATTGAATACGTAATTCTGCTTCCAGTTGTCAGATGAAATGTGTGACAACCAAGGTAGGGCAGCAAGATAAAGAGTTATACACTAAATTTATTGACTTCCAAATAAAAAAATGAACATGATGTATTCCTTCAAAGCCTCATAGAAGTAAAACCATTGGCAAGAAAGAAGCCTAAAAGTGATAAGGAATTTTAGAGTAAGAAACCAAAAGGACAGTCTTACATTTATTGGTTATCAGGGTCTGAAGATAAGCTTCATGTTTGTAAAACGGCCTTCCAAAGTGTTTTTGGTGTTGGCAGTAACCGAATAAGGCACCTGTGCAATCTGTTGAAAGAAGGTAAATCTCTGCAAGATAAGAGGGGGAAATGTCATCCTGGAAATGCAAAACCAGTGGCTTTAATAGGGCAAATAAAAAATCACATTAATTCATTTCCACTCAGGAAAGCGTGTTATACCAATGAAGAATACAATTTTCTTGACCCAAAATTTAACATGAAGATTATATGGCAGATGCCCAAAAACATTAAACTGGATATTCAAGTTGACCAGCAATTTAATTCGAAAATTTTCTGTGGGCATTTTAATTTAAAATTTGTGCAACCCCCAAGTGGATACATGTTGCACATGTGAAGAGCTTGGTGTAAAAATCAGAAGTCCGTCTCTGAATGATGATGCCAAAAGGGCGGCAATAGCTGAGGTAATAGTGTACAAAAGGCACGCTAATAAATTCTTCAAGAAATTGCTTACTGTTAAAATGAAAACTGAAACTGATTCTACAATTGTAGGCCTCTCATTTGATTTTATGCAGAACTTGCAATTGCCTCAGATACCAATACAAGATACATTTTACTTGTGTCAGCTTTCAATAAATATCTTTAATATACATAACTTAAGGAATGTGGGAGCCAGGTTTTATCTCTATCATGAAGGAATAGCACAAAAAAGCCCCGATGAAGTCTGTTCATTTCTTTTTTATTATATAAATGAAAATGTTGGACAACATGTTAATACTTTTCTTGTTCTCCAACTCTTGTGGATACAAAATTAAAAATCATACAGTGGTGAGATTTTGTTTATTGCTTATGGCCAGGTAAGATTTCAGTTCATCATCCATTACTTTCCAATAAGAGGCCAATCTTACCTTCCTTGTAACAGGTTTCAGCATGGTGAAAAAGAAAATTACAAAGATGGAAAGAATATACCTGCAGAAAGAATACACAGAATTAATAATAGAATCAAGCACAAAGAAGTGAAAATACCAAAAACAGAAGAGGTGCTAAGTTTTAAGAAATTGTGGCCAAAGTTGTACCAAAAGAACACTATTTTCATTGAAACTTTACAAAGGGCTACACATAGAAATAACAAACAGCACTTTCATGTAACACAATTAATGCAGTTCTGCTATGCACATGAAACACTTGGTGCTGTTAAAGTTAGACAATTCATTATTGGGACAGAAGAACACATATTCCAACTGGCTGATCGAACTGTAATTCCACTTAGCCCTGTAAGTGAGCTTATCAATTTTGTGTGCCCATAAATGAGAAGAAAATGCATGACCTAAGGTGATTTCTACCATTCCCACCAAAAGAAGAAATCAGCAACTTCTGTTCTGACATATACAATTGGCCAACATGTGCCAAAGAATGAACCATGTATGGAGTATAATGCCAAAGAGAATGGAAAACCGCCATAATTTGTTTGATTTTTGAATATATTAGCAATAAAATACGAGTTAGGTATTGATTTATGTTTATTTATTACAAAATATTGAGAAAGCCCACATGTTCACTAAATAAATTTTAACATAACATCAAAAAAATATATTAGGATTGCCTGCAGATTATTAGCATTCATCTCTATAGATTCATTTTGACAAAAAATTAGAAGAAAATCAGAATTTTGGCATAATTTCAAAACCTGAAATGTTTTTTGTATCTCCTGAAAAGTTCATTTATTTATTTATTTATTTATTTTGGATATGTGGAATTTCTCAATATTGACATTCATTTATAGGCTTCCAATGAAGGAAAATTAATGCTGGATTTACTGCAGCATTTTGATTAAGTAGAAACTACTCTTCATGCTAAACATGTGCAACTGGTTCACAATGTACTACTGTTGTATGTTGATGTAGTGTTCCAAATTGCTGCAATGACATTCTTTACTGAAGGAAGTTGCTGAAGAATCTTGGATATCCTTTCTCATATTGCTGATTAATCACGCTGTAATGATCATTTGTTTCAACTGTTCAGATGTAAATTGGGAATATCGCAGTTTAGGGACAGTGCTACAGTGGAATTCACTTGTAATCTACTTTCTTCAGGTTGGGATGTTACAAAGTGACATTTTAATGAAGAAATGTTTTTGAGGGTAAATAAAAAAAATAAAAATAATTTTATGAGCAGTTTTTTAAAGTAAGGCTTAGATTAAATCCATATGTATCATATTTATCTCCCCACACACTTTCTGTTGCTGCTGTGGTATATACATAGTAGTCATATGTTTGCTTATAGTCTAAGCCACAGAACACATAGGTTGCTAATGCATGCACAGATGCAGAAGTCCTAGTGTGGTCAAGATGGGTGTCAGAAGGGAGTTTAGCAATAAAACTATTGAATAAACAGAACTTCAGATAGATTCTAGGTACTGAGAATGCAGAAGGGCTCTTACAGGGTGAACTGCGAGGGTGTCCATCTGTTTCAATGATACCTGGAATAAGGGAATAGGAAAATGGAGAGAAGGTAATTCACATGAGCTGGTAGCCAAAGAGCTGGAGTACACGAGAAACAGATTCAGATGGCACAAAGCAGTTTGCTCTGTTGCAAAGCTAGATCACAGAAGTGTGACCAGAATGTGCTGTGTCCTTGAAGATGCCCTCAGCAACTACCATGTGACTCCTCCTCCTAATGACTGTCTACAGATGCATGGGGTTGATTTTGTCAGCAAAGTACTGGAAAGTGTGGTATCAAGCTGATGCCTCAGTTCAACTAGGCACATAGATACTATGGGAACTCACGCTGGCAACCTGATTGAAAGCCATACAAAAAAAATCAGAATAAAATTTTGTATAAAAATGCTAAACTGTTCCCAGACTGTCAGATATCCTGTACGTACATTTCTAATTGTGTTGTTTTCTTGTCAAGGATTTGTTAAGTACACTTACAATTTTAAACTATTTACTGCTTGAACCTAATGAAATAAATGACTCATTAGTGGACTATCATATCTATCTCTGCATCATCTCATCTATTTGAATATCACTGACTCAGTTGACAAGCAATATTCCTAAAATAAAATTTTATTTTTCATTTATTCAAAAGTTAAATTATGCTTAGTTATTACAAGTGCAAGTGCAAAGCACTTACACCAATGCTCTGATGTGTGTTTTTTAACATACTTCAGAACATTGCAGTTGTACTGAGAAACTCAAAAGGTTTTCGTCTGTTGTATGTTTTCAACCTCTCTTTGAGTGCACAGTAGCTGGCAATAAAATAGAGACAATCATGTAGAAATTTTATGTCACGCTTGAATTTCACTCGAATGAGTACTAACAACATTTCAAATCAATAGGTTACAAATGTGTACCAAATTCAAATTTTATTTGATGGTTGTACACACAGTTTACAGCCACAGAGTGCCACTGCAAAGGGAATTGAAAGGGTCAGTGGGTAGTGACTGAAGGAGCAATAGAATACAGCCAGTAGAATTCTCACATAGCTTACATAAATCAACAGATAGATCAAGCAAAGAGCTGAGCATTTCAGAACCACATGTTTTGAAGGCCTTATGGAAACTTTGAAGCAGAAATTTTAATGCTTGGTACTGTTGCAAGATCTGACACTGAAGGACAAAGTGGAGCAGGATATGGAAGAGGGTACTTTGGACACTTTGCATGATTTGTGATGTTGTTTTTGTGAAATCCTGTTGGGTATATATAGAGAACCAGGATTTGAGAAAAGTTTTGTCTCATCCATATACATTACAAAGGGCCCACCAGAATAAAACGAGGAAGGTTAGAAGGCATAGTGACTATCATTTTTCACTTTCTGTATGAATGAAATAGGAAAAAAAGTCATTAATATTGGTATGTAGTCCTTTGTACTTTGACAGGTATGCTGGCTTGCAGAGTATATATGAACAACTTACTGCAGAAATGCAACAGTTCCATATTTCCTAGTTGTGCAGTAGAGACAAAAAACTGAATAAAACCAATTTAATGCTGTTTATCTCCTGACACTTTCTTCTTACTCTTGGTGTAGGTGTACATTCTTGTTACATACATGTAAAAGTCAAGTATGACACAAGGGGAAAGAGGAATGAATTTGTTTCTGTTGTACATGTTCCATTTCTACAGTAAACTGGATTTTCAAATTAATTGTAGGGTTAAGAGACTTGTTTTAAAACGAAATTTTACATATAAATGTCTTTTATTGAAATAACCTTTGTTTGTTACATATTTCTGAATAATATTTCATTTTCTGCGTTGTTGCATACCTCAGTTATATTAATCTAAATCACAAGATGTCATTGTCATCAGCCATGTTGTGACTGAATTCCAAAACTACATCTTGTCCTGAGGGGTATAGACCAAAATTTATTGATTTCATCAATTTTGTTGTTATGTGTAGGTTGTGCAGATAGTCTAATATACACAATAATTCCAACATCACTAGAATCTTCTTTTGAAATAAGTTCAGTTTAAAAAAGAACTATTTTATCCAGTCATCATTTTATAATTTAGAAACAAATCAGTTGGGCTGTCATTCATTTATAAACTACTTTATTTCATTATGTTTATTTAATTTTTTATTGTTGTTGAATATAATTTGCTCATCCACATTGCTTTACATTGTTTTTTTGTGTTCATTCCTGCTAATAAAGCACTTCTATCTCTTTATGTTTTCGATGCTCATGATTGAAAATGTTTGTAATATGAATGGAAAATTGTCTGCTTGAAGTGGCAGCAGGCAGAAGCCTTTAGAAAGACATATTATTATAAGATTGGAGACATTTGGAACCAGCTGCTGCTTATTCTGGCAACAGGGATGAAAGAATTGAATTGGAATTGGGTGATAAGGCTTAAGCATACAGGAAAAGTCATGAAGAGCCTGGGTTGAGGGAGACTTGAGAGACAGGATCAGTATACTGTTGGCTCAGGAATAGGTTAGAAAACTTATAAATGGCAAAGAATGCAACTGTAAAGCTAGAGACGGAAGTAAAAATTTCATAAATAAGTTAAAAACTTGGGAAAACTGGATTTAGGAAAATTGTAGAGCAGTACAGATGTATAGTTACCTATTTTACATAATATTCTGATCGCTCACTTTTCTTGAAGAAATGCTTTGTTATACATATCTGCATAGGTCCTGAAGATAATTTTGCAGAATCACAGACAGTTTTGGATGTGAGACCTGTGTCAGAATCATTGTCGTTAAAAACAAAGTATCTGTGCTTGAGAACATTTATTGCAAATAGGATAACAGCATGCTCCCAAAACACTTCCCATTTTTTTATGTTGGTCAAACTCAAATGCTATACTGATGAAAAAGAACAATTATTTGAAAGGAAAATAAAAATTCCATGCTAATATAAACTCCAAGGATGATGGTAGAGACATGATATAATATTTATCTATTCATTTTTATTCATTTGGACATCTGTGCCAGTGACAATATCATAATATGCACTAACTTGTAATAATAAAATAGAAGAATACAAAGTTCTAGAATGAAAATAACATAAGAAAAGTGCTGTTCATGAAATGATGGCGATGATGATAATAATAATGATGATAGTAATAATAATATTATTAATAATAATAACAGCGTTCATACTTATATGTAAAACATTCTCTGTTTTCTCAACGTGTCAATTCGGGATAAAATCTCTCGCTTTCGACAATAGCCTCCGTTGTCGTCATCAGGAGCAACTGACTGTTTCCACAGCTTTCATACTTCATATTTTAGTGACTTACAATTGTAAAGACATGTACACAACACTGAAGTGCCGATAGATGAAAGTGAAACAAATTTTGAAGACAGCATTGGGGAAAATATGGACCAGTGACCTGGACCTTGCTGAGAGAGGCATTAGAGATTTGCTCTTGGCATCAAATGTGGCTCATCCCCAGGACAAGTAGGAGGCAGAAAAAAATGGTACTGAGAAATGCAGAAGAGGAACATACTGTAGTGATAATAATTGAAAGTAGAATAGAAGGAAGATGTAAACAGAGAAGGCCAAGAATAGTGTTCTTAGAGGCTGTGACACCCATATTGGCAAATAAGATGACTAGCTAAAGTAAGATTGTCGTTACATTGCATTTTGGCTATCAGTTTTGTGATTGAGGAAAGAAGGGTGGAGACCAAGATAATCTCCTATTTAATTCATTTCAGTGAATTTCATATAGATAATATGACCTTCAACTCTTGTAGAAGCCCATTGAAAATTTGTGTTGCAGAAAGCTAATTGTTTTGGACTTTTTTAATGGGCTTTCTTGCAACAAAAGATCATTACCCTGTACAGTGTTCACTGAATAGATTATGCTATTCATTTTGAACAAGTTTGTGTTGTCAGCCATAAATCCTGTAAGTGTGTAGATGTACTGCAATGCATATGTAAGAATCCCAGCAAAAGCCTACATGAGCTTTGTGACCTTTTTTCCACAATGTATCAACTAGGTGACTCAATTATGGAGGAAAAAATTTCTTTTCACTCAAATGGTGTTCCCTGAGATATTTGGTCATTTGACACCAAGGAGTGAAAGTATATGAACCAAACTGTCACTGATTGTGAGAAATATTGTAATTGTACTGGTTGCAGACTCCTGATTCTACTGGAGATTTGAATACAAACCTTCCATGAAAGTTTACCAGTGAACCTCAGTCCCAGAGGACCGGTATTATCTGCTTAACTAATCATGCATCATTGTGAGTCAAATGTTGATGCAAATAATTTGCGTAAAAGATCTATTTGTACCAAGTTTTATTGCACTTAAGAGTGAAGCAAGAGTCCCTTCTCTCCACAATGTGATTGATTATATTATTCATTTTCTAATATGAGTCTATATAAGTTTTAGTGACACTTTTGTTAAGGACACTTGAGGAATTTAGTTTATACAGTATCCTTCTGTTAACCTCTAGTGACCCCTTGTACCATGTGTTATACATCTGTTCAAATGATGTTCCTACACAATGTGTGCCATTTTTTGTAAAAGTGCCGACTGTATTGTATTCAATACACTCTGCAGAACAAGTTCACAGCCTGCTCCTCAGAATGATCACTAGGTGTCAGGAGCAGTAAGCAACAAGTGTGTTTTGGATGAGAAAATATGGCTTCAAGAAAGAAAGATTAGTATTGTTAATTCATCGTTTATTTACTTCTAAAGCAGTACTAAAATATTGTTAACAGTTGCCCCGACTATAATTCAATCAAAGAAAGTGACGTGAAAGACGATTTTACTTCTGAAAAATCATACTTTAGTAGATGTAGTCACAGATACCCAATGTATCAAATATGATACATTTCATGTGCCTGTGAGCAAATGGCAGTCGGCTGCATTTTCTATTGTTCATTCGTTGTTTCAACATTATTTTATTATTTTTAGTGCTCATTTGATAAGTTTAATAATGGGATGGACATTTCTAATGCTTTCTATACAAATAAAACTTCGCAAACGTGATTTACAAATGAAAATCTAAACGTTATTGACAGGTCTATCTGATTCAGGAATAGCTCAGCATCTGGATGAGGTCTTTGACACTAATATTGCTGAAAATCTGATGTTCAGCACCACCGAAAGGAACACAAACAACCCAGATAGATATGAAAAGGAAGGTGATGAAGAGGAAAGTGAAGAAAGGGAAGAGCTCACTGAAAAGAAGAGAAGATTAGTTCAGCCAATACCACCAATGGCCAAAAGATACAAATGTGCTTTCCAAATGCCAGAAATGGGTACCGAAAAAAAGAACAGATCAGGATGCAGAGGAAAGGGTTGTTCAAAGCTAACGAATGTGAGATGTTCCGAATGTATGGTGTTTTTGTGCTTTACTTCGGAAAGAAACTGTGTCAGAAAGTTTCATACTGCATAAGAATACCCCCCAACATTTTGAAAAATTTGTTAAAGATTTTGTAATTTTTTATTTATTATACTTTTAACAATTTATATTTCAACAAGATCATGTAATGAGACAATTTTAACAATTTTGTGCATTTTCTGGCATGAGGAGAAATGTATGTCATGCAAATAAGCAAAAATAAAGTGATATTTATTTCTTCACTGATTGGTTTGTTAGCAACCCGATGTATATAATACATGGCCTGCAACAATGTGTATATATAAAACAAAATTATTTATGAATATTTTACAATCAGTGGTGCCCACCAACATATTAAAGCTTTTTTTTTCTCAATTTACTGTATTAACTGTGACTTCAGGTCTCTAGAGGCTATGATGGGTTTGGTCAATCTCTTCATGTGGTGATGGATTATTAATTCAACTTATTAGGCTGGTGCATAACTTCATAGCATTTTTTGTTTTGCGTTTTGGTATTCTGGTTGCTTTGGCTTTATTTATTGATTGCCATTTTTTATTTGTTATTTGTAGTTCACTGTTGCTATTTGAACTGATATATCGTCATTTTGTCATTTGGCGATAGTGAGTGGAGCTGTGTATGCTAGAAAATGGAGTGCCAGGGTGAGAAATAGGAATGTTTCTGACACATTTTTTTGTTTAAGTTCTATAGAGGGATGACATCAGTGGAGGCAGCCAGAAACAGTTTAAGCTGTGTATGGGGATATTACCATTGGACAGAGAATGGCAAGAAAATGGTATTCTCATTTTAAGAAGAATCATTTAAATGCAGTAATCCACACTGGTCCATGTCAGTGTAATCGAGAACTGCCACATGTGAGGAAATGTGATCATTCCACCATTGTGCAATGTTTGCATGGAATGGGGTGGGTTCAAAAATCAGGTCTATGGATTCTGCATCCTCTAAGCCAAAATCGCAATAATCATCAGGTGGCTGTATGAGCATCTCTGCTGGCTGATCATCAATTGCTTCATAAATAACACTGACCATTCTTGTTGTTGTTGTGGTCTTCAGTCCTGAGACTGGTTAGATGCAGCTCTCCATGCTACTCTATCCTGTGCAAGCTTCTTCATCTCCCAGTACCTACTGCAACCTACATCCTTCTGAATCTGCTTAGTGTATTGATCTCTTGGTCTCCCTCTACGATTTTTACCCTCCACGCTGCCCTCCAATGCTAAATTTGTGATCCCTTGATGCCTCAAAACATGTCCTACCAACCGATCCCTTCTTCTAGTCAAGTTGTGCCACAAACTTCTCTTCTCCCCAATCCTATTCAATACCTCCTCATTAGTTACGTGATCTACCCACCTTATCTTCAGCATTCTTCTGTAGCACCACATTTCGAAAGCTTCTATTCTCTTCTTGTCCAAACTGGTTATCGTCCATGTTTCACTTCCATACATGGCTACACTCCATACAAATACTTTCAGAAACGACTTCCTGACACTTAAATCTATACTCGATGTTAACAAATTTCTCTTCTTCAGAAACGATTTCCTTGCCATTGCCAGTCTACATTTTATATCCTCTCTACTTCGACCATCATCAGTTATTTTACTCCCCAAATAGCAAAACTCCTTTACTACTTTAAGTGTCTCATTTCCTAATCTAATCCCCTCAGCATCACCCGATTTAATTTGACTACATTCCATTATCCTCGTTTTGCTTTTGTTGATATTCATCTTATATCCTCCTTTCAAGACACTGTCCATTCCGTTCAACTGCTCTTCCAAGTCCTTTGCTGTCTCTGACAGAATTACAATGTCATCGGCGAACCTCAAAGTTTTTACTTCTTCTCCATGAATTTTAATACCTACTCCGAATTTTTCTTTTGTTTCCTTTACTGCTTGCTCAATATACAGATTGAATAACATCGGGGAGAGGCTACAACCCTGTCTCACTCCTTTCCCAACCACTGCTTCCCTTTCATGCCCCTCGACTCTTATAACTGCCACCTGGTTTCTGTACAAATTGTAAATAGCCTTTCGCTCCCTGTATTTTACCCCTGCCACCTTCAGAATTTGAAAGAGAGTATTCCAGTTAACGTTGTCAAAAGCTTTCTCTAAGTCTACAAATGCTAGAAACGTAGGTTTGCCTTTTCTTAATCTTTCTTCTAAGATAAGTCGTAAGGTTAGTATTGCCTCACGTGTTCCAACATTTCTACGGAATCCAAACTGATCTTCCCCGAGGTCCGCTTCTACCAGTTTTTCCATTCGTCTGTAAAGAATTCGCGTTAGTATTTTGCAGCTGTGACTTATTAAACTGATAGTTCGGTAATTTTCACATCTGTCAACACCTGCTTTCTTTGGTATTGGAATTATTATATTCTTCTTGAAGTCTGTGGGTATTTCGCCTGTCTCATACATCTTGCTCACCAGATGGTAGAGTTTTGTCAGGACTGGCTCTCCCAAGGCCATCAGTAGTTCTAATGGAATGTTGTCTACTCCCGGGGCCTTGTTTCGACTCAGGTCTTTCAGTGCTCTGTCAAATTCTTCACGCAGTATCTTATCTCCCATTTCATCTCCATCTACATCCTCTTCCATTTCCATAATATTGTCCTCAAGTACATCGCCCTTGTATAAACCCTCTATATACTCCTTCCACCTTTCTGCCTTCCCTTCTTTGCTTAGAACTGGGTTGCCATCTGAGCTCTTGATATTCATACAAGTGGTTCTCTTCTCTCCAAAGGTCTCTTTAATTTTCCTGTAGGCAGTATCTATCTTACCCCTAGTGAGACAAGCCTCTACATCCTTACATTTGTCCTCTAGCCATCCCTGCTTAGCCATTTTGCACTTTCTGTTGATCTCATTTTTGAGACGTTTGTATTCCCTTTTGCCTGCTTCATTCACTGCATTTTTATATTTTCTCCTTTCATCAATTAAATTCAATATTTCTTCTGTTACCCAAGGATTTCTATTAGCCCTCGTCTTTTTACCTACTTGATCCTCTGCTGCCTTCACTACTTCATCCCTCAGAGCTAACCATTCTTCATCTACTGTATTTCTTTCCCCCATTCCTGTCAATTGTTCCCTTATGCTCTCCCTGAAACTCTCTACAACCTCTGGTTCTTTCAGTTTATCCAGGTCCCATCTCCTTAAATTCCCACCTTTTTGCAGTTTCTTCAGTTTCAATCTGCAGTTTATAACCAATAGATTGTGGTCAGAATCCACATCTGCCCCTGGAAATGTCTTACAATTTAAAACCTGGTTCCTAAATCTCTGTCTTACCATTATATAATCTATCTGATACCTATTAGTATCTCCAGGATTCTTCCAGGTATACAACCTTCTTTTATGATTCTTGAACCAAGTGTTAGCTATGATTAAGTTATGCTCTGTGCAAAATTCTACAAGGCGGCTTCCTCTTTCATTTCTTAGCCCCAATCCATATTCACCTACTATGTTTCCTTCTCTCCCTTTTCCTACTGACGAATTCCAGTCACCCATGACTATTAAATTTTCATCTCCCTTCACTACCTGAATAATTTCTCTTATCTCGTCATACATTTCATCAATTTCTTCATCATCTGCAGAGCTAGTAGGCATATAAACTTGTACTACTGTAGTAGGCATGGGCTTTGTGTCTATCTTGGCCACAATAATGCGTTCACTATGCTGTTTGTAGTAGCTAACCCCTGACTCCTATTTTTTTATTCATTATTAAACCTACTCCTGCATTACCCCTATTTGATTTTGTATTTATAACCCTGTAATCACCTGACCAAAAGTCTTGTTCCTCCTGCCACCGAACTTCACTAATTCCCACTATATCTAACTTTAACCTATCCATTTCCCTTTTTAAATTTTCTAACCTACCTGCCCGATTAAGGGATCTGACATTCCACGCTCCGATCCGTAGAATGCCAGTTTTCTTTCTCCTGATAACGACGTCCTCTTGAGTAGTCCCCGCCCGGAGATCCGAATGGGGGACTATTTTACCTCCGGAATATTTTACCCAAGAGGACGCCATCATCATTTAATCATACAGTAAAGCTGCATGTCCTCGGGAAAAATTACGGCTGTAGTTTCCCCTTGCTTTCAGCCGTTCGCAGTACCAGCACAGCAAGGCCGTTTTGGTTAATGTTACAAGGCCAAATCAGTCAATCATCCAGACTGTTGCCCCTGCAACTACTGAAAAGGCTGCTGCCCCTCTTCAGGAACCACATGTTTGTCTGGCCTCTCAACAGATACCCCTCCGTTGTGGTTGCACCTATGGTACGGCCATCTGTATCGCTGAGGCACGCAAGCCTCCCCATCAACGGCAAGGTCCATGGTTCATGGGGGAAGAGGTCCATGGTTCATGGGGGAAGACTGACCATTCTTATGAATGGTGAATCCAAACAAAGCAGCAACTCTCCATACAAAGACCTGCACACACACACAAAACATAATATTATGCACCCAGTGAAACAGTGATGGTGTGGTGCACTATGAATTGCTTCCCCAAAGTGTAACCATAAATGCTGACATTTACTGTCAACAATTGAGACGTCTTGCATAGACAATCCACGAACAATGACCAGGAAGACTGTATGAAGTGATGCAACTCCACAATAATGTACATTTGCATGCTGCCTTCAAGGATCTTCATCTCTGAATGAAAATACTCTCTGAACATGGCTCAATAAATTATTCACCTCAGAACCACATGATTTCTATTGTCGTGGAATTGAAAAATTATCCTAACAGAGTGCTGTAATTAGTGAAGGCAAATATTTTATGGACGCTAAAGTATCTACTATGTACATCTGGTGTATGTATTAAATTATGGAAAAATGCTACGAGCTTATGCACCAATCCAATACCTCGTGAAACTAATTTTGTTAGTTACATTTCTTAGTTAAGGAAATGACTTAAGTGTAGCAAATTGCAATTAAACTAATTGAATTAATACAGTTGAGTGTAATATTTACACTCAATAAAATTATTGTAGTGCATAAGCCAACTTCAGGAATGTAATTGAGTACATCATAATCGATTGTCCATCAGAGATTTTCCCAGTGAATATGTAATTTAAATTCTTCTTGGTGATCTAGTTGCATGAAGTTATTGATTCTGCACAATTTTCTGCAGTCAAAGTTGCTGCCACCTTCCAGTGACTGCTCAGGATTGATCAGTCGGTCCACCAGTGTCTCCGTTTACACTCTGTTTGCCACCCACTCTCTTCAGCAGTGGCCACTAAAACTGATATGCTTCTACCATTTTGTGGATGACACTTTTGTCATGATGCCCCATGGGTAGAAAACATGATGAGTTCCTGCAACATCTGAAATGCCTCTATTCCAGCATAATAGTTCAGTGTTGTGGTGGAACATGATGATGCTATCTCAGTCTTGGATTTCCTAGTGAGACAGAAATGTAACAGTATGCTGAGCCACATTGTCTACAGAAACGTTGCTCACATCAGTTTATATTTACAGCTACATACTTTCAGTTGTCACCACAACTCACAGTGTGAAAGGGTCTTGTGTGCCTTAGGCCATAGAACAAGAATAATCTCCAAGGAAGAGAGCTTACCCCCAGAGCTCAGACACCTAAAGACCACATTCAAAAGACATAGATAAAATGACCAACAAATAAGGCACTCTTAGTGGCAGCCAGTGGCAACACAAAAGTGGGATGAGCGGGAGGCTACTCAGGCAACAGTGTACTTCTCTTATGTGAGTGATATGTTGAACAACGTTCTGCCCGCCTCCCAACATCTCTATTTTGTTAGGAACTGTGAAGAATGATATGGAACTGCACAAGTGGGTAGTCTAATTGCCAATGTAGCAATCCACATATGGGGGGGGGGGGGGGGGTAATTGTGCAATCAATCAATCATCCAGGCACTTCCTGTTATGTGAAAAAGTAGGGCAACCTTCTACTCCATGCTTCTTAGATGAGGCTGAAACTGACTGAATGCATTGCATCTAATTCCATATTATTTACAAATATACTGTGGTCTTCACTAGTGAAAGACTCTATTTAAAGAAAAAAAGGAAAAGAATTCATTTGAAAGCTAGCAACGTTCTCCCTCTTGTTAATGTACCTACTCCTTGAATTACTTACATTCTGCTATGACTTCCCTTTACCAGATTCTTAGATAAATATGTCTGCATATAAGTTGGTGATGTCACAGACATCAGTTGAAGTTTGATGATAACAGCAACACCTTTCATTTCTTCATTTAGTTTCTTACTGTTTTGTTTCAAATAATTGGGTATATTTGTATTTATGTTCTCCAAGATTTGAATAACCATCTAGATGTTTTTATGACTGTGATTATATCTTTAATTGATAGTAAGCGTAATTAGACTGCACTCCTTCTGAATCTTTGATTGAAGGTTATCTTTGTCCTAGAGAGTGATATATGTATTTACTAAGAAAGTATATTTTTTTGGAGATCAATATTAGCTATGTTTGGAATATATTGGTGGAATTTTATTAATTCATGAGATGCCACATTCTATAAAAAGTTATAATAATTTAAAGTTCAACGTTTACAATAGCAGCAGAATTGACATTGTCAGCTATAGTGAGAATGGTGGCGCCATCTCCAAATTTTTAGTAGATCCTTTGAATAGTTTACATGCTAAGGATCCTGGAGCATGATACATGTTTGTTTTGTTTGGTAGTTAAGGCTTTCTTGGCCTCTGGACAAGACAAAATTTCTTATCTTATATAAATGAATATTTTCAATTTATATATATTAGCCAAATACACAGAAACTCTGCCCCTTTTCCACCCTGCCCCCCCCCCCCCCCCAACAATCCCAAACCTATCATAATGAGAAGCTAACGATGAGAGTGACCTGTCACAATCTGACTTATGATCTCGATGAGTGTCTCCTTTCTTGACTTGTTTTCATGATAAGACTAACCATGTTTTCCAGAAAACATCTGTTAATGCTTAAACAAAACAAATATGTATAACAGTAATGCTTAAATACCCTGTATATCAGTATCATATTATTGTATGTTCCAACCTTTTGTAGGGATTCATAAGCAGTTTTCTTCTGGAGAACTCTCAAGAAAAACAGCCTCAGCATTTTACTAGTACATGATAAAATCTTATTGTATACAATATCCAAAGTAGTAGGTGCATAGAAAGAGGACAAATGCACAAAATAATATACACTTGTTACAAAGCTGATTACAATCCATCACCAATGAGCGTGCTTTTTACTGACTAAATTTGTTCTCTTATTTGGTTTTTGCTAGCAAATGACAAATTTTTAAACAACAGAGCTTTGAACTACATTACACACTATTGCAAGTTGCAGATTACATTTTAATCATCAGTCATTTTTAACTGTACATGGTGCAGTTTTTCCTTTGTCTTGAAGTGTTATGTTATTGTTACTGAAGTGTTATATTATTGGAGATCATCTCACGTAGTATTAAGTCCTCTGTTGTCAGCTATGTTGATGGGGGATCACTTCTTTTTACTACTTCTGTATTTTTACATTGGAAGTATCACATGATCAACCCCAGAATTTACCAAAAGCATGTATGAAACAACTAAATATCTAAATCAGGACTGCTGGACTGAATGTGGAAGCTGGCTCTTCAAAATTGCAAGTCTGTAATTGTAATAATGTGCAATCCCAGCTGTAGGATACTCATACAGTGTCAATATAACAAATATATAGTAATGTAAATAATTTGGGAGTTAAAGTTACAACACACAAAAAAGTAGAACTGTTGAATTGTTGGCAGGCACATACAGATCACACACTTTAACTTGGCCCATTTGTGGAGCATGCTGGGAGTGAAAGTGTGCAATCAGCTCAGAGTGCATTGGCTTCAGGGACAAGCCCCACCTGCTTCTCACAGAGCAGCCAGCTTACAGATTATAAAACAAACAAATGTGTGATGGTTTAATGCATCACAGAAGTGATGTGAAAGTAAGCATCACTTTAATGTCTGAATAATCTGAAATGGAATCTTACTGCACAGTATGATATCAGTCAACTTTCACCGGTCAGAGAGGGGTTGAGCCACAGTGCGCAATGAGTTAACAAGTCTGAAATTTTAGCTAGCTTTTAGATAAATCCTTTTTCAAGCTAGAGTACCGATACTGGAACAACTGAACAAGGGCTATGGCTTTGACTATTTATCATTATGTCCAGATATGAGACACATCCTACCCGCAAGCCTTCCCATCCATGAAAATTGGTATTCTGCTGCCCTCCCAAACCACACAATGTCCTGGTCCATCTTTGTGCAGCATCCACTACCAACCACTTGCACATGGGTCATACCTCCAGAATCTGTCCAATATACTCACCCAACACATCCTACTCCAGTCCCATCACTGGCCAACCTCATACCATCACAGGCAGAGTCACCTGTGAAAGAAGTTGTGTCATTAACCACCCCTGCTTCAATTTCTGTGTATATGGGAATCAACTAGCTGTCCACCAAAAAGAGTGATCACCACCTTGTGGTCAAGAACAGAGTTGACGATGCAGTGGTGGAACATAGAGCATGAGTCGTGCTTGGGTAGCTTCCGGCATTGCCAGGAAGTTTAATATCAGCTCTCACTCCACTGCAGCGTGGGAATTCTCATTCAGTGTATCCCCTGTCAAAGGCAAATTTTCTCTTTCGAGTGGACGCACTCAATTAACATTGATTGTACTTCTAAATTTTTCTTTGTTCTAGTTGGTCTGAAGTATATAGGGTATAGTATGCAGTTTGTGCTACAACAGGAAATTGTTGCATTAAAATTGTAAAACTGGTGGTGAGATTTAATTTGTTTATAATTAATCAATGCTGTTTTAAAATTACATCTAAGAATGGTGTAAGCTTATGTTAATCAATTATGGTGCATCTATGTGTACAGATTAATAAAATGAAAGTACTTTTTTAGAAAAAAAAAATGAAATGACATTAATATGTACTGAAAATGTGGCCCTTCGAAGAAGTAGCTAAGTATGTTCATTAGCTACTGTTAATTGTGCAGTATTTTCAGAAAAGTCTATTGAGACACGTTTTGCCTAAACTTCATTTTAATCATTGGTGCAGTATAATTTTCGCACTATTTAAAAGAGAAACATAACAGTTAAATTAGTTTATTGTTCATTTTCCCCATGACATTGAATGTAATGTAGATGTGTTCTTTGTAGGTAAACCAAGATACATCACAAGTTTTCGAGGTAAAAAGCAGCTTGTTCATGATGGATACATATATCACTTACACTGGTATAGAGGTCAGAAGAAATATTGGAGATGCATTGAATATAGCAGAGGTTGTTTTGGTCGTTGTACTATGGATGATGATAAAATTATGTATGTTGTGTCACATACTCATGCTCAGCGTTTTGATGAGATACGTGAGAAGGAGCAGCTATCACACTTGAACAATGAACTTTATAATTTGACCTATAAAATTCGACTTTAGTAGTAAGATAGATAATGGCAGTGTTTGTAGTCTAAGAGCTTTAAAGTAATGTAAATATTATATATAATTATTCTAATGACTTTTTTGGTCAAAAGAGAATGTTTAAAAAATTTCTGTTAGAAAATTATTTGTGCTTTTCTAATTGTTATTTTAAAATTGGTTTAAAAAATACTCTAATGATGTAATTTACCCCTACCTACTATACAGTGAAATATCATTGCTGCTTATTATGATATACTGTGTAAAGAGGATTTGTGTTGATTTAAATCTTAATCTAATATCAGTGCTGGATTATTGGCCATCCAGTAGCTACATTGTTTTGTTTAACAATCATCGTAGTAACTGTTCTGGTATTTTAAAACATTAAACTTCTCGAATCCAGTGGGACAAAGGTTGCTGCCCAAAATTGTTAAGCCTAGTTTAACAAGTAAGCATAGGCTATAAAATTCTGAACGTTGCCATTATGAACCATATTATGATTTTGTTTTCTTAAAATATGAGCAATATTGGAAATGTGCTTATGCATTGAGCACTTGTTGTTCATTGAAAAGTAACAATTACAAGACCAAATAAAAAAGATTTGCATGATAGTTAGTAGTAATTCATAATTCCTACATCCAAAATCTACTGTGTTATTGGAAGAATGTGAGTTCAACAATTAATATAGTCATAAGTAGTGGAAACTGGAAATAAGTGACATATAAAAATATATCTGGGCACAGCAGCCAAATATTAAAGGCACAGAGTGTACTAGAGATAAATTCAAATGTAGCATTCACTGCAGTTATGGACCCGTATATGGTTTGTGGAGAGAGAAAGAGAATAAAAAATATTTATCATGGAATCCTAAATCTTGTGGTTTTGGATGACATATATTTGGTTTTGAGTGTTAGTATTACTCCCACAAAATCCTGTTACAGCTATTATTATTATTATTATTATTATTATTATTATTTTCGATTATTCCCATTTAAGAGAGCGTTTGAACTTGAATTCCTTTATGATGATTGTTTATGTTTTTTCTGAGCCCAAATTTGCTTCATGTCCATTTGCATCCTGGTCTCTTCTGTGTTGTGGTGTCAAATTTATGTTTTTTGATGATGTTCCTGAATTCAGTTCTATTTTCTGCATCATTTACTGTTATGTGTGCTTGTCTGAGGTCCTCTTCAACTTCTTTTATCAATTTTGTTTTTCCCCTGCCTGAGTTGATGACTTTAAGAATTCGCTTTGAAATTCTGTTTTCATTCATCCTGTGGATATGTCCGTAGAACTGCATTCTTCTTTTCCTTATTGTATCCGTAATCATGTCTGTGTATTTATATAATTCTGATGTTGGTCTCTTCTTCCAGATTCCTTGCTCTTGTATCGGGCCAAAAATTTTCCTGAGAATTTTCCTTTCTTGTTTCTCTATTTCTTTGATTTTAGTTTGCCCACCTATTTGTGTTGTTTCAAATGCATACAGTGCCTCCAGAAGTACGACAGTGTTGTAGTGCCTCAATTTTGCGTTAATGGATATGGACTTTTTGTTATAATAGTTCCACGTGAGTTTATATGCTTTCTGTAGTTTTTTTATTCTTTCCTCGTTGGCCTTTATGTTGATCCCTGATGGCTGGATGATTTCTCCCAGGTACTTAAAATGTGGTACTTGTACGATCTTCCCATGGGTTGTCACAATAGGCAATGTGTCTTGTGGCACTCTTTCTATGTACTGGGTTTTCTCATATGAGATTTGCAGGCCAGTTCTTTGTGCAATTTCGTGTAACTTCTCTATGGCGTTAGTGGCTTCTTTTCTATTATTTGTGAGGATTGCAAGGTCATCCGCAAAAGCTAAACACTTCACATTGAATCTGTTATCTTTTCTAATGCCAATTTGGATTCCTTTGACTTCTTTTTCCCATGTCCTGATAATTTTTTCAAGAATGATATTAAAGAGTAATGGTGAAAGTCCGTTACCCTGTCGAACTCCAGTTTGGATTTCAAATGGTTCCGAGATATCCCCCATAAATTTAACCTTGGAGACTGTGTCAGTTAATGTTTCCCGAATGATTGCTCTTGTCTTTCTGTCAATGCTGAATTCTTCCAGCGTCTTGCAGAGCGCTACTCTGTCTATTGAGTCGTAGGCCTTTTTAAAATCTACAAAAGTAACTACTGTGTTTCGGGTGTTTCTCATCTGGAGAATCATTTTCAGATTCCAGATCTGCTCTATGCATGATCGTCCCTTGCGAAAACCAGCCTGGTATTCTCCTATTTGTGGGTCAGCTTGTTCTTCTAATCTATTCATGAGAACTTTTGATAGGATTTTATATGTGACCGGTACGAGTGAGATACACCTGTAATTATTTGGTTCAGTTTTGTCCCCTTTCTTGTGGAGTGGATGGATGAGTGCGCATTTCCATTCAGAAGGGATCTGTTCTGTTTCCCAAATGTTTAATATGATTTTGTGGATTTTTCCTGTTAATCTTTCATCATTTAGTTTCCATAGTTCTGCAATAATTCCATCTTCTCTTGGGGCTCTATTGTTTTTCAGTGTCTTGATAATTTCTACTATTTCGTTGGTGGTTGGCAGTTTAGCGTCAGGATTTGGTGTAGACGTCTCGTAGTGAATATCCTCTGTAGGTCTTTCGCAGTTGAGAAGTTTGTTGAAATAGTCTGCGAGGATTTGGCAGTTATTCTTCGTATTAGTTTCTAGTGAACCATCCGGTTTCTTGAAACAAAGATTGGGTGGCTGGTATCCTGCAATATGTTCTTTAAACGTCTTATAAAAATTCCTGGTGTTGTTCTTCTTAAAATCTTGTTCTATCTCATCTAGTCGCCGTTTGTCATAATTTCTTTTTTCCCTCCGAATAGTTTTCGATGTTTGTTTTCGGATTACTAGAAATTGTTGCCATTTTTCTGATGTTTTGTGACTATGGAAGTTTTTCCAGGCATTGGTCCTTTCTTCTATTGCTTGGTCACATATTATATTCCACCACCTGTGTTTTCTCCTTCTCAGTGGGTGACCCAATTTCATCGTGGATTTGAGGACGTCCACAAGTTCTGTCCAGTTTGTGGTGTTTGTCTGACTAATTTCCTGTAAGATGTTTTCCTTGTTGAGTTTTATGTATTCGGGGTCTGGTCTCAGCACTTTGTTTAGTTTTGGCTTTTTTCTATTGGGTTGTAATCTGGCCTTTATCTGTAGAAGATGGTGGTCTGAGTCAAAAAATCCTCTTCTCGTTTTCACATTCAGAATTTCTGCTGTGTTACTCTTGGTGATGGCCACATGGTCTATCTGGAATTCACCCAACATTGTGTTGGGCGACTTCCAAGTATACAGTTTCTTGTTGGGTTTTTTGAATTGTGTTGACATAATTACGAGGGCGAAATTTTCGCAAAAGCTTATCAATCTTTCCCCATTCTTGTTAGTTCTCTTGTGAGCTGTATGGATTCCGGTGATTTTCCCGTATTTTTTCTCTTTACCTGATTGTGCGTTAAAGTCGCCTAACAAGATTATTACATGGTGTTTGGCAATTTTTTGTCGTCTCTTCAAGGTCATTCCAGAAGGCATCCACTTTCTAGTGGTTCTTCTTGTTATAGTTATTTGTAGGTGCGTGTGTGTTGAACAAGGTATATGCTTTGTTGGCCGATTTGACGGAGAGCGTTGATATACGTTCTGAGGCAGACTGGAAGTCAATGACAGAGTCGCTGATAGCTTTGTGGACTGCAAATGCTGTGCCAAACTGTTTGAGTCCTTTCTCATTAGTTTTAACTGCTGGTTTTCCTTTGTAGATCCTATAGTTGTCTGTATCAAAATGGTTTTTGTCCGTAAATCGTGCTTCCTGGATTGCAAGGATTTTGATCTGGAATTTTTGCAGCACGTCTGTAAGTTGTTTGATCTTGCCCAGTTTGAAAAGAGTATTAGTATTAAGTGTACCTATGAAGTGTCTTTGTTTTGTGTGTAATAATTTGGACGTCGTCTGGTTCTCAACCTGAGGCATAACATGATGCTCCTGGTCCCCCGGAATCTGATGACCAGGTAAAGCCAGCCTTGTGACTGGTGCCCGGGGTAGTGGATTCATTCCTTGTGTTGTCATCATGTTTGGTTTTCAAGTTGAAAACTAACTTGGTGGTGGTCCTTCCGAGGAAAGATCACGAGGAATACGACTTGATTGTTGAGATCAAGAAGGTTGCTGCAGCCGCACCATCTAGGTGAACAGACGCTGACCCCTAACCACTGGATACCAGGCAGACGTTAGGGGATTTTGGTTGATAGTTTTGGTCCACCCCGGGTATTTTATTTCCCCGGTACCCTCCATATCTGGAGAGCATTCCCCTATCCGCCACCTGGGGAGGCGCCCGATGGGAGACTATCAACTCCACATGGGATTATTATTATTATTATTATTGTTATTATTATTATTAATTTTGGCCATGCTGGCTAAGTTTAAAAGTCATGACTGCATGGCAAAATTATTTGTGTTTTTCTGTTAACAGTTACAGTTATTTATTTAATGTTTAATTTAACACATTACAGTACATTTTTAGCATGTTTTCCTCTTTATCAGGCATTTATGCATAAGAACATTACTTAAAGTTACAGTTTATTTGAATGTAGTCATTTGCTAAACTGTAACTTTTATGACTGTGAGAATGATCAGACAAAACCAAGAATCTCACAGTATTCTCTTAAGAGGAAATAACTGTCATAGGTAAAAAAGTTTGAAACAGGAATGGTTGAAAAAATTTAAAAAATAGGCAAGTCGCAATGTCATGATGTATAGAGGTATAGCAGTCCCCAACCCTAATGTTGATACAGTCCTACTGGATGTGGTATACATTCACCATTCTCCAACCTTTGAGTTGTCTTACCAAACACTTAAAGGGAGAACTATAACTTAAAATTGGATATTGAACAATTGTTGCTTGATAGAGTTATTGAATGTCTGCTTGAAGGTTTTTGTGCCAAATTCTGTCCAACTGGCACATTACATCATCAAAATTAATGACAAACCAAATAATTGATTGCACAATGGCCAGAGATTGACCAATGCATCATTGACTTGCTCAGTTTGTGAAGTTCTTTGTCTTGAATAAATCATTCAATTTTGCTGAAATTGTTGCCCTTTCTTTGTCTGTATATGTACATCACATCTACCAACTTCCATTCAATTTGGATAATTCCTTCATTATGCATTTTTTATTTTATTTTGTTTTTATTTTTTGGGTGTATTATTAATTGCCAGAAATAACAATTATATAAAGTTAAAAGTAACCCCATGCAATGATGATTGTAGAATTATGTTGTGGACCATATAAAAGAAGCTGAGTTGGTTCTAAAAGTTAAATAGATTACTAAGAAGCAGAACTGTAATAAAGAGTAGTGCACTGAAACTATAAAATTATACACGGGGGAAAAGAGTACTTTCCTAACAATGATCTTAACACTGTGAGTATTAGAATCAAAGCCTCGGTGATTTTCATTTCTTCTGCCTCAAACATACTCTGATAGATGACTCCAAATTCAATCTTTTTGTGATGGATAACAAAGTGGAGGTAATGCACCAAAGACAGGCAGAAACTACCCATGCTTATGAATTTTATTCATTGATGATTACTATAATATGACATATTGTGTTGTTTTTGTCATTCGAATTTGTTCCCACAAGCGAATCTGATGATGATCAGTTTTGTTTCTACTATGAAAACTGACACAAAAATTGAAGCACTCAGAAGCAAGTCAAAAAATGTAATGAAACTTCACTGGCTGAGAGGGTATGTGATATCAGTGATTACAAAGTTGAATCAAATCTACAAAGAACTTGGCAGTGTGAGCACACTTATCAGTATGATGTTGCAACCCCCTCTGGCTCAGATGATGCATTGTTTCAGTTGGGAAGAGTGTCATGAAGACATTGTATCCTCTCCTGAGGCATGCTGGGCCACAGCTGTTTAACTGGTTCTTGATATCCTGGATGCTGGCACTGGGGCGTAGTTGACATCCAAGCTGGTCCCACACACGTTCTATTGGCAACAGATCTGGAGATCTTATTGGCAATGGGAGTACGTCAACATCAGGAACATGTGTCGTGTGTGAATGAGCATTGTCCTGTTAAAAATTGCACCATGATACTGTCTCATGAAAGGTAACACATAAGGGTGTAAGATGTCTGTACATATTGTTGTGCTTTCAGAGCTTGCTCAGCCATTGCTGGTCATGACCTGAAGTCATACCCGAATGGCTCCCCATACCGTGATGCCAAAACATTGCAAAAATGGGACCTCCCAACAAATTCCCAACCATACTCACTAAATGATGTTCATCTGGGGTAGTGCAGAACTGTGATTCATTACTGAATGTAATGTGACACCATTCATTGGCAGTCCACACTTCTGATGCACTCCATCGCTCCACATTCAGCCGTTTGTGTTTTGGTGTTAATGAAAGTCTACACATGCATCGATAATTCCCTAGTCCAGCTGCTGCTAGTCTCTGACCAATGGTGTGAGATGACAGCGACTATTGAAGGAAGTCCGTTTCATGTTCTCAGATGGCAGGTGCAGATGTGAAGGGTCTATGATGTGCATGGTGCACAATACTACAATTCTCCTGTGTGGTGATCAGAAGTGGCCAACAATAACCATGCCAAAGAATGTGGCTGTCTTTGTGTCCCCATGCATCTCATCACTGAGCCACTGCCACATCAAATTCACCTGTACAATTCAAACTGCCAGCCAATTTGAACCCCACAATGAGAGCCCCTTCAAACTCTGTCAGGTGCTGATAATGCTGTATCACATAAGTATGTGGCATCTCCGTGTCCTTCACAATAACCACTCAACATCATATGCTGTTCACACATCTTATATCCGTACCAGCCTTGGTAACAACACTAAACACAAACGTCACTAATAAACTCTGTTGGCTGTTCCATCTGTCACAAAAAATTGCAGTAGTAATCATTTACATACCCCCACAGTGGTGTATACGTGTATGAAGGTACATTGACATCCGAACATGTCTTCTCGGTGCTCCACTTTTTTGTGCAAAATTTATGCTGTACCAGACTATCCATTTACTGAAATCCTTGAGTGTGTGTATCTACTGAAAATAACAGTGAGAAGTCACGTACAAAATGATTGTGATCTAATGTAGTGAATAACACTCTTAGCTCCACCTGCAGGGTAAGTCACTTACTTAGATGTATAGAATACATATGCTCTGGCTACTCTTGGTGTTCTTTTCATCACTTCTGACTGATGATGATTTGATGCAACTTATTCTTTCGGTCTCTTGTGTTGCTCCCTTATTTGTTCACAGCTTTAGTTTGCAAAAGAAATTTTTCTTAATGTATCACTGTTTGCTGGACCACAGTTTAAAATTTAAGTCCTTTATTATCTGTCTTTAGTCTCATTCCTTATACATTTCTACAGTGACAGAAATTTCATGATGGAAAGAAAAAAGAAAATTGAAAATGATGAAAGGCAATTGGTTGTAGCGAGACTGATTCTTAGTTAGTGGATGCCCACATCACTAAAATTGTAGGGGAACAAAAGGTTTATGTCATCTGTGTTGGTAGTGAAGGAATGGTAGGGGCTAAAATGTGTATGACAAGGAGGAGGACGTTGAGAGGTAATGGCTGGTGTGGGCTATAGAAAGATGGCTTTCAGCAAAGTAAGGAGTGAAAAGGTAGCATTCATAAAATGGAGACAGAGAGGGCATATAAGACAACATAACAAAGTCATGGATGAAAAAGGGGGGGGAGGGGGAGGGGGAGGGGGAGGGAGGGAGAATGAGAATACATGGAAGAGAGTTAAGGGCCGAGAGCTACCTGTCTTTTCCCTATCACTCATCCCACTGTCTCCATTCCCTCCTCGCCATACACATTTTATCTTCTCCCAGTTGCTGCAGCCTGATCATCCTCTCATAAACAGTCAGTCTCAATGTGGCTGCAGTCATTGCATTTGGGTGTCTTTGTGTGTATGAGACATGTACTTAGAATAAAACAAGAGGCTGTAGTTCAAAAACTAATATCAATTTGTGCCTATGGATCAATGTATGGAATAACAGTCAAACACTGTAGCTTTACCTCTTTCATATTTATTTGGACTGTACATGCTGAAGACATTTGATTTTCTACCACTTACATCACTATCTAATGCTAGGCAATTAAGTGCAATGTTTATGCCAAAATAGATGAATTGCCAATGTATAGGGAAGAAAATTAATTGTTGATAGTAGTACTTTGAGTTAGAATGGATACTGTTTATGTTTAAATTATAGGTAATAGGCTACAATGTGATAATAATAATAGTAATAATTATATTTGTTTCTGTACTAGCCATATGTTAATCAGCAGCAGGTGAGTGGCTATTTTTCGTCATTTTTGTTTATTTTCTTAATGCATTTAGCTAGGTATTTCCTAGTATTTTATTAATAAATTACAGTTCCTGCTGTCAGACACACATCTGTACCTTAATTCTGGAATTTAGCTCACTGCTGATGAAAAGTCAATCTTTCTTGAGGATGAGTTAATAAGCATGTACACTATTAATGTAACTGCCTGTGCTGCTATTGGCAACTTTCTGTCAGTATGATATCCCTCTTTTGCATGTTCAAGCTTTGTCCCAGTGGCTTTTTACAGCTACTTCTCTGCAAACACTGCTCCATTGTTATCAAGTCAGAAGACTAGTGCAGTGTAATTTGATTTCTTTAGCTGTAAGGTGTTGCAGAGACTGTTATTCAAATTGTCTGACAGGCAAATGTGATACTGAATCCACTGTAAAAAGTGTATGTAAGACAGTGGAGAAGTTCAGTTGAGTATAATCATATGTGGACAATGAAGCAGGGTTAGTACATGTTTGTATACCTACTGTTGGGCAACTGAGTGTAATATTCATGTTAAAATAGATACCCTCTGCCAAGACCTATAGTCTGTTCAACATAGGAACAGTCCTGATGTAAACATTATGCTGCATATTCTTCCCTGTTTGCTATTACATTATTGGATTTCATTTCCCACAGAGCTTCAGCTGTATATAGTTGGGTACAATAATAAACTTATGTTTTACATAGAAGTGAAGCTTGCCCACAGGATACCTAAATGCATAACACTTTACCAATGACATGAACTACCACAGCTTATTTGTTTCTGTTTGCATTCCCCAATAAAATTTCATGTAATCTGCTTCCAGTTACTTTATTTTTACACTTAATGATTAATGGAAAATCTCATATAAAGATGTGAAACAAATACTAACAAAGAGATAGAGGGGCTGGCCAGTACTTACCTCAGCTCAGTACAGCCAATAGATACACAAAACAGAACAGAAAATATACGTATCCTAGCTTTGGGAACTTCGTTCCTTCGTCAGGGAGGAGAGAGGGGAAAAAGGGGAAGAAAGGAAAGTGGATTCAGTTACTCACAACCCAGGTTATGAAGCAACAAGGGAAAGGTAAACAGGGAGGATAGCAAAGATGGAGGCTTGGGTGTCAGAGGGAAGCCAAAGATATTCTACTGTAAGTACTGTGCCAGCTTCAAACCAAAGAGGATGCATACAGAAGTAAAGAGGTATATAGTATAAAGATAAACACAACTATGTAGGATGAAAAGATGTGTGAATGGCTAAAGAGGAAAGGGAAAGAGGAGAAGACTGAAGAGTAAATGGGAGTGAGGTTGGTTAACGTAGGTTCAGTCCAGGGGGATGGCAGGATGAAAGGGTGTGTTGGAGTGCAAGTTCCCGTCTCCTCAGTTCTGAGACACTGGTGTTGGGTGGGAGAAACCAAATGGCATGTACAGTGTAGCAGGTTCCTAGGTCCCTAGAATTATGCTGGAGGGCATGCTCTGCTACTGGGTATTGGACATCTCCTAGGTGGACAGTTCATCTGTGCCCGTTCATGCACTCAGCCAGTTTAGTTGTTGTCATACGAATGTAAAAGGCTGTTCACTGCAGGTGTATCAGCTGATAAATGACATGTATTGTTTCACATGTGGCCCTGCCTTGAATTGTGTATGTTTTACCAGTAACGGGGCTGGAGTAGGTGGTTGTGGGGGGATGCATGGGGCAGGTTTTGCAGTGGGGTCGGTTACAGGGGTAGGAACCACTGGGTAGAGAAGGTGGTCTAGAAATATTGTAGAGTTTGAAAAGGATATTACGGAGGTTAGGGGGGCGATGAAAGGCAACTCTGGGTGGTGTGGGGAGAATATTGTGAAGGGATGATCTCATTTCAGGGCTTGACTTGAGAAAGTCATATCCCTGGTGGAGTAATTTGTTGATGTATTCGAGGCCAGGATAATACTGGGTGACAAGGGGGATGCTTCTGTGTGTTCTGGGGGCAGGAACATTGTTGTTGGAGGGGGAGGAATGTTTGCTAGGGAGATCTGTCTGTGGGCAAGGTCTGCAGGATAGTTGCAGGAGAGGAAAGCACAGGTCAGGTTATTGGTGTAATTGTTGAGGGATTCGTCACTGGAGCAGACAGACATCCAGAAACTGAACATAACTGAAAGTGACATTAGAAACTGAGCACTTCTCAGAAGGATACTATAAGAAAAGAGGTTTCAGGACAAATCACCCTGTAAAAAGATCAGTTCCCCTTGGACGAAGGAGAGAAAGGAGAAACATAACCAGAGAATGTGGGATTACTGGGCAAACATCAGGTATTGTGGTCCTTAGGTGGCCCATTTGAAAGAAGGAGAAGAAGCAGAGTAGACCAAACATTACTCCTTCAGATAGTTAATAAAATCAGCAAACAGCAGCAAATACTAAAACTTGAAATGCCATTCAAATTTTAAAAGAGGTAAATTAATATACATTAATACTCCTGTAATACACTTCTTAAGGGACCAAAGAGAATTGTATTTTAGGTTAGACAAAGAGCATCAAAAAATACTTGAGTATACTCAGTATAACTTACCTGCGACAGCAGTGTGTGATTTTAAGAGTGTATTATAGAGATTTTGCTGTATAATGAAATAAATACTGAGGTCAGTTAAGGTATTACTCACCTCAGGCATTTGATAACCTCTGAACTCCTTCCATCTCTGAATCTGAATCTGAAGAAGACATTTCGTTAGTAGAACTGCCATCTTCAACAATAATAAGTAGCTGATGAACGACATAATCTATTAAACCATCCAAATGCCACATTTCATCTTATTCTTTTATTACATGTTGCTCTGTACCCCACTAGCATTTGGTAGTGATGTGGAACAGAGCTTCACACATTAATTTAAGCAGGTCCAGAAGCTTAAATGTTATATTATTTCTTGTAACCCTTTAACTTGGCTTCAAATAACTTCTGTGGGGTTCAAAGTGTAGTGGTATGGCGGTAACCTAATGACAATATGACCCACAGACAGCATCATAAACTTCAACCTATTTCAGTAAGTCAAGCTGAATCACAGTAGGATAAACTTGTGCTTTCTTTCCCATTGGGCAATTTACAATGTCTACCTCTGTCCAAGATTTTTGTGAGCTCTAATTTGGGTAGAATATCTTTGAACCATTTTAGGAATACTTCACCATTCATGTCTTCATGATAATCTCCAGTCTTTTTTTATTCAAAAATCAGTTCAGCACCTTCAATAAAATCACAGTTGCTTTCTATATGCACTGTAATTAGCCTTGTGCCTTTTCCCATCAGATTTTTTAAACCCATTGATAGACCTGCAACAAAGACTTGTCTCTTATCAATCAGTGTTTTGTCGGTCCACAGTTTTTCTGCCACACCTCACGCATTAACTAATGTTTCACTGAGGTAGTAAATCTTCTGTTTCTCACATCTGAACTGCTGAATCTTGTGGAGATAATACCTTCTCCACAAAGGAATATCTGTGTGTGTGGGCTTACGTTATTTCATTTCCTGCTTTCGAATTGAGAACCAATTTCTTTTATCAGTTTATAAAATATCATTGTTTTAGAAGAAGGCATGTCATTGTCATTATTTATTGCTTAAAGTACCCTGTTTATTGTAGGTTCTTTGTTATTGAAGAAAAATGCACACACTGTTGACTACATGGCATTTTTAACAAAATCGTCACATTTTCCTAAACTACATGACTGATGTTTTCCTGTCTTTCCTAGAGTTGCTTCTTTCTTCACATGCACACACTACGCTTGTCACAGAAACACAAGTGAAATCGGGTACTATTACTGCAAAGTCTTTACCAGTAGCAACTGATATTTTTCTCAAAAACACTGAGAACTATAAATTTTTCACCACTTTTTAACAGCATTTGTCTTCTATATTTCACAAAAGAACATGGTGCAATTTCAGTCATTTTCACCATACACATTGGAGAAACACAAATGAGTGTGAAGTACCACCATGACCACCCACATAATTATTGAGAGGCATATTTGGGGGGGGGGGGGGCGGGGGGCTTCCTGCTATTTTCATCAGTATTCACAGTGGGAGAGATTCTTCACACCTTCTTGATGTTTCTTCAGAATGATATATATAACTGAACGCTCCCATACGAGAAGATCACCGGTTACGGATTGAGGTCTGCTGAGCAGTGAATTGTCACATATGGAGGTTGATTTTCCTCCACACACTCCATTTACTTTCTAGTGTACACCACAGGATGCCATTCTGGAAAAAAAAGAAAAACTTAAGAGTGGAATTCAACCGACAACTATGTGTATACAGGTCATCTACTGTATCTACTACACGACCATAAGTTTGGTGATATTTTTTATAATGATACTCTGCCACATTTCTCAAATTTATGATTAAAAAAAGGTGAAAATTTAAGGTTTCAGCATTTCATTTTCAAAGTAGAAACTGAAAGAATGTTTACAAACCAAGTCGACATATACCGATCAAAACTAGCCATAACACAGTTTTTCAGAGAAAGCAATGGTAAAATATTATTTGAAATGAGGAATATGTGGTGTGAGCATTTAGAATTCTGATCAGCAAAACCATTGCAGGCTATAAATGCTTTAGAACTTCTTAAAGTTTCATTAGCGGTAGTATAACATAAAATATCGAAACATAATTAGGGTCTATTTCCAGTGACCTACACATGTCATGACCACTGGCCAATCATTGTGCATGTGTTTCTTTACATCAGTATTGTTCTTATGATGAATAAGGGATAGTGAAGAATATTCTAAAAATACTTTATGGATGTTGAATTAAAATGAAATATGGAGCTACCATTTCAAAACTAAAAGTAAATTTCAGAATGTGGAGTAGGAACAGTTGCAACCTCCAGTTAAGAAATAATTCAAAACAAAACCTTCCACGTGGTCTGCTGACTTTGTTCTGAGAGTTACAGGAGTCAATACATGAATGTTACCTGGTGAAGAATGTAAAAGTAAACAGTACAGTACAGTGTGATGCTCTACAGAGAACTAAAACCTGCAGTTCACCTCAAACGAAGAGATCTGGCATGACATTTTGTTGTTGTATGGCAATGACTCTCTAGATACTACCATTTGTGTGTCCAAACAGAAAAATCACCAGGTAAAATTGTTATAATATGCTCAGTAAGTTAAAAACAACTGTGTTTGTTGAAGATTATGCTGCGAATCATATAAAATCCACTGATGCACTGAATAGTGGTGAAGAGAGACAGTTTAAATTGGGTAAATTTGCTCTAGCAATTGGAAAGGTAGCAGACATAAAGTGAAATAAAGATTAACAAATTGGAAAGAATGAAATCACTTCATTGAAAAGTATAATGACAGTATTAATAACATATTTTCATCAAATGAAAATTTTATTTGCTTTGACCATTTTCTCATGTTTGTTCCAAAGCTTGGTATTCTTAATAAAAATAACAAAGTTTGTGGAATATTTCAACTCTGGACTATAGTTTGAATTCTGAAAAATGTTCAAATAATGTACAAGTACCTATAAAGCATGATGTTAGCGGATGCCTATTGTATTCCTTGCAGTTGTGGCATGTTATATGTTGGGGAATCCATCATGACTGTTGATCAGACCATCATGACCATGGAGGACCAATGTACAATGTACAATAAGTCTCTCACATGTTTACCAAAAATAAAATTATCTGTTATTACTTTTATGTTGTACTTTCATGTACTGATTTGTTTCATGACCTTGGAGATTTGTTGCTCAGTTTGGTTCTATGAAACTAGATAAAAAGAAAAAACACACACACACAGCTGAGCAAATCTGCTATTGCAGAGCACTGCCTTGACACTTGTCATCCCATGGAATATAAAAACACAGAGATTATAGAATGCACTTCCAACTAGTGCAATAGCATTAATACGGAAGGAGTTGAAACTACATTAGCAGCTGGCTAATGGAAGTTTTTGCTTAAATACTGCGTGGAATCATGCCCTCTCCCAGCTCAAATGACAGGAAGACAGAGTTAATGCTACCTCCTCACCTGTTGGTTATTATTAATACAGTTTGTCAACTTCTGACTCTACTCATCTTTGGTTGTGCGGTGGCACTAGTGTTTCAGAGAGAGAGAGAGAGAAGGGGGGGGGGGGGGGGGAAGTATTGGGTTCATGTATGGTTCATTCCTTTCAGCAGCTGGACCACAGACTACTGTGCTGAGGTGTGCAATGGGTGGGGATGTCCTTGGTGAGGTGGAGGTCTAGATGGCGAGTCTTCTTGCTGCCTGTCTATTCTGCCTGCTGCTTCTGCCACTTTCATGCCAGAGTGTTCCTGACATATTTTTGCTAATACCACATTCTATGCAGAGCTCAGTTGGAAACTACTGTCCCGATTGACAAGATCATTTTATACTCTTTAGCCGGCCGGAGTGGCCGCGCGGTTAAAGGCGCTTCAGTCTGGAACTGCACGACCGCTACGGTCGCAGGTTCGAATCCTGCCTCGGGCATGGATGTGTGTGATGTCCTTAGGTTAGTTAGTTTTAAGTAGTTCTAAGTTCTAGGGGACTTATGACCGCAGCAGTTGAGTCCCATAGTGCTCAGAGCCATTTGAACCATTTTTTTTTTGTACTCTTTATTTCCTATGCCTCTTGGCACGCAAGGAAAACATGGCACCATGACTCAGTTGATAAGCCAAAAAAATTCCATCAATGAAATTCACCAAGTAAGCCTGCATTCCTCTGTACCAAACCTCTATGGGAGAAGATCCAGCACAAAATCTGCAAAAGCTGCAAATCTAAAAAGTGAGTCTGCTCAGTCTGCCAGTCAGACTGACTTTCTTACAGCAGTGTTAGGATAAGGAGTTAATGCTGCAGTGTGTTTATTTGTGACATCCCATCAACACAATGAGGACTTTACAACTCAGGACTGGATAAGGATATAGTCAGAATGCTGTGCCCCAGAGCACCAGTACCAGCTTGGCTTTATGACTTCCTAAAACATGCAAAGATGGAGTTCCGCTGCATCTGAGAGCGAACATTATAAATTCATCAACATACGGCATAACCAAACACCTGGCTGGGCTACTAAAATCTGTCATGGGTCTCTGGTCATAGAACATCCAACACTTGGCAGAGTTTATGAAAGTGCTTCAAAGGATATGTCTAGATAAGTATGCTATCCTAGACAGCTTTGATATCATGTCACTCTTCACATGGTTACCACTAGGTGATGCCACAGTATTACTAGAGAGTAGTTTTGACAGTAGCACAGTGAAACTGTTTTGACACATCCTAACCTGCTGTGGTCCGTCTCCCCCTCCCCCCTCTCAACCACCACCACCATGGTTAAGCACAAAAACAGATAGTGGAGAAGTGCAACACAAAAACCATTTTCCGTTCAGTGGTTGAAAATCAAGAATATGCTTGGGTCAGTCAAGGACTAACAGGGCCAACACCTGACATCTGCAGCATCAGTTACAAGTGTGTCGTGCAGTACATCAACCAGACACAGCAATGCATCTTGCAGAGCTGTTCAGAACAAGTGAGGAGTGTCCACTTGGCCACTTGGCCACAACATCAATGAAGGCTACATGTTTGTTTTTGAACACACAGAGGTGCTGTGCTGTACTAATGGGTTTGGGATTTGGTCATAAAGAGGCAGAGGAAAGAAGAGTACACAATAATCTTGCCAGTTGGGACAGTGGTTGCCAACTGAGCTCCACATGGGGTGTTGTGTTAGCAGAGAAACATCAGAATTGCCCTGATATGGAAGCAGTGGAATCAGCAGGCGAAATAGACAGGCAGCGTGTGGACTAACAGCAAGACCTCCTTCCATCCTGCTGTGGTCCGTCTCCCCCTCCCCCCTCCCAACCGCCACCACCATGGTTAAGCACAAAAGCATTCCAGTGTAATAATAATACCTGTAACTCTCCTTTTATTTAGCAAGTGTCAATCAACCAGAACTTCTTTAAACAGACAACTTTGTGTTAATTCCTTAAATTTGCACATTTTCTGCCTTGACCACCCACACTACAGCTTTCTTAGTCTGCCAAAGTGTTATTGTTACCCGTATGTAAATGGTAAATAGAACCACTTTGAATAAATCAACCGTAAGAAATATTACATTTTTATCACACAGTAAATCAGCATACAGTCCCTCAAGCTAGTTAAAGTTAAAAATGCCTTTCGTTCATATTGGTCATGTCTCTTACAATGGGTTCCCAATGCCACTGTGATTGATTTACATGTAGTTATCTGCCACATTGTCCATTCCAATAGTAAATTTAATTTCTATGCTGGGTCATTTCCATAGCCAGAACTCTGACAGAAGATATATACTTTATAAAGCAGCACACTAAGGACACTCTGAAGAGGGAAGGAAACTGAAAACTGAAGTATTTTCTATTATTTGTGTACAAGATGTCATTTATGCAAAGATTTTGTACTGGCACATAAATGTTGCCTTGTACTGGAACATAAATATACCCTGGGTGAATGGAAACCATTATTAATATTTTTCCTTTGTGCTAGTGATTGCTTGAAAAGGGCATTAGAGAAGATATGTCCGTATAAAATTATACATAAAATACCTGCAAATAAGGGAAGAGCAAATGAGATTAACTTATTTCTCACAGAAGACATTGGGCCATTACTATGGCAATAACACAAATTAATTCCAAATAGTTTACACAATCATTGACTTTCCCCTGACCAATTACAGCTGCTAAAGCTTCAATACCTTTGCTTCTTCAAAAATCGCATCAACTTCATTGCATTGTCTCGTACACTGTGAAATATTGTATTTTCTCTGTGTAGCTGTTGATCCTGTACTTAAAGACAAACCTCCATAGCTGAGGTAGCTAACAGACAACTGTTGACGGTGCCTGCCTCAGAGGTACCCATTTCAAATCTTGATTGTGGAAGATATTTTCACTGCCAGTAGTTAGCTGGCAAATGGAGGAAAAGTGGTGATGTAAACTCCCTGATCAACAGACTTTATGAAAATGTTGTGGATTAAATTTCAAACATTTTTGCAGTGCCTCATGGAGTGAAGGCATGTGGCACTGTTGTTTGTGATCCATCCATCAGATGGGAAAATGTAATCTGACGCTATTTGGGAGTAGGGTATGTGCCAGCACCTAGCTTTATACTTCCCTTTGGTCATCATTATACAACACAAACTTGATGCCAAAATATACACACATGTATTACAGTCACTTGCACCCAACAGTCACACTTAAGAAACAGTTCTCACTCACCATGAGTAAAGGGGTTGTTGTGTACAGGGGAAGAAAACCCTTTCCAATGAGGCAGACAAACCTATCCTTTGGGATCCCCCAGCCAGCAGTACCATATCATTCTTTTCTATTCTACTTAATGACTCATGGTTTTTATTATTGACAAATACACTTTATCTTAAGTTTCTTGTAGTGATAATAAAAATCTCTTTTGTGCTATCCTTATCTTAAAGTGTGAAGTGTCTCTGTTATCTAAGTTGGTAGCACGGAATGAAGCAGAGAATGACACTATTTGTAACAGATGTGTTACAGATTTTTCTATTTCTTCCTTCTTCCTCCTTGATGTAAATGTCATTTATGTACTGGCCTTTCTGTTCTGTGATTCCATTGCTGCAGTTTATCAGTATTTCAATCAATAAATATTTGTGTTAAAGGAATTATTTTAATTTTCTTCACAGTGGAAAGGAAAATTCTCTCACTATAGTTCAGTATCATTTGATGAATATGTCATCAAATTTCTTAACTTTTTATATGGGGGTTAACGAGTTTAGTGGACAGTTTGTAAATATGACATGCATTGATTATAATTTATTTATTTATGTATTCATTTATTTCCCAGTTCTGATAACTGAGCAGTGCAATCATCATAAAATTGTACTTGGAGCTCAGCTGTAATGTGGCAAAATGGGAACACAAATACATTTTGATTTTCAGTGTTTTGCCGTCATGGTCATGGCCAAAGCCATATTTTTCTGCCAAACATTTCATCTGCAGCTGCTGCAAACGTCTTCAAAACTTATGGTGGCAGCTGATTCATTCTGAAACATCTACATAACAACTGGAGTCAAAATGTCAGGTTCAAGAACGTGACTTGAAACACAATGAAAATCTCAGAAAACAATTACATCAATAAAATAAACACGTGATGAAAAATCTGCATTATATTAATATTTTTATTTCTTTAAATAATTCCATAAAGAATATTTTTTGTTGTAATTGTTCAAGAAACTGCTCAGGCACTCCACTTCATTGTTGTACCCCCTAACAGGTTACTGATTTCTCAGTTATCTTTTAAAGTTGTGTAATATTTGCTTTTCAGGCCAAAAGTGTAAACAAGTTTTGAAAGTTTGAGAGGTTCTACCCATAGATTTTCTTGCTACAGTAGAAACAGTATTAAAGTTGGCCCACTATAAGCTCCAATGAATGTGACATTTGGTATGTGATGGATATCTGAAACATGTTATGTTAATTGAGATATAATTTTTGCTGAAGTGTCACTTTTGAACACCACCAGTAAACCCCATGGAAAAACTTCTTACTCCTTACCACATCAGATCAGTATTATTTTTGCATGTCCTTCATTGTGGGAGATGTAATCCTGTATCATAATTTGTTTGTGTTCTTTAGAGTAAACATAACTGTATGTTTATTTTTGAGGACTGAACTCTACCCATCATTTCCAAAACTTAGATTTCATATTAAGCATATAAACTGACTTCTTTCAAGTTCATTTACATAAGATTTCCATTACGGTTGTGTATATAACATTCTTTAATTATGGTAGATCATATATTAAACTAGAAATGTAAATGCTGTTGTACTTTGTCTTTTACAAACACAGAAAAGCATTTAGTGTACAAACTTACACTAATACTGAAATATTGATGTAGACTTTAGTGAAATCCTTCTACATAAAATTCGGAGGTAGGTTCAACATGAAAAAGGGAATCTGTATCATACTATAGCTGTGATGAGATACTACTGAACTTGAAAACCATAAACGGAATGACAATAATAGCTATGAGAGGCAACAGAGTTTTTGCTACCAAAATATGGCTTTGAACAACATCAAAGGGGCCAATATTGAGGCATTTACAGAAATACTGTTAATCTCATTTGCTCTTCCCTTATTTGTAGGTATTTTATGTATTTTCTTGTAGGTATTTTTGAGACCCTATGTATAAGTAGAAAGTGACTATAACTATCAATAGATTAACCTGCAATAGCAATAATGTAATTTTCGAATACAGAGGGGACACATACTAAAGCAGATGGACATGTTAAGTGATGAGGTTAATACCTCAAGAGTCAAAGTGGCAAACAATTGAATCATTGGATAATTTGATAGAGAAAGAAGTGAAGAAAGAGGGTTCACTGTGGAAAAAACCTGAGTTTTTCTCATAGCTTTCTATGAACACTCCTCCACTTCTTCCACCAGAATCATTGTGTGTGTGTGTGTGTGTGTGTGTGTGTGTGTGTGTGTTGACACTAGCATGATTAGAGGAATTAATGTTGAGTAATTCTGAGTTAAATTTAATAGTGTTGAACTGTAACACACTCCAGATTTTTAATTTATATTACAGAATATGTGACAAAACTTTAGAGGGTCGTCAATACTTGGTCACATAATTGGAGTAAATACCAAAAACTTTTTAATGAGAGCTTAAAATGTTTATAAATGTATCACATTTCAGTTTTCTGGAGTGAGGATTACTGTGTCCTATGTGAAAAGTTAGATAAATATGAGTGCACATGCACTAGACCACAAGTATATGCTGAAAATTTGTCTGGTTGCTGAGGATCCATGATAGATTTTTGTGGGAATGATAAATATGATGTGGGGCAGTATCATAGCGTAGGAGATAATTGAGCTGTTGGTTAGGCAATCACATGTTAACTGATGCGCTGTGGATGGTCATTGAATAAAATATAGTATGTGCTTATTTTTATCAAGAGTTAAGGAATTAGGTTATTGGCACTCTCCATGCTGGAAAATTTCAAGATTTAAGAAGTTCTTAGTTGCATCTACAGTGTAGGAAAAGATAAAATTCTACTTACTGTAAAGAAGACATGTTAGATTGCAGACAGGCACACTTAAAAGGCACTTCCATTGAGCTTCCAGCCACAACCTCCATCAGCAAGGAGAAACAGAAAACACACACCATTCATACACACAAGCAAGCACACATCAAACACACATGATCACAAACTCTGACAGCTCAGGCTGGAATGCATCTTGCAGTTTCAGTGGGAAAAATATTATCTAACGACATCAAATTATGTAACAACAATGATGAAGCAATGATTCATAATACCATAATTATTTCTATATCCTACGTCATACTCTGCAAGCTATGACAGTACAGTCACTAAGTGAATGAATAGAGGATTTCAAACCACTTACTGATTTTACATAAGACCAAAACCTCTTAGGATCTTTATTCAGATCAATTGACAAAATCTTACTTTCAAAGTCATTGAATGCTTCTCTCATTACTCTCATTACACTCATTTTCACTTTATTCAGCTTTTGTTTGTGTGCTAGATTTTGACTTCTCTTGAATCTGTGATGAAGTTCTCTTTGCTTACATAGCAGTATTCTAACAAGGCTGCTAAACCACAATGGATCTTTCCTATGCCTTAAGACCATGCTCAGAATATTTGTCGAAGACATATTGAACAATGCTTTTGAATTTTATCCATTTGTGCTGCACATCTTCATTGGAGCTCTCAATGACTAGCAAACCTGCCCTATGCACTTGTCCAGACTGGGCAGGAAAATTGGCCACTGGCCCAACGGGAGAGTTATCCCATGCTGACTGAGAAGTGAAGTACTCTAGGTAGCTCCTCGTACCTGTTACTAAGGTATGAGGAGCCAGCCATGCAGCCCGTCCCCTGTTTTGCTTTCTGCCGAGTGACATGCAAACACACCACTGTCCATCATTTACGCTTGAGTGAAGACATAATTATCCTATGTTACATATCAGAAGACACAGCAACAACCTGGTCACCAGGGGATTCCAAGGCTGTTGAAGGTCTTGTCACTGGCACCCCAAGCAGCTGCCTAGGGCAGTCGCCAGAAGCCTGTTGACCATGGCCAACATAGCTTCCAGCTGTTTACGGACAGCAGCCAGTTCTCATTGTGTCTGTTCACAATAATGACAATCCCTATCCGCATCGTAAAAAATGTAAAAAAAGATCTGAATAGGATCTCAAAAATACAAGAAAAAAACAGTGAGTTGTAACTGCGGAAGTACAAACATCCACTAAAAAAGAGAAAATTACCTGACTGTGGCATTACTTAGATGGGAATGTGGGCAAAATATAAATGCGAGGTGAACAAATACTAAAAGCTGCTGTGCAGAGTTCTCACTAAAGCACAAGAACGATAGATCTGCTAGGTCTTTGAACAGAAACAAGTTTCTTTACTGAAAAGGATGTATCAACATTTACTTTTTCTAGAAATTCTGCTTACACGAAAGCTGCTGCAGAAAATAAATATGCTAGCTCTAAAGCACTGATCTAAACTATTACGTACTATGTACTAACACGAGATTTAAGTGGAATCACTTGACCTGGCTCTTCAGACCTGGGATTGCCTCACACAGATATGCACTAAGATTTACACAGTATTACTTAAGAGTAAGCTAGTAAACACTGGTCTACACATTAAAATACACAAGTACATTTCACTTCCTCATGGAAATATGTGAGACACAGAAACTAAACTAAATTACTATGTGTCACACAACTAGTACAATTACTGGTGTCCTTTTGACTTCACAACAGCGATTATAGTTAACCACAACAGTTGTTACAGTTAAATGTTATTGGAGAAATCATATTTAAATTCCAATATATCATATTGATCTTGTTTTCTCAGGCTTCCACAGCCAAATATTTTTCCATTTTGTCAAAACTGAGTTAGTTCTATCTCTTCAAAGATTCTTACATACACTGATTTTTGGAGAGAAATTTATTGACACAAAGTGAGATTGATTTATCTGTGGCAATTTAAGTATGATTGTGCATTTAACAAATTGTGAAATGAAAAGTATCATCATGTGATTTACAAATCAAGATTTGGCTATTGCATTTAGACTTCCTAGTATACTGTTTATAAATATTACTTCCCAGACGGTATTTAATACTGTGGGATATAATTTCTGTTTTTGACAACCACATATTCTTTCAAAGTAAAGGCTGCAGCAGGCTGTAGAAGACTGTATGCCAGTATGGAGACACTAATACATCAAGGGGATCTGAATACCTTCCAGAGAATGAAAATTACTGTTTCTTCTTCTACACACAGTACCAGAGTGTTGTTGAATTCAGAACTGCTGAATTAACAAATGCTTTTCATTTATCATCTTAAATGTTTCTAGAGATTTTAGAGATTGCATTAACAGTGCACTGCCATCAGTAATAGAAAACATATGTCACATGTCAAATAAATAGCTAATAAAATAGCTACAAATAGTGACATCTGAAATGCCATTAATTTTTAAAAACCTGCTGCATTTTCTATTACCGAATTGTCAGAGGCTTAGTGCACACACACACACACACACACACACACACACACACACACACACACACACACTTGTGTGACTACATTTTCATGACACCATTTCAACAAAGGATTTTTTTTTTTGGCGGCGGGGGGGGGGGGGGGGGTTCAGTTGCAGTAGGCAAGTGAGAAAGGAGGGTGAACAGGAGGAAGGGCTGGGGAGAAGTGTAGCTGAAGGCTGCTGGGGAAAGGCAACAGGCACATGGGATACGAAGATGGCACAGATTGAGCTTGTTCTGACTGATGGCAGAGGGAGCTTTGAGCAGTCCACAATGACATGAAAGAGTGGAATGGAAGGAGTTGATAAAACAGAGGAAAGGGGAACTGTTGGTACGAGTGCAGAATGAGTCAGTTTGCAGGGGTGGAGGTAGGTGTGGGACAGGGCTAGTAGCAACTGAGACCAGAAAGGTTATGAGATCAAATTAGGACAACTCTCATCTGCATTATTCAAAGAAGCAGATGTCAGCGGAGAATCCAGATAGGTTGTGAAGCAGCCATTGAAATCAAGAATTTTATGTGTAACAACATGGTCTGCCACTGCATGTTCTGCTGTGTAGCTGGCCTTAGTGTGGCAGTGGCTACTCATCTGAGTCAACTGCAGTTTGGCGGTCACACCAACATAAAGTGCAGTGCAATATTTACAGCAGTGATGGTATAAAACATGACTGCCTTCACACATAAGATAGGACCAGTAAACTCTGATTCCTTAAAGAATCACACTTCCATGCATAAGACAGTGTCAGATGTCTGATTACTTTACAAATGTGTTAAATATTTGACATTGAGCATGAAAGAAAGAAAAAGTAGATAAGAGGTCTGAAATTAAGCATAAAAAGTTTGTTGGAAGTTGCTAAGTGCTCTCATTATGAAACAATGTATGAATGTAGTCTTGATAATTTGTGCTTCACTTTAAGCAAAATCAAGTTTTTAATATATCTCAATATTTATGATGCCAATCTCCTAAACTGTGTATATTACAGTGATATATTTAGGCAGGTACGTTAAGTGATGTAAGTAGACACTGTCTGCAAAAAGTGTTGCGAATAGAGTTAGAAGTAAGGAAGTGATGATTAACAATTCATGCCTGATGTTGAAGTTTTACTGTGCGCCATTTTAAGCAGAGTGTAGTTTTTCATGTATCTAAATGTCTATGATGTCATATCTCCTGAACTATGTGTAGTGTTATGATATAATTGTGCAGATACATTCAAAGGTGTATGTGGATACTGTATGCAAACTGCATTATGAGATACTGTATGCAAACTGCGTTATGAATAGAGTCAGTAGTAAAGGAGTAATCAATTTAAACATCGTGACTAATGCTTAAGTTTTACTGCCTGAAAAGGAAAAACGTAGCAAGTGATATTTTTTTTTTTTAGTCATTTTGTGGGTTTGTCAGCAAAGGCTGTAAAGGTTGGAAATTGTGTGTGACGTTTGTTGAAAGCAGCTAAGTTCTCTCATTCTCAAATACTGAGTAGGTAAAATCCAAGTATTTTCACGCCGTCAGTTATGGTGCCTCAACACAAACTCATAGTTTACAACTGTTATACTTGTCTTATTGTGTTAAACTTTGAACGTAAGATTGTATCTCTTAATTTCTTAAATTGGTCAATAATTATGTGAAGAATTGAAAGTAAATTTGTGGTGACCCTGGAAGCTGTTAGATTGGAAAACTGCAGTTGGTATTGGGTACCAGGTCTGAGATAGTCACTTAGTAATGTAGATAGGGTAGAATAGGTTGTGACGGAACAGGAGTGAGATGTGATAGAAGGATGTATCAGATATGTCATGCTCATGAGTTGCCCACTGGGATGGAAGCTAACTGAAAGAATATGCAATGAGACCAACAGGAATTATATGGAAGTCACTGTGATTTATGATGGTCCCCTAGGCATTATGAAAGGGGGACATGGTTCTTAGTAGGCTGTGTGATCACCACAGATGACAGCGCATGCTCTGCAATGTGCTCCCATGCTGACCACAAGGGTTGGCAAGGAGTTGTAGTGGTATGGCATTCTATTCCTCCACCTGTGTGGTTGACAACTTCTGGATGGTAGTTGATGCATGTGGATGTGCTCCAATATGTAGTTCTTGAGATATATTTGGCTGAAGTTGACTGGAAAAAAAATGCAGAATCCTTTTAAAGTCTTGTACATATAAAGGGAAACTTGGTCCATACAATATGAAAGATTTTTTTTTTTTTTCACTAAAAATATCAAGTTTTCATGATGGATTTTGTCTCGGATGGTCTCTTATTGCCCAGTAAGGTTTACCATCCATATGAATATTTTGAAGCATCTTCAAATAGAGGATTTTGTAAAGTAGATGTCAATCACAATGAAATTAATAGCTTGTGTTGTTATGCCATGGCTTCTGCTGTTGCCAATTAATAAAAAACTGGTATTCATGTCACCAAGAGAGCACATCCAGGCAAGTTACATGATGATGATGATTATGATGATTATTATTATTGTTTCTTTCCTTTCTCAGACCTTAGGTCTGGTTCGAAATGAAAGTGACGCGGACCTTGATCAAGCGTGACTTCCTTTTAACTGTACGGTATATGTTATATTGCGTTTAGGAACTTTCGGGTAATTGAACATGTATCAATAATTACGGATTTCTGTAGTTGTATATATGTGTTTGGATGTAGCTGTATTGCATTGATGTACTGGTGGATATTGTGTGGTATGACTCCTGTAGTTGATACTATAATTGGTATGATGTCAACTTTATCCTGATGCCACATGTCTTTGACTTCCTCAGCCAGTTGGATGTATTTTTCAATTTTTTCTCCTGTTTTCTTTTGTATATTTGTTGTATTGGGTATGGATATTTCGATTAGTTGTGTTAATTTCTTCTTTTTATTGGTGAGTATGATGTCAGGTTTGTTATGTGGCGTTGTTTTATCTGTTATAATGGTTCTGTTCCAGTATAATTTGTATTCATCATTCTCCAGTACACTTTGTGGTGCATACTTGTATGTAGGAACTTGTTGTTTTAAAAGTTTATGTTGTAATGCAAGCTGTTGATGTATTATTTTTGCGACATTGTCATGTCTTCTGGGGTATTCTGTATTTGCTAGTATTGTACATCCGCTTGTGATGTGATCTACTGTTTCTATTTGTTGTTTACAAAGTCTGCATTTATCTGTTGTGGTATTGGGATCTTTAATAATATGCTTGCTGTAATACCTGGTGTTTATTGTTTGATCCTGTATTGCAATCATGAATCCTTCTGTCTCACTGTATATATTGCCTTTTCGCAGCCATGTGTTGGATGCGTCTTGATCGATGTGTGGCTGTGTTAGATGATACGGGTGCTTGCCATGAAGTGTTTTCTTTTTCCAATTTACTTTCTTCGTATCTGTTGATGTTATGTGGTCTAAAGGGTTGTAGAGGTGGTTATGAAATTGTAGTGGTGTAGCCGATGTATTTATATGAGTGATTGCTTTGTGTATTTTGCTAGTTTCTGCTCGTTCTATAAAGAATTTTCTTAAATTGTCTACCTGTCCATAATGTAGGTTTTTTATATCGATAAATCCCCTTCCTCCTTCCTTTCTGCTTAATGTGAATCTTTCTGTTGCTGAATGTATGTGATGTATTCTATATTTGTGGCATTGTGAGCGTGTAAGTGTATTGAGTGCTTCTAGGTCTGTGTTACTCCATTTCACTACTCCAAATGAGTAGGTCAATATTGGTATGGCATAAGTATTTATAGCTTTTGTCTTGTTTCTTGCTGTCAATTCTGTTTTCAGTATTTTTGTTAGTCTTTGTCTATATTTTTCTTTTAGTTCTTCTTTAATATTTGTATTATCTATTCCTATTTTTTGTCTGTATCCTAGATATTTATAGGCATCCGTTTTTTCCATCGCTTCTATGCAGTCGCTGTGGTTATCCAATATGTAATCTTCTTGTTTAGTGTGTTTTCCCTTGACTATGCTATTTTTCTTACATTTGTCTGTTCCAAAAGCCATACTTATGTCATTGCTGAATACTTCTGTTATCTTTAGTAATTGGTTGAGTTGTTGATTTGTTGCTGCCAGTAGTTTTAGATCATCCATGTATAGCAAATGTGTGATTTTGTGTGGGTATGTACCAGTAATATTGTATCCATAATTTGTATTATTTAGCATGTTGGATAGTGGGTTCAGAGCAAGGCAGAACCAGAAAGGACTTAATGAGTCTCCTTGGTATATTCCACGCTTAATCTGTATTGGCTGTGATGTGATATTATTTGAATTTATTTGGCTATTAAGTGTGGTTTTCCAATTTTTCATTACTATGTTTAGGAACTGTATCAATTTAGGATCTATTTTGTATATTTCCAATATTTGTAGTAACCATGAGTGGGGTACACTATCAAAAGCTTTTTGGTAATCAATGTATGCGTAGTGTAGCGACCTTTGTTTAGTTTTAGCTTGATATGTCACCTCTGCATCTATTATCAGTTGCTCTTTACATCCTCGTGCTCCTTTGCAACAGCCTTTTTGTTCTTCATTTATAATTTTGTTCTGTGTTGTATGTGTCATTAATTTCTGTTTAATGATTGAAGTTAATATTTTGTATATTGTTGGTAGGCATGTTATGGGGCGATATTTAGCTGGGTTCGCTGTGTCTGCTTGATCTTTAGGTTTCAGATAAGTTATTCCATGTGTAAGTGTATCAGGGAATGTGTATGGGTCTGCAATGTAACTGTTAAATAATTTAGTTAGATGTGAATGTGTTGAGGTGAACTTCTTTAACCAGAAATTTGCTATTTTATCATTTCCAGGGGCTTTCCAATTGTGAGTAGAATTAATTGCTTGGGTGACTTCATGTTGCAAAATTATCACTTCAGGCATTTGTGGTATCATCTTGTATGTGTCTGTTTCTGTTTGTATCCACCGTGCATGCCTGTTATGTTGTACCGGGTTTGACCATATGTTGCTCCAGAAGTGTTCCATGTCTGTTATGTTTGGTGGATTGTTTATTTTAATGTGTGTGTTATCTATTGTCTGGTAAAATTTCTTTTGGTTTGTGTTGAATGTTTGGTTTTGCTTCCTTCTATTTTCACTTTTTTTGTATCTTCTAAGTCGTTTGGCTAATGCTTGTAATTTCTGCTTCTTTTCGTCTAATTGCTCTGTCGCTTCTTGTTGTGAGATTTTACCTAACCTTTTTCGTTTTTTTTCCGAGATTTCATTTCTTATAAATTGTGTTAGTTGTCCGATGTCTTTTCTCAGTTTTTCTATTCTGATCTGTAGCCTGTGTTGCCATGCTGGTTTTGTGGGTTTCTTCTGTGTGTTGGTTGGTTCTGATCTCTGTCTAGTGTGTATATTTAGTGTAGTGAGTGCTCCTATATAAACCAGTAGTTGTAACTCTTCCATAGTTGTGTTTTCATTTATTTTGTTGTGTATGATTGTGTTGATAGTTTTTATTGTTGTTTCGACTTGTGGGTTATTTGGTGGTCTATGCAAGAATGGTCTAATGTCTGTATTTGTGTCTTTGTATTCTATATATGTTAGCTGAAATTTTTCTTCTATATCTAGCATCTGTGTCACTTCGTGTTCTATTTGTGCTTGTTCTGGTGGCTGTCTTAAGATTTCGTTTTCCTCTGATTGTTTAATTGGTGCGTGTTGTTCTTTGTTTGTTTGCTCTGGGATGTTTGAGTCCATTACTGTATTTTCTTCTTCTTCTGATTGCACATTATTTTGTTCCAGTATTTGTTGTACTTCTTGTTTGATGTTTTCTAATTCTGACTGGGGTATCCTGTTATTTTTGATTATTACACGGATCTGATCAGCTAGTCGTTGTTCTGTTAAAAATTTTAATTCTGGGTATCTGGTAATAAATGTTGTGTATACTTGTGATCTGTATCCAGTTGTGTTGGTTCCTAGGTTTGTTGCTTGGTAATAACAGAACATGAGGTGTCGATTAACTTCATCTGACCATCTCATCCTCTGTCTTTGTTTTCCTTCTAGGGTGGTTGCAGGAAGCATATCCTGCAAAACACCTCTATTTGGATTTAGATCATTTTCCAGTTGGCTAGCAGTGTCGTTACCATTGTGGGCGGGCATAGGGTTCAAGCGTCGTCCCCGACCATGACGGCGCTTGTCCGAGGCTTCTTTAGTTCTGTCCTGAACCAACTAATCACACTAAAAGGGGGGTTAGCCCTATTAGTGGTTTGTTCTTTTCGTCGCCTTTTACGACTGGCAGAACATACCGGAGGCCTATTCTTTTCCCGGGCCTCCACGGGGATTATTATTGTTATTATTATTATTATTATTATTATTATTATTATTATTATTATTATTATTATCATCATCATCATCATCATCATCATCATTATTTTGAATATAAGGGCACTCAACAAAGAATCATCACACCATTCTCGTAGTGGGGTTGGGGGAATAGAGGGAGGGAGTGGAGGTCAAAGGCTGTCCCCACAGGTGGAGTCATTTCTAATGCAGTAAAGTCCACTTCCCCTCCCAGCACTTAAGGATTAAGGCAAGTCGGGCTGTGTGTAGAATACTTTTTCCAAGTAGCCAAGCCTGTTAGTGAGTCAGTTAATAGAGGTTCCCATGTCTTGTTTAGGTTCTTTAAATAGGTTCCCAAGTCTTAGGAGTACTCAATAGTGGTTACCAAGTGTCTTCATAACTACAAATCTAAAATACTGACATATATGATAAACTGTACAAGTGCAGTAGTGTTTTTAAATTTTTAGTCAGTTGTTGTAATGACTGCATCTGGGTAACTATAGTACCAATCCAGTGATGTTTACTGAAGACAAAGGTAGGTTTGTGATAAGCTTTTCAGGAATCCAATAGGTATTTTTTGAACTAGCCATTGAAACAGCCCTGAAGGACCTCTAGAATGCCTTAAATTTACCTGTATATCTTTCTCCTCAAATGAGATTTCACAAACATTTCCAGTTTACCACCTGTTGTCTTATATACATGTATATAACATACTGCTATGGTTGGGGTGTTGAAATCACAAATCCTGTGGTGTCATCAGTTGGTTCTGATATTTTGACAAACAGTGGTTACACTTTAGTCATAAAATCCATTATTGCACTTTCAGCAGTTTAGTCACTTTGAAGAGGAGTACAGCAAAACTTTTGTAACTTAGCAAATGTAAATTTTTTTTTAAGTATATATATATATATATATATATATATATATATATATATATATATATATATGTTAATGTAAATCCTAGATGGAATATAAGTAATGGAAGGAGTAGAAGTAACAACTCATTGAATAGTTGAGGTGCTGAGTCATTGTGGAACATAAATAAGATAGAATGTTAGTAGCTTTCTGAAAAAGCCTTCATCAGAGCTATCAAGCACATATCCTCACGCAACCTACATACATACACATATACTGTAAAAACATTGTCCTGGCTAACTACATTGTGCTAGAACTGCAGCTCAAGCCCACTCAATCTGCAGTACCAGCACAACGTAATCACCTGGGACAATGAATGTAACTGTGCATGTGCTTTTTTTATTATTATTATTTTTTCGCGCATTTGTGTGTGTGTGTGTGTGTGTGTGTGTGTGTGTGTGTGTGTTTGTTTGTTATGTCTCTGATGAAGACTTGACCTGGAAGCTAGAAATCTTTTCCATTTTGTTTATGTGCGTATTGATGACTCAGTGCCTTAATATTCAATGAGTTCCCTTTCTCCTCCTGTTATTGACATGTAGCTATTTTTTAAATGTTGACATGTCATAAAGCAAAATATTTTCACTTCTCTCCACTTCATAATGGCTGAATGGACAAAACTGCAATAGAACATTTTTATGAATAAACTGTTTTAACAGTAAAAGGTGAGAAAGATGTATTTCAAAAAGTTTTATATGGCTATGTACATCAGTCATAAAAAAGTAAATGACAACAAGTCCACCAACATCCTTTTCATTTGATTTTTTGGTTAGATGGAACTGATTAGTAATTTTCTCTTCATCCATCAATTACTGAAACTGAAGAAAATTTTTCTTTCTGAGAAACTCAGCGTGATTTAATTGCCATTTCTATTAATAATAAATCTGTAAAACCATCGTGTCTGTCTCTTTGTCTTTGAACACGCTAATCTCCAAAACTGCTAGGCAGGTTTTATTGGGTTTTCATTGGTAACTTCAGCATACATAGGGTCACCATAGAGCACATATTTCATCAAAACCAAAGTATGGAAAAAATGATATTCATACATATTATAAAAATGTATGTATATATGAATGAATGAATGTTCCACATCCCCTCTGAAATCACTATACTGGTTTACTTAGTGACTTGCAGCAAACTTTGCACATAATTTCAGTCCTTTACAAAACTTTTTCTCACTGAAACCCCCCCGCCCCTCAGAAAATGGTGAAAGGAAAAAAGTTGATCACTTACTACATTTTGGATGTTCATTTTCGCATCGGGCATGATATTTTAATTTACTGCTTCTTCCTACTAACTGCATTCATGACCAACTCTGCAGACTGTGTTCACATACCTCTGAATGTACCTGAAAAATTATACCTATGTATGTCATAAACATTGTGATGCTTGAAAAACTGCATCATGTGTGACATTTAAATTACTATTATTACTAACCCGCTGATTCGATTTTGATGAAATTTTGTAAGGTAATAGGTTAACCCCTGAGAAAGAACACAGGCTACTATAGAAAGTATATAATATAAGATATTTATTCATTTGACGAATATTATGTGAATTACGGAAAAAATATTTACTCTTTCAGAGAGTTATTTATGCCTACTCATTGACTTATGAAATTTGTCATATTTGTGAAAATGTTTTTCTTGGTTGGTATGTGCTATGTGATACATTTTAAAGTAATGAATACAATGCTTATACAATCTACACTGTGTTTATTCCAGTCTTCCACACTACTTGCGGTATAATGTAGTGCTACTTATGTGCATAATCCAGTATTTGAGAGTGAAAGAGGGTAGTGACTTGCAACAAATTTTACACATAATGTCAAAACTTTATAAAACCTTTTCTCTCAGACAACCCCACAAAATGATGAAAGGAAAGAAGTTTATAATTCAATACATTTTCGCTGGTCATGCAGTAAAACTGTTGCATCATGTTTGATGTCATTTCATTTCCATGTATATGTGATACTAATTCTCTTCACAACAAATTTAGCAGACAGTATCCGCATACGCTGCTAAATGTATCTACAGAATTATTTCATTGTATGACACATAGTTCAGGAGATAAGAGGGAAAAAGAAGGTGGACAGAGAGAGGGGGAGGAGGAGATGATCAGAGAAAGGGAAGAGGAGGAGGCGGACAGGGAGAGGGATGGGAAAGATGAGATGGACATAGGAAGAAAAGAGGAGCATGTGGATACAGAGAGAGGAGTAGGTGGATAAAGAGAGGGGCAGGAAGAGATGGACACAAAGAAAAGGAAGAAGCAGATAGACAGGAGTGAACAGTGAGAGGAGAAGGAGGAGATGCACTAATAAAATTGAAATAAATACATACTAGGGCAATGATAGGTAGCTAGTCCTGCATAAAATATGATGTGTTACTAGTTGACAACAGTGTTTATTACAGAACCCTTGTAACCAAAATGTCTTTGGTTTGGTATAAAGTAAAGCTTTACCTAATTGTTGAGCCAACAGTAAAGAAATATGGCATTTCCAAGGCTTTTATGGTCACTTGATGATGTGCCGTAAGTATTCTCAGGTTCTTTGACCAGCAGTTTTTCATTTTTCTTATGTTTCACCAGCCACTTTTGCTGGCAAAACAAAACATCAGAAGAAACAACCAAACCACTACTAAGTACTTATGATGCTACCTCAGGCACCACATTCATAATGAAGTTCTGCAGCCCATAATTGGAACAGGAATCAGATGTAAGTCATCATATGACAAAGTCACATTTCATAATTCATTGTGGGGCTTTTGTCTTGTCACATTCTCTTTGACAAATATCTTCTTCACATGTGCTGCTTTGCACAGGTTGTATTTTCACCAGGTTACAAACTATCTTCATTTTGCAATTTTGTCAAAAAATGGCTCTGAGCACTATGGGACTCAACATCTTAGGTCATAAGTCCCCTAGAACTTAGAACTACTTAAACTAACCTAAGGACATCACACACACCCATGCCCGAGGCAGGATTCGAACCTGCGACCGTAGCAGTCCCGCGGCAATTTTGTCATTTTGTGTCCATTGGTACCATTGAAGTAATCCCTAACAAAGAGTTTACTGCTGTCTGACAATTATGCACGACATTCAACAACCCTCCACAGTCCCTTATGTAGAGGCCTAATGTGACCATTCAGGAACTGCTGTTCAGGCCCTATACTTCACATAAATTTGTGCTACTAATTGCTTACATTTCATATCTTGCTCAGTTTCTTACCATTCACAAGTGTCCTTTCTTGTGTTAAAAATTTTGCACAGAAAAGTATATAATTGGTGAGATGTCCACCAATAATTTTGGTGCTATTAAATGCATAAACATTTTTGCAAATGAGTTTACTGAATTTATATTTGTATTATTTCTGTTATTGATACTCAAACTGCATAGCATTTGGTGTAATACTGCTTTAAAGCATGTTCAGTGATCATTTTATAAAATAATTTATTTCTGTTTAACTGGTAAACTAATCTTTGGTTTTTGATGTGCATTTTATTGACTTGTTCTAAGTATTACACAAGTGAAATAGGGAATGTAAAGTGTATGTCAAACAAAAACAGTTAATCAAATGCCTGATTGTTATTTATAGTGGCATATTCCATTGTATCCCTCTCATATAGCGAAATCTCCATTATGTCAACACCTCTTTAGAATGAAGATATGTGCCTGTCATTCTTGTTATAGTGTGTTCCTGTTGTTTAATTCACTTGTAAGCAACAAAGACTTTTATTATGCCATACCTTTTTCATTTTTTGGTGATAGATGTCATACATATGATTTCTTGCAACACAGGTATTAAATGTTGTTTTATTTCCTGCATGAGGGTGTGAAAATATGCACATTTCAGAAATACATTGTCATTTACTAAGTCAGATCAATACTCCACTCATCTGCTTTTGTTTATTTTTGTTTTATGATAAAAGTATTTTAAAAGGAGACACATTTTTCTAGATCATTTCTTAACAAAATGTATTCAGCCAATGAGACACACTTTGCCATGTGTGTTTTCAGTTTTCAATAACAGAAATGTGGTAAGAAGTTCCCATATGTTGCTCTAACAAGATTTAATTTTTCTCTGTTGTGTGACACAGATAACTCATTGTTCAGTCTGCAGAAATGATTTTTGAGAAAAATCACTCCTGTCTGTAATTACTTTGTAAGCATTCCACTTATTCTGTAAATGATATATCATATTGTCAGATGGTATAGCTGTTAATAATAGAGGCCATCATTTCTGACAATATATAATTATTTTTTATGAAAAGACACATTACAATATACCATAGTTTATGAAATATATTTTTTATCAGAAATCTCAGGTGTAAAAAAACTGATACGTCTTATACAGGGGAAAACTTATCACATTTCGTCACCAGGAACTGTGTGAAGCAGTTTCTTAGATTCTCAGTTATTCCTCAGATTGTTTATATTACATCTCTTGTGAACTGAAATGTATTCCAAACTCCTTGTGGAACTTGATCTCTTATTCAAGTTCACTTATGATTTCTTTTGTATTTTTAGGTACAACTAAGTTATCATAAAATTGTATCTTTGCTTGTCTGTTAAAAATTATGTTTATCATCATTCTGTCATTTATTTTATAGCTGCTTTTTGCATTTTGATATTATTTTAGACATGAAATGTAAATGAAGAGTTAGCTTTACTCTGAGATAGTTACATATTTAATTTCTTACAAAACTGTCTAGGCCGGTATTTCAGCAGACAACAACAAATAACAGTTTCCTGCTTTTTTGTAGGTCCACTGCAATACACCATAAGTGCTAAAGGTAGAACACAGCTAGTCTACAATGGCTTTATTTATAATGCTGATTCTCAGAGAGGAGACAGAGTGTCTTGGAGATGTGTGAAATATCAGAGGGGCTGTCGTGGCCGATGTGTTACAGTAAATAATGAAATAGAGTCTATACAGTCTACCCATAATCATCTCTCATATTAAGAAAAATAATGTGAAAAATGCAGTCATTGTTTGTCAACTGTAAATCACAAACTGGAAAAAGTGTCTGATTAAACTATAGAACTTACTTGTGGAAGGTTTTGAAGTAAAATAATGGAATCATTATTTTCTTGATGTCTAAAATGCACTGTGTGAATGGAAATAAGTGTGAATATTCAAAATAGAATGGGAAATTCTTGTTGGCCTTCATTAAAAAATAAATAAATTGTTTTTTGAACTGTGAACAAGTATATTATTTTTACAGTGATATTTTGCTTGAAAATATTACTAGTGTTTCTGTAGTATACATAAGGGTGGATTTATGGTGACTAGATGCATGAATTTATTAAATTAAAATCAGAATTTCTGTTATGGGCAGATTTGGTAGTCCATAACTCTTTTGTTCATAGAGCTACTGAAAAATATTTTCCACTACAAATTGTCATCAGAATTGCTGGGGCGAGAGCATGATAAAAAGTTATCATGTAGCAGTGAAAGACTATTTTTAGATCAAAATGCGCTGCTTTATCAATGTATATCCATTTAAGGTCAATGCAGTTTGCTCAGTACTTTTTAGTGAATACATTCCACCCTGTAAGAGAAGTTCAGCAAGGTACAGATGTACTAATTTACAGTGACCACAACCTCTTCACTACATTCAAAATGTTTTTGAACTCTACATTTCTTTAAATGTGTGGCTTGGTTGAAAGCAAAGCATGCCACATCATGTGAATGGGGCCAACGTTCCAACAACTGACACTTCAGATTACATCACTTTTGCACTACCGAAGTATGTTTTTGGATAAGTGTTGATAACAGATTTTTTATCCAGTTGGTATACAAGAATTTTTAATTGTTCAATAGTATTGTTGTACCATTTGGAAGGCAATCAAGAACAATTCATTTTGCACAAAAGAAAAGATTGGTCATAGTCTTTGCAAAGTTTCATTGCTTGTCAGCTATCCTTCTTTTTTTTCTTGTACAGAGCACCTGTGACTCTATATTGTTTTCATTGTTGTTGCACATCACAGATGGATGGTGAACCTAATTCTCATCTACACTAAAAACACCATAACAGTTTGAATCTTTCTGAAATCATCCAAACACTACCAAGATATTCATTTCCACATTTGCTTTTGGTCAAGGTTCACCAATACAACAATATTCTTGTGTAAATCTTATTTATCATTATTTTTACAAGCAAAATATACTGTAATGTTTTGAAATATACACTGAGTCAGCTATTTACCACACTTTTAATAGTCAGCCATCCAATAGTGTATTGTGCACTTTCTCAGTGTTTTATTTATTGACTGAAATTTTGAATTATTCATTGCATGACTCATCTTCTGAGAGAAGTATGCCCACAGTAAATTTAGTTGCTTATTTCCTAGGACATGGAAGCTAGAGGCACAGATTCATAATCAACTCTAAAAGAACTGCTGTTGGTAATAAACTGTGCAAAACAATGTATTTTGTAACAGCAGAGTATTGTGATCTGTCCCCTTGAAAGCAACATCTATTGTCACACCACTTTAAAAATTCCCATACACAAGACTGTTCTGCACATCAATGGAACTCTGTACTTTCATTAGTGCAGAACATGTAACAACATAACATATTGTTGACATCAGTGTCGTCACTGTTTTAGGCCAATAACTTCTTATGTGGTCTTTATAATGCTAAATATCTGTCCAACATACTGAGTAGTGCATGTTCTGATAAGCAGAGATGATAAGGTTGTCTGCACACTTTGAACAATATTTTGATAGGAAAATAAAAGAAAGGAAAGGGAAACTAATCGTAGGAAAAGAACAAAACACTGAAAACTTAGAGTGGAATCTAATTGGTATTCAAAAATTAATTCTAAATATGTACTGAATAAAATAAAAAGAATGTAGTATTATTCTTGGACATTTCTGGATTTAGAATAGTGTGAAAGTTTTACACATTCTGTAAAGAAAATATTCTGAGTCATCTGAGTGCATGAAAAAAAGAATAGTAGATTCATCTTACTTGAATCAGTGTACCTGACAGCATACAGTTTTAAACTGACAACACAGGCAATTTTTGTTTACTATTCAATTGTTTAAACAGACTATCACTCATCACACTAAAAAGGTGCTCCAGTATCAAGCAGGTTATTTACAGGTTCATTATTTATTAAAACTTTGACCATTGCCTGTATCATTTCAGTAGGCTTTATTCTACGTCCACTGGGATTTTCTACTAATTCTTCTGGAATGTCCATCCCATCATTTTATCTAAGCACTCTTACTTCTCATGATGTTTTGCCTTCCTTTTTACGAACAGCCACCTCTGGAAGGTGTAAAGAGGCTGGCTCTTGGTTATTGATTCAGTTGTCCTGTCATTATTCCCTTCCTCTACAACTATCACTTGCACTTCATGGTTCTGAGCCACCCAGTCATAGTCTTGATTCCACGGTCTATTTTCAGTTTTGTTTTATCATTTGAGTTGGCATGTATTGCCCTGATGTCTCTCTTATTTTTGCAGATGCTGTCCATGGAATGGCCGATGGGTTACCCCATTGGACATGTGTCATGTTATTATTCTCCATTGACATATTATGACCTTTATATGTTTGCCTCTTTGTGTAGTTTAATGCACTGCTATCACTGATGTTTGGCCTCTGTCCATAATACATATTATTATTATTATTATTACTGTGCATAGCACTGTCATTACCTGGGTGGTGATCATGTGGATTGGACCCTATGTTTCTCAAATGAATTGTGAATTGTGATTTATTAGTCTCATAACATACATAGTCAAAATCATTTGATTCAGGTACAGGAGACATGTCAAAAGTTTGGTAAAATTTACCATAAACATAGAAAGCTGATGTTCATATACAGCATAATAATAATAATAATACAATTTTGTTTTATATGCACAAAAGGCAGAGACAATAATAATAACAATAATAAAAATAGTATCTAAAAGTCCAACACTAAATTACCCTAGCTCAAATTATCATGTCATCTAAAAATTCTTCTATCGAATAGTAGCATTTCTCCCCCAGAATCTTATGTAGCCTTATTTTTAGGATCTCTGGCTTCACATTAAATATATTTTTGCCCATTAATTTGTTATATATTGTCATCCCCATATACTGTGGAGCCCGTTCATATAATTTCAATTTGTGTGTAGGAAGCATAAAATTATTTTTATTTCTTGTGTTATATGTGTGGTTGAAATGATTTACCTCAAATAATTTTTGCCTGCTGTGTAGGAAGATAATAATTTCATAAATGTATATGGAGGGTACAGTTAGGTTTTGCAGTTGCCGAAATAATGGGCGACAAGATTCTGTTTTCTGTGCAGTACACATGTATCTGATAATTTTTTTCTGAAGTTTCAGTATACGAGATACTCTACTTGACCATCCCCAGAAAATTATACCATACCTAATGGCAGTTTCAGAATAACTATGGTATGCTATTTTTTGTGTACTCATGTCGGGAGAATTTGCAAGTATCTGCATTGCAAATGCAAAGGTGCTTATTTTATTTGATAAGGAGTCAATATGCATGTTCCAGTTCAAGTTCTTGTCCATATTTATTCCTAGGAATTTGACAGTGTCAACTTCTTCCATAATTTGATTATTGCATTGCATTTTAAGCTCTGCATGTTTTCAGTGTTTGGTTTGGAAATGTACCATGTAGGTTTTTACAATGTTCAGTTTCAACCCATTTAACTGGAACCAGTTTTATAGGGTATTCAGTGTGCTCACAATGAAGCTTGGAATTTTTTTGCATCACCATCTTCAATTAAAACAGAAGTATCATCTGCAAACAGAACTGATGGGGAATTGATATTTGTGGATTAGTCATTTACATAGAATAGGAACAATATCGCCATTACACTGATTATTATATGGTAATTTTGATTGTTCATATTATTGTTGTTATACTGCGATTTTCTGTTGTGAAGGTTTTCATTGCAACAATTACCGTGGTATACATTGTACAGATTCACATTATATGTTTGATTTCCAAACTGCCAAGCATCCTTTTGGATTACATCTAGCAAGTCTATTACTGACAGGAATTGATCTAAGTCATCATCGGGTACATTAATTAGTTCCTCTTATAGGTGACTTGGTAATCTCCCTTTCAGAATTCTTAAAACCTCCCTTTAGATGATGGGTTCATCTGAGTACCGGGTCGTATTTATGTACCTTTTGAAATACTTTTGAAGTGCGTCCTTTTCCAGGTTGTAGAATTATGGACTGTAAATCTCATTTCTAAGCCTATTTTGTTTACTCTTCGACCAGTATTTCACAATAGATTGTTTTTCTAACTCATAACGAGACTTCACCACCGGTTTTTGACACTATAAACTGAATTTTGCTCTGCTCATTCAAGGATTTACAAATCATGGATTTACGAAACACATTTGGAAAACTTTTTATGAACACCATAAGGTGAACAGAATTTTTCTCTGTTGAAAACGTATGGAATTGCCTGACTTTAAATATACTATTTTTGACCTTTGCTGATGAAGTTGCACTTCGATTGTCAAAATGTCAATTCCCGTAATCTGAACCTTCGCTATTGCTAACCATTTTCTCCTGACAATTGTGTCATCTCTTTTTCTTAAACTGTGGATTGATCAGTGAACATTGTCTGGACAATCTATCCCGAGATTTTAGCTCGGCTGACTCGCCTTCATAGATTAGATTAGATTAGATTTATTTTCATTCCAAATGATCTGTAGTGAGGAGGTCCTCCAGGATATGGAACATGTCAAAAAAACAACAATACATGACAAATATTTACAACTAAAACAAATAAGCTAATGTACCATTCCACAGGTTCCAAGTGGAATGATCGTCATTTTTTAATGAACACTAAGAGTCATTTTACAAATACTAATGCACTGAATTTAAAATAAAAAAGTTTTTATTTATTTATAAGGTAATACAACTACTGTAATACTTATTTACAATGAACACATTACTGCACTGAAATGGTGCAGAAGTTAGATTATACTAACACACACACACACACACACACAAATTTTCAATGAACATATTACTGCACTGAAATTGTGCAGAAGTTATGTTGTACTTATATACAAATCAGTTGGTTTTACTAAGAAATTCATCAATGGAGTAGAAGGAGTTGGCCACCAATAAATCCTTTAGGCTTCTCTTAAACTGAATTTCATTGGTTGTTAAGCTTTTTATGGCTGCTGGCAAGTTATTGAAAATGTGTGTTCCTGAATAATGCACACCTTTTTGTACAAGACTAAGTGACTTTAAATCCTTGTGAAGATTATTCTTATTTCTAGTATTGATTCCATGAATTGAGTTGTTGGTTTGAAAAAGTGATATATTTTTAATGACAAATTTCATTAAGGAATAAATATATTGGGAAGCAGTAGTTAGTATCCCTAGTTCCCTAAACAGGCTTCTGCAGGATGTTCTTGAGTTCACACCACATATAACTCTCACTGCACATTTTTGTGCCCGGAAAACTTTAGCTTGGCTTGATGAATTACCCCAAAAAATAATCCCATATGACATTATGGAATGAAAGTAAGCATAGTATGCCAGCTTTTTCATTTTTATATCCCCTATGTCTGACAAAATTCGCATTGCAAACAGAGATTTGTTAAGACGCTTCAGCAGTTCTGTGGTGTGCTCCTCCCAGTTGAATTTATTATCAAGCTGTAATCCCAAGAATTTAACACTGTCCACTTCTTCTATCTTCTTGTCATCCTTTTTTAGACATATACTCTTGGGACACCCCTTACAAGTTCTGAACTGAATGTAGTGTGTTTTTTCAAAGTTTAGTGACAAAGAATTGGCTAGGAACCAGTGATTAATGTCCACAAATATTTTATTGGCTGATCTTTCTAAGACCGCACTTGATTTGCTATTTATTGCAATGTTTGTATCATCGGTAAACAAAACAAACTTGGCATCTGTTAATGTTACTGATGAAAGGTCATTGATATACACTAGAAAAAGTAAGGGCCCCAAAATGGAACCTTGTGGGACCCCACATGTAATTAGTTCCCAGTTGGATGATGCCTGATAGCTTGATACATGTCTCTTTCCTAATAACACCCTTTGTTTCGTGCCAGAGATATAAGATTTGAACGATTTTGCAGCATTTCCTGTTATACTATAATATTCTAGTTTACTTAAAAGGATATTGTGATTTTCACAGTCAAATGCCTTTGACAGATCACAAAATATACCAGTTGCCTGCAATTTTTTGTCTAATGAATTAAGCACATTTTCACTGTAAGTGTAGATAGCCTTCTCAACATCAGAACCTTTTAGAAATCCAAACTGTGACTTTGACAGTATGTTATTTGAGATAAGATGGTTATAAAGACAACTGTACATTACTTTTTCGAAAATTCTTGAGAATGCTGGCAACAGTGAAATTGGGTGGAAATTTGATGCTATTTCTTTATCTCCCTTCTTAAACAGTGGCTTAACTTCAGCATATTTCAGACATTCAGGAAATATTCCACTAATAAACGACTGATTGCACAGATAGCTTAATATGTTACTTAGCTCAGAATCGCATTCTTTAATTAACTTTGTTGATATTTCATCATACCCACTAGATGTTTTTGATTTTAAAGATTTTGTGATGGACATTATTTCTGTTGGGGTAGTGAGGGTCAAATTCATATTATGGAAGTTACTTGAAGTGTCTGGTCTAAGGTAATCCATAGCAGCATCTACCGAACCTGACAACCCCATCTTTTCAGTAACAGTTATAAAATGTTTGTTAAAAAGTTCTGCAACACTATACACATCTGTCACCAATGTATCATTTACTCTTAATGCTATTTGTTCCTCTTCATGTCTGGTTCTACCGGTCTCCTCCTTCACTATATCCCATATTGTCTTTATTTTGTTATCTGATATGACTATCTTTTCCTTGTAATATATTTGCTTTGACATCCGTATTACAGTCTTTAATATTTTGCAGTATTTCTTATAATGTGCTATTGCATCAACATTGGAAATGTTTCGGATTGACAGATACAGTTTTCTTTTTGTTTTACAAGATACCCCTATTCCTCGAGTAATCCATGGCTTCTTTGTAGACTTTGCTCTAACCTTGGTAAGTTTTGGGGGAAAGCAGTGTTCGAATAAGGTAAGCACTTTATTAGCAAAAATGTTATATTTTTCATTCATGCCATGAGCACTGTAAACATCAGTCCAGTGAACGTCTCTGAGGAGTGTCCTAAAATAATCAATTTTTGGCTTACTGATTACCCTCTTGAGCTCAGATTTAACAGATTTTATATCCTGTTCAGTATTAACATTTAACAGAAGGAACTGCATGTCATGGTCTGAGAGGCCATCGACTATTGGTTTTGTAATATAATTTTGTTCATTGGACTTTTCTATAAAGATATTATCAATGGCTGTTTGTGAGCAAGTGGCTATCCTAGTGGTGAACTTTACAGTGGGAATTAAGTTGAATGATAGTGTTACTAACTCAAATAAGTTCTTATTGGGAGAGTCTTTAAGGAAATCTACATTGAAATCACCAGCAACCACTATTTCTTTGTTTTTGGTTGTTAAATGGGCCAGTACAACTTCAAGGTGGTTGACAAACAGATTAAAGTTACCTGCAGGTGCTCGATATACACTTAATATTATGAAGGATTTTTTGTGAAATTCTAATTCTGTTGCACATCCTTCCATATGCTGTTCTAGGCAAAATTTATGAATGTCTATGTTCTTAAATTTATGACTGTTCCTGATACATGATAATTAGTTGTTAACTTGACTCTGCCAGGTGGGAACTTCTGAGATTACCTTTTCTTTAATATTCTGAAACTTGGCTTTAAATTGTTCTGTGATTTTGGTGTTTCTGGGTATTGATGATTCCTGCTTGATCAATTTATTAACTGACTCTACAGAACTCTATACTTGAGATCGTACCTCCTCTGATTTGGTCCCTATCCACTTAGACATTTCTTTCTCAATCTTTTTCATCTGACCAATTAAATAATCATCAATATACTCTTGGCTTGTTACCTGTAGGTCTTCTACTTTGATCAATAGATTACCTTTTCTAGCCAACATGGTAAACTGCTCTTTATGTATCTCTTTCACATACTTTGCTGAAGTATTTACCGATCCCTGTAATGTATCATGTTTACTTCTTGCTGACTTTAAGTCCCATCTCAGTTTCTCAAGTTCTTAGCCGACCTATCATCTCTTTCCTTATTTTGAACCTCTACGGATTTAATCACCTGTTTGATTTCCCCTTTAAATTCTCAATCATTTTGATCCCGTTCTTTATTAGCCTGTAATATTTCGTTTTTAAATTCTTGATCCTTTCAATATCATTCTTATTAGCCTGTAATATGTCCTCTTTAAATTTAATTAAAAATCAAACAGAACATCCACCCCACTTCATTTGTAGGTTCACTCTTTGTGCTAGGTCGTACAGTGGAATCACTATTTGGTATCAACATTCCAACATTGGTACTTTCAGTTGTTTCAGTCACAAACCATGAGTCTGTTCTGGTTGCATTCAGTGCTTCTAATTCTCCTGTCCCATTCATCTGTTCAGGAAATAATATTCTGGTGTATTATCATCCATCTCTGTTCCCTCCTCCTTAGTCACATCTACATTCGCATCCTCTACGTTAGCTCTCAATCTATAAGACTTCTTTGACATGGTCAAGTACTACAGATTACTACCAGTCAACACTAATACAACAACAGATACACAACACACAAATTATGTCTAGGCTACAATACCAATTCGACAACATGACAAACTTGCTGCAGTCATCTACAAGCTGTTACATTATATTTAATTGAAGCACAATGAGCTTTGTCTCAAACTTTAAATATCAATTATTATGGCGAGCTCGTCATGTCAATTATTTCAATTTGTACTTTGGTTTTGTGTATGCAAATATGTAACACGAGCAAGTTTACATGAATGGTTATTTCGTTTGTATACAGTTACTAAATAATTCACAAAATCACATGTATAAACTGTATATTGTTGTATTGTTACCTTCGAGCCCCACACTGGGTGCCATTTGTGATGCCTCCTATTGCTGCCTACTGCCACTTCCATGATCAATGAAGGTGTAATGTCCTTTTTCTATGCCCAGCCAATATTCTTCACTTCGTTGAGATTCATGAAAGTAAAGCGACACAACTCTGCCTAACATTGCAGTCAATATTTGTTGATCAATAACTTCAAATTCAAACTGTTACCATCAGGTAGGCGCACTGTTTAGCGGTTGCCATCAAAGATGCTCATTAACAGGTACTAGGCGGCCAATTTGTGTTTCAAAATGAATTGATATCTTTGAAGTTGCATAGCACATGTACACTGAATTAGTTCCTTCAAAAGTCACATGATTCATTTCACATAGTTTATTTGATATGATTTATGATGACGAACGGTCATACATAAGCCCGATAATAAATGTCCAAGCTGGGTCGATAATCGAAAGTCAAAGAAATTTACTTTTAATTAGCATGCCTTCCAATGAGGTTAAGTATTTCACACAGAAGTGCATGAATTTAAGAGTCACGAATATTCAGAACTACTATGCTAAAATCTCAAATTCAAAGACTCACAGATGCCAGAGACTAACAAACATGAAAGATCTTAACGATATGTGCATTAGGTGTATATAATAGTTATGAAACAAAAGGGACATTTGTTAGAAACTCTTTGAATAAAGCCCCTCGCTATTTTGCATGAGATCCTCTATTCCATTGGCTCTTATTATCCTTGTATTTAATTTTTCTGCCATAAAATGAGAATTTGTGATTTTATTTGAGATATGGGAATTTTTCATGGCCAGTTTTTAGTTTCAAAAAAGACCAGATATGTAACGAGAGGTTACATCATGTCATTGCAACCAATGAACACTACCTTTTCCAATGCTCATCTTACTAAAAACTCATAACCTCCTTATTAGTCACCAGGACCAACTGTATCGTCAATTATAATAACTTCTCCTTTGATGCCATCCGCTACAAAAAAATCCACCATATGGCCATTTGCATGAACATTCCACCCTGTATACCAACCTATTCATGTGCAATCTGTAGGAATCATTCCTAACCACCCAGCATCCCAAACCTCTCACCTGGTTCATATTCATTGCTGATGTCTTCATGATGTGGATCAAAGATGAGGATAACCTATCCCCATTTCTCCAAAACCTCGATACCTTTTCCCCATGCAGTTCAACTAGTTGTCCTTAACGCAAAGAGCCAAGTTTTTTGATGTTGACCTCCAACTCATAGATGGCTCCATCATTATCTGCACACACATCAAACCTACTCTGGTGGTTTCTGGCAACTAGAGGAAGCAATGTGATACTATGAATGCACTTCCTCCTTCTGTTTTGGTAGGTATGCCCCTTTAAACAAATTCCTAATATACTATGGTATAGATCAATCCCCTTCTTGGTGTCCCTGCCTTTACAGCATAGGTCAGCCCTTCTTAGGTCTGCATACCTGCCGCTTTCCATTAAATCAATGCTGGGTGCAGCCTCCTCCTCCTTCCTGAGTAGGCTTCATAGTCCATTGCCCTAGTATACATCTTCATGTATACTATAAATCAAAACTACCCCCTAGAAAAACTAAAACTCTACTTTATCCCTCCCATTCGCTTCTCAATACTTTCTTTAACCCCATAGATTCCTTCCTTACTCTTCCAGTCCTAAGTTTCCAATATACACCACACTTGGAAATATATGATTCTTTGGCCTGCTTACGTAAAATAAGTTGAAGGTTATAGAAAACCACAGAAATTAAGAAGGACTTCAGCAACAGAAGTATACGCCTGTGAAAAGAGGGAAAGATAGACTGGTACTCAGATGAGAAGTAAAAAAGTAAAAGATATAAATGGTTGCTAAGATTGAAGAAGTGAAAGAAGATAGCCCCAAAGACAGGAAACCCTTCACACCCCCCTTCCCCAGGATCCCTACTTTGTCGGTACTTGAGTGAGAAGCCGGAGGAGGTATGAAGTTAAACGTCTCCTGCAGAACAGACATTCTCACCTTCGCCTTTGAAGTCCTCAAAGAAAGATCTTAGCAACTCCTATGGAATGGCAAACAGTGAACAGTCAGTCACACTTGTCTGCGAGGGGTGTCTGAAATGTGGTGTGTGTGTGTGTGTGTGTACTGTTAGTCATGTTTGTGCCTCCACTACCCACCCCTTTCAAAATTTACATAAACCCTCCCCATTCACGTCACATCTCACAAAAGGTATAAAGTATTCAGTAGTAAGTGGAAAACTACGTATCATATCATCACAAATATATAATTATTCATATTACATCATATCATATCATTCACATCATTTTTCACAAAGGGTATAAAATATTCGGTAGTAATTATCATATTATCACAAATATATAAATGTTCATATTACATTGTATCCTTCATTAGTTTAGGCCCGAATCAGACCTAACTATACATTGGTTGGCTAGGCAAAAATATGACCTAACTATACACGGATGGCGGGAGAGGCTGGCTGGTTAGGCAAAAATATGACCTAACAATCCATGGAGCCTGCATTGGCTGCTGTCGACACTACAATCAAGACCCCAGGACAAGTCACGAAGACCAGCAATGGCGCCCCTGGAATAACTGAGGAGGACGTCATAAAATGTTCCAGCGGGTACAATTATTTTTTTTACCATTGCCATCCATGAATACCGCTGCTCACAGGTTCGTATGGAAAACTGCTGAAGAATTATGATCAAAGACTACTTTCGGTGAAAATAAAAACTAACTATGATCGGATTTGAGATCCTTGATGACTAGAATGGAGCGTGCTGTCAACTCACCTTTACATTGAGACTAGAGCGGAGCATGCTGTCAATTCACTTTTACATCGAGATTAAAGTGGAGCATGCGTTTGACTTACTATTACGATGCATTACCTAATGCTTCAGTCTTGACTAGATATAACAACAAATCCATCAAGGTGATTATATAACTGGGGATCCTAGTGCCCGTAAAACAAGTAAGACTGCATATAATGACAAGATCACTTACTGCTACCTCCACAAGAAACAGTATGACCTTGATATCAATGGTTTGCTGCAACTCTTGCTTGTCCGCCACATCAAGATGAGTATGCTGAAGTACTAAACTATATGACAGTAAAAGAGGATGAGAACAGAATACAGGATAGTACAGGGTGTTTATAAATGAATGCCAGGGTTTTAATGCTTTATTATATTTAACTTACAGTTATAAATGATATGTCAAATGAAAGAGAAACTCAAACAGTTTTATCAAGAACCTTATAAATGTTCAATCTGAGCACCATTTGTCACACAGCACACATCAAGTCTATAGCTGAGTTCTTCCCAAACATTGATAAGTGTGTCTACAGTGATTGTAGCAACAGCTGCTTCAATCTGCTTTCTTAATTCAGAGAGGTCTGCTGGTAGCAGAGGCACGTACACATGATCCTTGATGAAGCCCCAAAGGAAAAAATCACATGGCATTAGGTTGGGTGTATGTGGAGGTCATACAAAGCAGTCCCTGTCATTGGGCTTCTTGCAACCTGTCCAGCGCTTGGGTACAATGAATTGTGGATTGCGGCAGAAACATTGTGCACTGCACATGCGCCCTGACTGCCAAACACAGCTGTTTGAGTTGCTCTTTCATTTGACATATCATTTACAACCGTAAGTTTCATGTAATAAATATTATAAAGCGTTAATACCTCGATATTCATTTATAAACACCCTCTATAAGATTTGAAGAGAATTCGGGTGGGAAAACGAATATGGAAGTAACACCGAACCCAACTTGGGATTCAACAGTCGTCACTCCACCCATTAATACAGAAAGTTAACATCCCTGGGGAATAGATGTGATTCCACCCGGATCCCATGGATCTTATATTAACCTCATTTGAGCAAGTGTATACCAGTACTTCTCGTTAAATTTTGTGTGAAAGTCTCCCCACAGCAAAACAATTACCCTTTCACTAGGTAGCATGACATTAAGTAAAGTTATTCTATGTTCTAATCTGTCCTGGACGAAGTCCGAATTCTTTCCATGAGTCATCTCTAACATTGTTATTATCATTAAGTTTGGAAAAAGCAACAGTCAAAATGTTTCCGGATATTATACTCTTGGTAACTTTTCAATTGATCAACTCCTCTACCTGTTCCTCCAGACCGCTTATATTTATGGTGTCTGAGGTTGCTAGCTTTTCCTTAAAATTTACCTCTGCATCATGTACTTAGTGTTGACCCCTGCAATTTGCGATTGGACAATAGGATCAGTTTATCCTGTCTTTTGATGCTATCTTTTAAGGTGTGTAGTCTTCGTTTCACTGCATTGAATGTAACATTACATACATTTTGAAATGATACTAATTTTTCATTAATTTCAGATTCCATATTGTTACACTTGTCTTCAATATCAAATTCTAATTTCTGGGTCAACTGCTGAAATTGATCATCCTGCTTTCGGTTAAAGTGCATAAACATTTGATTTATTTGTATAATTAAAGTATTACTTAATTCATTCCTTAAATCTACTCATAAATTTTCCACTTTATCATTTAACACTTCAAATTTAGAATTTAAAGCTTCACCCTGTGCTTCTAGTTTTTCAATTGAAGTTGTACTTATTTCATTTCTCAAGGAGTCAATTTGAGCAGTTGCAGCTACACTTTGTCCCTCCACTTTTTCCCTTAACGAAACATTTTGAGCATTTAGTTCTTGTATTAAAGAAGCTGAATCTGCATCTAATTTTTCACTTAGAGAGGAAATTTGAGCAGTTATTAAATTTGCTTATTTAGTCCAATCTGGGATCTCTCTACTAATTCTTATGGCCATGACTGGTTCAGAAGTTTCTGTAGGTTGTTGTTCCTGCTCCATATTTTTATTTATTTATTTTTTTGACCTTGTGATCATTAAAAAAATCACCTCTGTGAATAATAACCACACTACTTTACATTCAAATAGTCAAATTGTCTTTAGCTCACCCGACATAGAGTTCTAAGCTGCGTCAGTGAGGTGTAGAATCGGCACCAGTGATTAGCACGGGTGGTGGTAGCATCGAACATTGGTCGCGACATCGGCGGGCACGAAGTCAGCAACTGAAATGGCAACCAGCAATGGTGGTGGGTTACTGCGTTGTCGACGACGGCGGCAGCTGGTTACTGCGTCAACATAGGCTGGTTACTGCATCAGCGTCGGCTGGTTACTGCATCATCATCGGCTGGTTACTACATGTGTAAGGATTGCTTCCTTCCCACACCCAAATCTTCTTAATCGAATCCTATGAACCAATTTCTCCGTCTTGTTATTAAGGATTGCTATGGCAACTCTCAGTTTTATTGTCACAAGTTACTCCAAAAAAATTCCTCCTTTTCGAGTCCTGATCACTTTGGTCACCACATTCTGGCAGTTTCCGGCAACTAGAGGAAGCAATGTGGTGCTGTTGTGCACGACTCATGCGTCCCCTTCATCATTGGACTTACTTGGAGGTGCTTCGCCGATCTTCTTTACAGGATAGCTGGCTGCGATTGTCTGCCCAACTTCTTCTCTGAAGATAAGATGCTGTTTTGGAGAAATTTTTTATGCTCTTAAAATAACTCCGTACACTCAGGATACTTTTAATCCAATCTCACTGTATTTTCGCTTCCACAAACAAGACACCATATAAATGATTCATTTTTTTGTAAGCCCAACAATCAGCGGTCCAACAGATACTCTTACATACTTTATAACAAAGACAATCTAGAAAGCTATAACAAGTCCACCATCCGGAAAGTAAGTGAATAAGTAAGTGTATAAGCAAGTGTCTTTTATTTTCTTTAACAACATTCAACTGTTCTCAATAATGACTGATGTAGCTTCATCATGGAGTATGTCGCGTTTGCTCCTTATGCTGGGCATTTAACTTCTGAGGTGAGCGCTGCAACTACCTGCCCGTGCCAATCAACTGTCAGATGCATGCTAGTCCTGCACACGCACACATAATCGTGGCTCAGTAGACACAGTTCCACTTTCACACACTTTCCCTCGCGCACGCTTTGGCGATTCCCGTAAGAGTATGGGCAACCTGTGCGCATTCGCACAGACGAAGGTCAATGGCTGGGTAGCCTTTAACTATATATACGAAGACAGTAACTAGTTCTCGAAGAACAGTTACTGTTGATGACCGAGCAGCTTTTCCCTGGAATAAATGATGACTGACAACCTCAGCTGCCGACAGGTGTTGTTGTTATACCTCGATGTGGACAGCTGACGGGAATCGCCAAAGCGTGCGCGAGTACTGAGTGGGTGGGCAAATGTCTATAAGGTACAATACATATGTAGAACTGTGGACAGTTGGGAATGTGAGTCTCACGGGAAGCATGCAAGGAATAAGTCCCTGCAGTCGCGCTATTCATCTGTGTCCTCGGTGGCTCAGATGGATAGAGCGTCTGCCATGTAAGCAGGAGATCCCGGGTTCGAGTCCCGGTCGGGGCACACATTTTCAGCTGTCCACATCGAGGTATAACAACAACACCTGTCAGCAGCTGAGGTTGTCAGTCATCATTTATTCCAGGGAAAAGCTGCACGGTCATCAACAGTAACTGTTCTTCGAGAACTAGTTACTGTCTTCGTATATAATTTTGTTTTGAATTTTTGAATGGCAGAGATCAAGCAGTGAGAGGCAGCTTGTTAAAAATTTTGAGACTATTTATTTTATGGGAGTTTACTGCTATAGCTAGCTTGTGCCTTGGAGTGTTAATGTTTACCATATTTCTGATATCATGTTTGTGTATTGTTTCCCATAAAACACATTCCTTAATGCTTTTCGTGACAAAGAGTGGAGATTAATGGATGTACAATTTCACAACTGTTAGTAGCTTAAGCCAGGTGAAAAGATGGTGACAGTGCTCTTTAGGACCAGCCTTGCATAATATGCAGACAACTTTTTTTGGGACTTTGGTATGATATTGCTGATAGGAGGAGAATGTCCCCATATGAGAAGTCTGACTGAATGAGCCCAAAATATGCAATTTGGAGATAATTATTACTGACCATCTCTCAATTTCCATATGAGGTAGGACACTTGTGAGATTTTTTTTTTTTACAAGCTTTACTGATATTTTCTTCCCAACTGGGTTTCGCATCAATATGAATTCCTAAAAGCTTGACATATTTATTTTGTATTTCCTTAGTCAATCCTAACATAAGCTTTTGAGTTTTTTCTGGATTACAGCCAAGTTTATTGGTTGCAAACCAGTTCAATGCAGAGTCAATAGTTTGTTATGAGTTCTTATTAAGGCTTGGGATGTCATGACGCAAAGAAAGTAAAATTGTATCATCAGCATAGCAGATTACAGACTGTGATTCACAATGGGGCAAGTCATTGATAGCCACATCAAAAAAGAAGGGGTCAAGGACCGAGCCCTGTGGTATGCCTGTGTCAATTTCTACTAAGGGGGAATGTCTGTTTCTAATTGTGATGAACTGTCTTCTATTGGTCAAGTAGGAAGAGATTACTGCCAGTGTAGATTTCTGTAGATGATAATACTCCAGTTTTGTTAGTAATATTTTAAAAGGAATGCAGTCAAAAGCTTTACTTGAATCAGATAATAAAAATGACACCATCTTCTTTGTTTTCAAAAGCAGTTAAAGTTTGGTCAACAATTTCTAGAACATCTGCAGTGGTATTTTTACCTAGCCAAAATCCATACTGATTGTTGCATAAAAGGACATTTTTTTCAAAATAATTACTTAACTGAATGTACATGAGTGATTCAAATATTTTTGAGGATATTGACACACAATAGCAACTGGATGATATTTCTGGGGGAGTAGTTTTATATGATGCTTCTCAGTTCATAATTAATCATCATAACTAATAGCTGAAAGGGACTCAAAGTAATAATACAGTTGCCTGGAATCATTTAGTTGACCAACAATACATTTTCAATTAGGCCCGACCATTAGGTATTAATCATTGGCTACAGGCAATAGTGTGACTTTGACAGTTAGTTTTTCACATGTTGGTGGCTTAAAATGGACTACCTGATTTTTCAGTACAACATTTATAGAAGTGTGTATGAATAAAACTCCAGATTTGTCATTGTATTTTACTTTATGACAGGAAAGCCACCAAAATTAGTGGATATGGGATTACGAGGAGTAATCTGGATTATCTATTAATAGAATAACTGTAAACTTGCAAAGTTATAGTGGTTACTAGATAACAAACAAGGCATTGCCCTGGTACGCATTTTGCAGGTTTTCTATTAGAAACAAAACAAGAACTGTATTTGTAGCATAATATCGAAAAAATTTCATTTTCATGTATTCATTAAAAGACTTTCGAAATTATGAAACAGTCGTACAGAGAAATGTGCATAATGTACAAATGTATAAGTACAGTATCCTGGGCAGTTTCTGTACACTGAGCACAGCTACTTCATGTTTTTACAAAGCGATATTGTAAAGGTTTCTGTGGCCTTGTCTCTTCATAGCTCTATAGATAGCTATTGTTTTCACCTACCTCCATTTAAGCTTTGTAGTTGAAAGCTGTCAAAAGTGCTCCAAGTGTTAAGGATTTCCTTAAGTTGACTCAACAGTACGAGTGTCTTAGTAGTAAGGAATAAATGTATTAAAACTTCATGGATGATGTAGCATTTCTTCACACATCTTAGTGTTTACGGCATGATATCTCATGAGCTATATGTCATACAGAGGTATATTTGTATGAGTACATTCAGTCACATATGTGGATACTGTCTGCAAAATTTATTGTGAGTAATGTTAGCAGCAAAGAAGTAATAAATATAAACATCAAGCACAGTGTGGCAGTTTCTCACACATCTCAGTGTTTATGATATCATATCTCATGAACTATGCATGGTACAATGCTATAATTGTGTAAGTTCATTTAGCAACATATGTGGATACTGTGTATGAAATTTATTGTGAATAGAGTTAGCAGCACAGAAGTAATAAATTTAAATGTCATGCATGATATGGCAGTTTTTCAGGCATCTAATTGTTTATGATGTCATATCTCCTGAACATCTCATTGTTTATGATGTCATATTCCCTGAACTCTGAAAGGTAGTGGGTTCTTAACCCCACAGCAATTGTTGCCTGACAGTAAAGGATACATATACCAAGTTTTGTTGAATTTAGTCATGTAATTCAGGAGGTGGTGTGGAACATACACACATACGTACATCCACTTTTATATTATGGATGGATGTTGTGAATATTACATATATGTCCATGAGGATTTACAATTCCTGACAAAAGTCGCTAAAATATGGGATTTTTTAGATCAAGTAATTAGCAAACTAATATGTTCCCCTAGTACAAGAGGGCATTTTTGTAATCAGGAAAATTACGGCTACAAAACAGTGTGACTAAATTTTGGAAATAAGCACCACTTAAAAATGAAGCGTTCCAGAAGATAAGAGTCTTGATTACAAATAACTGTTGAAGTAGGAAGTTTCTGGAAAAAGGAAGATGTTCACTGAGAAGGTGTGCATGATGGTTTTGACGTGAGGTACAACTTTCCACTCAGAACTACTCATTAGCTCACACCAAATTTTATCACAATATATTTGTAGAGTGTCTTAAATTATGGATATTTACTCATTAAAACTATTTCTAGATAAAACAATTAGGGTATAAGCATCAGCAATCTGGATGCTGTGAACAATAAAAGTTTAATATTCCCTACTTGAATTAGAAAATAGTTAATTTGTGTAACAGTCATAAATGTGCTAGTCATAAAACTAGATCAAATACAGAAAGAAATAATATCAGGAACAGTACAAGAACAGATAGAATGAGCCCACATTGCTCTGTTTCATCAAACACATTAAAGAGGTATCTATTAAGAATTATATTAGTAACAAGATGCTGCATAGCATTTGGTGAACAGAATCACTGACAATCATAGTCTCAAGGTTATTCCAAGAGAGTGCAGCATGACTTTGTAGTCAATTAGTTGGTATCAGTTATACGCTCAGGCTATTATTCAGGGGTTTCAATTTTTTCCTGCAGGAAAACTGGTCCAATTCTTCTGACTTAGATTTTTACCAATGATTGAGTGGGGGTAAACAGTGGTAGAAATGTATTTAGGAAAGATTGAAAGTGGATACAGTTATGAAAATTTGAATCATGTAGCAACAAAATATCTAGAGAATAGGTTTGGGGTTTTGTCCAGGATGTTGCAGGGATTAAATGGGCAATGAAGCCCACACTGGGTAGTACAGGGAGACGTGAGATTAGGGCAATCCTCATTTTGTGCAGTGACTTCAGAAATTCATAGCCATATCAAATATAAAAATTAAGATTCTTCAGGACAAGATAATGCTGGACAAAAAGGACATAGTTATTTGTTTTTATGTAGGCAAGTCAGTAGATTTGTGGCCAGCTGAGGGAGCATGAGAAACTTTCTTGTGAAGTAAATTAGCAGGTTAGTTGTAGTGCGTGAAGGCCATAGTGAGGTTGGCATCGCATCTATGTAGCAAATCTTCATTCACAGTATGTTTTATACAAAAATATTTAAGAATATGTATAATTAGGTCTTTGATGTTGAAGCTTAGTACAATTCTGGAGCTTCAGTTCATTATTGAAAGTGCAGTACAGCTGCAAACTGCAAGGCTTTATAGTATGGGAAAGTGGCTCTCCACGTGTGAGTATTATGGCTTTATGCAGTCTTGCATCAGTTGGTAGTGAGGTGCTCTATGTATTGTTAGCTGTATTTTAATATAAGATATTTTAACAATCACAGTACTGTACATCACTGGACTTCATAATGCAGCAGTAAATTTTTTGTTTATTAAGTAAAAATGTGTTGTTTGTTGTTTGCTATATATTTAATTAAAATCTCTTAAAATTATGAAAATAATTTTCTTTCTTATTTTTCTGTGTCTGATGTTGCATTCCATAATGTAGATTTAGGTTAGATTTAATAGCAGTTATGATGCACTACACTCTCCAGACAAATGTAATACTTTCACTGTGCATGTAATCTGTCCCTTCTGTGGCAAGATGATACACAAAAGCAGCCTCAAATACCTGTTAAGGACCTCCATTTACCAAATGAAGCTTGTGACTGTCAGTACTGCAATAATGGTTTCCACACAGAAAAGAGTTTGCAGAATCATCTATCAGTTTACCACTGGTTGCACTTCAAGAAAGTAAACATAGAGCTACAGTAAAGCAGTGTGTTGAACCAATTAAAACTTTAAACCAAGTGTACAAAGATGGTAGGAGTTGTCTTTCTTTTGACTGTCTTTCAGATGAGTACCTGTACAGGTAAGTCAAAAATTATCTGGATTTTTTTTATTTGTATACACAAAAGCTAGACCTGTCTGAGTACCTCCTTTAAAAGTTTTAGTTGGGTGGTCCAACACTCTTAAATCCAGTTGAGTAATGGTTTGAATGAAGTGTAGAGTGGCATGTGGTATACATATCTACTCTATGGCATCTTTTATTTAGTTTTTTTGTTTCGTATAATGCACATTAACAATTTGATTGAACTAATGGCTTTGAACTGTAATTGCTTTGAGGACCATTGGAAAATTACATAATATAAATGAGACTATGTTTGTTTAAAAATAGCATTTCATACATAGATTTTCATTCTTATTGATACTGAAGCCAAGATTGCCAAAATGAAATGAACTGTTCATATAAAAATAAACTAATTATCATAATATGACTGATGAAATCACAGAACATTAGAATGGGAAGAGGTTACTGGTCATAAAAGTTATTGGACTTCTCAAAATTACATGCACTACAATCAATAATGCAGATTACATGAAGAGCTACTACATCAAAAGAAGATTGTAGTATGAACATTACGTTACAGAATATAATCATGGTTTGTTCTCCAGAATACATTGACTTGTTCCACATCTGTGAAGGTTCTCCTTTGTGGTGACATCCAATGAACATGATGAATGGATGGATGCATGCATGAATGAATGAATGAATGAATACCAAAGCAATTAAGCACTGCTTTACAACTTCACACTTAATTTTGTCTTCTCACCATCATATTCTTTATCATCCAGTATTTTAAGATGAACTGTTGTTCGACTAGTGATTCACAGCTCATCAGTTATATGTACTTTGGCAACAGTGACAACAGTACTACCAACCTCCACCATGCATGTATGCATGAAGCTGTTACCGATCTACACAAATATTATATAAAAAGTCCAGATACTTTTTGACTAATTCTTGTATTGCACTTGCTTTCTGATTTAGGTAGAATCAACTATATTCTTTGCAACCATTGCTTTCACATTCAGTGTATTTTTATGTTAAGCAGTCTTGGTCACTCTCGTGTTTCCAACTCTCAGTCATGCAATGCAGCCCTTTGCATTCTTAACCATACTTTAAATATATTACATTAATGGCAATACAGCCAAAGTTGTTTCTTTTGATAATAACCTGTTGTGTTTGTTACTCGAGAAGGTATCCAGGATATTAACACACGTGATTTAACACCCCTATTTTCATTATATTTTTTGTATAAAGGCATATTTTTGAGAACTTTCGGGTGATTTACAACTACTTTATGTAACACATTTCACAATTAATTGCCAACTGTGTGCTAAGGTTGTGCATTTTACAAATCTTGACACTAATATCTGGTTTGTAAAATCATTTCCCCTTAAGTGCAGTTTAGATACTTATGATCAATATTTCTGTTTTTTCTATACACTGACTCCATAGCTCGTGGTTTAGTGGCTGGAGTTTCTACCTCTGGATTACGGGGTACCGGGTTCAATTCCCAGCCGGGTTGGGTTTTTCTCTGCCTGGGAACTGGGTGTCTGTGTTGTCCTCATCATATCATCATCATCATCATTCGTGACTGTGGTTAGACTGGACTGTGTATGAAAATTGAGCTCCAGTTTGTTGTAAGGAAGCACTGGAAAACTTTTGATTGTGACCTAAACATAGGTCTTTATAAAATTGACATTAGTGGTTTAATAATGAGTCTTGTGAATATTGTAGTTTTCATATTGTGTTCCATTTAGTTTTCCCCTTAACAGCAGTTTTAATTGTCTGCACTTGTCATAAATTTTGGCTAATTTTAAATTTGTGGCACAAATTAATTAGTGAGCATTACCTCAATCATTAAATTTTATCCCAGGTTTTACTCTTGTTATAACACGAAATTTCTTTCTTGGTTATTTATTGTTTTGGTTATTAAAGGGAACTTGTAATTCTAGAAGCATGAAATGGAATCAGCAGACTAAAAGTTATTTGTTTACTGTACAGAAAAAACATTCCATCATCCACAATTCAGTCTCACTGTGAATGGTGTTCTCAGACACAGGATGAGTTATATGCTTTTTGTTAACAACTGGAAATTGCACTGATTGCTATCAAGTGATTGGCGCTGCAGATGAGTATGTTGGGTAGGCTACCAAAATACACATTACAGAGATACCAATTGTACCTCAATTACTATTGTCTCCCTTAGGTTCCATCTCCTCTCCTTGAAATATAGAAACTTCCCCCATTCATACCTTGTCTGCGAGTGATGTATCAGTGGTAGGTGTAATTTCCATGTATTAGAGAGGATTGTTGGTACTATGGCCATTCTCCTGAACAACGAGTTTTAGGTACTGCCTCACACTGAAACTATAACAGTGCAAAACATATCATCTATTGGGAAGTCTGCTGTTCCCATGTCAGTGAAAGCAAGGGAAAAATTGACAGTAATTTGAACATATGGTGAATAATGGTACCTTCAAGAATAATGGCAGCAGAGGATGATAATGTTGGCCTTGTGCAATCAATTTGCATGTCTGGCGCCCTCTATATGTTAAAGATGCTGTTTTGGCAGCTATTTAGTGAACAGGGTGCAACAAATTACAGATTTTGGCACACTTTGGAATGAGTGAAGCGTATAATTTGGGCTGCAAGTTTATACTTGTGCTGTTCTGGTGACTGGCAGAGTAGGTTGAGAAGGCCAGTTTTACTCAAAGAATTTCACGAAAGCTCCAAATCCTTACTGTTGTTTCCAGAACTGATTGTGCCACCCTCATTCAGAGTGAAGTGAAAGGTTTGAAACAGTGACTTTGATGCTCCTTGGACAAGGTAAGCTATGATGTTCTAGACTTGTGCCACGGAGTTGAGAACTAAGTGCTCCATGGAGGTGTGTTGTGTTCATGTTGTATATCACTGACCTTGTAGTCTCTATTGATAGTAACCTCAGACTTTTTAACAGATAATCCAGTTATTCACAATGAAATGCTATCTGGAAATAGCTGCCTCAAGTATTCAGTGAGATCTTAATAAGTTTTTAAAATTGTGACAATATTAGAAACTTACTGTAAATGTTCATAAATTTAAAATCATACATTTCACAAAATGCAAAAATGTGGTATTCTGTGATGTAAAAATCATGATACAGGGAGTGAAAGGGAAAGCAGAATGTCTGCATTGCAATGTGGGTTTCTTGTAAGAATATCATATCTATTTGAATTTGTTAGAAATGAAATTGACATTAACAGTAATACTCAAATGAAATGATGTTGTCATGCACCTCACTTTGTTGTTGCCGGTTAGGACAGGCACTGAGACAGCAACACTTGTTCGGAATTAACTACACTATTCTGTTGATCAGCTGCAAATGTGAAAGAATGACCCACTTCTTCATTATCCATAAACCATTGTACTTATCATTATTCTTATTCAGAATTAATTGTTTGTAAATTATAGGTGCTTTAACACACTGTATTCTTCTTGCTCTCTTGTATTCTAGGTTTAGATCTAAAATTATATTCCATGCCTTTTAATAAAAACTCTTGGCATAAAGTTTTTCTAGGTTGCTCAACCAGGCTGATCTCTTTATTCTTATGCTCTGATATGACTGGCTGGTATATCTGAGACCACGATGTGCAAACCTAAGAAACATGACTGGAATTATCAGCCTGCTAGTTGGGGGGGGGGGGGGGGGAGAAGAAGAAGAAATTGTTACTCAGACCCTAATAACCAAGGAATGAAATAAATGAAAAAGTGTACCACACTCAACTAAAATTATTAGTCAGTTTATTTTGCATGGTATGTAATTAAGGACCCCTAACCAGAGTTGTTGGTGTCATTTACCTACTCTCCAGTGTTGCCAATACATCACAACAAACCATCAGGCCACTTGTAACATTTTAATAGTATGGAATATACATATAATCTGTGATTATCAGTCACAGTAGAGGTCAATACATTCTTGCTAAGTTAATATAAGACTATGTTGGTCATTAGTTCTGGTATCAGTAATATCGTGATGTCTCCCAGTTTGCGAAATTACAGTTGGACCAAAATTTTCTCAAGTTACGGGCAAGATCTTTCACTAAAATGTTATGGTAGAAGTTGTATGCTTCAAGCATCGATCTTCTTATAGACACACCAGTTTCTACATCTACATCTACATGGATACTCTACAAATCACATTTAAGTGCCTGGCAGAGGGTTCATCGAACCACCTTCACAATTCTCTATTATTCTAATCTCGTATAGCACGCAGAAAGAACGAACATCTATATCTTTCTGTATGAGCTCTGATTTCTCTTATTTTACTTATTTTATCATGGTGATCATTTCTCCATATGTAGATCAGTGCCAACAAAATATTTTCACATTCGGAGGAGAAAGTTGGTGATTGGAATTTCGTGAGAAGATTCTGTCGCAACGAAAAACGCCTTTCTTTTAATGATGTCCAGCCCAAATCCTGTGACACTCTCTCCCATATTTCTCGATAATACAAAACGTGCTGACCTTCTTTGAACTTTTTTGAGGTACTCGTCAGTCCTATCTGGTTAGGATGCCACACCATGCAGCAGTATTCTAAAAGAGGTCGGACAAGCATAGTGTAGGCAGTCTCCTTATTAGATCTGTTACATTTTCTAAGTGTCCTCCCAATAAAACACAGTCTTTGGTTAGCCTTCATCACAACATTTTCTATGTGTTCCCTCAAATTTAAGTTGTTCATAATTGTAATTCCTAAGTATATAGTTGAATTTATGGCTTTTAGATTAGACTGATTTATCATGTAACTGAAGTTTAACGAATTCCTTATAGCACTCATGTGGATGACATCACACTTTTCGTTATTTAGGGTTGTTCTGAGAATGCAACAATATGTGTTCCCTCTGTATTGTATGAATTATATTATTAAATCTTGGTGGGTCTTTCTCATCCTTAATCAGTTTAAGCTTTGCTCATAATTCCTCTAAGCCCATAACATTGGAACTAAATGATGGCCATTCTTTTTCAAAGTAGAATGCTAGCAACTGCTTATCAGTTCTCTCTGCTATAAAAATTCTCCTAATTTTGTGATGTGAATGTGAATTGACTCATTCCACATCATTATGATTTATCATGCAAATTGATCCATAGAAAATGAAACTAACTAACTTTAGTACCTATCATTGCTATGATAACATCATTATTATTAATTGCATCTCTATATTAACACTGTTGATAAGGTATAATCTAAAAGGTTTCCGTTGTGTGTGGGTTGTCGAACTAGCTGCTCAAGACAGTTTTCAGTAAATGTGTTCAGAACTACTCAACTAGATTGACTCTCTGTACCGCCTGCAAGAAATCCATAATCTATATTCAGTAGTTCGAAGGTGCCTCCAACTAACATTCCATGACTGAGCGAGGTGGCGCAGTGGTTAGCACATTGGACTCGCATTTGCAAAAACAATGGTTCAAACCTGCATCCGGCCATCCTGATTTAGGTTTTCTGTACTTTCATTAAATTGTTTCATCCAAATGCCATGTTGGTTCCGTTGAAAGGGCATGGCCAACCTCCTTCCCCAATCAGATGGGACTGATGGCCTCTCTGTCTGGTCCCTTTCCCCAACTCAACCAGCCAAACTAATATTGCATGATCGCGGTACTTCCATGCTCTTACAAAACCAGGATATAAGGTTGCACTAAGTGAAACTGTGCAAGTGTTACACAAGAAAGGCGCCAAAATCTGCCCAAGATGAGTGACACAGATAGATAAAATGAATTAATTTTCATGGAACCCAGAGAAAATATATTTGTAAATAGAAGAATATGTAGTATATGTTGAAAGTTATTAATCAGATATTCTTAGTAAATGAGTAGAGTTAGTAATCTAATACTGTACTGCTGAGCATATCAGGGTTCAGAGTCAGATTATAACCTTGTAGAAATGAACAATATGCCAAAATTCAAGATGAGGTTAAACGGAAATTCTCACTGGCATTGATCAATAGTCTAAGTAAAGGTGTAAAGAGTAGGTTGGGAGAAGAAAAGGGACTGTAATAAAGAAAGAAATAAGTAATGCAGGATAGGAAACCATAAGTACAGCAAAACCAGAAGACACAAGAGCAATGGACAACTCATCAAACACTGCCCTCTAATTTATGGACAGAAAAAGAAGGAAAAAAAAGTGAAGTGCAGAGACTGGGAGGAGGAAATGAAATTAAACTTCATATGTTCTAAGGGGATGTTGTTTCGTTTTGCTGATCACAAAGTTAAGTCAAATTTACAAAGAAATTGGCAGCATGAACCCAGATATCACACGACTTTGCATGCCCTCTGGCTTAGGTGCAAACATTGATTCACTTGATATGGGTGTTTGTATCGTCTACTGAAGCATGCTGGCCCACAGCTGTTGTAACTGGTCTTTCATATCCTAGATACTGTCACTGGTATGGAGTTTGATGTCCAAGCTGATCCCTCGTGTGTTCTATCAGGAACAGATCTGGGGATAATGCTCATAGGAGTAGCTCAACATCTCACTGACAGTTCATAGAAACATGTATACATGGATGAGCATTGTCCTGCTGAAAAATGGCACCACCAGTACTATCACATGAGAGACAACTCATGAGCTTGTACCATTGTGCCATTAGAGTTCCATCAGTCACTACCTGCCATCACCTGGATCATACCCAATGGCTCCCCACACCTGAATGTCTTCTCAAGTCATTGGAAGAATGGGATCCCTCCCAAGGTCGCCACAATACTTGCTGACAATGGTCATTCGGAAATGAAATCCAACTTCGTGGAAGCCAAAAGTAAAGGTGTTAATCTATGAGACGGATAGAAGCACACTGAAGGGCTGCACAGTGGAGAAGAACTGTCTTGAAGCATGATAGTATGGGAAGAGGGAAATGTAGTGAAGAAACAGAAACAAATAAATTAGTGGCAACTGTTAATATATCTTGAGGCATCCTGAAATCTGTAGGAACTATAGGGTCTAGAAAGTTGTTTAATCTGTCATCAAAAATTTATGTGAACAGAAAAGTATTAGCATCATTTTACTAAATAGGTTCAAGTGGGAAAACTGTGACTAATTTGTCTGGTTTGTCATGCATGATACCTGTTGCTGATAATAATGTATGAAAGAACAGAAATAAAATTTGAAGAGTAGCCTAATTATGGTCAGTTTGTTTTGGTTTCAAAAAAGGCAATTTTCCTTAGATGTGCTTAGTAATGCATATGCAAATAAAGGAAAATGAGACTGTCTTTCTAGCATGTGTGCATCTGGAAAATGCCTTAAACAATATAAGTTTAAATTGGATATTTATATTCCTGAGATGAATGGGGTGAAAGTCCAAAGACTGACTGTTAATCAATTATGTCTGCAAAGAGCAAGTGAGAGTAATGAAAGTGACAGTTCATAAAAGTGTAGTTTAAGTTAAGAAGAATGTAAGACAGGATTGTTGCTTATCAACATTATTGTTTAATATATATGTTAATGGAGCATGAAGGATGGGACAAATTAGTGTGGCATCTACTGTCATTTGGTGACAATGAAAGAAAAATGGAGAGGAAAATTAAGGGTCAGTCAAATACTGGAATATTCAAAATAGATAATTGGAAATTTTGAGCATATTAGTTATGGAGGGATGAACAGATTAACACAGATTATTCATTTATTCATACATCACAATTCCATATATACCATCATGGCAGAGAGCCTTCAGTGAAGTAGAACAAGTCAGTTTACACATTATTTGGAAGAAGCACCCACTGGAGGACACTTATGTAACTTATACTAACAACCAGTTATGACTAGTACTAAGCTACACAGGTTTATAATTATACATTTACTTGAAAAGCAGCTACTTAGATAAAAGTTACTGCTTTTCTCGTTACAGTACTCGGCTGTTGTCTCTATCAAATACTTCAAAGTAAGCATTTTTTAAAATTAACATGCAGTACCATCAGCTGTTTATATACTGATAAAGATAAAACCCTTTTAATATGGAGATGAGTGTTAAGCAGAATTATTGCAATAATTCTTAATAATGTACTCATTTGCTTTAATGGAATATTTGGGAATTTCTAGTTTTTATCATAGTGTCAGCCAGCAACCTGTTAATTACTTTTCTACCAGAATATGAAACTCCACTGCAAACCCTAGGCAGGGATGCATAGTTTGTAGGTAAATTATTTTGCTTTTACTATTGTGGTTGCAAATTTCACAACTTATCTAAAATTATTCTTATTTTTGTATCCCGCCTGGATAGCCAGCACATGGGTTTTCTCCTGAAAACTTGAAGGGTAGGCCGAATGGTGGAAGCTAGGAGGAGCGGGTGACGTAGAACACATGGTACTGCAATTGAAAGTGGTTTTGCTATGTACTTAACTTTGGCTGAGAAGAGCATGTAGGTGCAAAACTGTACGTCAAATTACAAAGTTACAAGTAGTGGCTTGCTCACTATGAAATAGAAACAATGTTGCTTGGTCATCTGCTCGGCATCAACTGTGCAGAATCTGGAACGGCGCTCATAGAGGTGCACAGCGCCGACTAGAGGGCGCTGTTGTTGGTGTCGTAGTGCCAACCCAACAGAGCGCACCTATGTTGTGGCATCGTAGCTATTGAAACCACACTTATTATTCTTATTATTAATTACAAATACCATCAAATATAAATGGATTGTGACATAAATGTAAAAATCCCAAGGTCCCTAAAGAAGTTCTGCAAAATGTTCCGTTACTAAGGGTACATTGTATGGTTACTGCAAGCATCTTTACAATACTTTTTTGAACATAGTTACATTTCTTCAGGTGTTGATACCGTAGGACACTACTGAATATAAATATGCTAATAATCCAATCTACAGGTCAACTCAGTGAGACAAATTTCTAAATGCAAAGCAGGTGCAACTAAGCTTCTCAGTAACCTTTTTCCAGTGTTAGGGCCACGTCAGTTTGTAATCTGCCTTTATGCCTAGAAATTTCATACATGGAGATGTGCCCTCTGATCTCTATATTTGATAGCTATAGGTAATTTTTATTTTATTAGAATGGTGAAATATATATTTTTCAAACATTAAGATTTAAGCTGTTTGTTGAAAGACAGCACTGAATCTTTTGAAAGCCTGATTGTCTAGAACAAATAGAATTTTTTTCTTGTTCTAATCTTCTGTGTGTCACTTGATCAGTGCCATATTGGAAGCTCCCCCATTTTTTTATTGGGGCTGTAATCCCTCATTTATCAACCTTTCTACTTTCTTGTGTTAGTCAACTGTCCTAAGAAATCCCAGGCTCTGAAAGTGTATGTATCTGTCAAATATGGTTTATTTTGTTTTTAGGTGTAAGTTTCTATCTATCCTATCCTATCCCCTTAGGTTACCTATTGTATCCTCTTAAAGCATGTTCCATATGCTGTGTGTTGTATATTTTGGCCCACTGATTTGCACTGTATTATCTTGATGACTCTTATATCATTGTTAGATGATTCATGTCAATATAATAGAGGGAAACATTCCACGTGGGAAAAATATATCTAAAAACAAAGATGATGTGACTTACCGAACGAAAGCTCTGGCAGGTCGATAGACACACAAACAAACACAAACACACACACAAAATTCAAGCTTTCGCAACAAACTGTTGCCTCATCAGGAAAGAGGGAAGGAGAGGGAAAGACGAAAGGATTTGGGTTTTAAGGGAGAGGGTAAGGAGTCATTCCAATCCCGGGAGCAGAAAGACTTACCTTAGGGGGAAAAAAGGACAGGTATACACTCGCACACACACACATATCCATCCACACATATACAGACACAAGCAGACATCTCACAAGCAGACATATTTAAATAAAACCCACATCCTTTCATCTTTCCCTCTCCTTCCCTCTTTCCTGATGAGGCAATAGTTTTTTGCGAAAGCTTGAATTTTGTGTGTGTGTTTGTGTTTGTTTGTGTGTCTATCGACCTGCCAGCGCTTTCATTCGGTAAGTCACATCATCTTTGTTTTTAGATATATTAGATGATTCATGGATGAATAAAGTTACATATGTTACTTTACAAAGGAAGACTCCAGAGAATTGCCCCAATTTAATCCTTGTACTACTGAAAAGATGAATTAAATAAGTATTAGCGTCAATGGGGTTGAGAAATAGCTGAAATCATTAAAATTGAACAAAGCTCCATGATCCAATGGAACCCCTGTCACATTCTGTACTGAATTTGTGGCCAAGTTAGATCCATTAAATGAAAATCCATGCCCAGTTCTTGAAAAAAGGCCAAAGTCACACCCATCTACAAGAATGCTAGTAGAAGTGATCCATAACACTATAGTCAAATATCTTTGACATTGATTTGTCATAGGACCTTGGTACATATTCTGTGCTGAAACATGATGAGGTACCCTGAACAGAATGACTTCCTTGATGTCAATGAGCATGTATGCTGGAAACATCAATCCCTATTGTCAAAAATAAGATAATATGGGGGAACAAGTGAAATTTTTTGGACGGGATTGAGGAATTTTTGCTAGGGACAATGCAGCATGTTATATTGGATGGAGGGTCATCATCATATGTAGAAGTAACTTCAGGTGTACCCCAGGGGAGTGTATTGGGACTCTTGCTGTTCACGCTGTATATTAATGACCTTGCAGACAATATTAGTAGTAACCTCAGACTTTTTGCAGATGATGCGATTTTCTATCATGAAGTACTATATTAAAGAAGCTGCATAAATATTCAGTTGGATCATGGTAAGGTTTCAAAGTTGTGCAAATATTGGCAATGTGCTTTAAATATTGAGAAATGTAAAATTGTGTGCTTCACAAAACAAAACAAAATGTAGCATGCTATGACCATAATATCACTGAATCACCATCAGAACTGAACCACTCGTACAAATACCTGGGTGGAACACTTTGTAGGGGTATGAAATGGAATGGTCACATATGCAAATTCATGGGTAAAGCAGGTGCTAGACTCAGTTTATTGGTAGAATATTGGAGAACTGCAATCAGTGTACAAAGGAGATTGCTTACAAATCACTTGTGTGACAGGTTCTAAAATGTTGCTCAGGTGTGTATTCAGAGAAGTGCAGCATGAAGGGTCAGAGATACTGAAGGAACTGAACTGGAAGACTCTTGAAGATAGACAAAAACTGTCACAAGAAATGATGATTCTAGGAATATGTGTTGCTCACATAGGATCATGAGGATAAGATTAGAATAGTTACTGCATGCACAGAGGCATTCAAGCAGTCATCCTTCCTACACTCCTATTTGAATGGAATGGGAACAAACCCTAAAAACTGGTACAATGGGATGTACCCATAGCCATGCACCTCATGGTGGTGTGCAGAATATTTTCATCAGGTTTTGAAGTTGAAGTCTCCCCGAGTGAGGTTCATCTTCAACGTGTTCTTGTTCTTCCAAAAATGATTTGTGGCAGCACAAAACTTGTCCTCTTGCTAAAGAATGTCTCCCATAGGCCTGTTTCAACTTTTCAAGGATCACACTCGAGGATTCCTCAAGTTTAATACAATAACTGATTGCATAATGTTGCTCTAAATTCCACTGTTCCATTTTCATAACACACAACAGAAACACAAATTCACTGATGGCAGTCTCAAAACCACATTATGGCTCTACGCAGCTGAGAATGTAGAAGGGATGAACACACTGGTCTACACAAGTAGAACAACAAGCTTTCCCAGATTGCTCACAGCATTGTCAATCTCATTACTTTGCTCACACACCTCATGTACGCTGTTTTATTTACTGAAACTTGCAGCTTGTTGTGCAAGGACTTGCTCAGCACAAGGAGGAAAACTTCTTTACATTGCCTCTCCATCTTTGCTTGGAAATGAAATCTGGCAGGTTCTCTGCATATGCTACAGTTATAGTAAATTATTAACTTGCTTTCAGTAGTTCAAGAAGAAGCTCTGTTACTATGTTCTAAAAGATAGGACTATCAATGGAACCCCTGTAACACATCTTAGTGGCATTTCTTCATGCTGATGCTCAGATGGTTCATTTTACCTTCTTTTGCAATAATTTATCAAGCTAAGGTAAGTCTATCTCATAAATCTCAAATCTATGAGCTTGGTGAAAAGAGAGAGCCATCACTAATGACTGGAAGCCTCCCTTGATGCCATCATCACTCCTACAGTGTGATGAGATGTCACACTCATGAGATGTTCTAGTGCTCTTTTTATTACATTCTTGTTAGGTCTTCCCATCAGGAAGCCTTGTTGATTATGATTCACTTCACTCTGTCCTCTATGGGTAAGTGCAAAGAAGCTTTTCTTAGCGTTTTCTCAGAATATTCAAAAGGCATGTTGGTTGGAATGATTTTTTCAAAGTAGAGCATTGGTCCTTGGCTTTTTTGAGCACTACTGGATCAGTGGTCTTCCATCTGTCACAAAGTCTTTCCTGCACCAGAGGCTCATTCATAAGTGCTGTCATGTTTGATACTAGCTGCCTCTGTGCTTCTTGCAGTACCTCTGCATCAATTCCAATGTCCTCTACAGAAGTTCCAGGCTTGGTATCCACTCCCATTACTGACACCAAATTCAAACCACCCTGATGTCTGTAAATGTTGTCAGGACAGCTACCTGTCCAGAGGGGAGCAGAAGAGCAGTGTTGCATTACAAAATTTTTGGGTTTAGAGTTGGTGAAAACTATGTGTTGGAGTGGCAGGGTAGTGACATAGGATGCCAGAGTTCCCTGTGGTACTAGAGTCGACTATAAACGGGCTCAATATACGAAAAATTTTGTATTTAAAAACCACCAAGAGCTGCAGACAAAATTATTCTTTATTTATTACTGGTTTCAAAATCTGTATTCAGCTATTATAAAATTATTTGTAACAACATATGAGGCAATGTTCTTACTGTGGTGTCAAATACAGTACAGTACAGTTCCGCACTGTCGCCTGATAAACAAAGTAAGAGCCTTCGCAATATCAGACCAGCTGTGTGGCTGGATTGAAGAGTTTTTAGCAAACAGAACACAGCATGTTGTTATCAATGGAGAGACATATACAGACGTTAAAGTAACCTCTGGCCTGCCACAGGGGAGTGTTATGGGACCATTGCATTTCACAATATATATAAATGACCTAGTAGATAGTGTCGGAAGTTCCATGCGGCTTTTCGCGGATGATGCTGTAGTATACAGAGAAGTTGCAGCATTAGAAAATTGTAGCGAAATGCAGGAAGATCTGCAGTGGATAGGCACTTGGTGCAGGGAGTGGCAACTGTCCCTTAACATAGACAAATGTAATGTATTGCGAATACATAGAAAGAAGGATCCTTTATTGTATGATTATATGATAGCGGAACAAACACTGGTAGCAGTTACTTCTGTAAAATATCTGGGAGTATGTGTGCGGAACGATTTGAAGTGGAATGATCGTATAAAATTAATTGTTGGTAAGGCGGGTACCAGGTTGAGATTCATTGGGAGAGTGCTTAGAAAATGTAGTCCATCAACAAAGGAGGTGGCTTACAAAACACTCGTTCGACCTATACTTGAGTATTGCTCATCAGTGTGGGATCCGTACCAGATCGGGTTGACGGAGGAGATAGAGAAGATCCAAAGAAGAGCGGCGCGTTTCGTCACAGGGTTATTTGGTAACCGTGATAGCGTTACGGAGATGTTTAAAAAACTCAAGTGGCAGACTCTGCAAGAGAGGCGCTCTGCATCGCGGTGTAGCTTGCTCGCCAGGTTTCGAGAGGGTGCGTTTCTGGATGAGGTATCAAATATATTGCTTCCCCCTACTTACACCTCCCGAGGAGATCATGAATGTAAAATTAGAGAGATTAGAGCGTGCACGAAGGCTTTCAGACAGTCGTTCTTCCCGCAAACCATACGCGACTGGAACAGGAAAGGGAGGTAATGACAGTGGCACGTAATGTGCCCTCCGCCACACACCGTTGGGTGGCTTGCGGAGTATAAATGTAGATGTAGATGTAGATGTAGAAATAAAATAGAAGCTATCCTGCATCAACCAACAATCAGGATTCATGTAATGTTAATTTTAATTTCATCCATTGATGTACTAGGGTGGCGTGTTTGACTTCCAAGGCAAACAAAAACATATTTCATGGAGCTGATGCTCCATAGCTGATAAGTATTTGAAAAATGTCACTTTCAAAAATCACCAAGAACTACTAACGAAAGAGTAATTGTGTATTGGCTATCAGTTTCAATCTTCTGATCATCTTCAGGTATCATAAATTATTTACAACAGCATATATGGCAAAGTTCTTACTGCATTGTCAAGTAAGATAAAAGTCATCCTACACCAACAATTCGTCAACCTTCAGGTACTGTAAGTAATACCTAAGACTTTTTATCTATGCATTTACTTCATATACTGTGAATAATACTTGTCATAACTGATAAGGGCATATTGACAGTATATGAATATGAATTAGCTTTTGAGCATTCAGGATGACTTTTGTCTTATTTAATGCTACATTAAGGACACTTCCATATAGGTCATTGTAAACAATTTATGATACCTAACAATGGAAACTCTGAGAATGGTAGTGGCAAACTCCAAATCATGGCTAAGAGATAGCTGCAAAAGCAATTGCTGAGTATGCCATGCAGCATAGTCCATTTGACTTCAGTAGCTCCTTCACATCCCATGCCATCTAGATTCTTCCCACCAGCAGTAACTTTTCTGGACTGTGCTGGTGTGAACTCTCTATGCAACACATCCTACATTCTAATAACCCCTGTGGCCTCATCGTTCACAAGTCCCTGTCCTCCCTCCATCTATCCACTCTCGCCTCCCACTCCAATGCTATACATGCTTTCTAAATCGCACCTGATGCTATAACCCCCTAACCCCTGTACTCTACTGTTTCTTCTCATCCCCACCCCACATCTTTTCTGTGCCCCCACGAGTAACCCCAGCAAAGATTACTGCTTGTCTCAGATGCAGTCATAGTCAGGCACTAGCACTCAGAGATGACACTGGCCATGTGTGTGTGAGTTGGGTGAATGTGTCTGAGTTTTCTACATCTGATGGAAGACTTAGTTCAATAGGTTAATAGCCCCAGCATTCTTTTTCATTGGACCATTCTGCAACTTCTCCACTCTGTGAGTAGTGATCTGTACTTTCCACATGGTTGCTATTTTCCATCCTGGATTTTGCATTGTTTAACATAAAATATGTATTCACATGACACATGAAGTGCCTTCAATATGCATTGCCTAAGTAACAAGATTCTGCATTAAAAAATGAAAAGAATAACTGATAATAAGAATCACAAGGTTATTTCAGAAGGGTACAACATGTCTTTATTGTCAGTCAGTATCAGTTTTACATTCAGACTATTATTCAGGGGTGTCAGTTTTTCCTTGCAGTAAACTGATCTAATTTTTGTCCATTAGATTTTACCAATGAGTGAGTGGGAGTGAACAGTGATAGAAGTGTGTTTATGAACTAAGATGGATATGGTAACAACAATATAAGTCATTTGTCAAAAAAATACCTACAGGGGAGCATGAATTTTGGCCAGGATGTTCCAGAAGTGAAGAGGACAGAAAGGAAAATTAAGAGTTTAACATAGCATCGACAGCAATGAGTGATAAAACGTATGCTGGGTAGTATAGGGAGAAGTGAAGGTAGAACAGTCCTCTTCGTGTATAATGACTTCAGAAATTCGTAGCTGTCGCAAGCAGGATGATTAAGCTGTTTCTGGACAGGAAAATATTGGATGAAAATGACATATTTATTTGTTGTTATGTACCTCAGTCAGTAGATGTGGGGCTGGCAGAGGGAATGTGAAAAATTTTCTTATAAATTAAACTGGCAGGTTAACTGCAGTGAGTGAAGGTCATTTACATTTTCTACAAAAATATTTAAGAATATGTATTATAAGGCCTTTGATGATTTAAGCATAAGTAAGTAATACAGTTACACTGGCTTTAGTTTGTTACTGAAATTGCAGTACAGCTGCAAACTGCAAGGCTGTATAATTGGAGAATGATTTTTCACATGCATTTATTATGGCTTCATTCAGTCTTGCACCAATTGGTAGTTAGGTTCTGAGCATATTGTTAATTGTATTTTCATATAAAATATTTTAACAGGCAATGTACAATGCATCATTGGGCTTCAAGGAACTGCAGCAAATTATAGAAATGTGTTGTTTGTTGTTCATTCAATTGAAGATCTTCAACAATGCCAAAAATAATTTTCTGTATTATTTTTTGTCTGCTGTTGCATCCGTCTTGTTCATTTACATAAGCTTGACAGCTGTTGTAATGTGTTACACTCTGTTTGCAGACAAATCTCATACTTTTACAGCATACAGAATGTGTCGTTTCTGTGGCAAGAGGATACACAAAAACAGCCTCACAAGACACATTAAGGACCGTCATTTGCCAAATGAAGAACGTGAATGTCAGTACTGCAATAGAATGTTCTGCACAGAGAACAGTTTGCGGAATCATATATCAGTTTACCACAGATCACAGTACAAGAAAATAAACACAGGACTACAATAAAGCAGTATATTAGAGCCTTTTGAGCTTGAAACCAGGTGTATAAAGATGGTAGACAATGTCTTTCTTTTGATTGTCTTTCAGATGAGCACCTATGAAGGTAAGTCAAAAATTATCTGGACTTTTTTATTTGTGTACACAAAAGCTGTATTTTCCTAAGAACCTTCTTTTTATGCACTTCGTCAAATGGTCCAACAGCTCTAAACCCAACTGAATAATGGTTTGAATTGTATATAGACTGGTGTACATTTCCATGCTACAGCATGTTTTATTTATTTTATATAACAAACACCAACAATGTAACTGAACTGATGGGTTTAAAATGGTATTATGAAAAGGAACATTGCTACTCACCATATAGTAGAGATGCTGAGTCGCAGACAGGCACAACAAAAAGATTGTCACAAATAAAGTGTTCAGCCAGTAAGGATTCATCAAAAATAGATGACACACACACACACACACACACACACACACACACACACACACACACACACACGCGTGCGCGACTGCAGTCCCAGGCAACTGTAACCACACAGCACAGTTGCTTGAGACTGCAGTCGCATGTGTAAGTTGCGTTTGCATGTGTGTGTGTGTGTGGGTGTTTTTTTTTTTTTTTTTTTTTGTGCGTATGTGTGTGTGTCATAGTTTTGACAAAGGCCTTACTGGCCAAAAGCTTTACTTGTGACAGTTTTTTGGTTGTGCCTGTCTGTGACTCAGTGTCTCCACTATGTGGTGAGTAGCAACTTTCCTTTTCATAATATTGTTACATTCCATCCTGGATTTTCCATTGTTTGGTTTGAAATGGAATTTTTTTGAGGATCTTTTGGAAATGTGATTATAATTGTTTATGAATAGCATTCCATATAAAGTTTTTCATTCTTATCGATGCTGAAGCCCGGATATAGAGTGAAATGAACTACCCATATACAGTTAAATTAATATACTGTAGCTGATGAAAGCACAGAAAAATATGGTTACTGGCCATAAAAGTTATTGGACTTCACTACAATTACATGCACTACAGTCATTCATGTGTGTCTCATGAACAGCTACCATATCCAAAAAATGATTGTAGCATCATTTAATGAAATACTATTGTATTTATTCTCCAGACACCACGACATTTTTCACATCCCTGTAGGTTCTCCTTTTTTGTAAGATCCACAGAACATGATGGAAGGATGAACAAATGTATGAATACAAATACAATGAAGCACTGCTTTACAACTTCACATTTAATTTTGAATATTCATCAGCATTTTCTTTGTCATTCAATATTTTAAGATGAACTACTACTCCTCTAGTGGTCCTCAGCTCATCAATTCTATGTATTTTGCAATGTTTCTTCATAATTTCAAAATTATCAAACATGTAGCATTCACCTGTGTACAGTTGTTGTGCCTTAATAAACAATAAAAGTTAAAGTGTATAAGCCACAACTATATAATTATCATTATATATATTGTCTTGCATTGTTCACATACTCCCCTTATCGAGGTTACCTTTCAGTACAGGATCTTTTGAGTGCTGCAAAAGACTTTGTATTTAATTTTTCCCTGGTTGGGAGCTCCAAGTGTTTCCCATGCATACACTGAAGTTATACTTCATGTTGGATCCATGTTTAATGTCCTGTAGCTGTCTCACATAGATAGGCTTCATCTAGACTGTTCTTCTGGTTGAATAGGTGGAGGCTGGTATTAACATATTTGCAGTTGTTCTTTGCAGTAAGCTCTGTTACCCACCATCATGAAACAAACTTTACAGAAAATAAACCTATTAAACTTATTGTTCCTGTCAACTATTTTTAAACATATTGTTCCACTTGTGCAATACTACATGGTAGAATATTATTTTCATTCTGTGTTGAAAGCAGGCAACATAGCTTCCAAACACAGAAATTGGATGAGTGCTTTTTGATCTTCCCTTGTGCAAACAGATAGTGAGGCAGCCAATTTTATGTTGCTACAACTGCAAATGGATGTAATTAAGGTCAAACTTTTTTGAAGTTGCAATAGTACTACCAACTTTCATCATGTATGTGTGCATGAAGCTGTTACTAATATACATTTATATTGTATAAAAAGTCCAGATACTTTTTGACTAACTCTTGCATTGCACTTGCTTTCTGATTTAGAAAGAAACTACCATACTTTTTACCGTCATTGTTTTCACATTCAGTGTTATTTTTATGCCAACAGCCTAGGTCAATCTCATGTTTCCAACTCCCAATCACACAATGCGACCCTTTCCATTCTGAAACATAGTTTCAAATACATTAAGTTAATTGCCAATGTATCTATATCCTGTGACACCTAAAGAAGTACAAATGGGTATCAGTGAAATAAAGAGTAAAATGACCTGCAGATTTGATGGTAACCCTGACAAAATTATTAAATATAGCACTCATAATGTTGTCTCTCAACTTATGGACATAATAAGTAACTCCTTTGAAACTGATGTGTTTCCATGTAAACTTAAGCAGTAAACAGTAATACCAGTGCATAAAAGTGATGACAAGTTCGACATAAAAAATTTTGGACCACCATCATTATTATCTGTATTTTCGAAAATAATTGAAAGAATAATGTATGACAGATTGCTAGACTTCCTAAACAAAAATAAAATTTTCGTAAATGCACAGAATTGTTTCAGAAAATGCAAATCTACACAAACGGCTCTCTTCAATTTCCTAAAAATTGTTTACAAAGCTCTTGAGGACAAGGAACTGATCTTTGGGTTGTTTTTGGAGCTTCCCAAAGCATTTGATCTTATAAATCATAATCTACTAGTGTTAAAACTACATAATTATTTGTCTGTGATGTTTCCTACAAGTGGTTCAAGTCATGTTTAACTGATAAGAAACAAAGAGTGCAAATTTCTCAGGCTGCAATTATAGGGTGCCCCAGGGCTCTGTATTGGGACCACTGTTATTCCTGGTTTTTATTAATGACCTACCACAACAGTTTACAACAGCTGATACTATATTATTTGCTGATGATACCAGCTTTATTATAAAAGGGAAGAATAATTATGAGATGCAGCAAAAAATCAACAAAACAGCAGAAGAGGCATAAAAATGGTTTAAAGATAACTGTCTATTTGTCAATGACAAGAAAACTGTATGGGTGAATTTCAACCATATAAGGAACAAAAATAGGACCAATGTAAAATTCACATTTTTGAATAGCCAAATCCAGCAAAAGAATCACATAAAATTTTTAGGATTAGGGGTGGGTGAGGATCTAAGATGGGAAATACATGTAGAAATGATTAACAAAAAATTAGGAAAGTACTGTTACATATTAAGAATGGTTAAAGATTGCTGTAATACCAAAACAGTGTTAAGTGCTTATTATGCATACATGCATAGTCTACTGAGGCTTTTGCAAAGCAGTCTTTCAAGCTTCAAAAGAAAGCTGTAAGATTAATAAGTGATGTTGCTTACAGAGCATCATATAGAGATACCTTTAAGGAATTAAAAATCATGGTCTTATATTTATATATGAAAGTATCTGCTACATTAAAAACCATCAAGTTTCAGCTTTGAATAGTGAGATCCACAATTATCAAACAGGGATGACTATCATAGGGATGTGCACAGAAAATCAATATATCAGGACAGCACTGTTCACAAACCAAAATTCTTTACAGTGCATTGACAGTTAACATAAAAAAATACCAAATATTAATACATTTAAGAAAGAACTAAAAATCTACAAATAAACAACAGCTTCTAGAGCATTAATGAATAACTGGAATTTTGCTCACATCTGTAGGTCTACTTCATAACTCTCTAAACAAAAATTCATAAATATCAAACCATTCCTAGATAAAACTAAACTTCTTTTATCCATGTATATATCTAATTATGCACCTAACTTTTCTGTCATATATTACTATGCCTAGTTACCTAAAGTAATGGTATTTAATAGTTTTAGTAAAATCAACCAAGGTATTTTGCTAGCTTCTACTTTATCTGTATGTATGTATATAATTTTATAATCTAATTAAGCAGAATAATGTTTTTGTTATAAAGATTTGTTGATACAAATGATAAGATATTGTACAAGATGTAAATATATAATGTTTTATTTTGACTTGTACTGTGACAAGTCCAATATCATGAATGTGATAATACGGGTGCTATATAAATAAATAAACAAACAACCAAAGTTGCATCTTTTGATAATAATACTATTCTTAGTCTGTTGTGATTGTTACTCAAGAAGGTATCTGTAGTATTAACACACTGAATTAAAATCCCCAATTTCAGTGTATATCTATGCACAACTATAGCTTGTAGTTGTAAATTTATTCTGAAATGTGTTTTTACACACATAAATATGTGTAAAAACATATATTTGAGAATTTTATGTGGTTTACAAATGTTGTACACATAAATATGTGTAAAAACACATATTTGAGAATTTTATGTGATTTATAAATGTTGTACACAACACATTTCTGAATAAATTTAGAACTGCAAGCGATCTGTTGTAGAATTTTAGAACATGTTTTTTGCTCGAGTATCATGTCGTTTTTGGAAACCCAGAATCTACTATGTAGGAATCAACATGGATTCCGGAAACAGCGATCGTGAGACCCAACTCGCGTTATTTGTTCATGAGACCCAGAAAATATTAGATACAGGCTCCCAGGTAGATGCTATTTTTCTTGACTTCCGGAAGGCGTTCGATACAGTTCCGCACTGTCGCCTGATAAACAAAGTAAGAGCCTACGGAATATCAGACCAGCTGTGTGGCTGGATTGAAGAGTTTTTAGCAAACAGAACACAACATGTTGTTATCAATGGAGAGACATCTACAGACGTTAAAGTAACCTCTGGCATGCCACAGGGGAGTGTTATGGGACCATTGCTTTTCACAATATATATAAATGACCTAGTAGATAGTGTCGGAAGTTCCATGCGGCTTTTCGCGGATGATGCTGTAGTATACAGAGAAGTTGCAGCATTAGAAAATTGTAGCGAAATGCAGGAAGATCTGCAGCGGATAGGCACTTGGTGCAGGGAGTGGCAACTGTCCCTTAACATAGACAAATGTAATGTATTGCGAATACATAGAAAGAAGGATCCTTTATTGTATGATTATATGATAGCGGAACAAACACTGGTAGCAGTTACTTCTGTAAAATATCTGGGAGTATGTGTGCGGAACGATTTGAAGTGGAATGATCATATAAAATTAATTGTTGGTAAGGCGGGTACCAGGTTGAGATTCATTGGGAGAGTGCTTAGAAAATGTAGTCCATCAACAAAGGAGGTGGCTTACAAAACACTCGTTCGACCTATACTTGAGTATTGCTCATCAGTGTGGGATCCGTACCAGATCGGGTTGACGGAGGAGATAGAGAAGATCCAAAGAAGAGCGGCGCGTTTCGTCACAGGGTTATTTGGTAACCGTGATAGCGTTACGGAGATGTTTAGCAAACTCAAGTGGCAGACTCTGGAAGAGAGGCGCTCTGCATCGCGGTGTAGCTTGCTCGCCAGGTTTCGAGAGGGTGCGTTTCTGGATGAGGTATCGAGTATATTGCTTCCCCCTGCTTATACCTCCCGAGGAGATCACGAATGTAAAATTAGAGAGATTAGAGCACGCACGGAGGCTTTCAGACAGTCGTTCTTCCCGCGAACCATACGCGACTGGAACAGGAAAGGGAGGTAATGACAGTGGCACGTAAAGTGCCCTCCGCCACACACCGTTGGGTGGCTTGCGGAGTATGAATGTAGATGTAGATGTAGATGTACAGTTGTGCATTTTACAAATTTTGGCTGCAATATCTGGTGTAGAATATCTTTTACCCTTTACTGCAGTTTAGATACTTATGATCAATATTTATGTATTTTCTGTACATTGACCAGTTTATCGTAAGGAAGTGTTGGAAAAATTCTGATTGTGATCTCAATATAGGTCTTTATGAAGTCAACTTTGTAGCTTAATGGTGTATCCCACGCATATTGTAATTGTCATGTTATGTTCCATTTATTTTTCCCCTTAAAAGCAGTGTTATTGTGTGAATTTGTCATAAATTTACACTAATTATGTGTTACACAAATTTATTAGTGAGCATTACCTTGAATCAAAATTTCAAATCTTAGTGTTTCATATATCTTGGGAGAAACCTTAAATTTTACCTCCTGTTTTACTGTTGTTATAACACAAAATCTCTTTCTTGGTTGTGTGTCACTTTGGTTATTATAGGGAACTTGTAATTCTAGAAGCATAAAAAAGAATCAAGAAACTTATAAAGTTATCTGTTTATTGCTCAGAAAAGCATTGCACCAGTCACAATGTGGCCTCAGTGTAATTGGTGTTCTCAGGTACAGGATGAGTTACATGCTTTTCATAAACACTAGGAAATTGCCCTGATTGCTGTCACCAATTGCAAATAACTGCAGATAGGTATGTTGAGTGGGCTACCAAAAGTACAAACCAGAGGTACCAATCATACTGCCATCTTCCTTGGATACTATCTCCTCTTCAGGAAATACAGAACCTACCCCCATTCATCAGCTTGTCTTTGAGTTGTGTATCAGTGATAGGTGTGATGGCCCTGTGTCTGGAAGAATTACAGGTACTACATCCATCCTCCTAAATAATAGGTTTTAGGTGATGTCTTGCCCTGAAACTGAAACAGAGCAACATACTTCATCTGTTGGGAAGCCTGCCATGTCCAATGTCAGGTGAAACCAAAGATAAAATTGTCAGCAGTACTCAGTTGAATAAGGTTACCTCCAAGTAGTATTGCATGATTGTGGTGCCTCCATGCTCTTTCAGAACCTGGTTGGATTAAGTAAGACTTTGCAAGTATTAAACAGAAAAGTCACCAAATTCTGCTGATTATGAGTGACGTAGCTAGATAAAATTAATTAATTTCCTTGAAACTAAACTGAGAAAATATTTTGGGAAGTATTGATGGTAAATGTGAAAAACTATTAATTAGATATTCTTGGGTGCATGGAGCATTATAGTAAGGAAGAAGCTGGATATCAGAATTACAGGAGAATATGTATAGAAAAAAGAAATAACAGAACACAAGGCTTGATGAGTTTTGTACCAGATGTAATCTGATTTTGGTGATATTCTCTTCTAAAACCATAAGAAAATTTTAATGTTTGATGATGTGGTATGGCTTTTATCTTATTTGACACCACATTAAGAGTGTTTTCATATAGACCATTGAAAATAACTTAATGATACCTAACAATCTATTATTAAAAATTTAAGATGGCTATCTGCATGGGCATTATCACTAACAAGCTGTCTGTCCACGTGACTGGCCACCATCATGCTATGGCTGGATGGATAAGTTACTGAACATGCTGTGCTTGACTTCACTTCACAACTGCTTCAAAGCCCATGACATCTGGATTCATCTCACCAACACCAACTTTCTGAAATGTGTGAATGCAAACTATCTCTGCAATGTATCCTTCATTCCTGTAATTGCTCTGGCCTCAACCTTCACTAGTCCTTGCCTTCCACCTGGCTCTGTGCCCTTATTTGCTCCCACTCCAGCCTCTCACACAACTTCTGTCATAGTTTCCCTTCTCTGCTTCCCCCACCACCTGTATCTCCCAAATAATCACCTAGCAATCAGGCCCTCAGCACCCCCAGCAGAGTGGACAGTGGCTTTTTGTGTGTGTGTGTGTGTGTGTGTGTGTGTGTGTGTGTGTGTGTGTGTGTGTGTTTAATACTTTACCCAATAGCATAGGCTAAGTCTGAATTTGCCTGTTTGCCTCTCATCATCTTCTATATGTGATGAGTAGCCATCTATGCTAATTCATGCTTTATTATACTTGTAAAATGATCAGAAGATTGAAACCACTTATAAGTAAAGAATTATTTTGTCAGCAGTTCTTAGCATTTTGAAATGTGACGTTTTCGAATACTTAGAAGCTGTAAGGCTTCACCTGTACAAAGTACAGTTTGTTTATAAATGAATATTGGGGTTTTAGTGCTTTATGATATTTATTATATTAAACTTACAGTTATAAATTATATGTCAAATGAAAGTGCAACTCAAACAGTTTTACTAAGAACCTTATAAATGTTCAATGTGTGCACGATTTGTCACACGGCACACATCAAGTCTATAGCTGAGTTCTTCCCAAACATTGATATGTGTGTCTTCAGTGATTGTAACATCAGCTGCTTCAATCTGGTTTCTTAATTCAGGGAGGTCTGCTGGTAGTGGAGGCACTTACACACGATCCTTGATGAAGCCCGAAAGGAAAAAATCACATAGCATTAGGCCGGGTGAATGTGGAGGCCATTCAAAGCAAGCCCTGTCATTGGGCCCCTTGCAGCCTATCCAGCGCTTGGGTACAGTGAAGTTCAACCAACCGCGTACTTCGCTATGCCAGTGAGGTAGTGCACCAGCTTGCTGGAAAACGAAGTTCTCTGGCTCATCTTCTTCCAACTGAGGGAAGCGCCATTGCTCTAGTGTATCAAGGTAAGAAGTGCCAGTTACAGTAGGTTCACCAAAAAAGAAAGGCCCATAAACTCTCCCTTGAGATATGGCACAAAAAAGTCACTTTAGGGGAATCTTGTTGCATTTGTACCACCTCGTGAGGATTTTCTGAGCCCTAGATGCACACATTGTGAATGTTAACATGTCCATTAAGGTGAAAGGTCGATTCATCACTGAAGACAACATGATCCAGAAAATCTTCATTGTCATGAAACAACATTTCATTTGTGAACTTGGCACGTAATCCATGGTCTGCCAGCTTTAGAGCCTGTAATAACTGTAACTGGTAAGGACATAGTTGTACCTGTTTTCTTAAAACTTTCCAAACAGTCAACACGGGAACTTATAATTCACGACTAGCCTTCTGGACTGATTTCTTTGGGCTACGAGTGAACAACTCTCTCCCTCACTCAACAGTTTCTTCACTAACTCTTGGTCATCCTGTGCTCTTCCATTTACAAAAGCAGCCAGTATCTTCAAATTGATGATACCATCTGCAATGTTATTTTCACTTGGAGGATCACAACCAAACTTCAGCTGGAATGCACATTGCACAGTAACTACAGATTCAGTCTTTGCAAACTGCAAAACACAAAACACTTTCTCTTCACTAGTCACCATCTTCGCTAATACCACAGTCTAGCGGATTGCGAAGGAAACATTGTGCACTGTGCTTGCGCACTGGTGCCCAAGACAACTGTTTGAGTTGCTCTTTAATTTGACATACCATATATAACTGTAAGTTTAATGTAATAAATATTATAAAGCATTAAAACCCCAATATTCATTTAGAAACACACTGTATATCAACCAATATGTTTATTGCCAAAAGAGCAAGTGTCAGGTGGCCGAGTTGCGTATAGTCAGTCTTTGTAGGCAGCTTTATGTAAATGGCAAGTTGATGGTGGAGCTACAGTCATCCAAAAGGCCCATTTCTTTGTGCCAGAACCACCCTAGTGGGCAGGCTCCATTGACTGTGCTTTTGGTCATGGAAGGTTGGTCTGTTTATGGACCATGTGTTGATCCCTCAGTAACATAAGTGCAGTTGTGTATGGTTAATATGCTGGTGGCTTTCCTAGTTTGGTGACACATGCACATAAACAATGAAGGATAATTACAGACAGTGCTTTAACCTCCACTTAAGTTGTTTCAACAGAAAAAATTTGTGCTTTATTTTTTCCCTGTTGCACAACAAAAATGTCTTACGTAATTTTATAAACAGTTGACTTAAAACTTTTTCTATCATTGTTATGTTTTGTTCATATGACATCACAGTTACAAATAGTGTGTAAAACTACTCCTAAGCAATGGCTGTTTAGATTTATAACTTAACTGCGGAGATAGAGAAAGTCGATAGTTGTAGAACTCTTCTGTGTTCACATAAAAGAGTATGCATTAATGTGTGCGATAGTTAACAGTATTTTCATATGCAGTGGTGTGTGGTAACACTTAATAGTTTATTCTTAATTGCTGTGGGTGAGCTTTTAAAATATATTCATTCATTCATAGCTGAGGACAGCCACACATTGAATATGTAGAGGGAACAGTTAGTATTAATGTTTGTTGAATACTTTACTTTACCTAATAGCTGGAAGGAAGCAGAGGTATCATTTATAAATGAGAGGAGTATTGGAGTGATGTTCAGAATTACCGTCCAATATCACTGACATGCAGGTGTTATCAAATCTTATAATGTATTCTGAGCTCAAATGTGATGGAGAATCTTAAACAGAATGACCTTCATGCCATGAACACTGATCATGCAAAACCCAACTTACACTTTCCTCAAGTGGCACTCTGGAAGCCATGGATGAAGACCATTAGTTGGATACTGTATTCCTTGACTTCAAAAAAATCAAAAGTTTGAATATCCAAAAATATTTTTTGACAAGACTGATGGTTTATTGGTAGTGAGAATGCAGAATGGAGAGTCATTGACATAAGTGCAGGTAACTTCAGGCAGGCCCCAGGCATGTCTGTTGGGACCCTTTTATGTTGCATATCATTGACCAGGTATACAATGTTAAGGGGACTGGGATGCCATGAGTGCCCAAGAAAATGGCAACTTTTTTTTTTTTTTTTGAGATTTTTCCTTATGCTAAAAATATATAATTTATGTATAGTACCCCATCATTTCCGTGTTAAAATGCCTTCCTAAAGCAGATGCTGCATGTGAATACCTAGCTGTCACAATACTGTCAAACATAAAACCATGCCCACGGTGCTTCATTATTTAATTTTGGCAGTGCTGTTTCCATAGCAAATCATTTGTGTAATAACCTTGAAGAAAATCTTGACTGTGCTATGAGCAGGGATGTATGAATTCGATCTTTCTGTCATTATAAGTATATTATTTGAGTTTACCTATGTTTTTTAAGTGTGTTCCTGTTTTAAACTTGTTCTTGTGACTGCATATTCCAACCATTTACATTGTAAAATGCCAGACACAAAAAGTTTGATTACAGTTGTAAATTTTACAATAATCAACATGAGCTTGTTGTTGGAAATCATTTAAAAAGTGAATAAATTATCACACCAGAGTGAAGTGAGTTTACACCTAAAAGCTCATCAGGCAATACTTCAAAATGCAAGATGCAATGTGTTAGTGAAAATGAAAAAGATGTTGGTGTTGTAAACAGTCAAAATAGTGGTTAAATTTTAATTAGTAAGTGCAAGCTTTCAGAATTGTTTTTGCTGTTTCTAAATGTAAATACTGTAATTGTGAAAAACCATTTATGTTTAGTGAGGAGACAAATAAGAGAAGAGGCCTGTCTAGCAAAATTGTAGTGGAATATGAACTGTGTTAAGTAACAAAATATCTGGAGACATCTCCTGTAACATGCACAAAATATAGTGAAGATAATATTTGCCTTGTGTATGCCATGAGGTGAGTTGGGAAGGGAAGAAAAGCAGCCCAGATAATCTGCACTATGCTGAATCTCCCACCGCCACCTATCAAATTTGAGAGGTATTATGAACATTTGCATAATGCCCTAACAGAAGCATCTATGAAAAGGCAGCAAAAGAAACTGTAGATATTTATCAACATACTGACATTTTTGCTGCATTGGACAGTTCCTGGCAGAAGGGAGCTCATAGATCGCTGAATGGAGCTGTCACAGTTACTTCTGTAGATACAGGCAAGGTGCTGGACTATGAGTGTCTGACAAAACACTGCCATGGTGTGCCAATAAGGTAAATGAACACAAATGTGACAAAAACTTTGCAGGTTTCAGTGATGGTATGGAAAGCATGGGGGCAGTCTCTGTTTTTGGCAGGTTAGTTGCTAGACAAGTTGGGTGATACACTCACTACCTTGGTGATGGTGACTCGAAAGGCTTCAATAACACTGTGACTGCTAAGCTGTATGGTGAAACGGAATTTTAAAAAAAGTGATGTATAGGACATATACAGAAGAGAATGGGAGCAGGGCTTAGGAAACTCTGCAAGAACATGACAGGAAGTAATTGGTTTACAAGACACTCACCAAATCAGAAATAGAAAACATCACAAAATATTATGCTCTAGCCATCAGGAAGGACAGTGAAAATGTCAATGAGATGAAAAGAGCAATTTGGGCAACTATATTTCACAGAGTATCCACTGATGAGGATCCACAGCATGGCCACTGCGCAAAATGGAACACTTCATGGTGCAGGTATAATAGGTGTGAAGCAAAAGGACAAAAGCATGCACATGCACACCCTATGCCAGGAACTATTAAGGCAGAACCAAAGCCAATATACAGAGATCTTTCAGATGCTAAACTCCTGGAAAAATATTTACATGGCAAAACACAGACTCTGAATGAGAGCTTTAATAGTTGCATTTGGCAACCCTTGCCGAAAACTATTTTTTTTTTCACATGTCAACTTTTCATATTGGTGTGATGGATGCTGTAATATGTTTTAATGATGGAATGACATTTAGACTAAAAACCATGAGCAGACTAGGCATCTAAACTGGGGGCAGCATGAAAAATGGGCTGCTGTGAACGAACAGGCAGCATGTCACCAAAGCTGAGAAAGCTGCTGGGAGCATAACAGAAGAGGCCAGAATAACTAGGAAAAGAAAGAAAACTAAAGAAGATGAAAAGGACACTCAAAATAAACGAGATTATGGAACTGGAATATTTTGACATGTTACCATTGAGAAGAAAATGACATGCAAATCTTTAATTTCAATTTCCTGTAATCAACTTTTTTGCATACTTAGTTATCATTTTGTTCTCGTTCTGATCTTCAGTCCAAAGGCTTGTTTGATGCAGCTTTCCATGACTCTCTATCCTGTGCAAGCCTCTTCATCTCCAAATAACTATTGCAGCTTACGTCTTTTTAAATCTGCTTAGTTTATTCATCTCTGGTTATTCCCCTACAATTTTTACCCCCAACACTTCCCTCCAATGCTAAACTGTGATCTTTTGAGGTTTTAGAATGTGGCCTATCAATTTATCCCTTCTTCTAGTCAGATTGTGCCACAAATTCCTTTTCACCCCAATTCTATTCATTACCTCCTCATTAATTAAGTGATCTACCCATCTGATCTTCAGCATTTTTTATAGCACTGCATTTCAAAAGCTTCTATTCACTTCTTGTTTAAAATGTTTATTATCCATGATATATGGTTACACTCCATACAAATACTTCCAAAAAAGACTAACTCTTAAATTAATATTTGAGGTCAACAAATTTCTCTTCTTCAAAAACCCTTTCCTTGCCACTGCCAGTGTGCATTTTATACCCTCCATGCTTTGGCCATCATCAATTATTTTGGTGCCCAAATAACAAAACTCATTTACTACTTTAAGTGCCTCATTTCCTGATCTAATTCCTCAGCACCACCTGATTTAATTAGACTACATTCCATTATTCTTTTTTGCTTTTGTTGATGTTCATCTTTTATCCTCCTTTCAAGACACTGTCCATTTCATTCAACTGCTCTTCCAAGTCTTTTATTGTCTTTGTTAGAATTAAAATGTCATTGGCAGTCCTCAAATTTTTTAGTGTAGGCTACAACCCTGTCTCACTCCCTTCTCAACCACTGTTTCCCTTTCACTCCCCTCAACTCTTATAACTGCTATCTGGTTTCTGTTCAAGCCTTTCGCTCCCTGTATTTTACCATTGATACCTTCAGAATTTCAAGGAGAGTACTCCAGACAACATTGTCAAAAGCTTTTTCTAAGTCTACAGATGCTGTAAATATAGGTTTGCTTTTCCACAATCTATCTTCTAAGATAACTCATAGGAACAGTACTGCCTCACACATTCCTACATTTCTCCGGAATCCAAACTTCCCCAAGGTTGGCTGCTACCAGTTTTTGTACTCTTCTGTAAACAATTCCTTTTAGTACTTTGCAGCCATGACTTATTAAACTGACAGTACAGTTTTATTCAAATTGTCAGCACCTGCTTTCTTTGGAACAGGACTTACTATATTCCTCTTCAAGTCTGAGGGTATTTCACCAGTCTTTTAAATCTTGCACACCAGGTGGAATAGTTTTATTATGGCTGACTCTCCTATATTAGTAGTCTTGAGGGAATGTCGTCTACCCCTGGGGCTTGTTTCAACTTATGTGTTTCAATACCCTGTCAAATTCATCTATCTCATCTTCATCTACATCCACTACCCTATCTATAATATTGCCTTCTAGGTCATTTGCCTTGTAGACACCCTCTATATACTCCTTTCATCGCCGGCTGAAGTGGCCGTGCAGTTAAAGGCGCTGCAGTCTGGAACCGCAAGACCGCTACGGTCGCAGGTTCGAATCCTGCCTGGGGCATGGATGTTTGTGATGTCCTTAGGTTAGTTAGGTTTAACTAGTTCTAAGTTCTAGGGGACTAATAACCTCAGCAGTTGAGTCCCATAGTGCTCAGAGCCATTTTTTTTACTCCTTTCATCATTCAGCTTTCCCTTCTTTACTTAGTGCTGGCTTTCTATTTGCATCCTTGATGCTCATACATCTATTTTCCTTTCTCCAAAACCCTTTTAATTTTCCTATGATGGTATGTATCTTTTTACTAGTTATACATGCTTCTGCATCCTAACATTTGTCCTCTAGCCATCCTGCTTAGGCATTTTGCACTTTCTGTCAAATTCATTTTTTAGATATTTGTATTACTTTTTGCCTGCTTGATTTGCTGCATTTTTGTATTTTCTCCTTTCATCAGTTAAATTCAATATTTCTTGTGATGCTGAAGGATTTCTACTATTCCTTGTCATTTTACTTATTTCATCTCTTGAAGTTAGCCATTCTTCTTCTACTGTATTCCTTTATCTTGTTTCAGACAACTGCTGCCTAATGCTCCCTCCAAACCTCTCAACAAGCTCTGGCTCAGTCAACTTATCCAGGTCCCATCTCCTTAATTTCATACCTTTTTGCAGTTTCTTCAGTTTTAATCTACAGTTCATAATCAATAAATTGTGGTCTGAATCCACATCTGCCCCTGGAAATGTCTGACAATTTAAAATCTAGTTCTGAAATCTCTGTCTTACTATTATATAATCAGTCAGAAACCTTCTGATGTTTTAGGTCTTATCCACATAAATAACCTTCTTTCATGATTCTTAAACTAAGTGTTAGAAATGCTTAAATTATGTTCTGTGCCAAATTCTATCAGGTGATTTCCTCTTTCATTCATTCCCACAGTTCATATTCACCTACTGTCCTTCATTCTCTTTCTTTTCCTACTATCGAATTCCAATTCCCCATCACCATTAAATTTTCATCTCCCTTAATTATCTTAATAATTTCTGTTATCTCATCTTATATTTCTTCAATCTCTTCATCACCTGAAGAGATAGTTAGCATATGAACTTGTACTACTGTGGTGGGTGTGGGCTTCTGTCTGTCTTGGCTACGACAAAGTGTTCACTGTGCTTTTCATGGTAGATTATTCGCATTCCTATTTTCTTATTTATTATTAAACCTAGTCCTGCATTACCCCTATTTGATTTTGTATTTATAAACCTGCATTCACCTGACCAGAAGTCCTGTTCCTCTTGTCACTGAACTTCATTAATCCCCAATATATCTAACTTCAACCTATCAATTTCCCTTTTTAAATTTGCTAAGCTACCTACCCAGTTAGGGGATCTAACATTCCACACTCTGATCTGTAGAACACCAGTTTTGTATCTCCTCATGACGACATTCTCCTAAATAGTCCCTGCCTGGAGATCCAATGGGGGACTGTTTTATCTCCGGAATATTCCACACAAGAGGATGCCATCATCTTTTAACCATACAGTAAAGCAACATGCTCAGGGTAAAATCATGGCTATAGTTTCTCCTTGCTTTTAGTCTTTCACAGTACCAGCACAGTAAGGTTGTTTGGGTTGATGTTATAAGAACAGATAAGTCAATCATCCGGACTGTAACCCCTGCAGCTACTGAAAAAGCAGCTGCCCCTCTTCAGCAACCAAATGTTTGTCTGACCTCTCAACAGATACCCCTCTGTTGTGGATGCACGTACTGTATGTCTATCTGTATCGTGAAGGCACACAAGCCACCCACCAATGGCAAGGTTTGGGGGGGGGGGGGGGGGAGGAGAGTTAGGTACAAAAACAAAATTTTGCATGAATAATAATATAGTGCTTGCCTGCAGAGTGAACCACATAATTCAACAATATATTAAATATTTTAAGCTTGAGCATGTCATTTATTCTTAAATTATTAGGACAAAAAATTGACTTCTAAAAAATTTTTTTAAGGTACACAAAACTACAAACTAGTACATATTCCTGGTTCAACAAGTTAATAATTAAAAAAATAAAATTTTATTTGACCTTTTATTTGGAATAGTGTGAAAGTACAGTATACCTAAAATAAAAATTACACATAATTTAGTATGCAAGATAAAAATCAGTATTCACTCCACTATGTAATACACAGCTTTTAAATTTTTTCCCATACTGTTCACAATATACTAAATACTTGGTTAAAGTTTCAATACAATATCTATTACAGTTTTTGAATTATTAAATTCCAAAATACTAATAAAATCTACAGGCTGTGACTTACAGGTACCCTTAACAGTAACCTTAGACTTTTTGTAGATGATGCAGTTATCTATAATGAAGTACCATCTAAAAAGTGTTGCCACCAATATTCCATCAGGTCTTGATAAGATTTCTAAGTGATAAAAATACTGGCAATTAGTTGTAAATATTCAGGAATCAAAATAATGCTCTTGACAAAATGTAGAAACATAATGTTGTGTGACTATAATATCAATGAGCGCCCCCTCGTGAATTGTGAACCTTGATGAGGTGGAGTTGCTTGCTTGCCTCAGCAGTACAGAGCCAACCACAATGGAAGGGTATCTGCAGAGAGGCCAGGGCGATGGGTTATTGCTGAAAAGGGGCAGCTGCCTTGTCAGTAATTGCAGTGCCAACAGTCTGGAAGATTGACTCTTCTGGCCTTGCAACATCAACTAACATGGCCTTGTTGTACTTGTACTACAAATGACTGGAAGTAAGAGGAAACTACAGCAGCTATTTTCTTGAGGGCATGCAGCTCTACTGCATGGATGATGGCTCCCTCATGGGCAAAATATTCTGGAGGTGTTCCCATATGCTGTTCTCCAAAGGGAGGGGGTGGACTACTCAGGAGGACGTTGCCATCAGGAAAATCAAAACTGGAAACCTACAGGTTAGAGTGTGGTATGTTAGATCCCATAATTGGGCGGATGGTTAAAAAAAATTAAAAAAGGAAAATAGATAGGTTGAAGTTAGACATAGTGGGGATTAGTGAAGTTTGATGGCAGAATGACGTCAGGTGAGTTCAGGTTTATAAATACAAAACAAAAAGGGTAATGCGGGATAAGATCTAATAATGAATAAAAAAATGGAAATGAATGTAAACTACTATGGGCTGCATAATGTATGCAATATCATAGCCAAGATAGACACGAATCCAATGCTCACCACAATAGTACTTGTCGTATGTCAACTAGCAGATGAAGAAGACACTGAAAAAATGTATGGTGAAATAAAAGAAATTATTCAGATAGTTAAAGGAGAGAAATATTTAATTGTCATAGAGGACTAGAATTCAGCAGTAGGACAAGGAAGAGAAATAAAAGTAGTAGGCAAATTTGGACTAAGGAATAAAAGAGGAAGCCACCTGGTATAATTTTGCACAGAGCATAGTTTAATCATTGCTAACACTTGGTTTAGGAGTAACGAAAGCAGGTTGCATATGTGGAAGAGACCTGGAGACACCAGAAGGTTTCAAATTGATTATACAATTCCAAGGTCAGATGTGGACTCTAACCACAGTTAATAGGTTACTAATTGTAGATTCAAACTGAAGAAATTGCAAAAAGGAAGAAAATTAAGGAGATGTGACCTGAACAAGTTGAAAGAACCAGAGGGTGTTGAGAGTTTTGGAGAGAACATCAGGCAACGGCTGAATGAAACAGGATAAACTAAAGGAATACAGTAAAAGAAGAATGGCTAGCTTTGAGAGATGAAATAGAGTAGGCAGCAGAGGATCAAATAGGTAAAAAGGTAAGGAATAATAGAAATCCTTCAGCATCAGAAGCAATATTGAATTTAACTGATGAAAGGAGAAACTATAAAACTGCAGCAGATCAAGCAGGCAAAAGGTAATACCAATATCTAATAAATGAGATTGACAGGAAGTACAAAATTGCTAAGCAGGTAAGGTTAGAGGACAAATGTTAGGATACAGAAGCATGCATAACTAGGTAAAAGATAGATACCATCACAGGAAAATTAAAGTGGCTTTTGGAAAAAATAAGAACAGATGTATGACTACCAAAAGCGCAAGTGGAAAACTAGTTCTAAGCAAAGAAGGGGAAGTTGAAAGTGGAAGGAGTATATACAGGGTGTATACAAGGGAAACAACCTTGAAGGCAATATTATAATAGGGACGTGAGTGTAGATGAAAATGAGATGAGATGAGAAGCCTACAAGAAGAATTTGAAAGGGCGCTGAAAGTCGAAACAAGCTCCTGGAGTAGGTTACATTCCTTCAGGACTCCTAATATCCTTGGGAGAGCCAGCCATAACAAAGCTCTCCCACCTGGTGTTCAAGCTGTATGAGATAGGTGAAGTACCATCAGACTTGAAGAAGAACGTAGTAATTCCTGTTTCAAAGAAAGCAGATGCTGGCAAGTTGAATAATGCTGAACTAGCTATTAATAAATCATGCTTGCACAGTACTAAAAGGAATTATTTAAAGAAGAGTAGAAAAACTGGTAGACGCCAACCTCGGTGAAGATCAGTGTGGATTCCAGAGAACTGTAGGAACACACGAGGCAACACTGATCATATGACTTATGTTAGAAGACATTAAGGAAAGGCAAACCTATGTTAATAGCTTCTGTAGGTTTGGAGAAAGCCCCTGACAATGTCAACTGGAATACACTCTCTGAAATTCTATGGAGATCTGGGGTAAAATATGGGGAGCAAAAGGTTATATACAACTTGTACAGAACCAGACGGCAGTTACAAGAGTCAGGAGGCTTGGAAGGAAAGCAGTGGTTGGTAAGGGATTGAGACAAGTTGTAGCCTATCACTGATGTTATTCAGTTTGCACTTTGAGCAAGCAGTAAAGCGAACTACAGAAAATTTTGGAGAAGCAATTCAAGTCCAGTGGGAAGAAGTAGAAACTTTTGGTTTGCTGGTATCATTGTAATTCTGTCAAAGACAGCAATGCACTCAGAAGAGCAGCTGAATGGAATGGACAGACATTAAAGAGCAATAAAAGATGAAAATGGGTAATGAAATGTAGTTGAATTAAATCAAGTGATGCTGAGGGAATAAGATTAGCAAATGTGACGCTAAAAGTAGTAAGTGAGATTTGCTATTTGGACAGTAAAATAACTGCTTATGGCCAAAGTAGAGAGGATATAATATGTAGACTGGCAATTTAAAGCAAACCATTTCTGAAGAAGAGAAACTTCTTAACATCAAATATACGAGGGTTGGAACTTAAATAGTGGCAACTATTAATTCACAACCGATACAAAAGAGTTACATGTTTGCACCTGTTATTGTTCTTCAAAGTAGTCACCAGCATTGTGTAGAACCCATTGCCAGCTATGTGGAAGATGTAGTATACCGTTAGCAGAGCCTGTTCTGTTGATGGTGCGAGTGGAGTGGTCTAAACTTATAGTGATTCTCGTGTACAAATGTGATGGCGTTATCCTAATGCATTGCATTCCTCCATGTCAGACTGTCAGTGCACAGTATTACTGTTCATTTTTGGAGCATCACCTGTGACCAGCTTTGTGAAAGAAGCGGCAACACTTTCTGTGCAACCCACCCATCATTTTGCATGACAATGCGCGGGCGCATGCAGCGCAAGCTGTGGGTGCTCTGTTTGGTCGATGGGAATGTGAAGTACTGTACCATCTACCGTACTTGCCAGACTTAAGTCCTTGTGACTTTAGTTTAATTCTGAAGATGAAGGAACCACTTCGTGGCATTCGCTTGAGAACTGGTCCAGAGATTCGACAGACAGTAGACGGCTCCATTCGCACCATCAACAGAATAGGCCTTCCACATCACTGGCAATGGGTTCTACACAATGCTGGTGACTACTCTGAAGGACAGTAACAGGTGCAAACATGTAACTCTTTTGTATCGGTTGTGAATAAATAGTTGCCACTATTTAAGTTCCAGCCCTCGTACATTTATGTGTTAAGTAGTCATTCTTAAATGTATCTGTCTGGAGTATAGCCTTGTATGAAACTGAAATATGGATGATAAACAGTTCAGACAAGAAGAGAACAGAGGCTTTTTTTAATGTGGTGCTACAGGAGAATAGTTAAGATTAGATGGGTAGATCATGTAACCAATGAGCAGGTGCTGAACAGAATTGAGGAGAAAAAAGAAATTTATTGCATAACTTGACTAAAAAAAGTGATCAGTCAACAGGATGCATTCTGAAATATCAAGGTACCATAAATTTAGTATAGAAGTTCGAGGGGTAAAAATTGTAGAAAAAGGAGAAGAGATTGATACAGTTAGCAGGTTCGAAAGGACATAGGTTATTTGGAAATGAAGAGGCTTGCACAGTATAGAGAAGCATGGAGAGCTGCATGAAGCCAGTCTTTGGACTGAAGATCACAACATCAATGAGTGCCAATTTGGATGCAACAGTCTGTGTGGATATGAAATGAAATGATCATACATGGTCAGTCATAGGTAAAGCAGGTGAGAGCCTGTTTTGATCCATTGGTAAGGTAACAGCAAAATGGAAACAGTCTTCAAGGATATTGCTTACAAACCAGACATGTGATGCAACTGAATATGTTGTTTAAATTTGTTTGACACAAACCAGTTAGGACTAACGTGGAGTATTGATCATATACAGGAAGGGAAGCATGAATGGTTACAGGTTTGTTTGACCTATGGGAGGGCATCTCAAAGGTGCTCAAGGACCTGAACTGGCACTTCAAGATGATCATCAGCTCTCCCATAAAAGCCCACTTCACAATTTCAGCAACCATAATTAAGTGAAGAATCTGCAAATATACTAGAGCCACAGAGGCATCTAAGCAGTCATTCTTCCTGCGCCTCTTATACAAACATAACAAGAAGAAAACATAATACATGGTAAAATGCAAATTACTCTCTGTTATGCTCTTCATAGTAGTTTGGAGAGTATGGATGAAGATAAACTTTTGAAATAGAACATAAAAAACGGTCATATCGCATCATTTTGAAAAATACTGTGAAAACAAATTTAACTTATTTAAATGTAAAAGATGGAAATCATTGTAAAACTTCTAATATAATGATACTTTTAATGCCTTACTTTTGTTCTTTCCCACTTTATACATAATTCTGTGATACTCACTTATAACTATAATTTGTTGCTGTTGCTGTTGTGGTCTTCAGTCCTGAGACTGGTTTGATGCAGCTCTTCATGCTACTCTACCCTGTGCAAGCTTCTTCATCTCCCAGTACATACTGCAACCTACATCCTTCTGAATCTGCTTAGTGTATTCATCTCTTGGTCTCCCTCTATGATTTTTACCCTCCACGATGCCATCCAGTACTAAATTGGTGATCCATTGATGCCTCAGAACATGTCCTACCAACCGATCCCTTCTTCTAGTCAAGTTGTGCCACAAACTCCTCTTCTCCCCAATTCTATTTAATACCTCCTCATTAGTTACGTGATCTACCCATCTAATCTTCAGCATTCTTCTGTAGCATCACATTTTGAAAGCTTCAATTCTCTTCTTGTCCAAACTATTTATTGTCCATGTTTCACTTCCATACATGTCTACACTCCACACAAATACTTTCAGAAACGAATTCCCGACACTTAAATCTATACTCGATGTTAACAAATTTCTCTTCTTCAGAAATGCTTTCCTTGCCTTTTCCAGTCTACATTTTATATCATCTCTACTTCAACCATCATTAGTTATTTTGCTCCCTAAATAGCAAAACTCCTTTACTACTTTAAGTGTCTCATTTCCAAACTAATTCCCTCAGCATCACCCGACTTAATTCAACTACATTCCATTATCCTCATTTTGCTTTTGTTGATGTTCATCTTATATCCTCCTTTCAAGACACTGCCCATCCCGTTCAACTGCTCTTCCAAGTCCTTTGCTGTCTCTGACAGAATCACAATGTCATCGGCGAACCTCCAAGTTTTTATTTCTTCTCCATGGATTTTAATATCTACTCTGAATTTTTCTTTTGTTTCCTTTACTGCTTGCTCAATATATAGATTGAATAACATCGGGGAGAGGCTGCAACCTTGTCTCACTCCCTTTCCAATCACTCCTTCCGTTTCATGTCCCTCGACTCTTATAACTGCCATCTTGTTTCTGTACAAATTGTAAATAGCCTTTCGCTCCCTGTATTTTACCCCTGCCACCTTCAGAATTTGAAAGAGAGTATTCCAGTCAACATTATCAAAAGCTTTCTCTACGTCTACAAATGCTAGAAACATAGGTTTGCCTTTTCTTGATCTATTTTCTAAGATAAGTCATAAGGTCAGTATTGCCTCACGTGTTCCAATATTTGTACAGAATCCAAATTGATCTTCCCCGAGGTCAGCTTGTACCAGTTTTTCCATTCGTCTGTAAAGAATTCACTTTAGTGTTTTGCAGCCGTGACTTATTGAACTGATAGTTCGGTAATTTTGACATCTGTCAACACCCGCTTCCTTTGGGATTGGAATCTTGAAGTCTGAAGGTATTTCACCTGTCTCATACATCTCGCTCACCAGATGGTAGAGTTTTGTCAGGACTGGCTCTCACAAGGCTGTCAGTAGTTCTAATGGAATGTTGTCTACCCCCAGGGCCTTGTTTCGACTCAGGTCTTTCAGTGCTCTGTCAAACTCTTCACACAGTATCATATCTCCCATTTCATCTTCATCTACATCCTCTTCCATTTCCATAATATTGTCCTCAAGTACATCGCCTTTGTATAGACCTTCTATACACTCCTTCCACCTTTCTGCTTTCCCTTCTTTGCTTAGAACTGGGTTTCCATCTGAGCTCTTGATATTCATACAAGTGGTCCTCTTTTCTCCAAAGGTCTTTTTAATTTTCCTGTAGGTAGTATCTATCTAACCCCTGGTGAGATAAGCCTCTACATTCTTACATTTGTCCTCTAGCCATCCCTGCTTAGCCATTTTGCACTTCCTGTTGATCTCATTTTTGAGACGTTGGTATTCCTTTTTGCCTGCTTCATTTACTGCATTTTTATATTTTCTCCTTTCATCAATTAAATTCAATATTTCTTCTGTTACCCAAGGATTTATACTAGCCCCCTTCTTTTTACCTACTTGATCCTCTGCTGCCTTCACTACTTCATCCCTCAAAGCTACTCATTCTTCTTCTACTGTATTTCTTTCCCCCATTCCTGTCAATTGTTCCCTTATGCTCTCCTTGAAACTCTGTACAACCTCTGGTTTAGTCAGTTTATCCAGGCCCCAATTTATTGTGGGCTGTGTCGCTTATCTTAAAAATTCATTATTGCAGCACTGTTTTATTCACTCATTCATTCATTCATTAATACATTGGGCTCTGTAAATCTTATTATGAAGAAGATCTTTTGTGGTTGTGGCACTACTGAGGTTGCACATTAGCAAGCAGAAACAGCCACTGCATGTTACTTCTGTGGGGTTTACTAAGAACACATAATGAGTGGCACTAATCGAGTCACATAGATAATTAAGAGTATTCCTTCTAGATTATGTTTGTTTATGTATGTTGAAAGAAAAGTAGTTCTTTAGAGAAAAAAGACTACTCCTGCTCACAGAACACTATCAGATATACAGGGTGAGCACAAAGTCTTGCACTGATTATAAAAATTTATAACAGAACATAATAAGTTACATTTGATGCCGTTACATAGATTAGTGTTACCATCTTTTTTTAAGACCACTTACATTAGTAAACCTCAACGTGTGCTCCCTTGGTAGCTCAGAAAATGTTGAGGCGGTATTCCAGTTCCTGCCAGGTGTTTCGTAACATGTGTTCTGTCACAGTACCCATAGCAGCTTGTATCCTAGCCTTCAGTTCATCAACGTCAGCAACTGGTGTGATGGAGACTCTGTCCTTGATATAGCCCCATAAAAAAGGTCAAGGGTCATAATGTCTGGAGAGCGGGGTGGCCAGGGTGTTGGACCACTCCTTCCAATCCACCGATCCAGACATTACTCCCTTCTCCAGACATTACGACCCTTGACTTTTTTTTCTGCCTCTATAACAAAGGACAGAGTCTTCGTCACACCAGTTGCTGATGTCAATGAACTGAAGGCTAGGATACAAGCTGCTGTGGATACTGTGACAGAACACATGTTACGAAACACCTGGTGGGAGCTGGAATGTCGCCTTGACATTCTCCGAGCTATCAGGAGAGCACATGTTGAGGTTTACTAATGTAAGTGATCTTAAAAAAAAACACTAACCTATGTAACAGTATAAAATGTAAATTATTATGTCAAATGGTTTTACTGTTATAAATCGTGATAATCAGGCCAAGAATAAAATGTTCTCAGTTTTCAAGCTGTGTCAATTCGAATAAAATCCTCAAGCTTTCGTTGGCCATCTCCACCATCATCGTCAGGAGTTTGCTGACTGCCAGGGCTGCTATGGTTTCTTGCTCATATAGGCATGATGACATCATCAGCAGCCAATCAGATAGAATCAATGTGTCACCAGCGTGTAAGTCGACCCGGACAGCTAGTGGAGCTATTTCCCATGGCAGCACCAGTGACATCAGGTAGTGCCAGGATCAGGCGCCACATTTGAAACTGCCACTCCCCTGTCGCGCACCTGTCTTTGAATATTATGAGATGATGGACAGCACAGCCATGAGATCACCACTGTCTGCAGCAGTTGCAAATTTCGTCATTGAGGACTTTGAGGAGCGAGCAGGCTCTGCAAATTGTGACATTACGGCCATCTTGCTTTCTGTGATATGTTGATGACACCTTCCTGATATGGCATCATGGTGAAGATACCTACAGCAGTTCATCGATTGTATGAATGGTGTCCATCCCAACATTAAATTTACTGTCGAGATGGAGAAGCAGAAAGGTGGAAGGGAAAGCAGAAAGGTGGAAGGAGTATGTAGAGGATCTATACAAGGGCGATGTACTTGAGGACAATATTATGGAAATGGAAGAGGATGTAGATGAAGATGAAATGGGAGATACGATACTGCATGAAGAGTTTGACAGAGCACTGAAAGAGCTCAGTCGAAATAAGGCCCCCGGAGTAGACAACATTCCATTGGAACTACTGACGGCCTTGGTAGAGCCAGTCCTGGCAAAATTCTACCATCTGGTGAGCAAGATGTATGAAACAGGCAAAATACCCTCAGACTTCAAGAAGAATATAATAATTCCAATCCCAAAGAAAGCAGGTGTTGACAGATGTGAAAATTACTGAACAATCAGTTTAATAAGCCACAGCTGCAAAATACTAACACGAATTCTTTACAGACGAATGGAAAAACTAATAGAAGCCGACCTCGGGGAAGATCAGTTTGGATTCCGTAGAAATACTGGAACACGTGAGGCAATACTGACCTTACGACTTATGTTAGAAGAAAGATTAAGGAAAGGCAAACCTACGTTTCTAGCATTTGTAGACTTAGAGAAAGCTTTTGACAATGTTGATTGGAATACTCTCTTCCAAATTCTAAAGGTGGCAGGGGTAAAATACAGGGAGCGAAAGGCTATTTACAATTTGTACAGAAACCAGATGGCAGTTATAAGAGTCGAGGGACTTGAAAGGGAAGCAGTTGTTGGGAAGGGAGTAAGACAGGGTTGTAGCCTCTCCCCGATGTTATTCAATCTGTATATTGAGCAAGCAGTAAAGGAAACAAAAGAAAAATTCAGAGTAGGTATTAAATTCCATGGAGAAGAAATAAAAACTTTGGGGTTCGCTGATGACATTGTAATTCTGTCAGAGACAGCAAAGGACTTGGAAGAGCAGCTGAATGGAACGGATAGCATCTTGAAAGGAGGATATAAGATGAACATCAACAAAAGCAAAACAAGGATAATGGAATGTAGTCTAATTAAGTCAGGTGATGCTGACGGAATTAGATTAGGAAATGAGACACTTAAAGTAGTAAAGGAGTTTTGCTATTTGGGGAGCAAAATAACTGATGATGGTCAAAGTAGAGAGGATATAAAATGTAGACTGGCAATGGCAAGGAAAGCGTTTCTGAAGAAGAGAAATTTGTTAACATCGAGTATAGATTTAAGTGTCAGGAAGTCATTTCTGAAAGTATTTGTATGGAGTGTAGCCATGTATGGAAGTGAAACATGGACAATAAATAGTTTGGACAAGAAGAGAATAGAAGCTTTCGAAATGTGGTGCTACAGAAGAATGCTGAAGATTAGATGGGTAGATCTCATAACTAATGAGAAAGTATTGAATAGGATTGGGGAGAAGAGAAGTTTGTGGCACAACTTGACCAGAAGAAGGGATCGGTTGGTAGGACATGTTCTGAGGCATCAAGGGATCACCAATTTAGTACTGGAGGGCAGCGTGGAGGGTAAAAATCGAAGAGGGAGACCAAGAGATGAATACACTAAGCAGATTCAGAAGGATGTAGGTTGGAGTAGGTACTGGGAGATGAAGAAGCTTGCACAGGATAGAGTAGCATGGAGAGCTGCATCAAACCAGTCTCAGGACTGAAGACCACAACAACAACAACAATGGAGAAGCACGGCAAGCTACCATTCTTGGATGTTTTGGTTGAGCAGAAGGCAGGAGGCCAGCTTGGTCATTCAGCGTACCGGAAACCAATGCACACTGATCGGTACTTGAACGCCAATAGTTTCCACCACGCTGTACACCCACCTGGTGAATCAGTAGAAGAGGCCGAACAGACTGTATTCCTGCTATACTGCAGAGCAACTAGCAGCAAGTTAGGACATCTGCTGCAGAAAGATGGGCTAAGACCAGTGTTCGGGCCCGCCCTCAAGATACGAGATAGCTTGACCCCTGTTAAAGACAACATTGCTCTTCGAGTGTCTGGTGTGTATGATAAACCCTGTGAATGTGGTAGCTTGTATATCAGACAAACAATTCACACGTTTGCGGAGCACAAGCTCCATATAAAACAAAGGGATCTTGACAAGTCGGCCATAGTGGAGCATTGCCTAGAAAATGGACATAAAATACAGTTCGAAAATACAAAAGTGTTGGCTCATGTGTCTACATATTGGGACTCCATTATAAAGGAAGGGGCTGAGATTCATTTGAACAACAACAATATCAACAGAGACCAGGGGTATATACTTAGTAGGACATGGGGGCAGGCACTGGACATCGAAAGAAAGCAAAGACAGATGCGTGACGGAGGAGCGGCAGTTTCAAACATGGTGCCTGCCCCTGGCGCCACCAGTGCTGCCACGAGCAATAGCCTTGCTAACTGTCCGGGTTGACTTATGTGTGCGTGCCACATTGGGTCTGTCTGATTGGCTGCTGATGATGTCATCATGCCTATATAAGTGAGAAACAGTATCAGCCCCGGCAGTCAGTGAACTCCTGACGACAGTGGCAGAGATGACCATCGAAAGCTCCAGGATTTTATTCAATTTGATGCAGCTTGAAAACCAAGAACGTTTTATTCATGTATACCATCGTGAAAAGACTCCGAGGACACAATCAGGGCAAGACTCTGTGCTCACCCTGTATATAGGCAAAGTCCAGCTTTGCTTAATACACACCTTAGATGTAAGTGTAATGTACTTCCCCAGATCCAAATGTTTCAGTTAACTGTATAAGTAGTGAATAATAAGACTTTTTTTACTTTAATTTTGAATATCTTGGGCTATCAGGTTCCTATCTGATGCCTACAGGCAACCTGTTATGGATATTTGCACTGAAGAAACTCCACTTTGAACGCTAGAAATATATAGAATATATGAAAATTATTTTTATTTCTTGTGTTTTGGTTGTGAATTGCAGCCTTTGTTCTAAATTCACTCTTAGTATTAACAAAATATACTATTAGGGGAATACATGTATTGATATGTAAATCTAAGGATGTGTAAGTCCTTGAAGAAGATTGTTTTAATTTTATGTGATGTTCATATTGCACAATTTTCTAGAGTAAAAACTGTTTCATCTTACTTGCATATATGTGCCATACATAGTACAGTAGTGAGTCAAAGTATGCTAGCAATTCCATTTGCAGATCATCACAAAAAGAGATATTTCTAAATGCAAATCAAACAGAATTGAGCCTCTTCGATAACTTATCCACATTCTGGTGCCAATTCAGTTTATTATCTACTCAGATGCCAAGGAATTTTGCACATGTAGTGTCAGCCATTGTGTATCCATTGATCTCCTGGTACCTACAAGCCATTTTAATTTGTTTTGAATTTTACTGAGAGCTAGTTGTAAGTATGTTCCATTACTCGCACTGTGTCTGATGTCGAAGTATTTGGACATTGTCGGTGTATTTGTATCATCAATAAGGATCATATTTTTTGAAGAGTCATCCGATGTCCTACATAAATCAATTGTGCAGGTGAAGAATTCAAGTGGGCCAAACAGTGAACCTTGTTTGACACCTTATTGTTTCCAGCTCCAGGTTTAGTCTTATCTCAGTGGTATCATTTTTTAATACAACCTCATCTTTTCTGCTGTTAAGATCGACTCTACCTGTGCAATGGGAGTGCATTTAATCATTTATCATTTTAGTTAGTATGTAAGAATGTTATGATCACAGAAGATTTAGGTAGGTAATTTTTTCTTGTTTACTTCCATCAGAATTGAGTTCATAAGGTCATATATTTTATAGTCAGGCAGGTAACATACAGAAAGAGCTGAATACATTCTATATTCACATTGTAGTAGATTCTGACAGTGGCTAGTAACACAAGAAAAACACCACAAACTTAAGGTAAATTTCTACTGCAGCATTTAGACTAACTGGCATTTACACTTCTAAGGTGGAGGGGGGCACATGATAAAATAGATTTGAGACTTAGGACAAATGATTGTAGGTATCTGTTTAAGCTCATAATTTCTTTAATTTTACCGTTGTGCATGTGTTTCTTTTCATTTTTCTCATCATTGCTTTTGATGAACTCAGTTCTGCATATGTTGACTGCGCTTTATATGGACTCAGTTTTGCATATTTTGACTGTTAGACAGTAAACATAAGCACTGTTCACTTAAAATCTATTATTTATTTGTGAAACATTATTCCCTTTTTTGTATTAATCTACGTATACTTTCTGCAAGCCATTGTACAATGAATTAGAGAAGGTGATTTATTCCAGTGTTAATGATTTCTCTCTTATTCCTTTCACATACGAATAGAGGAATGAATTACAAATTACTGTCTGCATGCCTTGGTATATCCATAATCTCCCCTATATTATTCTGTTGTTCCCAAAATGAGATATATAATGGAGGCAGTAGAATTGTTGCATAGCATTCCTTGAATACTGGTTCTCTAAATGTACCCAGCATATTTGCATGAGAACAAAGTCACCTTTCTTCCAAAGATTCCCATCTAAGTTCAATAATTGTGTTTGCTAGACTATTTTATGGCATCTGCTGACCTGTTGTGAGGGTACAGTGCATTTCTGAATTTGTTCACTATCTGCCATCATGTCTCGACGATAAGGACTTCAAATGTTTGAGCAATACCGTACTTCAGAATTAAGTGAAACTATATGGCTGCAGAGACCTTTTCAGGTCTCAAATATCTATGATGTGTGTAAGCAGATTGAAGCATCAAATGAAAATTTGTACCTAGGCCGGGATTCGAATCTGGATCACCTGCTCACTAAACAGATGCACTAAATACTATGCCATCCTGGCACAGTGGCTTTGCACAATTGCACAGGTTACCCTAGCACACTGTCCTCCTCAGTCCAAATTTCCATTCTTGCATCAGCCCACTTGGCATTCCCCCTATACTCAAAGAGGCTCTCCGGTGGTATTAGAATAGCACCTCAGCATTGAATGAAAGAGCATATCCAGCCTCAAACCCAGACATAGTTGCTGTAATCAAATGAAGCTATATGATTTCAGAAACCTTTACAAGTCTTAGACATCTGTGATGTGTATATGCGGACTGAAGTGGCAAATGAAAATTTGTACCAAGGACAGGATTTGAATGTACTTCTCCTGAACTAGGCAGATATGCTAACCACTTTGTCTCCCTGGCACTGTGGATTTGCACAACTGCACAAACTACCCTAGCATTCCCCTCTCCTGGCTGAGGTACTATTCCAATGTATTGGAGAGCCTCTGCAGTGCTGTTCAAGTTAAGGGGGGATACCAAGGGGACTGAGACATGTATGGGAATTTGAACTGAGGAAGCTGCTCGGGTAGTCTGTACAGTTGTGCAAAGCCACTATGTCAGGGTGGTGTAGTGGTTAGTGCATCTTCCTAGTGAGCGGGGTACCTAGGTTTGAAACATGCCCTTTGTACAAATTTTTGTTCATCACTTCAATATGCCTGTGTTCATCATAGATGTTTGAGACTTGAAAAGGGCTCTGGAAGAATATAGTTTCATTTTATTAAAGCACCTAATAATGGATTTCAGGCAGGATCCCCTCTTTTTTTTCCAATCCTGAAATACTACTGCAATACAGTTCGTGAACCTCTGGAATGCTGTTCAAGTTTTGGGGGAATACCAAGTGGGTTGATGCATGAATGGTAATTTGGATTGAGGAGGGAGGCATACTAGGGCAGTCTGTGCAATCGTGCAAAGCCACTGTGCCAGTGTGCCATAGTGGTTACCACATCTACCTAGTGAGCAGGAGACCCGGTTCAAGTCCCAGCCTTGGTACAAAATTTTCATTTGGTGCTTCAGTCTTCATATATATGGAGAGATTATAATTAAAGTTAAACATTGAAACCACTGTAGAAATAATGCCAACAGTCAGAATGATGTCAAATTGCAACGGAATATTACCAGAGAAGGGGGAAAACATAAGGCAGAAGAAAAATAAATAGTTACAAAATGTAGCAATAGATGGCACTGTAAGCATCATAATTTAATAGTGATCGACAACAAATGACAAATGAATCAAACAACAATGCCTAAGGTGTATGTTTGACACTAAACAAACTGTACAACTCAGTGTGCATGGGTGTATAGCTGTGATACTGTTAGCTTCATAAGTCCATCCAACATGGCAAGGTCATATCACGTTGGATGGGAAAAATCGGTTTTTAATCGTCCTGAGGCCAAAAATTGCATAAAGAGCATGCATAACATCAATTTTTAACTGTCCTGAGGCTGAAACCCGTATAAAAATCATCAATCAAAATCAAATCAGATTATTAATTTCCATGTGACTGGTGCAAAACATGTTCAATATGCTGTCCACCGTTTTCTGAAACAAGTTTAAATTGAGAAACAGCATGTTCCACAACTGATTGAAGTGTTTCCGGGGACACGTTCAGAATGTGTTGTGCTGTGCATGCCTTCAATGCAGCTAAGTTTGCAATCGGAACACTGAACACGACATCTTCCAGATAGCTCCACAGCCAGAAGTCACACAGACTGAAGGGAAATGGAGGCTGATAATTCTAGCATTTCTGAAGTGGCACTTCAGCAGCTGTTTAACTGAATTAGCAACATGCGGATGTGCACCATCTTGCATAAAAATGATCCATTCCACGCTGTTGGAGAGCTAAAATAATGTGGTTGCACAAAAGACACTCATAGCGCTTACCAGTAATGGTACAGGTAACAGAACCGGCAGCACCTGTCTCTTTGAAAAAATATGGCTTTATGATAAATGATGCCATAAACTCACACCACACAGTGGCATTTTCAGGATGAAGTAGTACTGGTTGATTTGTGTGTGGATTTTCCATCGCCCATGTTCGACAGTTCTGTGTATTGACATATCCTGTCAGATGAAAGTGGGCTTCGTCTGTCCACAAAATCTTCCATGGCCAATCATTGTCCACTTCCATGCTAGCAAGAAATTCAAAAGCAAAGGTGTCTCTTGTTGGCAGGTCAAAAGGAAGCAACTCATGCACATGGGTAATTTTGAATGGATAGCAAAGAAGGATGTTTTGTAGGATTTTGTGCACAGTACTCATGGGTATGTCCAATATTCGGGCAATTCTCTGAGTGCTACTTGTTTGTACACCACCACTTGTCTCCTCCTGCATTGCTGTGGCAACTGCTTCCACTGACACCGAATCAATTCGTTTCCTCTGTCTACCGGGTTGCACACCAAAAGAACCCATCTTTCCGAATTTCTGAATCATTTTCTCCAGACCCATGGCAGTCATAGGACCAACGCCTTTTTTCAAACCCTTCAGTGTCCAGAACTTCTGCAGAGCAACATGTGCACAGTCATGATTCCTGTAATACAGCTTTACAAGCAGAGTTCGATCCTGCATTGAGACAGTTGTGGCGGATATAACAGATGCGAAGGAGGAAAAGCCGTGTATCTGGCATGTTTATACTAACTTCAATGGGTCATGCACATGACAGGTGTTTTCATTTATGTATTCTGACACATACAGTGCCATCTATTGATCAATTTTCACACTATTTTTTTCTTCTACTATACGTTTTCCCCCTTTTCTGCTAATATCTCATTGCAATTTGACATCATTATGAGCAGTGGTGTTATTTCTATAGCATTTTGAAAGTTTAACTTTAGTCATAATCACCCCATACATCACTTCAGAATTAGTTCCACTAATGTCTTGCACATGGGCTTCTTACAGATACCTGATACTTCCCACAATCTTCTCAACTATAAAAGTTTTATGTTCTCCTTCCCTGCAAAGGATTCTACATGTTTATTATGTTTTACATTGCTTGCAATAATGCCTCAAAATATCTAAATGGTATTTCACCACTAACCTTCTAATTAGATAGCTACTATAGGGTTGTTTCTCCTTCTTATGACTATTACCTTACACTTATTCACATTTAAAGAGCGCTGCCAGAAGGTACACCAAGTAGAAATGCTTTCTTAAGTAATTCTGCATTTATCATGCAGTGATAATTCTTTCTTGTTGGCAATTCCAAACAATCCAGTATTGCTGCTGACCATATCTCATGGACTGCCCTACTGCTTTTACTTGGGGCACAACAGCTGTAATTGTCATTTTTGTTGAACTTTCTGTTCGTAGTATAAAGTACTACTTTTTGTTAGTCTGAAATACTTTGGGATAATTATGTATTTGTGGAGGTACTCTGTATAATAATATCTTGGCTGTCAGTCACCAGTATGGTACAGCACTCAGTACATTTTGGGTATTCAGTTAAAACTGAGTCTATCTGTCTGTCTGTTTCTACTATATGATTGTGTGAAAATTGAGCTTAGTTTTACATAAAAGTTTCTTTATGATCTCATGCAGATTCTTTATTTTTGCTAGTAACATCATAACGTGTAAGTTTAGAATAGGATTCTGTAACAAATCGACAGTTGCGGTATTCTTTTGTAATTCCGTGTATGCATAGTTTACACTATTTATGGACAGTAGTGACATCTGCTTTTTCCACTCATTTGGAACTGTTTGCTGTGGAAGATATCCTCAATAATGTAGAGCTAGTGGATGGATTAATTCCACAATGAATTCATTGTAAAATTGATAGGAATGCTGAGCAATGTGGTATGTTCTATGTCTTTCAAAACGCATTGGGATTCTCGTGTACGCAAGCAGTTTTACATGTGTAAGTTATTATTTTAGCTCTCTATCTGGTGTCTCCAATTTCAACTTCATACTAATGTACAAGGAACCAATTGGACGTTTGAATCTGTCCATTGACTTCATGCACAATTTCCTATGATTTTCACATGCAGGAATTGATTGTGTAAACTGTTGTAGATTTCATAAATAGCCCATCCTATACTCTTAAATTATTTACTTTATGCCAGACCTTTTTTTTGCCATGTTGGTGTCCTTACAGTTTGTTATAAGAGATAGTGACAATCGTTATTTTCATAACGTTCTCTGAATATATCATTAAACCAAGGTGGGTCTTACAGACCATTTATCAGCTTATTTCATATGTCGTTATCTAGAGGATGATTCGAAATGTGATTGCATTAACTGTAATTGTTATGTGTGTTAAACACTCATGATTCAGAGACCTTGTCTATGATAGTGACTTTATAATTATTTATCCACAACTAGAACACAATAACCATAACTGTTAAGTTTCTTTCTAATTTTCATGATAGCTTTGTGGCAGAATTATTCACCTTAAATGGTAAAATTTTGGTTATGCACATCATTAGTGCTGTTGTTTGTCATGTCAATTCAATATAAATCTTGAATCAATGAAAAAATTTTGAACTATCTTTCATAGAAGTTTCAAAAGTTTTGGAAAAATCAGTTACTGGATCTCCAATATGAGACCCATCCTGGCAGCAGAAGGAGAACAAATTCTTTAAAATCTACAGCTTTTCCCATAATTAAGTATGACTCCAAAAGCATTTTTATATTGATGCAAAAAATGGCAACTTACAACAATATTTCTTGTATGCTAAATTTATCATCATAATCTTTGTAGATGGTACAGATATTTGAACACAATTCTTGGTTACTTGTTTTGGAAATGTTACAATGCATACAATGAGTTATGAGAGTAGATATCAACAACATCAGTATGTATCAAATAGGAATAAAAGACAGATGTTCTACCGTTTTCATTTTTGTCTATAAACTCGCACGAGCCTCAGTACAAGGTGTACATGTATGAACTAATGTGAATTAAAAGTAATCATCATTATTTATTGTGGATTAAGTCAACTAAACATTTACAAAATTAGATAAACAAACTGTATACAGTGCAAGTTCTTTCATTGGCTTAAGTTATTTCACCAGTTTCAAAGAAACCAGTCAGCTGTTTATACACATGGTGGGCGAAATAAAATTGGCCTGCAAAATATTGGCAATAAGGCTGATGCAGGACTGACTCATGTTAAAGAGCATCATAGAATACACTGAAAATTGACACCATTGACATAGATATACTCTATGCTTGGTTTATCTAACTGTGTGACACACATAGCACCACCACCTGAGAGATGGCAGCTGTAGAATTTACAGTGTTCTGCTGTAGCTCTTCCGTGTGTGCAGATTGTTTGAGTACACCTGACCCTGCAAATTTTCCAACAGATAAAAATGACATAGAGATAGATCAGGCAGTTGATGGGGGGCAGGAGACAGCACTGTCTCTGCTGAGTGTTCCGTCCTTGCCAAACTCATCATACATGTGTGACAAGGTTATTTAGGCAATGTGTGCTGTAGCTACATCTTGCTGAAAATATCTATACACTCGTTCACCTTCTGTGAATAGTTCCACATATTGATTGAACAGTTTTTGGACATAACATTTACCATTAACAGCAAGATGAAAAATCTTGTCATGATGCAGACACTAGCTGTTGTGTGCCAGACACCGATCTTGAGATTATGCAGCAGCTCTTCAAAGTACTGATGGAGAGTTTCTGATGCATTTTGGCACATCTACTGTGAATTCACATACCTTGGCTGAACCAGTGTCCGTCTGAAGAAATGAAAAGCAGAGGATTCGAAAGTCCTGATTTCACTTCACTCAGATAGTACCAGGAGAACTCAACTCACAAAAGTTCATGTGGGCTAATTAGCTCATGAAACAACAGTAAATTTGTAATGATGCAGATGTAAGTTCTTCTTGACAATGTTTCATCATGACAATCTCTTAAATACCATTTTCACAGATAAGCACAATTGAGCTTTTGTTGGACTTTTTTCCAGGCTTTCCTTCACTCGAGCAGTGTTTTCTTGTTTTCAAACTCTTTTCAGATAGTTACGGTATTTATTTACAATAGAGCCCATTTCATGCATTTTTGCCATGAAGCTTTTTATTGCAGAGTTTGCTGAAGTTTAGCTGAAACAGCTCATCTTAAAGTTATGTGCAAACAGTTCTGCATACTTTTTCCATGAATTGTCCTTTGCATTACACTCAGCAGTGAAGACACACAATTTTTCGTGAGGACCATTTTGCGATGCATTCCACTGGTCTTCAAATGTATATGCTATCCTCGATCATTCATTCATAATGACACAGTGAAGTACTCAAGACAGAGCATGTGGAAGATGCAAATGTGCAGACACTTGACAGCTACCAATTGGTTCATAAAAGTCACAGACTACAGCCTTTTCTGTGATAAAACAAGAGTCAATTGCATGCCATTTGTATAAATATTTTCTGGATCAGTTTTATTTTGTCCACCCTGTACTAGAATATATTAAACTGACAAAGTGAAAATATGTTTCATATGGCCATTAGTGTTATTTGACAATGATAGGAGAAGGTTGAGTCACAGAGAAGCACATTGAAAAATAACACTAGAAATTTTCAGCTTTTTAGATATATCTTTCATCAGAAGTAAAAAACAAACACACATTCACATGAACACAACTCACACACACCTAACCTCTGCTGTCTCTGACTGTTAAGTAAAACCCTAGCACTACATTTATCTAAATACCAGAAACCCTGTCTCTATGTTGCCATGTATAGCCCTTTTACTAAAATTTAGTTTATTTTCCAAATATAGTATACTATGGGAGTATAGTCCTGTTTATATGAAAAGATAATCAATAGAGTTACCCTTATTACAGGATTTGACTGTGTGTTGTGTCTAATGGATAAGTAAATCAGACTATACACTTCTTTTCCTAAGATCTTACCCGGCAGTTAGATAGAAACACAGTATGAATAATATTATACTGAAGCTAAGACAACTCAGTTCCAAGTTCATTTAGTGGTTTAAAACATGTACTAATGGTCACCAGCCTACCCAGGCAATGAAACAGTGAAGTATTGGAAAAGCAGAACTATGAATTTTGCTACTTTCTTGCTACTGTTTAATTTGGTTCTTCAAATAAATATTACTCCACTTAAACAATATTGAACTACACCCTTATACTTTATGTTTTTAAAAGAGAAAAATCCCAGTAGATAACTTCAAGGAAGGTAAAAAAATTTGGCCATGGAGGACCTTTAGGAAAGCACTTTCCGCAATCAACAAACTTAAATACTAAAATACTTAGTTACTAAAGCACACCCTTTTTATACTGAACATTTCACTTCAAGAAAATCTCTTGAGGTATGAATTAAAACGCGCCTTCACTCACAACTTTTCGTGTTTTATTAAATACACGTTGCAATTTGGACCAAGTGACTCCATCATCAGGTGTAAGTTGTCTTAATACATGTTTTATTTCTTCTCTTAAATGAGGTGAAATGCATATTCCATATAATCCAGGAAAAGCATCTTTAACATTTTAGCACCAGCAAACATTCTTTTCTCTGTCATTTTCGTACATATCACTTCAGTCAAGAGGCAACACCAGTACCCTATTATATTGGTCTATGATTAGGATGAAATAACAGGGTGAAGGGTGAACCAGTTTCTTTAAAGTTCAAGAATGATTATTAAAACACAGTTTAAATTAATGGTTCACACTGGGGGGGGGGGGGGGGGAAGTGACATAATTTGTGGCAGTTTTTTTTGTCAAAACCCATGGGGTTTTTTGCCCCTTAGGCTGCATTATTTCACTTAACAGTCCTCTAAGTGACACATTTGCTTCAATTTTCCATCATTGCACTTTTATTCAAAAGTATTTCAAAACTTGAAACTTGGCCGATATTGATATGGTTGCAATATAATTTATAAATAATACAGACATTGGGTAATAATAATATTTACAAATTTTTACACATTTCTGGCTATATACTTCTTTAGGTCAACAATGTTTCTTGTTCCTAGTGGTTTTCTGGACTTACGATAAACCAGAAAGTATGCATTAGGGTGTGGTATTACTTGAATTTCAAAAGCACCATAGTCAACATATTTAAATTTTGAATTATCATGATATACCTCACTAGATTTTTCCCTGAGCTTTAACAAGTACCAGTTTACCAATGTTAAATTTTGAAAATTTTGCCTTTTTATCCTGTCTTTTGGCTTTTGCTTCTGCTTTTCGTTTACTTAATTCTGTCACCATTTCCTTTTTCTGTACCAAATCTATTTCTTTACTGGGTGGGTATTCTAACACTTCTTCTATCAAACATTTAGTTTTATGGACTAACATAATTTCTTCAGGTGTAAAACCAGTGGCTTCATGTTGTAATGAGTTCACAATTACTTCAAATTTTAGAGTAAATTTGTCCCAAGTTCTATGATTTTGGTGACAGTATGTCCTGCATAGTCTTCCTAGTTCTTGCATAGAGCATCTGCACGATTACTAGATAGATGGTAGGCTGAAATGTGTGTTGCTTGTATTCCTTTTTGCTCCATTCCTTCTAACCATAATTTTGCAATAAATTGCTGATCATTATTAGATAGTACTCTCCTTGGTATTCCTATTTCATTAAGGTATTCCTACATTTTGTGGAAAACTGCTTTAGCTATTGCTTTTCTGATTGGATGCAGTAAATAAATTTTGAAAATGCATCTAAAATAACTAGAATGTAGGTGAAATTTCCAGTGGTTTTAAGTAGGGACCCCATATAGGTCCACAAACAGTAGCTCTAAGTTATCTAATGGTCTGAAACTCTGCATAGCACTTCTGTTGGTATTGTTGGCCACTTTAGTCCTTTGACAAAAATCGCATGACTTTAAACATTCTGTAACCTTTTTCATAGCCTTCCTGTTTTCACAATACTTGCAATTTTCTCATGGCACTCTTTCACCCCACAATGTCCATATTCCAAATGAAAGTAATCAATTAATTCTATTTCAGACTATGATCGCCAACAGACTTGCCATTCTTCAATATTTTCCCCTTTTGTAACAACAGTACCCCTTTAAACATTTTGTAAAATTTTGGTGTCTGTGGACTGTCATTTCTGTCAAACTTGACGTTCACTAATTCCCCCACTTCATCTTCTTTTTAGAACCTTCTAATATTTTTATATATATTGGATATTCTTTTACTACCAGCTACCTCTTTTCAGTATAACATTTTAAAAGTTCCATCCTAATTGTTTTGTTTCTCCCACAATAAGTCTTGGTCTACTGTTACATCTTCCCATGAAATGGTATTCATCTCTTTACATTGTAAGTCAGGTGGTACTTTCTTCTTTCTTAGGAACCATCATTATGTCTTCCAGATCCTGTATTGACGTTACTGCTTCTTCACAGGTCTTGTCATTTACAAATTTTGTTTCCTCTTCACTAACTTCTTTTTCCAGTTTATTTGGCCACAGGGGATCTTTAGAAAGCACTTTCCATAATCAACAAACTTAAATACTAAAATACTTAAATACTAAAGCACACACTTTTTATACTGAACATTTCACTCCAAGAAAACCTCTTTCATACTGGAATTTACTTTCAAAAGCCATTACTCTTTGAACTAATTCTGTATAGTCATTTAACAGTTTGTAGTAACTTGGCTTCACTCTGATTGAATTTTACGTAAGCAAACTTTTACTACAACACTTTGCAATAGATAAGAAAACAATTTAAATGGTGCCTCTTTATATTAACTTGGCACTTCATAAGTCTGTAAAACAGGATACTCGGATTAATCAAACACCAGGAAAGAACCCTATATTGGTGTGTGATTAGGATGAAATAACTGGGTGAACCAGTTTCTTTCAAGAATGATTATTAAAACACAGTTTAAATTAATGGTTCACCCTGTACAAAAGTAAAAATAAAAATGAAAAATCTTATCTGGCGGCTGTAGGCTTGGGTGTGAGGAACAATTATGACAGCTACACTATCCACAATATGGCCTGCAAGTGTCTTGCTGTATGGGCTCAATTTCTCTTCTTGGCATCATTCAGTTTTACATTCAGTAGCCCAACAACTCGCAGCTATGCCGTAAGCCATATGCAGTCTTCATAATGGCATTTTTGTGCAAATTTCTGCAAAGCTTCTCCTCCACAAAGGTGTTGCCTCAATCACTGCTGCCTACAGACTGTGTGACTTGCTTCCCACACTTGCTCTAGGTAGCATGCCACTTCACTCTTGCCACCTCTTCCACTCCACAAAGCCACTTTCATTTCAAACAAAAGCACATTGGCTTTTACATAACACCTCTTTCTTACATTGTTCCTAAGTGTGACCATTTCTTACAATTTGCAAATTTACTTCAACATGAACAGTTTATGCACATAAATATTTTAAATACAAAATTTCATAAGAAAATTATTTAATGTAATAAACAATTTACATCGTATTTTGCATACATTACTCACATATAATGCAAAGAACTTCAAACTCCAGTACAGCACACTACTTTACATATAAGGAAAATATAGTATCAATATAGTATAATATTTTCAAGAAAAATGTTACAAAATTTAGATGAACCATAAACAAAAATTGTTATATAAGGTCCTACTCTTTCTTTTGAGTTGGACCTTCGCTGCCATAGATGAGAGTGGCCATATGTGGGGGTGTGGGTGAATTGTCCTTTTATGAATGTGCATCACTTTTCTACTTCTGATGAAGGTCACAGTCAAAAGCTGAACATTTCTAGTATTCCATTTCATTGTCCTCCTCTGTGACTCAGCTTCTCCTCGGTGTGGTGAGTAGCAATTCTTCCTTTCCCTATCATTGTCAAATAACTCTCTAATGTCCCCATGTTTTTTTTTTTCAGTATATATTCTTGTACAGGTCTTTTTAGGCCAAACAGCCAAGCTGAAGTCTCCCTTCATATGCTCTAAACAGACTGGATGGTGTATCGGTAGGGACTGGAAAATGTAGCGTCTATTTTTGGCAAAATACGCATCTATTTTCTTTGTTTGTAAATGATTAGACTCACAAATTTAAAAGTTTGTCACGCTACTTGAGAGAAGACAAACAAATTATTAGTTCTTTGGAACTGATTGGTAAAAAAATTGTTGATTTGGAACTTTTTTTTTGTTGTAAAAAACAACCAAATCAATCCTATCGCACTTGGGCTGCTGAACTTCACGGCCTCAGTAGAAAGTGTCAATTTGTTACTGAAGTTCACAAAGAATCCTATGCCGATTCCATGGTATGGGATGCTATTATCCGACTGACGGCTGACAAAGAAGTTAGGCAATGTGCCCTTCAGTTAGCAAATCCGACTCTAGATGAAGTCCTATCCATCGCTCAGTCTTTTGAAATTTCTTGCACCGCTGGTGCACAAATAGAGGCATGGGGCAACGTTGGGGAAATACAACCTCTGTGCGATGTTGACGAAGCGTGTGGCTTGTCCCCGCCGGCTGACATGGCCGCAGTATGCTCCCAAGCGCAGCCTCGGCCTAACCGTAAACAAACCTCTAAGAATCTGCAGCAAAACCCATGGCAACTTCCTTCATGTCCGCGGTGTTTTACGAAACATTCATGAGAAGATTGTCCACAATGTTGGGCCGTGTGTCACAAATGCAAAAAAAGTGTCATGTGTCGTCCGTTTGCAAATCGGACTGCATACATGATGTTCATGAACATGACGCTGATTCTGATTCTGTGTTGTCTGTCAATTGTACTTCTTCCCTTTCAGGGAAGTTATTCCTCATGGTCCAAATACTTGGTCGAGATGTTCGCATGCAGGTGGATTCTGGTTTTGCTGCCACTATCATCAATTCTCAGACATATCTTCAGTTGGGTTCTCCAATCCTGTCACCTGTCACTAGGCAATTACGGACTTACAATAAACAGAAGATTTTACTCTTGGGACAAGACTTGCTGAGGTATCTTACAAATCTGTCATTTGCACTGTTCCCATATTTGTGGTCGACCATAGTAACATGGAGAACCTTTTTGGTTTCGATGCCTTTCGCATTTTTGGGTTCTCCATAGATGACTCTGTCAATATCATCTCGGATGAGTGAGTGGTCCTCTCCTGTTGTTGTCGTTGATAAGCCAAATGGTGATATTTGTCTCTGTGGCGATTTCAAAGCCACTGTAAATGCTCAATGCCTTATTGACACTTACCCTATGCCTCGACCTGAAGAATTGTTCACTAAACTTGCTGGAGGCCATTATTTTTCTAAACTTGACCTGTCAGAAGCTTATCATCAACTTCCTCTCGATGCTGCTTCCCGGCAGTTTCTGGTCCTTTACACGCCTTTCGGCCTCTATCAATACCAACAATTGCCATTTGGGGTTGCCAGTGCCCCTGCTCTCTTTCAGCGATTCTTGGAACAATTATTGCTCACTGTCCCTCGGTGTATAAATTACCAGGATGACATTGTTGTCACTGGTTCTACCACTGACGAACATCTTCAAAATCTCTGCACACTTTTTCATGTCTTACAGACTGCCAGTTTAAGTGTATTCTTCAGAAATCAAAATTTTTTCAGGCATCTATCACGTACTTGGGGTTTCAACTCTCTCAGGATGGTATTCGTCCACTTCAGCAAACTGTTGCTGCTATCGGTGCCCTTCCTTGCCCTACATCTGTTAAGGAACTGCAGGCCTTCTTGGGGAAAATAGCAGACTATCACAAGTTTTAACCGTCTGCTGCTTCGGTGGCTCAGCCGTTGCATCGCCTGTTGCATAAAAACGTGCCTTTTCACTGGTCCGCGTCATGCGATGTGACTTCCCAGAAATTGAAGACTGTGCTGAAACAGGCCCCATGCCTGGCTGCTTATTGACCTGGCCAACATCTTGTTCTTGCCACGGATGCCTCTCATTACGGGGCCAGTGCAGTCCATTTTTATGACGGTTCTGAACAACCCATTGCTTATGACTCCAAAACACTCACGGATACCCAACAAAAATATTCTCAAATTGAAAAAGAAGCTTTGACCATTATTTGTGCTCTTCATAAGTTTGGTGTTTTTCTCTGTGGATCCAAATTTCATCTTGTTATGGATCACAAACCACTTGTTTCCTTGTTTCATCCATCAACGTCACTTCCCGACAAGGCTGCACACCGCCTCCAGCGTTGGGCTCTTTACTTGTCTCGTTTCAATTATGAGATTCATTTCCGGCTGATGGCTCAACATGCGAATGCTGATGCACTGTCTCACCTTCCCATGGGTCCAGATCTGGCATTCAGTAGGGACGAACTTTTGTGTTTCCACCTGGATGTTGCCGAACAGTGGGTTGTGGACGGGTTCCCCATCACCGGGGACCGGCTGGCGGCTGCTAAGGGTTCTGATCCTACCCTCTCCCGGGTCTTAAGCTGTATTCAGAAGGGTTGGCTAGATCGTCCGGCCACTAAGACTTCTGATCCGTTGCGGAACTACTACATTCTGCGTTACCACCTCATGGCTATTGATGGTGTTATCCTCCTTTCCACCAAAAATGCTTTGCCGCGTGTTGTGGTACCTGGGTCTTTGCATGCTTCGGTCTTGCGCCTCCTTCACCAAGGGCACTGGGGTGTCTCTTGCACAAAATCTCTGGTGCACCGTCATGTGTACTGGCCCAGCATCGACTCTGAAATCGCACACATGGTCGCTGCCTCCAGCCCTTGTGCATCACAGGTCGCCACCCCGAAGTCATCTTTGTCACTGTGGCCTTCGCCTGAGAAGCCCTGGGAGTGTATTTATGCTGACTTCGTGGGACCTTTTTTAGGTACTTATTGGCTTCTTGTTATTGACGCCTACTCTAACTTTCCTTTCATTGTCCGTTGCATGTCACCTACCACCGTGGCAACCACCAATGCTCTAGCTCGCATTTTCTCTTTGGAAGGCCTTCCCTCTACTCTTGTTACTGATAATGGTCCACAATTTGCCTCTTCCGATTTTGTGGATTTTCGTGCCCGTCATGGCGTCATGCATGTCACGGCCCCCTTCCGATCGATCCACAGTCAAACAGTGAGGCTGAACGACTGGTCCGCACATTTAAGGCTCAGATGAGAAAACTCCTGACTTCTTCTGCTGCTGCTGATGTGCTTCTCCAATTTCTGGCTTCTTACCATTTCACCCCCATGGGCGACCACAGCCCGGCTGAGCTCTTACATGGCCGACAGCCCCGCACGCTACTTCATCTTCTGCAGCCTTCCACCTCACGGCCGCGGGTGCCTTCGCTTGGCCGGTTCACTGCCGACGACCTTGTATGGGTACGGGGATATGGCAGGCGGCCAAACTGGAGTCCTGGCCGCATCTTACGACACCGTGGCCAACACCTGTATGAAATCCAGATCGACATGGGTGTTGCAGTGCGTCATTCGGACCAGCTTTGGCCTCGTGTGCCAGCAAAACCTGTTCCAGATACTGCTACACCACCTTCGGCTCTACCTGACGCTTGGGATACTGGAACCTCTCATTACTCACAAAGCAGTCCTCTCACCATCATATCGGTGCGAGCACAAGAACTCCCGCCACCAGGAGACGTGCTCATGCAGGAACCAGATGACCATCATCTGTTGCAGCAACTCTACTCGCCTCCTTTTCCTACGGACACGGACACATCGCCCATGTCTCCTGTTATAACAACCGGACTTGCCGCAATGGGTAGATTGGTGCACAGCGTCCCAGCAGATTCGACCCCCATGTCTCCTGTCATCTCGACCCGTTATCATTGGGGACTCTTCCGTCTGTACGGGAAGCTTCCTCCTCGAGACTTTACGGCCAGTCAAACAAAACCTATGGACGTTAGCAATCTACAGGCCACCTCCATCAAGACCTGTGCAAAAACTTCAAAGGGGGGAAAAGTGTTGTGACTTGCTGATCTTCCAAAGTGCTGCCGCGCAGTTACGCGCGTCCTCTACATGCGGTGCTGTCTGCCAGCCATGCAGCAGCAGCGCCACCTAAGCGGCCAGCCAGCCAGTGGCTGCTAGACTCTGACTCAGTTATGATTAGACTGTTAAAGTGTACACACGTCTTACTCTGTTTACTTGATCTGTGACTTTCATGTATTGCGTCTTCCTTGAAATTTATTTGTTCAACTTGAAGTTATAACAGTTTATCTACTCTTTCATGTTGCCAATGCACCACAACAAACCATCAGCTCACTTTTAATGTTTTAACAGTACGGAATATGTGTGCAATCTGTGATTATTAGTCATAGTGGAGGTCAATACATTCTGGCTAAGTTGATAGCCTGCTTATTATTTGACTGAGTCTTAATGGAAGGTAGCTGAGAGCCCATGTAAGGATGCTGTAGTGAAACGTGGTGAGCATCAACTAACAAGTAATTGCAATTAGACTGTACTTAGAATATCTTGATCACCATACTTACAATAGCTATCAGCCTGACTCAATCCTATTAGCATACCAGGAAAAAACATAAAGAATTTATGGTATTCAAATCTAAGTCTACATCTACATACATAATCCAGAAGCTAGCATATGGCTCATGGTGGAATGTACCTAGTACCACTGCTAGTCATTCTCTTTCCTGTTCTACCCACAGATGGAGCAAGGAAAAGATGACTGTCTATATGTCTCTGTATGAGCCATAATTTCTCACACCTTGTCTGCATAGTTCTTATGTGAAATGTATGTTGTTAGCAGTAGAATTGTTCTGCACAGTCAGACCCCAGTTTTCTCAATTTTCTCAACACTGTTTTGTGAAAAGAGCATCATCTTCACTCCAGGCAGTTAAGAAGGTATTTCCATTATATTCACATGTTGACATAACCTGCAAGAAACAAAGCATAACATAAAAAAATCATAACATAACAGCCTAGTTGGGATCCTGAACATTTGAGCAGTACGGGAGAATGGGTAGCTCTAGTGTTCTAGATGCGCTAACCTCTATAGCCTTTGTCTAGAATTCTTCAAAAACCAAAGTTGATCAATCACCTTCCTTTCCACCAAACTTACATCCTCATTCTACGTCATATTCCTTTGCAGTGTTATGCCTGGATATTTAATTGACATGACTGTATCAAGCAGCACACCACTATATTTTATTTAAACATGACAGGATTTTTTCGTACTCATCTGCATTAACATACATTTTTCTACATTTGGAGAAAGCTACCATTCATCACACCAAATAAAAATTCTGTTATGTCATCCTATAACTTCCTATACTCACTCAATGATCACTCTTTCCCATACACTACAGCATCATCAAGAAAGAAAGACGGATTGCTGTTCACCCTATCTGTAAGAACATTAATGTATAAGGAGAACAAGAGTGATCCTATCACAATTCCATGGAGGACACTACCCTTGTCGCTGATGAACACTTGCCCTCCAGGTCAATTTACTGGGTTTATTACTTAAGAAGTCTTCAAACCACACACATATCTGAGAAACTATTCCATATGCTTGGATTTTCACTAACAGTCTGCAGTGGGGTACCGTGTCAAACAGTTCCTGGAAATCTAGGAATATGGGATTTGTCTGATGCCCGTCATCCAAGATACAAAAAAATCATGTGAGAAAAGGGAAAGCTGAGTTTTTCACATGCAAATTCGAATTATCTTTTTGTTTTTCCATCAAAGAAATACAAAACCTTGTTTAAAATGGTCTATTACATGATACATTGACCGCAATGATTTATATGTTTGAAGGTATAATTAAAATAATCCAAGACTCAAATGCTACCCTAAAAGAACTGCTCACACAAACACTCTCCAACAGAACAATGTCCAAAAACTTCCTGTGTAATCTATGTCATGTAACCATTTATGATGTATTAACAATTAAAGTTGTGCAGAGCATTATTAGGACTGTTACATAAATGAAGTCACAGTAAAAAACTAACTTTTCATAAAAAGTTTGCTACAATGTAATATTTTGTAAGACCAAAGGAAACTTTTGATATAACTACAATTCTTTTAAATGACAGTTTTAGCATGAAAATAAATGAAATAGTATTGTTAAACAATACCTACAAAATATTTTCTAGTTGCATTGGTGGGCCTTTTATTCCTTAATCTACGTACTCAGTACATACTTCTGTATAGTGCAATTTATAATGAGTTCGTAATTCCTCTACACCCATCACACTGGAACTAAATGCTGGCCATTCTTTTTCTTTTTCCCTAAGTAGATGCTAGCAACGGCTTATCTGCGTTCTCCAGCATTAAAATTCTCCTAGCTTTCTTGATGGACTTATTATCTTTAGAAACCATTATTGCTATGATGGCATCATGATCCCCAGTCCTGGTCTCTAATTTGACACTGTTGGCAAGGCCATGGCTGTTTGTAGCAGCTACAAAATCTAAAATATCTCCACTGTATGTGGATTGTTGGACTAGCTGCTGAAGACAGTTTTCAAAAAATGTGTTCAGAACTACTTCACTAGACTGACTGATTGTACTGCTTGCTATGAATTCACAGATGTCCTAGCCTATACTCAGCAAGTCAAAGTTGCCTCCAACTAATAATGCATGATGGTGGTATGTCCATGCTCTTTCATACATACATACATAAATCCTTGTTCCATAGATCATGAATATGACATTTCATAATGATGTGGAATGTGTCACTTTAACTTAAATTTTCTTTACACAAAATATTTAATTAATTAATTTTTTATTTATTTTTTATTTTACAGTTACTACTCCATATCTTAGAATTCATCTATTGAGTAGAAGGAGTTATCATTCAGAAATTCTTTTAATTTGCTTTTAAACCTGGTTATAAGGTTGCACCAAGTGAAACTTAGCAAGTGTTAAACAGGAAAGTCACCATCTGTACCAAATGAGTGACAGCTTGATAAAATGAGTTAATTTCCATAGTAAGTAAACAGAGAGAATAGATTTGTACATAGAAGAATTGATAGTAAATGTAAAAAGATGTTAATTAGATAATTTTAGGTGAATGTAACACTTGTAAAGGAGAGACTGGGAGACAGAATTACTACATAATGTGGATGGAAAAAAGAAACAAGAGGACAGATAAGCTTCAAGAGTTCTGTACCAGAAGTAATCTGATTGTGGCAATACTCTCTGCTGAAACCTCAAGAAAATAAGACATACTTAAAAAATGCTAAAAGCTGTGAACTGGATAATGTCATAGTTAGACAAAAGTTAGTAATCTAATACTGTAGTACAGAGCATCCCAGGTGCAGTCAGATTGCAGCCTTGTAGAAATGAAATGTGTGCTAAAATTCAAGATTAAATGAAGTGGAAATTCTCAGAGGCATGGATCAATTGTCTAGGTAAAAGTGTCAAGAGTAGGCCAGGAGAAGACAAGGGAAATGTAATAAAGAAAGAAATTAGTAGTGCTGGGTGGGACACCATAAGTACAGCAAAACCGGAGGATACAAGAACAATGGTGCACAGATGGAAAAAGAAAATACACTGCCTGGTAGACAAAAAGTGAAGCGCCCAGGAGGGAAGGAGGAAATGAAATAAAACTTAATGGGTTCATGGGTATGATATTTTATTTTGCTGATCACAAATTCAAGTCAGATTTACAAAGAACTTGTACGTAAGAACCCAGTTATCAATGACTTTGTGTGTCCTCTGGCCTGGGTGCATGCACTGATTTAGTTGGAAGGGTGTTATCAAGTTTTTGTACCCTCTCCAGGAGCATGCTGCCCTACAGCTGTTGTAACAGGTCTTTCGTACCCTAGATACTGTCACTTATAGAGAGTTTGATATCCAATCTGATCCCTCACATGTTCTATCAGCAACAGATCTGGGGATTATGCTGTCTATGTGAGTAGCTCAATATCATGCAGGCAGTTCACAGAAACATGTGTCTTGTGTGACTGAGCACTGGCCAGTTGAAAAATAGCACCACTGATTCTGTCATATGAGACATAACACATGAGAAAGCAGGATGTCTGTGACATACCATTGTGCCATATGAGTTCCATCAGTCACTGTCTGCCTGAATCATACCCGGTGGCTCCCCACACGTTAATGCCAGGAATCATAACACTATGCCTCTCCAAATTATTAGAATAATGGGATTCTCCTGAGGTCGCCACCACACTTGCATTTAAAAACGAAATCCAACTTTATGAAAGCCAGAAATATTAATTGCGAAAAAAGTCATAAGAATGTAGTTAATAAAATGACACTGAAAGTCTGTATACTGGAGAAGAACTGTCTTGAAGCATGACCATATGGGAAGAGGGGAATGTTGTGAAGAAACAGATGATTTAATAATATGGAGAGAGATTTTTAGAATGCTGAATGATCTGACCTCAGATAAGTCAATGGCAGTAATTTTTATATCTTCAGGTATACTGAAATCTGTAGGAATTCAAAAATGTCAGTGGCAGTGATTTTTATATCTTCAGGTATACTGAAACCTGTAGGAATTATAGAATCTTGAAAGTTATTTCAGCTGTTGTCAAAAATGTATGAAAACAGAAAAGTACTATTATCACTTTAGCAAAAAGGCTGGAATAGGATAACTGTTGAATAATGAATCTGTTATGTCATGCATCTAAGCTGTTGTTGATATCAATATATGAAAGAATAGAGCTAAGATTTGAAGAGTAGCATGATTATGGACAGTTTGTTTTGGTTTCAAACAAGGCAATTTTTCAGTGATGTGTTTAGTAAGACAAAGCCAAATAAAGAAAAATGAGAATGTCTTTTTAGCATTTGTGCATTGAGAAAATACCTTTAACAATATAAGTTTAAATTGGATGTACATATTCGTGAGATGAGTGGGGCAAAAGTACAAGACAGACTATTAATCTACAAAGTCTCCAAAGAACAAGTCGACATAATGACAGTGACAGGTCATAAAATAGTAGTTTATATTAAGCAGAGTGTATTTCTTACATATTTATTTATTTTGTGTTCCATAGTTCCAGGTACTGAATAAACCACAAGGATATGGAATGTGTCAGATTGAACATATTTCAGATATAGCTTACATAAATACTATAAAAGGTATAATGTAAATAAGGTGTCAAATAAGGATCATATATTCAGTTAGCAGAAAGTTGTTGTACACTGAGGCAGGATCAGATATAGGCTAATTTACATAAATACAATAAAAGATACAATGTACCTAAGGTATCAAGAAAAGAACATACATTCAATTAACAGAATATTGAGTCACACTTAGGAAGGACCTGTAATACACACAGGAAGCAACAGTAAGCCAAATAATACAATAAATACATTCATGAATACAGAAAAACAAATTATTATATATCTCTGATAGTGAGATTAAAAGTATTTGTAAAACAATTGTAGATTTATTGGTGGTATTCATTTTCTCTCATAAATTCATTGACCATCTAAAATGATTTCTCTTTGAGGTACTCCTTCAGAATTTGTTAGAATTTTGGTAATTGTTTATGCAGACATTTGATATGTGGTGGTAGTGCATTAAACAGCTTAATGCTGGAGTAATAAGCTCCTCTTGCACGAGATTTAGACTTTTCAAATCAATGTGTACATTATGTTTGGTTCTTATATTATAGTCATGATATTCACTGTTGTCTATGTGTAGACAAAAGTTTTTTACAGACAAAGGTAAACAAGCAAAAAATATACTGTGAGGAGGTGGTAAGGATCCCTATCTTTCGAAACACGTTCCTACAAGAGTGTCTATTATGAACACCACTCATTATTCTGATTATCTTTTTTTGAGCCGTGAAAATTTTTTTTGTAAGAGGTTGGTTTCCCCATAATATAATAGCATAAGACGTATCCATTTCAGTCACATAATATGCAAAGATCAGCACATTCCTCAAACTGGGGAACTATCAAGAATGGGGTTCCACAAGGGTCAGTCTTGGGTCCTTTGTTGTTCTTAATATATATTAATGACTTGCCATTCCATATTCATGAAGGGGCAAAGTTAGTTCTCTTTGCTGATGATACAAGCATAGTAATCACACCTGACAAACAAGAATTAACTGATGAAATTGTCAATACTGTCTTTCAGAAAATTACTAAGTGGTTCCTTGTAAATGGACTCTCACTGAATTTTGATAAGACACAGTACATACAGTTCCGTACAGTGAATGGTATGATGCCATTAATAAATATAGACCTTAATCAGAAGCATATAGCTAAGGTAGAATATTCCAAATTTTTAGGTGTGTCCATTGATGAGAGATTAAATTAGAAGAAACACATTGATGATCTGCTGAAACGTTTGAGTTCAGCTACTTATGCAATAAAGGTCATTGCAAATTTTGGTGATAAACATCTTAGTAAATTAGCTTACTACGCCTATTTTCACTCATTGCTTTCATATGGCATCATATTTTGGGGTAATTCATCACTGAGGAATAAAGTATTTATTGCACAAAAGCGTGTAGTCAGAATAATAGCTGGAGTCCACCCAAGATCATCCTGCAGACATTTATTTAAGGATCTAGGGATATTCACAGTAGCTTCTCAGTATATATACTCTCTTATGAAATTTGTTATTAACAACCAAACCCAATTCAAAAGTAATAGCAGTGTGCACAACTACAATACTAGGAGAAAGGATGATCTTCACTATTCAAGATTAAATCTAACTTTGGCACAGAAAGGGGTGAATTATACTGCCACTAAAGTCTTTGGTCACTTACCAAATAGTATCAAAAGTCTGACAGATAACCAACAAGTATTTAAGAAGAAATTAAAAGAATTTCTGAATGACAACTCCTTCTACTCCATAGAGGAATTTTTAGATATAAATTAAGAAAAAAAGAAAAAAACAAACAAAAAAGTATAAAAAAGTAAAAAATAAAAAACACAAAAAACAAAAAAAGTTGTTATATTAACTTAAGTATGTTGTTAAATTAACTTAATTATGTCATGTATTGGAAAATTTGACTCGTTCCACATCATTACAAAATATCGTATTCATGATCTATGGAACTAGTATTAATCTAATCTAATCTACAGAAGCATATTCTGATGACCCTTTTTTGAGCAGTGATATATATATATATATATATATATATATATATATATATATATATATATATATATATATATATATATATATATATATGTGGTTATTTTCCCCAAGAATATAATAGTATAAGACATTACTGAATCAAAGTAGGAAACCTGAATGGTATCCATTTTGGTCACAGAAGCAATAATTCGTAGTGTATATATTGCTGAGCTAAGTGTTTTATAGAGATGAAGGGTGTGGGTAGACCAATTACATTTAGGAATTTCATATCTTCAACTTTGATCTCTGCATTTTATGTTAATTTCTTCAGGATTTCTTTGTGGCGTATTGAACCACATATAATGGGTTTTGTGTGCGTCGCGTGAGACACCATTTGCAAAAAACAACTTTAAAACTTCAAAGAAAACTATGTTTGTAGTTTGTTCAACTTTGTTGTCAGACAGTTCATCAGTGAGAATCAATGTATCATCTGCAAAAAGAGTAAAATTACTTCTTGTATAGGGACAAAGAGGGAGGTCATAAAATGAAAATAACCAATAATAGTGGACCCAAAATTGAGCCTTGGGGCACACCACAACTTAAGGTACCCCACTCTGATGAGGAAGATTCTCCAGAAGAGCCATTCAGCATTATGGCCTACTTTTGGTCCTTTAGATATGACTGATGTCACAAATCAACAGTACCACCTAGACCATAATGTTCTCCCTTTTTCAAAAGAAATTGGTGGTTTACGCAGTTGAAGGCTTTTGAGAGATCACGAAGTACACCTACTGGATACATTTTCTTTTGTTAATGGCTTCCAAAGCTTCATTATTAAAGGAAAATATTGCTTGTTCAGTTCAAAAACCAGCACAAAACCCATACTGACTATTGTTGGGGATATTGTGGAAGTTGAGGTGGTTGATGATCAATCTGTGCACAAGTTTTTCAAGGATTTTAGAAAATATAGTTAAAAGGGAAGTTGGAAAATAGTTTGTGACACTGTTTTTGTCACCTTTCTTAAAGAGAGGTATCACTACAGCCAGTTTTAGTCCGTCAGGGACAATTTCTTTTTGCAGAGATGTGTTGCATAAGACTGGACATATATATTTATAACAATATTTCAATATTTTACTAGAAATATTGTCCACACCAACAGACTTTATATTTTTAATGACTTGATTACTTTTTCAATATCATTTAATGTAACCAGAGGTACGGATATCTGTGGGGTTCTGTTGCAGATAGCTTTCTGCAGAAGAATCTTTGCTCATCCACAGATCCTTTACAGACTTCTCTGCTGTTGATGGAAAATATTTGTTCAATATTTCTGCAACTATTTTGGGTTTCTTTATAATATTGCCACCTTGTTTAATTTCTCTCAGTGTAAGACAGGGTTGCTGCTTATCAGCATATTGTTTAGCCTATGTGTTAAAGAATGGGTGACCATCCGATCTGCTGAGCACTGTTGGCAAGCGGGGTGCACTCAGCCCTTGTGAGGCAAACTGAGGAGCTACTTTATTGATGATTGAGAAGTAGCAGCTCCAGTCTTGTAAACTGACATACGGTCGGGACAGCGGTGTGCTGACCACATGCCCCTCCATATCCGCATTCAGTGATGCCTGTGGGCTGAGGATGATGCTGTGACCAGTCTGTACCATTGGGCCTTCCAATGCCTATTCAGACAGAGTTTAGTTTATGTGTTAAAGAAGGAAGGGAGAAATTAGTAAGGCATCTGTTGTCATCTGGCAGTAATAAATTTGGCTCTCAAAACAGAAGTGGAGAAGAAAATTGTAGGATCAGTCAAATATTGGAATATTCAAAATAGATAATTGGGAATGTTGAGTGTAGTAATTATATTGGGATGAAATGATTGGCACAGAACATTCATTCATTCATTCACATCATATTCTGTAAACACCACCAAAGAGGAGAGCCTTCAGTGATGTGGAACAAGTGAAGTTATACATTATTTGGAAGGAACAGCCACTTCTGAAAAGCATGCAAACACCTATTTACAACTAGTACTAAGCTACTCACATTGATAATTATAGTAATTAATTAAAAAGCTGTTACTTAGATAAAAGATTCTGCTCTTCCCATTATGATACTCAGCTGATGTTTTTACCAAATCTTTCAAAATAAGCATTTTTTTTTAACTTTACACATAACACTATCAGCTGCTTATGTACTGATAATGGCAAAATCCTTTTAATATTGATACCAGTGTTATATGGACTTTACATCTTTGAGTCCACATATTTCCATAATTCTTAATAAGGTACTTTTTTGCTTTATTGGAATATTTGGGGATTTACAGTTTCTTGCCTGGTGTTAGCCAGCAACCTAATAATTACTTTTGTACCAGAATATAAAATTCAATTCTGAACCCTTGACAGGGGTGTATAGTCTGTATAGAAATTGTTTTACTTCTACTATTGTAGTTGTGAATCTCTCAATTCATCCAAAATTTATTCTTATTATTAACGTCAAATAGCGTTACATGTAAATGGATTGGCACATAAATATGAGAATCCCAAAGTCCCCGAAGAAGGTCTGCAAATTGTTCAGTTATCAAGTTTACATAAAGTTGTTACTACAAGCTTCCTTAAAAAAGATACTTTTTCAAGGACACTACTGAATATAAATATGCTAACAATCCAATCTGCAATTCAATTTAACAATACAGATTTCTAAATGCAAGGCAGGTAGACCTAAGCTCTGCTGTAAACTTTGTCCAAGTACTAGTGCCACCCCAGTTTGTTACCCATCTGTATGCCTAGAAATTTCATACATGGAGTTTCCTTTACATTGTGTCTGCTAATCACTATATCTGATACCTATAGGTAATGTTTATTACCTTTAGAATGGCAGAAAATATTATTTTGGATAGATAAAAAATCTACTCTTTAATTGGTGGCAGGAGAACACACGTATTAAAGGTATCAAAGTGTGCAAGCTTTTGAAGACAGTGGATCCTTCTTCTAACAGAAGGGCTGAAGGGGAAGGAACAAGGGTGAAGGAAAAAGACCGTGGGTCAAGGAGAGACTTACCAGATGGGATGAGAAGGAAAGACTAACTATTGGGGACAGCACTGGATAAGATTTGAAAACCAGAGAGCTTAAAGGTGGAAGATAAGAGAATATGCAAGACAGAGATTACTGCAAAAACATTGTGCACAAGTTAATATGAGTGGAAAGCTAAGTGCATTGTATGTGACAGAGATGTGAGGGGACAGCAAAAAATAGGCAGGTCAGAAGATGAAAGAAGTAGAAAACTAAAAGGGAGTGAAGAAAGGTATACTTACTGGGAAGAAATGCTGAGACCAAAGAAATTAACATAAATTAAGGCTAGGTGGGTGGGAGAACCAAGGACATCTCACAGTTCCAGCTCCCACCTGCAGAGTTCTGAGAAACGGTTTCTGGGAGAAGAATCTAAATGACACAAGTGGTGAAACAGGCACTGAGGTCACAACTATCATGTTGTAGAGCATGCTCTACAACAGGATAGTGTGTGTTACCAGCACACACACTCTATGTATGCCCATTCATCCTAACTGATAATGTGGTGGTACTCAAGATGATATAAAAGATCGAACAGTGTTTAGATAACAGCTAGTACAAAACATGTGTTGCTTCATAGGTGGCTCTGCCTTTGATAGTATATGTTTTGCCAGTTATAGGGCTGGTACAGGTGGTGGTAGGAGGGTGCACAGCAAAACATTGGACAGAATGGACCTCATTGCAGGGCATGATTTTAGAAGTCATAGCCTTGCCAGACTAGCTGGTTAATACATTCAAGACCAGGATAATACTGAGTGACAAGTTGGTTTTTGGAGGGATCATCAGTACCAGGATTGGATGTGATGGCCCGAGAAATCTGTTTATGAGCTAGGCTGCTGAGGAAATTCTGTCCAGTGAAGGTTGAGGTGAGAATTAAGCCACCCAAAGACCCCCCACTGCCTAATACCTTTTCCCGATGTTCCACAAAGTCAATCAACCTGGCTTCTAAGAACCCACCGAACATATCTCCCTTAGTTGATTAACACCTGCAGCCCATAGTACAAAGGCTACCCTCCTATATTAAAGACACAAACCATTTCCTAGATCACCTGAAATCTGTGCTCATGCCACCGTCTCCACACGCTTTACTTGTCACCATTGATCTCCCTCGATGCCAACACCTCCCATGTACATGGTCTATCTGCTGTTGAACATTTCCTCAGTCAGTGCCCACCTGATTCCAAATCTATGACATCCTTACTGCTCACCATAATCAACTTTATACTTACCAGCATCTACTTTACTTTGAGGGGCAGACATACAAGCAGGTCAGGGCTACAGCCATGGGAACTATGATGGCTTCTTCCTATGCTAATCTTTCCATGGGTCACTTGGAGGTGGATTTCCTGGGATCCATAAGCTATCAGTCCCTGCTTTGGTTCAGATGCATTGATGACATCTTTGCCATATGGATTCTTGGTGATCCTGATCTGTTAAAATTCTTAGAATCTCTAAATACATTGTCCTGATTAAGTTTCACATGATCCTATTCTGAATCCTATGCCACTTTCCTTGACATTGATCTCATCCTCATCATAGGTCAGCAACTCACTTCTGTTCACATTAAATCTACTAACAAACAACAGTACTTACATTTTGACAGTTGCCATACCTCCCACATCAAACGTTCCCTCCCAAACACCCTTGGCATTTGAGGCGAATGTGTTAGTTCTGATGCAGTCACTTTTTTCAGCAATACACCACCATTCTCACCTCGGCCTTCACTGGATTACCCCAGCAGCCTAGTTCAAAAGCAAATTTCTTGGGCTATCACATCCAATCCTGGTACCGCTGATCCCTCCAAAAAACAACTTAGGAATACAGCATTTGTCACTCAGTATTATGCTGGTCATGAATGTATCAAACAATTACTTTAACAAGGCTCAAAATGAGGACCATTCTTTCTCACATTTTGCCCAGCACAGCTGGAATAGCTTTTCATCACCCTCTCAATCTCCACAACATCCTTGTCAGAACCTGTGCTCCTTCAAGCACCTATCTCCGTACCCTACAGCTCCTACCGCTTCGACATTCCCCTCTGCAAGACTTGCAAGACTTGCCCTGTGCACTCTCCTACCATGACCTATACCAGCCCTATAACTGGACAAACATATACTAGCAAAGGGAGAGACACCTGTGAAATGAAGTATGTTGTATACCAGCTGTTATGTAAACACTGTTCAGCCTTTTACAACCAGGTTATCAGCTAGGATGAATGGGCACAGGCAGAGAGTGTGTACTGCTAACACACAGTATCCTGTTGCAGGGCATGTTCTACAACATGACAGTTGTGGCTTCAGTGCCTGTTTCAGCACATGCTCCATCTGGATTCTCCACATAGACACCAGTTTCTCTGAACTCTGCAGATGGGAACTGGTGCTACAATGTTTCCTTGGTTTTCCCAACAACCTAGCCTTAATTTATGTTGATTTCTTTAGTCTCAGCATTTCTTCCGAATAAGTATTCCTTTCTTCACCCCCTTTCCGTTTTCTACATCTCTCATTTTCTGACCCATCTCATCTCTATCACATACAATGCACTTAGCTTTTCACTCTTACCAACTTGCACATGATGCTTTGGTAGTAATCTCTGCCTTGTGTATTATCCTACCATCCACCTTTAAGCTCTCAGGTTTTCAAATCTTGTCCAGTGCAGCCCTTACAGTCAGTCTTTTCTTCTCATCCCATCTGGTAAGTCCCCCCTGACCAGGAGCTCTGTTTGAATTTCCAAGACTGTGTCCCTTTTTCTTAAACTCAGCAGTAAATAAAAAAAGTGTGTGTGTGTGTGTGTGTGTGTGTGTGTGTGTGTGTGTGTGTGTGTGTGCGCGCGCGCATGTGTGTGGTGTTTTTTCTGCTGTCACCACTTGCAGAGTGGATATTTTATCTACCTAGTTACATTATATTTCCAAAAATTGATTATTTTTATTGATAGAATATGCACTGAACCGCCAAAGAAACTGGTATACACGTCTATTCAATTACAGAGATATGTAAACAGACAGAATACAGCACTATGGTCAGCAATGCGTATATAAGACAACCCATCCACACAATTGTTAGATTGGTTACTGCTGCTACAATGGCAGGTTATCAAGATTTAAGTGAATTTGAATGTGGTGTTATAGCCAGCGCACTAGTGATGGGATACAGCATCTCTGATGTAGCAATGAAGTGGGGATTTTCTGATATGACCATTTCGCGAGTGTACCGTGAATATCAGGAATCTAGTAAAACATCAAATTTCTGACATCACTGCAGCCAGAAAAAGATACTACAAGAATGGGACCAATGAAGACTGAAAATATTTCAATATGACAGAAGTGCATCACTTCCACAAATTGCTGCAGGTTTCAATGCTAGGCCTTCAACAAATGTCAGGAGTGTAAAAGTTGTTTATTTACTGCCACTTGCAGCTTGTTGAGCAAGCACTGGCTCAGCACCAGGGTTAAAGCTTCATTACATTTCCATTTCATATGCACTTGGGAATAACAGCTGCAAGTCATCTGCATATCCCTTAATTATAATAATTTCTTGACTTGTTTCCAATAGTTTAAGAAGGGGCTCTGTCATTATCTCCCAAAAGGTAGACCCATAGTTTGATCCCCTTCAGCACCACTTAGTGATGTTTCTTCATGCTAATGCTTGGGTGGTTCACTGTACCTTCTGGGTTATGCAGAAATTTAGCAAGCTCAAATAAATAAATCTCAGAAATCTCAAATTCCTGAGCCTGGTGAAAAGGGAGAGCCACTAGAAATGATTGGAAGCTCCCCAGATGTTTATCATCACTCCTAGAGAGTAGCAAGATGCTACACTCATGATATGTTCTAGTGCCCTATGTTTTACATTCTTAATAGGCCTTTACATCTATAAGTTTCATTGATTATGATTGAGTCCAGTCAGTTCTCTATGGTTTCTTGCTATTCCTGGATTAGTGGTGTTCCATTTGTCAGGGATTGTTTCCTGCATTAGATGCTCATTCAAAAGTCCACTCCCACTACTAAGATCAGATTTAAACCACTCTCATGGTTATAATTGTTGTCAGGATAGCTACCTGCCCAGAGGGGAGCAGAAGTGCCTACTTGTCTGGGAGGAAGCAGGAGAGCAGCGGTGTATTCCAAAATTGGTGGGCTCAGAGTGGATGACAACTATGTGTTGCAGTAGCAGAGCAATGACATAAGAGTATCAGAGTCCAACTATCAAACTCACTATAAACCCAAACAATAAATGACAAATATCATATTTCAAAACAGCCAAGAGCTACTAACAAAATAATCTTTATTTACTACTCATTTTGATCTTCTGACTTCAGCTAAAATTATTTACAACAGTGTACAAGGCAACATTCTTACTTTTGTGTCAAATAAAATAAAATAAAAGCTTCCTGCATCAATAATTAATCAGTTTTCATATCCTGTTAATTTTACTTTTGTCCACTGATATACTAGGATGGCATGTTTGGCTTGCCTAGGCAAAACAAAATACATTTCATCCAGTTGGTGCCCCACAACTGATAAGTATTTGAAAAATGTCATATTCTAAAATTATCAAGAGCTATTGATGAAATAATTCAATATTGGCCTCCAGTTCCAAGCTTCTGATCATCTTCAAGTATCATAAAATTATTTACAATTGGCCACCTGGCAAAGTTCTTACTTTATTGCCGAATAAAATAAAAGATCCTGCACCAACAGTTTATCAATCTTCATATACTGTGAGTAATACTTGTCATAACTGACAAGGGCATATCAACAATTAAGAATACTGATTAACATTTGATGATGCAAGATGGCTTTTACCTTATTTGATGCTACAGTAAGAACAATGCCCAAATAATTTGTGACACCTAACAGTGGAAAATCTGGGATGGGGTTCCACAAAGATATGACCATCAACAAGCTGTCTACGCATATCACTGGCAACCACCGAATTATAGCCAAGAGACAGCTGGAAAACCAGTTGCTGAGGCTGCTTGCAGCACAGCCTATTTGACTTCAGCAACTCCTCATCCCATCTGGGCTCTTCCCACAAGCAGCAACTTTGCTGAACCACACTGGTGTGAAAGTTCTCTGCAATGCTTCCTTCATTCTCATAAACCCCATGGCCTCATCCTTCACAAGTTCCTGTCCTGCCTCTGTCTATCCCTCTCTCTCCTCCTGCTCCAGTGCAACACATGCTTTCTATCTATCCAATGCACCTATATAGTCTTTTTCCTTTGTCCACACCTCTCCTCTGCCTTTCTGTTCCCCTGCCCTTCCCCTCCTCTTCACAAACACAGCCACCCCCAATGCTGTCCCCGTCAGTCCTTAACCTGTCTGTACCATATCCCCGTATGTATCCACAGGCAGCACTAGCCCTGTACCCTACTCTTCTGTTCCATCCTCACCGCAAATCTTTTCTGTGCCCCCGATACTCACCCCAGCACAGATTGCTGCTTATCTCAGGCATAGTAGCAGTCAGGAGCTAGTGGTCAGATGTGACACTGGCCACATCTGTGTATGTGTAAGTTGTGTGAATGTGTGCAAGTTTCCTACATCGGATGGATGACTTAGCCCAGTATGTTAATATCTCTAGCATTCTTTTCCATTGGGCCTGTCTGCAACTCAACACCATCTGTATGTCATATGCATTCACATGACACATAAAGTGTCTCTATTAAGAATTACTGAAGCAACAAGATGCTGCATATCATTTAATGAACAGAAATACTGACAATCACAATCACAAGATTTTTTTTCAGAGGACTGCAACATGCATTTTTAGTCAGTTAGTCAGCATCAGTTATACATTCAGACTATTATCCAGAGGCGTCAGTTTCTCCTTACAGAAATTGATCTAATTTTCATGAATTAGGTTTTACCAGTTATTGAATGCGGGCAAACAATGATAGAAGTGTATTTTAGGAAGACCCAAAATGGATAAAGTTACAAAAATATGAGTGATATGGTAAGAAAATACCTAGAAGGGTACTTGGCCAGACTGCTCCAGAGATTATGTGGATAATGAAGGAAGATTGGAGTTTAACGGTTGGCATATGATGTTTCAAGTGATTGCTGTATCAAGCAGAAATCTACAGATACCAGTCTTTGAATGCTGCCCCCTGTTTTGGCCGGAACCGAGGTTGGAATCTTCCTACACGTCAGTCAGGAGGCCTGAAGATGATGTAATATATCATCAAAACTAAATCCCAATAAAATAACAGTTTGGAAATTAGATGGCTGAAAGGTTTTTGCTTTGACATTCTGTCTTTAATGTGCCATCATCAGTGATGAGCAATGAAACCTACACTGGATACTATGGGGAAAGTGAGGGTCGGGCAATCCTCATTTTGCACAGTGACTTCAGAAATTCATAATAGCAAATATGTTTCAGGGCAGGAGAATATTGGATGAAATGACATTTTATTTGTTGTTATATCCTACACTCAATGGATCTGGGACTGGTGTATGGAACGTGAGAAATTTTCTAGTAATTAAACTGGCAGGTTAACTGCAAGGAGTGAAGGCCCCAGTGAGACTGGCATTGAATCTCTGTGGCAAATCTTCAGTCACATATATGTTTTCTACAAATATCTTTAAGAATAATAAGGTTTTCAGTGATTTTAACTTGGTTGAGTAATACAGATGACTAGCTTTAGTCCATTATTGAAATTACAGTACAGCTGTAAACTGCAAGACTATGTAGTTGGAGAATGACTGTCCACTTGTGCATATTATGGCTTTATTCAGTCTTGCACCTGTTGATAGTAAGTTTCTCTGTGTATTATTTTCTGTATTTTACTATAAAATATTTTAACAATCTCTGTACCATACATCACTGGGCTACAAGATACTGCAGAAAAGTTTAATTTATTAAGTAGATATGTGGTGCTTGTCATTTAATGGCAGTGTTATGAAAAAGATAGACTGCTACTCATAATATAAAGGAGATGTTGAGTCACAAACAGATATAACAAAAAGACTATTAAAAATGTGAGCTTTCAGCCAAAAGGCCTTTTTCTAAAGTAGACAATGTAGAAAAAACACATGCATTCATGCAAGCTCAATTCACCCATACAAGCCCACTGTCTCAGGTCAATGAGGACAGACTGTGAGCAACTGTGCATGATGGGAGAGGCAGTCAGGGTGGTGGGGCTAAGGAGGAGGCTGGGGTGGGGAAGGGGAGGGAAAGCAAGGTGGGGGTGGGGGACAGTAAAGTGCTGCTTGTGACAGCAACTCTCACCTTGGGCTACCACTATCCACCACCTCTACAACAGCCTACAAACCTCCCCCACAACCCCCATAGCAGTCAAAGACTGCCTTGCAGACCTACTACATTTATACACCCCTCAGAATCTCCCTCACACCACCATACAGAATCCAGAACCTAAATAGACTCACAACACAACCATGAACCTTTCCTCCTAAAGCTGAAGTCCCACAGAAGTCTCTGTCCTTTCCAAGGGCCTTACCTTTTGCTCCATTCCCAAGTTCAATCATACTGGACTTCTTCACTACTTCTCCCAGTCCCTACAGTGAAAACACTTTTTCATCACCAACTCTACCAATCAGACTCAACCTAAAACCAATGTTTGAACCCCTTCACTCCTCCTTCCAACTGTGATCCACCCCCACTGCCCCCAAATCACCCCCAGTTAACATTTCTCAATTTCTTACCTTGCCTTACCATCATTCCCTAAATTCCTCAACATGGAACCTAATCATACATCTGCAGAAAGAACTGCAATATACCCTCTAAAAACTGATCCTGACCTTAAAATCCTACCTGCCAACAAAGGCTCCACTACTCTGGTTCTGAACCGCAGGGATTACCAGGTAGAAGGACTCTGCCAGCTGTCAGATTCATCCACCTACAACCCCTGCTACAGTGACCCCATTCCAGAAATTTAATAGGATCTCCAGTCTCTCCTCAAATTCCTAGGCCCATCCTAGAACCTCTCCTCTAAGTCTGTCTCCCTCCTCACTCCTATCACTCCCTACTCTCCAACCTTCTATGTGCTTCCTAAAGTCCATAAACCTAACCACCTAGGATGCCCCATTGTAGCTGGTTACTGTGCCCCCACTGAGAGAATCTCTGCTGTTGTAGACCAACACTTTTAGCCTATTGCCTTAACCTATCATCCTATATAAAAGACACCAACTATTTCCTTCATCGACTTTCCACAGTTCCTGTTCTTTACCACATGGCATTTCACTCGTTGCTATTGATGCCATCTCTCTTTACACCAACATCCCTAATGCACATTGCCTTGCTGCTGTTGAACACTACCTTGCCCAATGCCTGATTGATTAGAAACCTATAACCTCTTTCTTGGTCACCTGTTGCCCCCCCTCCCCTCCCCCTTCCACACCCGTCTAACCTCCTGACTGCACCTAATGCTCTCACAAGCAGCACTTTTCCATCCCCCACCCATACCTTAACATCCATTCCTCTTCCTGCCCCAGCCTCCTCCTTACCACCATCACCCAGATTGCTTCTCCCATTATATACAGTTGCTTGCAGTCTGGCCTCAGTAGCCAGAGACATTGGTCACATATGTCTGAGCTTTTCTTGCGTGAATGGGTGTGTGTTGTTTACTTTACTTTAGAAGAAGGCCTGTTAGCTGAAAGCTTATCTGTTTAACAGTCTTCTTGTTATGCCTGTCTGTAACTCAGCATCTCCTCTATATGGTAAGTAGCAATCTATCCTTTTCATACTATCATCATTATTCCATCCTGGATTCCCCATTGTTTGTTGTTGCTTGTTATTTGTTATTTATAAAATTAAAGATTTCTTACAATGCTGAAAATAATTTTCTTTATTATTTTTCTGTATCTGCTACTGCATTGTACCTTTTACATTGACATTAGACTTAACAGCCACTGCACTGCATTGCAATGTGTTTGTAGACAAATCTCATACTTTTACAGTGTACACAATGTGTCGTTTCTGTGGCAAGAGGATACACAAAAACAACCTCAGTAGACACATTAAGGACCGTCATTTGCCAAATGAAGCACGTGAATGTCAATACTGCAATAGAGTGTTCCGCACAGAGAACAGTTTGCAGAGTCATCTATCAGTTTACCACAGATCACAGTACAAGAAAGCAAACACAGGGATACAGTAAAGCATTGTATGGCAGCCAAGTGTATAAAGGTGGCAGGAGTTCTCTTTCTTTTGACTGTCTTTCAGATGAACACCTATGAAGGTAAGTCAAAAATTATCTGGACTTTTTTGTTTATGTGCACAGAAGCTGGAATTTCCTAAGTACCTTCTTTAAAAGTCTCTGTCTTTTTAATGAACTTGATCAGGTGGTCCAACAGTTCTAAACCCAAATGATTAATGGTTTCTATGGTGAGTTGACCAGTACACATGTGGCATTCGTTTCTATGCTACTGCATGTTTTATTTATTTTATATAATACACACCAACAAACTGACTGAATTGATGGCTTTGAAATGCAGTTGTTTTGAGGATCTTTTAAAAATGGCATAATATCAATGTGACTATGATTGTTTAAGAATAGCATTCCATATCTAGTTTTACATTCTTATGGATGCTGAAGCCAGGAATTAATAATAAAATGAACTACCCACATAATAACAAACTGATTTCAGTTAGGCTAATATCATCTAAAAATACATACACACTGATCATTCATACGTATTGCATGAAGAGCTGCTATACCCAGAAGATGACTGTAGCATGAATATCACTTTACCTAATACCTTGGCTCATTCCACATTCCTGTGGGTTCTTCATCTTGGGGGCATCTATAGAACATAATGAAAGAATGAATGAATGAATAAATGAACACCTAAGCAATGAAGCACTGCTTCACAATTTCACGCGTAATTTTGGAACGTCACCATTGTTTTCTTTGTAATTGAAAATTTTAAGATTAACTGCTATTCCACTAGTGGTCCACAACACATCAGTTCTACGAACTTTGGCAATGCTTCTTTCATTGTTTCAGAATTGCCAGACACTTAGCATTCTCCTATAAGTCCATCAAACTTTTATACAGTATTACACTAGAAGCAAACTATTTTCTGAATAACAATTTATGATTGATCAGATACCTCAAACATGATTGCTGGAAATTTGATAGCAACTGAACGTTGAGACAGTTTTATCTTTTACTACAGTTTGCATCTGTAACCATTGATTAATCAACACTATTAGTGGCTACTTCATACATACATTGGTTTTAATATTCTGACAGCATTTTCCTCCATCACAAATAATGTAAGTTTTCAATACAGTTCACATGCTTTAATAAGAAAAGTTCAAGTGTATAAGCCACAGCTACATTTCCTTGAATATATTATTGTCTTGGGCTCTTCACAATCACCATTGTCAATGTTATCTTTCAGTAGCCCAACAGGTTGTTTGAGTCCTGCAAACGGCTTTGTTTTCAATGTTTCCTTGATTGGCTTGGCAGTTCCAAGTGTTCCCCCCCCCCCCCCCCCCCCCCCGCATAGTCTGAAATCATACATGGTGTTAGATCCATGTTCAATGTCCTATAGCTGTCTCACTTAGAAAAGTTTCATCTAGATTATTGTTGTGTTTGATTAAATGCAAGCAGATATCATATTTGCACCTGTACTTTACAGTGTAACCTCTGTAACCCATTATCATGAAACAGATTTACAGAAACCAAACCCATTGTGGATAACATGACTGGTTGGCACTTCCAATAGTCTTCCCTGCATCCACTGGAGTTATGATTGGAGTTGGATCGATGTTAATGTCCTATATCTGTCTCACTTAGAAGGGCTTCATCTAGATTGTTGCTGTGGTTGACCAAGTGCAACAGGTATAACATATTTGCACTTGCGCTTTGCAGTAAGCTCTGTTACCCACCATTATTAAACAAAAATTACAGAAACCAAACCCATTGTTGTTAATTTGACTGGCAAAACTCTGACTAAACAGCAGTCGTCTCACTGCCTTAGTGATGTTTACTTGCCAGTACTATCTCTCTAGTTGTTGCACATTATTGGCTTCCATGAACATTGACAGGCATCTGTTCCCCTCTTTGTACAAAAGGTTTGTCAATCATTTCTAAACTTTTTGTTCCACTTGTACACTATTACATGAGAGAACATAATTATCATGCTGTGTTGACAGATAGCAACAGTGCTTCCAAACACAGAAATTGAATGAATGCTCTTTGATCTTCCTTTGTGCAGACAGATAGTGGGGCAAACAGTGTTATGTTGCTACAGCAGCAAGTGAACATACTGAGAACAAACTTTTATATAGTGACCAAACTTCATCATGCATGTGTGCATGAAGCTGGTACCTATGTACACATATATTATATAAAAAGTCCAGATACTTTTTGACTAACACTTGTATTGCACTTACTTTCTGATTTAGGAAGAAACTACCTTTTTTACTACCACTGCTTTCACATGCAATGAATTTTTATGCTGTCAGCCTAGGTCACTCGCATGTTTCCAACTCCCAATCATACAGTGCAGTGCTTTGCATTCTGAAACATAGCTTTAAATATTTTACATTAATGATAACACAACCAAAGTTGTATCTTTTGATCATAATGGAGTACATAATCTGTTGTAAGTCTTATTCAAGAAGGTATCCAAAATACTAACACCGAGAACTAACATCACTAATTTCAGTGTACATTTATTGTATAAAGGCATATTTTTGAGAACTTTCAGGTGTTTTACAAGTATTGTACATTACATATTTCATAATAAACTGACAATTGCAAGTTACATTTGTGCATTTTACAAATGTTGGCAGTAATATCTGGTTTAGAATGTAAGTTCCCCTTAACTGTAGTTTAGATATGTATGATCAATATTTCTACTTTTTTCTGTACACTGACCAGTTTGTTCTAAGGAAGCATTGGGAAGTTTATAACTGTGACCCAAACATAGGTCTTTATGAACCTGACTCCTGAGGCTTAATAGCATGTCCCATGCATATGGTATTGTCTGCATTTGTCATAAACTATCGCTAATTTTGAGTTTGTTACATGCATTTATTAGTGAACCTTATATCAAAACACAGTTTCAAGTCTCACTGTTCCATGTTGCTTGGGAGAATCAATAAGTTTTATTTCAATTTCTTTTTTAGTTATTATCACTTCAGTTGTTATAGGGAACTTGTAATCCTAGAAGCATAAATTAGAATCAGCAAATTTAAAGTCATTTGTTTAATTTACGAAGAACATTGCACCATCCACAATGCATCTTCATTGTGAATGGTATTCTCATTCACAGGATGAGTTATATACTTTTTTGTAAACAGCTGGATATTGACCTGATTGCTGTCAAGCAATTAGAAGTTGCTGCAGGTAGATATGTTTGGTGGTGTACCAAAAGACATGAAACAAAAGTACCAGTGGTACCCCAAGTACTATAATTTTCCTTGGATTCTATCTCCTCTCCAGGAAATACAAAACCTACCCCCATTCATGAGTTGTCTGTGAGTGGTGTATCATTGGTAGGTGTAATAACCCTGTATTAGGGTGAATTACAAGTACTACAGCCATTATCCCAAAGAACAAAGTTTAGGTGCTGTCTGTCACTGAAACTGAAACAGTGCAAAACACGTCATCTGTTGGGAAGCCTGCTGTTTCCCACATCAGGTGAAACCAAAGATAAAATTGTCAGCAGTACTCAATTGGATAAAGTTACCTCCAAGTAATATTGCATGATTGTGATGCTTTCATGCTCTTTCAGAACCTGGTTGCATTAATTAAGAATTTGCAAGTATTAAAAAGAAAAGTCACAAAACACTGTAGCTCATGAGGGACACAGCTAGATAAAATGAATTAATTTCCTTGATTACTAAACAGAGAAAAATTTTGGAATCATTGATAGTATATGTGAAAAACTGTTTTTAGATATTCTTGGGTGAACGGAACACTATAGTAAGGGAGAGACTAGAATTACTGCAGAATACAGACAGAAAAAAAGAAATAACAGGACACAAGGCTCCAAGAGTTTTGTACTGGATGTAATCTGATTGTGGTTGTACTCTGTTCTAAAACCAGAAGAAAATATTAACTTTTGATGACATGGTATGGCTTTAATCTTATTTGAGCCTACCTTTCTTGTATAGACCTTTGTAAATAACTTTATGATACCTAACAATCTATGACAAAGATCTAAGATGGATGTCTGCATGGGCATTATCACTAACAAGCTGTCTGTGCACATGAATGGTTACCATCATACTACAGCCAAGAGACAGCTGGATGACTAAGTTGCTGAGCATGCAAGTGCTTCAAAGCCCAAGTCATTGGGGTTCTTCTCACTAGCACAAAATTTTCTAAATTGCATTATTGGGAACTATCTCTGCAACATATCCTTCATTCCTGTAACTTCCCTGGCCTCAACCTTCACTAGTCCTTGTCATCCAACTGCCTGTGCCTTTCCTTGCTCCCACTCCAGCCTCATATTCACCTATCATAGTTCCCCTTCTGTGCTTCCTCCCCCCATCTCCCCTGCATCTTCCACAGCATCACCTAGCAGACCACCATCCTGCCCCTGCCATACACCTATGCGCTGCCACAGGCAGCACTACGCATTTCCACACACCCTGCTATTCCTCCTCTTGTCCCTTCCACACTTCACACCTCTTTTGTACTCACACTACTTATCCCAGCAGAGATCATACTCACAGCAGCCAGGTCTCAGCACCCAGAGAGGTCAATGGCTTTGTTTGTGTGTCAGTTGTGTATGTATGGCATTGTGTGTGTTTTTTTAATCTGAAGGATGACTTTATCGAATAGTATAGTCTACTTTTAAATGTGCCTGTTCACTGCTCATCATCTCCTATATGTGATGAGTAGCACTCTATGCTAATTCATGTTTTATTAAACTTGTAAAACGATCAGAATATTGGAACCAGTTGTAAATAAAGAAATATTTTGTCAGCAGTTCTGGGAAAATTTGAAGTATGATGTTTTCAAATACTTAGAAGCTGTGAGGCTTCACCTGTACAAAATATATCAACCAATATGTTCATTGCCAAATGGGTAAGTGCCAAGTGGCTGAGTTCCATATAGTCAGCCCTTGTAGGCAGCTCTACGTAAATGGCAAGTTGGTGATGAAGCTACAGTCATCCACAGGGCTGTTTCTTTGTGCCAGAACCACCCTAGTGGACAGGCTCCACTGACTGTCCTCTTAGTCATGGAAGATTGGCCTGTTTACGGACCATGTGTTGACCCCTCAGTAACATAAGTGCAGTAGTGGTTAACGTGCTGGAGGTTGGACTACTTTGGTGACAAATGCCTATAAGCAATGGAGGATAGTTACAGTAGGTTCACCTCTACTTAAGTTGCTTCAACAGAAAAATTTCATGATTTATAATTTAACAGATTATCATTTTCAGTTATAAAGGAAAATTTATTTTTCCCTATTGTATATTAGAAAAGTCTGCTTTTATTTTATAAACAGTAGCATAAATTACTAACTTAAAACATTTTTTTATCATTGTTCTGTCATACTTTGCTGATACGATGTTATAGTTCCAAGTAATGTGTAAATCTACTCCTGAGCAATGGCAATTTTATTTACAACTTACTAGGGAACATTCACAAGTGTCAATGAACCATCGTGATGAAACCTGGTGCATGTGTAGAGGGGGAAAAATAATGCAATATATATTTCTTTGCTTGTGCCCTATTTCAATTTCACTTTTAAGGGGAAAACACAGCCAAAAAGGTAATTTGACATGTTAGGATTAGAAGGAATGTCTTCAAAATAATGACATAAAAAAATGTTTCTCAAATAAAGATTGATATGTAACTAACAGTCTTGAAAACTGTCTAATAAAATTTTGAAATAACTTTAAATTTTGCAAAATACCCCACCACCATTAACTAATTTTTAAAAATGAAAACTTGTGTTACAACATAAATTAAAGAAGCTTTCAAACTACACACTTCCGTGTGTAGCTAGCAAAGCTGGTTTCTGAAATATCATTAAAAAATAAATAAACTTTACATAAAGTGCTGTCAGAGTATTTTCAACATGCCTAATTAAAATATCTAAACAGTCATTACTAGGCTAGTTATTTATTTTACTTGTATTTGTTTTATATTTTGAACAGTTATTTTACATTTTTTAAACTGTTTCACATATGTATATTCTGTTACTTGAAAAATAGTAACTAACTCATTATTATGCAACAAAATCATTGCAATAATGATAGTATGTAAAGAAATGTTTAAAACATAATATTTACTTACACCACACACATTAAATGAAAGGAATTTCTGCATGTAATGTACACAACAGAGAAAACAATATAAAATAAAATTCAGAGGATTTCAAACTATAATGGGTGATCCTCTAAGTATCCTGATTTGTGTCAGACATATTTCAGTAAATTGGTAAGCTAAGGACTGATTATGTACTAGTGACTCCAGCTTGGTTATATTGTTTCTCAAGTAGAGATTGGTGTCCAAATCATTCAGCAGAACCAGATATGAAAATCTTCTCACAAAGTTCTTCCAACATTGAAAGCCATACACATTTCACGACTGTGCCTGTGCTGTTAAGCTCTTTGGATAGAGTGCTTGTAATGGTACCACCAACCGCCTTAAACGGCAATTGATGTTAACGTTATACCTCTGCAAGGAATTTTTAAGTAGTTGTGACCGTGATATAACCTAATGGAAACAGAACAATCAAACTGGAATTTGTTTTCAAACACTCCAGCAAAATACAACCAACAGTAAACAGTGGGTCAGGAACAGACATTCTCCCAGCACAAAATTAAGTTGTAAAATTGCATATTTAAACTGGTTGGCAGCCTAATTAGGCATTCTTGTGTCAAGCAAAATGATATGTAGGCAGTACTAAGGCTTACCTAACCTTCCTTGACAGCCACACTAAACTCTTTCCTTATATCTGTTCACACTACAACACAGTAACCTATACTTGCAGATAAATGTTCTACTAACTAGTAAGTCAGATAAACAAATGGCCAATTAGATGGTAAACAGTAACATATACCTCTCAACAACACGCACCTTAAATGAACTAGACGCAGCAGTTAACAGAACCAGTCACCAACACACATGAAACAAGTAGCAATACTAAACAAGAAAGAAGCATGAAATGATTCTGATTTAAATTAGGGGGCCTGTTAATGACCATACTCCATAATTTCATTTCTTAGTACAGAGTCTCTACACCTGTGCATTAAACAACTTTCATTACAGTAGCTAACACAGTAAATATTTCTTTCTTAAATTTGGTTTGAAGTGATTAAACAGAATGCAAGTCTAACTACACTGGATCTGAAGGAGCCTTTGCATTGCTTCATTAACAAACTAGCCTGGTACATGAGGGCCCTTATGCTTTCATCGTTTGAAGAACCATGCTCATTAACAAAACTATTCCAGTATGATGAGGAATGGTAAGTATTCTTCCCATTAATTATTAAAGAAGTAAAGCACAACAAACTATAACTCTTTAAATAACAAATGTGCTTTGAGAAGCAGTCTTTTGACCTACTCAAAACTATAATTGGTTGTGCAAATGACAACATAACATTAAATTCAAGTTCAACCACTTTCTTATAGTAAATTAGGACACTCGGAATTAAATTCACTAGGATAGGATTTCTATCCAGGTTTTTGATTTGGGATAATCATGGCTGTAAGATAGAGTTTTTAGCAACACCCCAATTATTATTAAAAATCAACCAAATTTCACAAATACCTGATCCATTTACAGAGTGACAAATATAGACAATTTAGTGGAAGGCTGATGGTACTGGTGGTGTAATTTGCAGTGGCTATTAACCTGGCACTGATGCAGTCATAGCAATACTGTTGGCCTTACCCTGTTACATATCTTCTTGGCGTCATAATTATATCTACAGGACCAAAAACCATGCCATGATAATCGTATCACCAAATGCAGCATCCAAGGCCCATAAATACTGCCCTTAAGATCTTCTGGCCTCAAAACTCCAGGAATATGAACCACAATGATCCACTACTGCTAGCGAAATGTTAACCACAGCACTGCTCAGCCCAGACTCCTCACCTGTCACAAAGGATGAGTTGCCACTTGCTCGACAACCACACCTTTTCCACTCCGCCAGGATATTTCCATAGCTACAGGGCTTCCCCACATCTTTTACATTCAACCCTACGTTCCCTAACTATGGACCAAGTCATTTACAGTACATTATACAAAAATAATTCCAGTAGTTATTTAAATTCACAAATACATTTTAAACAACATTGTTCAAAAGTTCACATAACTGAAATTTGTATACATAATCAAAGAATTTCCATGACGGTTACAGCATTCTACATAAGCAACACTACAAATTGACATAGGCATATTGATACAGATACAACATAGGTTGAAAATAGGTGTTACATGCTCTATGTGGTTTTTTCACATAGACAGCCCTAAGAATCTAACAATAAAGCAGATTTTTCTCCCTCACTGGGAAGGTAAATTTCTTTCAGTTATCTTTTGACCCAGTCTGACATTTGCTTGCCAGATTTCAATGCTGTACAAGCATATTTGGGGCTTCAAATTGAGATCCTAAAATTCTCAGTCCAAATGCACCATTAATTTCTTTTAAATCTATGAAAATGCAGGTGGTTAGTGTGCGTGGGGGGGGGGGGGGGGGGGTAGCGGCAGGCAGGTGGGAGAGGGGTAGGAGTGGGAGGTTGAGGGAAGAATGGTTTAACCATCATGCCTGAGAATGAGAACAGGAAACTTATCCATCTGGTGACCCAGAAGTACTTGACAGCACAGGTGCAGATATGGTATGTATATGGCTTTCAATGTTGAGAGAACCTTATGAGAAAAAATTTCAGATCTAGTTCTGCTGAATGAATATGACTAATCTCCACTTGAGAAACAATACAATTATAATGCATTCACTAGTACATAATCAATTCTTTTCACCACATCTTACCAATTTACTGAAAATATGCCTGATACAAATCAGGATATTTAGAGGATCACCCACGACAGTTTGAAATCCTGCCGAATTTTATTTTATATTGTGTTCTCTGTCTTGTATGTTATGTGAAAAAATTTCATTCATTTAACATGCATGGTGTAAGAAAATTATTTTATTTTATATTGTGTTCTCTGTCTTGTATGTTATGTGAAGAAATTTCATTCATTTAACATGCATGGTGTAAGAAATTTATTTACAAACTGTCATTATTGTCATGATTTTGTATCATAATAATGAGTTAGTTATTAAATCCAATTAACAAAATATAAATGTGTGAAGCAGTTTAAAAAAATGTAAAATAACAGTTCAAAGCATAAAACAAATACAAGCAATGAAAATAACTATCTTAGTAAAGAATGTTTAGATATTTTAATTAGGTATGTTGAAAATACTCAGCACATTGCTTACAGCTTATTTTCCAAAAATGATATTTCAGAAACCAGCTTTTTACACAAGGATGTATGTAACTTGAAAGCCTCTTTAATTTATGTTGTAACAAAAGTTTTCATTTTTCAAAATTAATTAATGGTAGTGAGATATTTTGCAAATTTTCAAATTATTACAAAATTTGATTGTAGAATTTTCAAGAATGTTAATTACATACCAACTTTTATATTGGAAACATTTGTTATGTATCATCATTTCAGAGCTATTTGCTTCAAACATAGTATGTCAATTACCTTTTGGGATGTGTTATCCCTTAAAAGTTACATTTGGTACAAACAAACAAAATATGTATTTAATTATTTTGTCTCCTTTACACAACCACCAAGTTTCAGCAAGATTGACACTTGGAAATGTTGCCTTGTTAGTTATAGAGTTAGAGCAAGCTGACAGTTGTAGAACTCTTCTATGTTCACATAAAAGAATATGCATCAGTTTGTTTAATTATTAACAGTATTTTCATGTGCATTGGTATTGGATAACACTTATAAGCTATTTTTAATTGCTGAGTATGGGCTTTCAGGATATAGTCATTCATTCATAACTGAGGACAGCCTCACATTTAACATTTAGAGGATACAGTTAGTATTAACGTTGAATTCATTACTGTGCCTAGTAGCTGGAAGAAAGCAGAGATATCATCAATCTGCAAGAAGAGTAGCAGGAGTGATTAACAGAATGACCATTGATATTACTGACATACAATTGTTGTCAAATCTGAGAACATATTCTGTGATGACACATGGTGAAGTATCTCAAACAGAATGACATTCATTCCAGCCATCACAGAGTCCATGAATGTTGATCATGTGAAACCCATCTTGTACTTTTCACACAAGACATCCTAGAGTCCACGAATCAAGGCAATCACTTGGATACTGTATTTCTTGTCTTCCAAAATTCAAAAGTATGATCATACTGAGTAGCAAACAAAATTTTTGACAGGACTAGTGTTTTATTGGTAGGGAGAATGGAGAATGTTACATCAGATGGAGAGTCATCGGTGTAAGTGGAAGTAATTTCAGCAAGCCCCAGGAAAGTCTGTTGGGACACTTACCATTTATGTTTAATTTTAATGACTTGGTTGACACTGTTAACAGTAACCTCAGACTTTTTGCAGATGATGCAGATATCTATAACGAAGCAACGTTCTACAAGTGTTGCCATCAGTATTCTGTCAGACGTTGATAAGATTTCAAACTGGTTCAAATGTTGGCAACTTGTTTTAAATACTAATAAATGTAAAATTATGCTCTTCACAAAATGGAGAAACATAATATTGTGTGACTACAACATCAATGAGTGCACCCTCATAAGAACGTTGGACCTTGGTGTGGTCAGGTGGCTTGCATGCCTCAGTCATAGAGACGGTCGTACTGTAGGTGCAATCTAATGGAGGAGTATCTGTTGAGAGCCCAGTGAAATGTGTGGTTCTTAAAGAGGCACAGCTGTCTTTTCACTGGTTGCAGGGGCAACAGTCTGGATGACTGATTTAACCCTGTAACATCAACAACGTGGCCTTGCTGTGTTGGTACTGCGAACAGCTGAAAACAAGGGCAAACTACAGCAGTTATTATTCTCAATGGCTTCCAGCTCTACTGTATGGATAAAAGATGATGGCATTCTATTGAGTAAAATATTCAAGAGTTAAAATAGCCCTCAGGAGGATGTTGTCAACAGGAAAAACAAAACTTGCAATCTACATGTCAGAGTGTGGAATGCTAGATCCCTTAATTGGATAGGTAGGTTAGCAAATTTGATAACAAAAATGGAAAGGTTGTAGTTAGATATAGTGAGGATTAGTGAAGTTCAGTGGCAGGATGAACAGGACTTCGGGGCTCATGAGTTCAGTGTTAAGAATAAAAAACAAAAAAGGATAATGCGGGAGTAGATCTAATAATGAATAAGAAAGTAGGAATGCATGTAAGCTTCTATGAGCAGTATAATGACTGCTTTATTGTAGCCAAGACAGACATAAAGCCAACACCCACTACAATATGTGCAAGTTTATATGCCAACTAGCTCCACAGATGACGAAGATATTGAAAAAATGTATGGTAAAATAAAAGAAATTATTCATATAGTTAAAGGGGAGAAAAATTTAATTGTAATGGGGGACTGGAATTCAGCAGTAGGACAAGGAAGAGAAGAAAAATAGTAGGCAAATTTGGATTAAGGAATGAAAGAGGAAGCCTGGTACAATTTTGCACAGTGCATAATTTAATCATCAATAATACTTGGTTTAGGAGTCATGAAAACATATTGTGTATGTGGAAGAGACCTGGAGACACCAGAAGGTTTCAAATTGATTATATAATGATAGGACACTTCCAAGGACAGGTTTTCACTCTTTCCACAAATTATTGGTAATGAACTGTAGATTAAAACTGAAAAAATTGCAAAAAGGTAGGAAAATAAGTTAATGGGACCTGGACAAGTTGAAAGAAGTAGAGGTTGTTGAGTTTTGGAAGGAGCATTAGACAACATCTGTCTGAAACAGGAGAAAGGAATACAGTAGAAGAAGAATGGCTAACTTTGAGAGGAAAAAGTGTAGGACCAAAGAGGTAAAAAGACAAGGAATATTAGAAATCCTTGGATATCACAGGAGATTCTGAATTTAAGTGTTGAACACATAAAATATGAAAATGCAGCAAATGAAACAGGCAAGAGGTAATACAAATGTCTAAAAAATGAGAGTGACAGGAAGTGAAAAATGGCTAAGCAGTGATGGTTTGAGGCAAATGTAATGATAAAAAAGCAGCTGTGACTAGGAAAAGAGATATATCATCTACATGAAAATTAAAGACGCTTTTGGAGAAAAGAAAAGCAGATTATGAAAAAGCAGATTATGAATATCAAGAGTTCAAATAGAAAACCAGTACTAAGCAATGAAGGGACTGCTGAAAGGTGGAAGGAATATATAGAGGATGTATACAAGGGAAACAACCTTGAAGACAGTTTTATAAAAAGGGAAGAGGACATAGATGATGATGATGATGATGGGAAATGAGATATGATCTGCAAGAAGAATTTGATAGGGCACTGAAAGACGTAAGTCAAAACAAGGCACCTAGATTATATGACACTCCCTCAGAAATTCTGATATTCTAGGGAAAGGCACCCATAATAAAACTATTCCACCTGGTGTGCAAGATGTATGAGACAGGTGAAATACCATCAGACTTCAAGAAGAGTGTAATCATGCCTATTCCAAAGAAAGCAGGTACTGACAAATTGAATGTTACTGAACTGTCAGTTTAATAAGTCATGGTTGCAAATTACTAACATGAATTATGTACAGAAGAACAGAAAAACTGATAGAAGCTGACCTTTGGGAATATTAGTTTGGATTCTGGAGAAACATAGGAATGCATGAGGCAATAAAGACTGAAACATAGACCTAGGTTAATAGCTTTTGTAGCTTTGGAGAAAGCCTTTGACAGTGTCAACTGCACTATACTTTCTGAAATTCTGAAGGCATGAGGAGGAAAGTACAGGGAGTGAAAGGATTTATATAACTTGTACTGAAAGCAGATGACAGTTATATGAGTTAAGGCAAATGGCAGGGAAGCTGTGTTTGAGAAGGGACTGAGACAGGCTTGTAGCCTATCACCGATGTTATTCAATTTGTACTTTGAACAAGCAATAAAGGAAACCAAAGAAAAAATTGGAAAATTGATTCAAAAACAAGGTGAAGAAATTACAACTTTGAAGTTTTCCAAGGTCATTGGAATTCTGTCAGAGACAGCAAAGGACTTGGAAGAATAGCTGAATGGAATGAACAGCCACTTGAAAGGAGGATAAAAGATGAACATTAACAAAAGCAGAATATCAGTAGTGGAATGTAGTCAAATGAAATCAGGCAATGCTGATGGAATAAAATTAGGAAATGAGACTAAAAGTAGTAGATGAGTTTCCTATTTGGACAGTGAAATAACTGGTGATGGGAGAAGCAGGTAGGATATAAAATGTAGACTGGCAATGGCAAAAAAAGTTTTCTGAAGAAGAAAAATTTGTTAGAATCAGACGATGAAATATCCAGGGTGGAATAATGACAATATTATGAAAAGGATAGTTGCTTACTTTTGACAGTCTTTTTGTTGTGCCTATCTGCATTTCAGTATCTCTGCTATTTGGTGAGCAGAACAATATTGTTAACATCAAATATAGATTTAAGTATTAAGAAATCTTTTCTAATGTATTTGTCTGAAGTGTAACCTTGTATGGTAGGGAAATGTGGATGATAAACTGTTCAGACAAGAAGAGAATAGAAGCTTTTGAAATGTGGTGCTACAGAAGAATGCTTAACATTAGATGGGTAGATCATGTAACCAATGAGGAAGTAATGAATAGAATCAAGGAGAAAAGAATTTTAGAAGAAGGGACTGATTGATAGAACACATTCTGAGACATAAAGGGATCATCAATTTAGTATAGGAGGGAAGTGTGGTGGGCTAAAATTGCAGAAAAAGGCCAAGAGATGAATACAGTAAGCATATTCAAAAGGACATAAGTTGCAATAGTTATATGGAGATGAAGAGGCTTGCACTTCTAGTATAATGATGCATGTAATGCCTTACTTTTGTTTTTCCCTCTTTGTACAGGATTCTGTGATAGACATTTGAAACTATAATTTATTGTGACCAGTGTCTCTTATCTTAAAAATTCATTATTGCAGCATTGTTTTGTTTGCCATCATTTATATATTTATTCATTCATTGATTAATACATAGGGTTCTGTAAGTCTCTTCATGAAGGAGAGCTTTTGGGGTTGTGGCACTACTGAAGTTATATGTTAGCAAGCAGAAAGAGCCTTTGCAGACTACTTCTGTGGAGCTCACTAAGGACAAATAATGAGTAGCATTAATTGAGTAACACAGATAATGAAAAGAGAGTCAAGGTCCAGATGTTTCAATTAACTGTAGAGGTAGTGAATAATAATACTTTTTTTATTTTGTTTTTGAATATCTTGCCCTATCAGTGTCCTATCTGATGCCTATGGGCAACCTGTTATAATATTTGCACTGGAAGAAACTTCTTTCTGAACCCTAGACAGAAATGTATAGTATGTTAAAAAATTTTATTTTTTATGTTTTGGTTGTGAATTGCAGACTTCATCTTAAATTCACTCTTGGTATTAACCATATGTAGCAGCAGGTGAGTACTTGTTTCGGAATGTAAGTGTAAAAATTGATAGGTCCTTGAAAATGTTCCTTTAAATCATTCAGTTTCAATATTTCACAATTCCATATAGCTTTCATTTGAGGAATAAATACTTTTTTGACAGCAGCTGTACTCTCCAGATAACTGTGCTGTAGGACAGTCAAAGTGTACTAGCAGTCCCATTTGCAGGTCATAACAATGAGAGATATTTCTAAGTGCAAAGCAGGCAGAACCAAGCTTCTTTGTTAACTTATCCACATTCTGGTGCCAATTCAGTTTGTTATCTACCCAAATGTCAAGGAACTCTACACATACAGTGTCAGCCCAGTGTAGTCATTGATCGTCTGGTACTTGTAAGTCATTTTCATCTGTTTGGAAGTTTGCTGAGAGCTAGTTGTAAGCTTGTTGCATTCCTCTGGCTGTGCCTGCACATGATCAGTATACTTGTGTACTCAGCAAGGATCATATTTTGTGAAGAGTCATTCAGTGTCCTACATAAATCATTTATGCAGGTGAAGAATGGGAGTTGGCCAAGCACTGAACCTTGCCTGACATCATATTTAGTGTTTCCAACTCTATGGTTAGTCTTATCATAGTAGTATTGTTTGTTAATGTGACCTCACATTTTCTGCTGTTAAGGTATGGCCTTACCTATACAATGAAAACACATTTAATGCTTTGTCATTGTAGTTAGTCTAGAAGAATATTATATTCACAGAAGATATCAGCAGTTAATAGTTTCTTGTTTAGTTGTATCAGGATTGAGCTCATGAGATCATATATTGCCCATTTAGCAGAACTTGTGTAAACCCTCACCATCAGTCTTGTAAAGGCCTTGTCGCTATTGCTGTGCAGCCCGAGTTGCCACTGCTACAGTAGGCCAAGTCTTTGAGTTCGTTATATTTCTCACTGCCACCCTTAACCAACTATGCCCCAGGGTCAGGTAACAGGCAATGAGAATGAAGGTTCTACAACAATCCAATAGATTAGTAACAGAGTCACAGGAATGAGTTATAAAGGTATACTTATCTTTGTTTCTTGATGAGTAAGAGGTCTACAACACTACTTGTAATATAACACAAAAAAGGCCCTCAATGGCTAAGTACAAATAATCATAGTAAACTTCACAGTACATAGCAATTGCAGTTTACAACAACTGTCTGTTCACTTTTAAGAGTTCACTAAATGACGTACCCTGTCTAAGTTAGCCCTGGACGATGATTTGTAAGCAAGTGAGTGAGCTTCTGAGTGGGCTTCTGTTTGTTGTTGTCTGGTCATTGGGGGATTGTAATCGGCCAGCAATTGCACCACCCATGCTGTTGGTGGAACTTACGCAAGTGCTGAGTCTTTATGACACTGGCACCAGCTCGCATCTTTGCTCCTGGGGTATTTTTGCCCTGGCTGTGTCTTGTTTGGATGACACAACAAGAGTAGCCTTTACAGAAGCTAAACTGAACAGTTGTGAAAAGGTTATTTGCAGAGAAATGGTTCAATATTCTGTTGTCAATTACCTTCTTAAAAATTTTTAAAAACACATGAATGACGGGAAGGACCTATAGCTAAAGGTCAGTTGCTTACCTCCACTTTTATAAATGAATATTATTATAGCATTTCAGACTACTACAGTTCATACTGTTGTAGACACTCATATGATTCTCCGGATTTACCAGCCATAAAACTCTTTGTTTCATTACAATCCAGAACCACTGAACACAACACAGCGCCAAATTCCTTCTCATTTTAGCCCAATATCTAACAGTGTGAACAGTGTGAGGAAGAGGTTTGTGTGTGAGGGGACAGGGGGGGGGGGGATGGTGGCAGAGAGGGGGGGGGGGAATTCACCAAAAATACTTTACAATAGGTATCTATTACCTACACCGTATTTAACTGAAAGAATATAGTTTATATCAAGTTTGTATATATCATTTTACTATCAGGAAGGTCATGTCCTTATATACGTGAATACTTTCTGTATTCATATTTTAGTAGTTTTTGACATTGGCTAGTAACACCAGAAAAATACAACAAGCTTAAGGTAAAATGCTAGTGGCAGCGTTTAGAGCCATCTGGCATTTAGAGTTCCAAAATGAAGAGTGGCAAATGAATAAAACAGTTTTGAGGCTTAGGAAAACTTGTTCTAGGTACATTTGTTACTAGTCAGTGTCTATAACATAGCTTGTTTAATCTTGTAAGTAATTTAATTATACATCCTGAGGCATCAAGGGATCACCAATTTAGGACTGGAGGGAAGCGTGGAGGGTAAAAATTGTAGAGGAATACACTAAGCAGATGCAGAAGGATGTAGGTTTCAGTAGCTACTCAGAGATGAAGAAGCTTGCACAGGATAGAGTAGCATGGAGAGCTGCATCCAACCAGTCTCTGGACTGAAAACCACAACAACAACAACGACAACAACAATTTAATTTTACCATTATGCATGTGTTTCTTTTCATTTCTCTTTTTTATTACTTTGATGATATCAGTTCTGCATATGTTGACTGTTAGACAGTAAATATGAGTTCTGTGCACTTAAAATCTCTAATTTGTTTGAGAACAGTAATAGGAAATAGATAGATTGCTACTCGCTCTAAAGATGACCCGATGACCCAATGAGCTGCAGACAGGCACAATGAAAAGACTGTTACACATTATAGTTTTCAACAAAAGTATTCTTCACCAAAGAAAACACCCACACATTCACACAAGCATGCACACCTCACACACACATGACCACTACTGCACGTAGCTCTGACCAGAATGTGTCTTTCAGGTGAATAGCAGTCTGGATTGGAGTGGGGGAAGGGGGAGGAAGAGCAGGGCACAGGTGGGGAGAGAGAAGAGCACTGTCTGGTGGGACACACGTTTATTAGAGACTGCTGGGCGCAACATTGAGAGCTGGTGGGAGATGGGGTGTGGTGGTAAAAACAGGGAGCAGAGAAGGAGAGGAGCGTTAAACAAGAGGAGCAGGGAAGGGAAAGGACATGCAGGTACATTGGCATAAGGTGCCACACAGAGAGAGTGAGCGAATGTGGAAACGGAGGAAGTGATAGTGCAAGGAGGTGTAAACTGTTTGGTGGAGGGTGTAGGGACAATGGCTTACCATAGGTTGAGGCCGAGATAATTTCAGGAGCAGAGAATACATTGTAAGGATAACTCCTCTGCACAGTTCCAGAAAGATGGTTATGGAGGGGGAGGATTCAGATGCCCCGTGTTGTGAAGCACCCATTGAAATCTAGCACATTGTGTTCAGCTGCATGTTGTGCCACTGGTCTACCGGCAATTTGACTATAGTTTGACAGAGGCCATTCATCATGTTGGCAGCCTTAACAATGCAAAAACCTGTGCAACAGTTGCAGAAAAGTTGGTATACAATGTAGCTGCTTTCAGAGGTGGCCCAACCTTTGACGGGGTAAGTTGAGCCTGTGACAGGACTGGAATGGGAAGTGGTGGGTGAGTGAATTGGACAGTTCTTTTACCTTGGTCTTCCATAGGGAAATGATCTTTGTGGTAGGTGTTTGAGCTAGGAATGGTGTAGGGATGGACTAGAATGTTGTGGAGGTTAGGTGGGTGATGGAACACCACTTTAGGAGGGGGCATCGTGATAAGTAATCAAAGCCCTGATGAAGGATGTGGTTCAGTTGCTCCAGTCTGGGGAGGTATTGGGTGATGGAGGGGACACTCTTTTGTAGCTAACTCTTGGGGATGGTAAGAGAATTGGGGATGTGTGGGGAAATGCCATGAGAAATCTGTTTGTGGACTAGGTTCGGGCTTAGTACCAGCCTGTGTAGGCCTTTATGAGATTTTCAGCATTATGTGAAAGAGAGTCTTGTCACTGCAGATACACTGTCCCCAGTTGGCAAAGCTGTATGGGAGAGATTTTTTGGTGTGGAAGGGACAGCAGCTGTCAAGATGCAGGTCACAGGTACTGTTGGTGTCTGGTGGTTTTGACATGAAGCAAATGGGAGACAAGGTGTTGAAGTTGTGAAGTAATCAGAATAGTGTGACTGGTCTGTGAGTCCAGATCATGAAGATACATCAACGAACCTAAACCAGACCAGGGGTTTGGGGTCCTGGGATGCAGGTAAAGCTTCTTCTAGATGGCTTTAAACAGATTGTAATAGGAGGGTGCCATGTTGGTGCCCATGGCTGTGCTGTGGATGTGTTTGTATACCTTCTCTTCAAAGAAGTGGTAGTTATGTGTTAGGATAAATTTAGGTGAATGAGGAATGAGATAACGGCTTTGGAGTCTGAAGGATGTTGTGAAAGATAGTGTTCAGTTGCAGCAAGACCATGGGCATGAGAGATGTTGCTGCATATGGAAGTGGTATCAATAGTGAACAGTAGGGAAACAGGAGGTAAAGGGGTGGGGATGGCAGAGAGTTAGTGAAGGAACTCATTGGTATCCTTGATGCAGGAGGCTATATTATGTGTCGTTAGTTGGAGGTAATCCTTTGAGTGGGGGTGCTATAGACAGATACAATGGGGCATCCAGAATTGTTGGGTGTGTGAATTTTGAGGAGCACGTAGAAAGTGTGTGTGTGTGTGTGTGTGTGTGTGTGTGTGTGTGTGTGTGTGTGTGTGTGAGTTTGCGTAGTGTCATAGGGGTGAGGAGGGAAATGGATTCAGGGGACAGGTTCTTGGAAGAGTCTAAAGCTTTAAGCAAGGATTGGAGGTTATGTTGGACTTCTGGGATGGGCAGAGTTTATCAGTGAACCAGTCAAACAATTGGCAGAGGCCCTCCACTGGGTGGTCACTGTGATTGCTCACAACATTGGTGGAGTCTTTGCATACAAGGTGGATTGCAGTAGCCACCAGAAAGATCGCCGGAGGTGCACATCAGCACGGCGCGTCACGGACGGTAGTAGGCGCAAGTAGAGTCCCGTCCACCAGAGGGCACGCGAGAATTCGGCTGCAACCTCTGCCAGCGGAACAACAACAACTCAGGCAGCGTGGGCCGTGCCCAGCCAGTTTACATCGGGCATGCCTATGAGACAGTTCTCGGTCTACTCTGAAGGCGACGGAAAACATGAACCGTGTTACTACACAATTGGCGACGAGTAGGGTCGTTCTTTCACGTGTTGCGTTGTTGTTCCGGTTTCGCGGCTTATCCGTGGCATGGAGGATTTAGAGCGGGTTTTGGTGGAACAGCAGACGGAGCTCATGGCCACCATGAAACAAGTGCTTCCGGCGTTGCTCTCCACGCCGTCTGCTCCGGCGCCGTTTCCTCCTCCCTTTCCCCCGTATGACGAGACGGCAGAGGATTGGGACGCGTATGAACATCGCCTTCGGCAGCATTTCCAGGCGTTTCATGTTGCCAATGTGGAGGTATGTCATGCTCTTTTCTTGTCTTTGATATCTCCCTCGCTGTATCAAGTTTTGCGGCAGCTAGCGCCGTTGCAGGAACCCTCATCCTTGTCTTTTGACGCATTGTGTTCCTTACTGTCTTCCTATTATCGCCGCCGCACGCATGTTGTGGCGGCTAGGGTCGAGTTCTATCAATGCAAGAAACAGCCCCATCAGTCTTACCGGGCGTGGGCTGCTACCCTGCACGGTCTTAGTCGCAAATGTCATTTTGTCACGGAGCAGTCGCAAGAGTCGTATGCCCATGTTATGGTACGCGACGTCATTGTTCGTTCAGCCCCTGATAGGGAGGTCCGGCAATGGGCCCTGCAGTTAGAAAACCCTTCCCTCAAGGAAGTCCTGTCCATTGCTCAATCGTATGAAGTCTCTCACGCCGCCGGTCAACAGCTGGAAGCTTGGTGCGATGTCGCGGCGGTTCAGGGCGGCGCGGCCGCGTCCACTGCGTCCGGGGTGGACCACGTGCGAGCGGTACAACCCGGCCGTTACGGCCGCTCCCGCATGGCGCGTATACAGAGTTCCGGCCGCCGGCCCCTGTTACCGTCCTGTGTGTCATGCTATATACATCACGATCGGTCGGAGTGCCCCCAGCATTGGGCCGTTTGTCGCAAATGTAATAAAAAAGGACACATTGCTAAAGTTTGCCGCTCAGCCTCGAAAGACTCGAAGGAAGCAGTTACAGAGGACATGGACGTTGACATTCAGGAAGTTTCATCGGGCCAGGCTCCCGTCGCATCGGCCCACAAACTCTTTATCGAGGTGTCGGTCCGGTCACGCCGATTACAACTGCAAGTAGATACAGGCGCGGCGGTTTCTTTGTTGAATGCACAAACTTACTCCGACCTTGGGTCGCCCCCATTGGCGCCAGTTTACCGGCGTCTACGCGGTTATGGTAAACAGTTCAATTCACTACCGACGTGACTTACAAATCAGTCACTCGGCCTATTACTTTTATTGTTGTCAGTGATGCGAGCTCCGCTAACCTTTTTGGCTTGGATGCCTTTCAAGCTTTCGGGTTTTCTATCACTGACACCGTACAGTTGGTCTCCGAAGATGTTCCCTATCAATCATTAGAATCTTTGATCTCTGACTTTCCGGATATCTTTGAGGAGGGCCTGGGGCGTGTTTCCGATTTTGAAGCTCACTTAACGTTGAAGGCATCGGCTCGCCCTCGTTTTTATACGCGCGAGGCAGATCCCCTTGGCTCTCCGCCCTCAGGTTAAAGAAGAGCTAGACCGGCTGACAGCCCTAGGGGTCGTTCTTCCCATTTCTTCTAGTGAGTGTGCTTCGCCCCTCGTTATTGTCAGGAAACCCTCGGGAAAATTGCGTCTTTGTGGCGATTTCAAGGCTACCATTAATTCCCAATTGGTGGTGGACACCTATCCTTTGCCTCGTGCTGATGAATTGTTCTCCTCAGTAGCGGGAGGCCAATATTTTTCGAAAATCGATCTTTCGGAGGCTTATCATCAGATACCTCTTGATGAGGACTCCAAACGGCTGGCGGTTGTCAACACCCCGTTTGGCCTTTATCAATACCAGCGGTTGGCCTTCGGAATATCCAGTGCCCCAGCGATATTCCAGCATTATCTTGAGCACGTCACGTCCACAATCCCTCATTGTATTAATTATCTGGACGACATAATTGTCACGGGCCGCAGCATGAAGGAACACTTGCACAACCTTCGCACCCTCTTTCTCAAATTCAGGTCCGTGGGCTTGCGTTGCAACCTGCGTAAGTCAAACTTCTTCCAACCGTCCATTGAGTATGTGGGCTACACAATCTCTCGGCACGGCGTCCAGCCACTAGGAAGCTTGGTCCAAGGTATCATCGACCTTCCGCGGCCCGCTTTGCTGAAGGAGTTACAAGCTTTTTTAGGCAAGATTGCCTATTACCACCGGTTCATTCCCCGGGCTTCCACCGTTGCCCGCCCCCTGTACTGCCTTCTGTGCAAGGGTGTTCCTTTTGATTGGTCGCCTGCATGCGAGCGAGCGTTCACCTCGTTGAAAGGCCTCCTCACGTCAGTGCCGTGTTTGGCTACTTTTGACCCCCATAAGCCGTTGGTTCTGGCTACAGATGCTTCGCAGTATGGGGTAGGGGCGGTCCTGGCCCATCGCAACTCCGATGGTTCCGAGCAGCCACTGGCATTTGCGTCTAAAACTCTTAGTCCCGCACAGGACCATTACTCCCAGGTGGAAAAAGAGGCTTTGGCCATTGTCTACATTGTTACCAAGTTTCACCCTTTCTTGTATGGCACGAAGTTCCAGTTAATCACTGACCATAAGCCATTAATATCGTTATTTGGCCCCGCCTCTCAGATTCCGGATAGGGCGGCCCACAGACTACAGCGCTGGGCCTTGTTCCTCTCTAAGTACCATTATGACATTCAGTTTCGCCCTACCGGACAGCATGCCAACGCAGATGCTCTTTCCCGTCTTCCGGTGGTCCCGGATCCTATGTTCGACCGAGAGGAGATTATGTGTTTTCATTTGGATGTGGCGTTCCGCGAAGCGGTTGATGGCTTCCCAATCACTAGTTCTAGAGTCGCCAGGGAAACGGCAGCTGACCCAGTTCTCCGGCAAGTGGTTCGCCTCATTCAGCAGGGGTTGTCATCCCGACCTCCAGGCCGGGCCTCGGACCCTCTTCGTAATTATTTTGTTCTACGAGACGGCCTCTCCATCTTGGAAGGAGTTCTCCTTCTGGCTACCGATGATACAGCTCCTCGTGTGGTTGTTCCTGCAAGTTTGCGAAGGCAAGTCCTCACGTTATTACATGAGGGGCACTGGGGTGTTTCCCGTACTAAAACCTTGGCTCGCAGACATGTGTACTGGCCCGGTATTGACAGAGAAATTGAGCACTTGGTGGCCGCCTGTTCCCAGTGTGCGAGCCAACAGGCATCTCCCAGGGCAGCGTTCTCTTCATGGCCGCCTGCAACCCAGGCATGGGAACGGGTTCACATCGATTTTGCGGGCCCGTTTCTCAGTGGCTTTTGGCTCATTGTCATTGATGCTTATTCCCGATTTCCATATGTGGTTCGCTGTTCCTCAACCACTTCAGAGGTTGTAATCCAGGCACTAGCCAAAATCTTTTCTGTGGAAGGTCTGCCAGTCACCCTGGTCTCGGACAATGGACCTCAGTTTATGTCGCAGACCTTCCAGGATTTTTGTAGGCACTCCGGTATTTGGCATATTTCCTCTCCCCCCTTTCATCCACAATCGAATGGGGAAGCCGAGTGCATGGTGTGCACGTTTAAGACACAGATGAAAAAGTATGTGCACGAATTTCCTGTGGAGGAGGCGTTGACGTTTTTCCTGACGGCATACCGGACCACACCTATGGGAGGACGCAGCCCCGCAGAGCTCCTCCACGGGCGCCAACCTAGGACTCTGCTGCACCTCCTTCGGCCCAGTCCTCGCCAGTCTTTGCAAAACGGAGTACCCGGCTTTCCACCGGGTATGTCGGTCTGGGCACGTGGGTTTGGTCGCAATCCACGTTGGATACCGGCGGTGGTCCTGCGCCGAAATGGCCGCCGGCTCTATACCTTGCAGACGGGGGACCGGGAGGTACGTCGTCACCAACATCAGCTTCGTCCACGTTTGGGCCCCCACCCTCTGACCCCTCGGGCACCGGCTTCCCCATTGCCGGCACCTGTGTTGGTTTCTCAGGGGACGCTACCACCCCTCCTCCCTGTGATTCCGCCACACTGCGATGGGTCTCAGCCTTGGCAGCCTCCAGTCGCTCCAGCACCGGCATTGCTATCATTAGCACTGCCCCAGCGCGAGCCGGCCCCCCTCGCAGGCCCGGTTTCTCAGCAGGCTGGTTCACCTGTGGTCGTCCCTTCCCCATTGTCCCCGCCACTGGGTCTTGCCCCTCCTGGGGTGGACCAGGATACAGAGTGCGACAGCCTGTCTCCCGTTCTGTCCCGGGCTCCGGTGGTGGGACGACGGGGGCCTCTTCGTGTGGGTCACTTCCAGCCGTATTCGAAGGTTCCAGCTCGAGGGTTGGCAGATCCCCTTGACTCCAGCCTTCCGATGGACGTGGAGGTCGTCACTCCTGCACGACGCTCCACCTTCCGACGCAGTGGATCACAGTGGCTTCACCCCCCGAAGGAGGAGGAGTGCAGTAGCCACCAGAAAGATCGCCGGAGGCGCACATCAGCACGGCGCGTCACGGACAGTAGTAGGTGCAAGTAGAGTCCCGTCCACCAGAGAGCACGCGAGAATTCGGCCGCGACCTCTGCCAGCGGAACAACAACAACTCAGGCAGCACGGGCCGTGCCCAGCCAGTTTACATCGGGCATGCCTATGAGACAGTTCTCGGTCTACTCTGAAGGCGACGGAAAACGTGAACCGTGTTACTACATGGATGATGACATCAGGATTTGTTTTCAGACTGTGTATGGCTGTCATTCCCTGTACTGAAAGGTTGGTGTTCTTAGGAGAGGACCTGGGGAAGGATCGTGAGGCCATGTTGGAGGTAAGGAATTCCTTGTAGGTGACCTGGGAGGGGGGGGGGGGGGGGGGGGTTTGGAATCATGGCGGGATGGTGACATGTTGGAATTAGGTTGGCTTTGGTTGGAGGTATTGGAGGCAAAGAAGAGTTTCCAGGGATTGAGAGAAGGAGAGAAGGTCTTTGACAAGTCCAACATGGTTAAATTTGACTACAAGTGGGGCCTTAGGTTAGGACTGAAACTTCTGGGGGACTGAGGAATTTGGTGGAAAAGTTAACAACAGTGTTCCAGGATTGTTTAGGCTCTAGATTTGGAGCATTGCTAGGGAGTTTTGGTGGATCTAGCAAGTTGAAAGGTCCATTAGGCATGGTCTGAGTGCTATGTAGGGGTTGATGAGGTGGAACACCTATACTCTAAATCCATTTCCCTCCTCACCCCTATGACACCCGGCATATCCACCATCTACATGCTCCCTAAAATTCACAAACCCAACAATGTTGTATGTGCCATTGTAGCTTATTATTGTGCCCCCACTGATAGGATTTCAGCCCTCATTGACCAACACCTTCAACCAGTTGCACGTAGTCTAGCTCTCCACATCAAAAATACCAACCAGCTCCTTCACCAACTCTCCACCATCCCCATCCCCTTACCTCCTGGTTCCCTACTGGTCAGAACTGTTGATGCCACTTCCTTAAACACCAGCACCCCTCATGCCCATAGTCTCGCCACAGTTGAACACTGCTTTTCCCAACGTCTTTCAGACTTCAGACCCACTACCTAATTCCTCATTCACGTAACTAACTTTATCCTAACACAAAGCTATTTCTCCTCTCAACAAATCTGCAGCACAGCCATGGGCACCCGCATGGCAACCTCCTATGCAAATCTGTATATGGGCCATCTAGCAGAAACCTTGCTAGCCTCCCAAAACTCATAATCCATGGTCTGTTTCAGTTTCATTGATGATATCTTCATGATCTGGGCTCAGGGCCAATGCATCCTATCCCATCCTATCCTTATTCCTTCACAATCTCAACACCTTTCCCATCCACTTCAACTGGTCCTCCTCAACCTAGCATGCCACCTTCCTAGATGTTGACCTCCTCTTCCTGAATGTGGACCTCTGTCCACATAAAACCCAACAGCCACCAACAGTACATAGATTTTGACAGCCACAATCCTTTCCACACCAAAAAATCTCTCCCATATAGCCTTGACACTCAGGGACAGCATAAATGTAGTGACAAGCATTTCCTTTCCCAGTGTTCTCAAAGGCTCATCAAGATATTCACAGCCAGGCACTACTCCCAGAGCTAATCCACAAACTGACTTCCTGTGCCATTTCCCCACACATCCCCAATCCTCCCACTACCCCAAAGAGCTAGCTAAAAAAGGGTGCCCCTTTTGTCACCCAGTACCATTCCAGACTGGAGCAGCTGAACCACATCCTTCATCAGGGCTTTGATTACCTATCATGATGCCCTGAGGGACATCCTACCCAAGATCCTTCCCACCCCTCCTAAAGTGGTGTTCCATATCCCACTCAACCTCCACAACATCCCAATCCATCCCTATGCCACTTACAATACCAACCCCTTGTCACATGGATTATTTCCCTGTGGAAGACCAAGGTGCAATATCTGTCCAATTCACCCACCCAGCACTTCCTATTCCAGTCTTATCACAGGCTTATCTTACCCCATCAAAGGCCAGGCCACTTGTGAAAGTAACCATGTTTTTATAGCAGCTCTGCTGCAGCCATAACACAGGTTTTTATACTGGTGTGACTATCAACCAGGTGCCCACCAGGATAACAGCCACCCTGTGGCACAATGTGCATCCAAACATAATGCACTAGATTTTAATTATTGCTTCACAATCCACGCCAACTGGATCCTTCCCTCAACCACTAGCTATTCTGAACTGCGCAGACGGGCATCATCCTTTCAACACATTCTCTGCTCCCTCCTCCAACAGTTTCTGCCACTTTGTCCTTCACATTCTCTCACCCTCTTTATGTGCCATCCTCTGCCAATGTATCTACCTGTCCTTTCCCCTTCCTTTCTCCTCTCCTTTTCCAGTCACATTTTTTCTCCTATACTCAACCTCCTAATGCTGCACCTGGCAGTCTCTAGTCCCTTCATATCCCCCCGGGTAATGCTCTTCTCCCTACCCACCTGTACCACCTTCCCCACATCACTCCAGATTGTAATTCATGTGAGAGTCGCATCTTGGTTTGAGCTGCTGGTAGCAGCAATCATGTGTGCATGAGGTGTACTTGCTTGTGTGAGTGTTTTATTTGCTGAAGGAGGCTTTGGCCAAAAGCCATAATGTGTAGCAGTCTTTTTGTTGTGCCGGTCTTCAAGTCAATGGGTCATCTTTACTGTGTGTAGAAATCTATTCTTTTCCTAATATATCTTTCGACCTCAACTTTCCATTGTTAAATTATTTGTAAAACATTAAATCGTTTCTTCTACTAATCGACATATACTCTCTGCAAGCCATTGTATGGTGAATCAAAGAGGGTGCTTTACACTGGTATTAATGACCTCTCCTATTTCATTCTCTAGCAGAGTGAGGATGAATTACAGATTATTGTCTGCATGCCTTCGTGTATCATGTAATCTCTCCTATATTATTCTCATAATCCATAGATGAGATACATAGTGGAGGCAGCAGAATTGCTGTGTAGCGTTCCTCAATTACAGGTTCTCTAAATCTACCCTGTAGGATTTCACAAGAACAAAGTTACCTTTCTTCCAAAGATTCCCATTTATGATCCATAATTAAGTTTTCTAGACAATTTTATGGGATCAACGGACCTGTTATGAGAGCAGCAGTGCATAGCAGTGCATTTCTGAATGTGTACACAATCTGCTGTCATGCCGCCATGACAAGGACTCCATTGAGTGGTACTACAGGATTAGTTGCACCAGTATCTTGTCTCATCACAAATACCAAGTACTTCCCACAATCTTCCCAACTGTAAAAGTTTTATATTTTCCTCCCCTACAACAGATTCTACATGTTTATTGTGTTTTGCATTGCTTTGTAATATTGCCCCAAAATATCTAAATGGAAGTTCACCACTAATCTGTTAATTAGATACCTACTATAGGGTTATTTCTACTTATTATGAGTATTACCTTACACTTATTCACATTTAAAGAGCGCTGCCAAAAAGTACACCAAGTAGAAATGCTTTCTTAAGTAATTCTGCATTTATCATGCAGTGATAATTCTTCCTTGTGGGCAGTTCCAAACACTCCAGTATTGCTGCTGACCCTATCTCATGGACTGCTTTTTCTTGGGGCACAGCAGCTGTAATTGTCATTTTTGTTGAACTTTCTGTATGTAGTATAAAGTACTACTTTTTGTTAGTCTAAAATACTTTGGGATAATTATGTATTTGTGGAGGTACTCTGTATAATAATATCTTGGCTGTCAGTCACCAGTATGGTACAGCACTCAGTACATTTTGGGTATTCAGTTAAAACTGAGTCTATCTGTCTGTCTGTTTCTACTATATGATTGTGTGAAAATTGAGCTTAGTTTTACATAAAAGTTTCTTTATGATCTCATGCAGATTCTTTATTTTTGCTAGTAACATCATAATGTTTAAGCTTAGAATAGGATTCTGTAACAAATGGACACTTGTGGTATTCTTTTGTAATTCCGTGTATGCATAGTTTACACTATTTGTGGATAGGAGTGACATCTGCTTTTTCCACTCATTTGGAACTGTTTGCTGTGGAAGATATCCTCAATAATGTAGAGCTAGTGAATGGGTTAATTCCACAGTGAATTCAGTGTAAAATTGATAGGATTGCTGAGCAATGTTGTATGTTCTATGCTTTTCAAAAAGCATTGGGATTCTCATGTATGCAAGCAGTTTTAAATGCAGCAGTTAATATTTTAGCTCTCTATCTGGTGTCTTCAATTTCGACTTCAGACTAATGTACGAGGATCCAGTTGGAAGTCTGAATCTGTCCGTTGATTTCATGCAGAAGTTCTCATGATTTTCTGATGCAGGATTTGACTGTGTAAATTGTTGCTTGTTTCACACATAGCCCTTCTTATGGATATGTAATAAGCATTACATTTTCTCTACCAGTGTCTATGCACATTTTTATTCTTTTCTTGTGTGCCTGTCCATGACTCATTTCTTCTAATATTCAGTGACTGGTCTACTATACTCTTAAATTATTTATATTCTGCCAGACCTTTCTTTGCCATGTTGGTGTCCTTACAGTTTTTATAGGAGATAGTAACAATAATTATTTTGATGACATTCTCTCAATATATAATCAAACCAAGTTGTGTCTTACAGACGATTTATCTGCTTATTTCGTATGTTGTTACGTAGAGGATGATTCATGACATGATTGAGCATTAACTGTAACTGTTTTGTGTTTTAAACAGTCATGATGTAGAGACCTCATCCATGATAGTGACTTTATAATTATTTATCCACAACTAGAATACCATAACCATAACTGTTAAGTTTGTTTCTAATTTTCATCATGGCTTTCTGACAGAATTCTGCACCTTCAATTTTGAATGGATGAAAACATTTTGAAATATCTTTTATAGGAGATAGCAACAATCACACAAAATCTAAGAGCTTAAAGGTGAAAGACAGGGTAATAACTGAGATTGAGATTACTCATGAACATAAAGCAAGAGTTAATAAGTGTGGAAAACTGTGTGTGTTGTATATGGTAGAGGTGAAGGGTGGGGAAAAGTAGACAGGACAGGAAATAAAAGATTTGGAAATCTAATTTGGAGTGAAGAAAGTGATAGTTAAGGAGGATAAATGTGAGGGCCAAAGAAATTAACGTAAATTAATGCTAGGTGGGTAGTGAGAACCAAAGACATGTTGTAGTGCCATTTCCCACCTGTGGAGTTCTTAGAAACTGGTGTCTGGAGGAAGAATCTGGATGGCACAGATGTTGAAACAGGCTCTGAGATCACAGTTGTCATATTGTAAAGCATGCTCTTGAAAAGGATATTGTGTGTTGCCATTATAGACCCTCTGCCTTTGTCCATTTATCCTAACTGGTAACTTGGTAGTAGTCATACCTATGTAAAAACTGAACAGTATTTACGCAACAGTTGGTATACAACATGTGTCTTTTCACAGGTGGTTCTCCTTTTGATAGTACATCTTTTGCCAGTTACAGGGCTGGTATAGTAGGTAATAGGAGTGTGCACAGGCAAGTCTTATAGCAGTATCAGCCGTAGGGGTGGGAGCCATAGGGTAGGGAAATGAGTGCAGAAGGAGCATAGGGCCTGACCAGGATATTATTGACATTGGTGGAGGTTACAAATAGCTGTTGTAAGTGTTGGGAGCAAAATATGGGACAAATGGACCTCATTCCACAGCACGATTTTAGGAAATCATTGCCTTGTCAAAGTGACTGATCAATACGGTAATAATGTGTGATGTGTACTTCTAAACTGTTTTTTGGAGGGATGAGAAGTACCAAGATTGGATGTGATAGTCTGTGAAATCTGCTTCTGAAGGAGGCTGATGAGGTAATGACATCCAATGAAGGCTGAGGTGAGAATGGTTGTGTACTATTGTAAAGTGTCTATACCTGAACAAATATGTTTGCCGCAAATACCAAGGCTATAAGGGAGGGAATGTTTGACATGGAAAGGATGACAACTGTGAAAATGTAAGTACTGTCATCTTTTAGTAGGTTTTATGTGAACACTCACCCTCATCAACATCAAAGAAAGTGGAATAGGATTTGGAATAGAATCAAGTGACATTTAATTCGAAGAATGTATTTAGAGTACAAGAACTGTAACAGATCAGTCCCACCGAGAGTCCCTATAGCAACAATGTCTTCAATGTATCTAAACCAAACCAGGGGCTGAAGGTTCATGGATCCCAGGAAATTTCCCTCCAAGCAACCCATGAAAAGGTTGGCACAGGAAGGAGCCATCCTGGTTGCTATGAGCATGCCCCTCATCTGTTTGTATGTCTGTCCCTCGAAGATAAAGTAGTTTTTCGTTAAGTAAAATTTGATTAAGGTGATCAGGAAGGATGTTTGTAATCAGGTGGTCATTGGTCAAGGTAATGTTCAGCCTCACACAGATCATGTACACGGGGGGATATTGGTGTAGAGGGAGGTGGTATCAATGATGACAACCAAGGTCTGTGAATGAGGGTAGTGGACCCAGATTTCATATGATCTAAGAAATGGTTGATATCTTTAACATAGGTGGAAAGTCTTTGTACAGTAGATTGCAGCTGTTGATCAACTAAGGCAGATATACGTTTGGTGAGTGTGTGGTTTGAGTGGGGTAAGAATTTATGTGAACTGAAGTGTTACTCCTTGTGAGGGGCCTAAAATTTTAAGGAGTGACTGTAGGTCAGTTTGTATCACAGGAATGGGATCTTGATGGCAGATGCTGTACGTAGAGGTGTCAGACAGCTGGCATAGACCCTCCCTTACATTCTCCTGTCAGTTAAGCACTGCACCCTTATGTGTTTGAGGGGTAATGATGGAGTCATCAGTTTTTAGGAAACAAAGAGTGTGGAGTTCTGCAGAAGACAGATTAGGGTCAGGTTGTAGGGACCTGAGAAAGGCTTGTGAAGCAATGCTAAATGTTAGGAATTCTTGGAAGACTTGTAAGGGGTGATCTCGAGATAGTGGTGGTTTCCTCTAATTAATTTTTGTAAGATGTTTTGTCAGTAATCTCTGTCTTGCTTATTACCCTATCTTCCACCTTTAACCTCTAGGGTTTCAAATCTCATCTGGCACAGTTGCCAACAATTACTCTTCCCTTCTCATCTCATATATTAAATCTCCCTGACCAGTTTCTGGGTGACTTTTTCAGTCCCTCCCGTTTTCCTAAACCTCACCATCCTTGATGCTGAGTGCCCAACAAACCAACATCATCATCATCTCACCAGTACTTTTCCTTCATCCCTCTTCCTTTCTCTTCAACCCTTCTGCCAGAATAAGGAATCACTGACTCCAAAAGCTTGCACATTTACTTAACTCTTAAATGTGTATTCTCCTGCCACCACTTGGTGAGCTGATTTTTTAATCTATCCAGCTACATATTATTTTCAAAAATTGACTTTTTTGTTGATTTATTATCTCATTCATTTTTCATCCTTTTCTGTTCTTACATTCTAGCTTCACATCTTTTTCATTATCTATCCCATCACTTCTCTGACTTGTCAACAGTTTTCTCTTCACCAGCATTCCATTAACATTTCAGATATACTGATTTCATCTACTGAATTCCGTTTTGTAATTCAGTTTCAATATTCTTGTATTACTTTCTTTGGCTGGAATTCTTAATGTCTGCATCCTCTTTTAGCTTCTGCATTTTCCTGCTCCCTAGAGGGAAGAAAAGAACAGCTGTTACCAGAATCTTAAGATATGGACATTTTAGTAATGATTTCTATTCTCTCCTAACAAACAAAGCTGCTTGTGTATTTTTAAACAGCTTTGAACTGTATTTAAAGAGGTAATAATTCAATGGATAACTATGTATGCACAGCCAAATGCTGCTGGTTTTCAGAGAGTTACTAATATCTTATCATTTAGTTAGTGCTTGAAATACATTTATGTCTATGTGATGTAATTTCAAATATTAATGTTAGACACTGGTATCCAGAAAGTAACAGTTGTTGTGAAATTAAAAAATTAACAATATTGAAAAAACAAATTTTATTACATACATTTTAAAGAGGTGCTCTTAAGTTGTTTTTCTACTTAATTTCCATTCAAATTGTGGCACTTATACTGTGGCACAAGTTTTTCAATACTGTCTCTGTAGAACTCTGCCACCTGCAATTGCAACCACTGGTTTATACTGGCATGCAGTTTGGCATCAGTATCCGAGCACTGTGTAGCAAGCCTTGTCTCCTTTTCTGGGAAGAAATGGTAGTAACTTGGTGTCAAATCTGGGCTGTATGGTGGATGATAAAACATCTCCCATCCAAAACCCCATAGGAGCTCTTGGGTACAATTGGCCATGTGTGGACCTGCATTGTTGTGAAAAAGCAAAACTTTTGTGCTGAGTTTCCCCAATACTTGATTTTTATCTCCTGCCTTAACTTTGTCAGTGTTACCTCTCTGAGTTAACTGTTGTGCCACATTCAAGGAAATCAACAAGAATCACTCCCTTTCTATCTCAATGAAAGTGTTTGCAAAAACATCCTTGGTTTCTTTGGAGAATTTGTGCATCCCCATTCCATCAACTGCCTTCTTGTTACACAACTGACATGCTTCACCTTAGTCTCGCCCCAGTTGCGATATGATCAATAAGTCTGTTACCATCTTTCTCATAACCTTCAAGAAAGCTCAGGGCTGCTGCCAGTCTGTTTTTTGTGGCCTTTTATTAGGATTTTGGGAACCCACCTAGCACAAAATTTGTGGTACCCCACTTTCTTCACCACAGTTTCATGCACCAAACTCGGCGAAATTGGGAGAAAATATTGCAAAAGTTTTGTAATTGTGAAACAATGATTTTCATGAATTTTTGTTGTTATTTTCATCACCAGTTCGTCAATCACAGGGACAGGCCTACCACTGTGGTACTCATCATGAACATTGGTATGCCCAATTTTAAAATCAATTCACCATTGCCTCACTCAGCTGATCACTCATTATCCTTTTTTGTACACATCACAAAGTTCACAATAAATTTCAATTGATTTGCAGTTTTCTGCTGACAGAAACCTTATCGCAGAATGCATCTCACGAGTTACGGGATTTACTATGGCAGTGCACATTTTAATACATCACAGAAAACAAAGTGGCATAGACACAGACCACTTGTTACCACCTCTGGATGCATACTGAGTGTAGGAATGTTGTGGCACCAAGATGGCAGCTGAAGCCCCACCCACCACCTCCATAGACAAACATCTGTTACTTCCTGGATAGCCATTATATAATTCCCACTTTATCATAAGAAAATTCAGAAACACTTGTTAATGTCATATTTGTGAATTATCCACTTCTGAATCACAAAATTAATTGTTTTTCAGACAATCCAGCAATGTTTGCGTGGAAACCAATGCGGCGACAGGACTTCAGATGCCCCTTATGTGAAAAAAAGTTTGTTAATAAATCAAATCTCAACATTCATGTGCGTGATAAACATGGTGAAGGGTCAGGTCCACAAGTCTGTTTCATCTGCTTTAAACAAGTGAAAAACCAAAGCTGTTTACGTGTTCACATGTATTACAAACATCGTTCTAATTTATCACCAAGTTCATTGCCACATAATGAAAGCAAAATATAAAATTTTACTAAGTTATCAAGCTTTCAAAATGTTCATGCAATACTCATAACAAAATTGTTCCTATAGATATTTAGAATTTGTAGTTGCAGCTCTGCTGCAGAATTTACAGAACTGTATAATAAAATTTAGGTTAAAGTGTATAGTTATGTAGCAAATAATTGATAATTTCATAAACTGAAAAATGTTTCATATCTAGTGCCCGTTTTAGGGAGTCTTTTGTATACATACATACAGGCCAGTATTTTAATGTCTGATATGCTGAATATTACAAGCACACTGATGTTAGCATAAGTACTTCATTTTTAAAATTTATATTAATATTTTTGTGTAAAGATAGAAACAGTATTTTCTGAGACACTTTTTGTGTTGTATGTTTCAGACAGTGTGAAGAAGTGTAATATGTTTAAATGAACAAATAACTGAAAAAATTATCCAAACAGGCCTTTTTTTGTTAAATATGAAAAATTACTGCAAGACTTAGAAAAAGCATGGGTATGACACTGAAACTTTAGGAGATTGTGATGTCTTGAGCAGCAACACCAAAAATGTGATGCTGAATCTCAAGAGCTTTGTACACTTTGTGCAGGTGTTAAGGGAAAGAGGAAAATCATTGAATTTCAGGCTCTGTATAATTTCTTGCATGTTTTTGTTTGCCAAACTGTGTGCCTTGAGTGTGGCCCTTTGTTGAGTGTGTTCACTGTACTACTAAATTTGATTGTGATGATTTGCAGGGTTTATCATCACATGGGCAGCAACTGTATAATGTTCCTGTATGTGTTCAGAAAAATAAATTGCATTTGAGTCTCTTACCATAAAAGTCTAATGGGTGATGTATAATAGTTACACTTGTTTAAAATATGTTAATAAATGAGGTCAGAGAGTGAAACACCTGAGTACTGATGCTCTACATTCACATAATTTCCAAATATTGTTGCAGTCGAAAACAAAAACCTGTGTCAAAAAATTTTATACTGTCCAACTGGTGAATCTTGCACCATAGTTGCTGGGTGATAAAGTGAAGTAAGTCTGATATGAAGACAATCTTTGCCTGATGAATATTTCTCTGCTGCATGATAGTTTTGATTCATAGAATTTTGTCAGGACATTTGGCTTTTCACAAAATTTGTGCGTTATTCATCACACATGAGCTTTTTGTTGGTTTAGCTGATAAAGCCACCATTCTTCAAACTAGATCATATATGTTTATGTAATACAGAAACAAAAAGCTTTGTTTTCATTAACAACTCATAATTGTAACAAATATAACAGTGGACTCACATAACAGAGATGGCTGAAACAAATGAGTATTTATTACTGGGTGCAAAAAAGACCATATTACGGGTAAAAAGAGGTAAAATATAGTCTCCTTTTGTGATGCACAACTTTTTCATCTGCAGTTTATACTTTATGTTATCTAATATAACTGCATTTAACTGTCTCTATTCTGAATTTTTACAATAATGCTTGACCTTTCAATTTACTGAATTTTGTGTGTACAGTCTCTATAATTACGGTTCTCAACCAACTGTGTTTCCAAATATCATTTTCTATTATGACTTGCATTGAGTTCACTTTTGTTAGTTTACTTGTTTGATTTCAAACTAGTGCAATATTAAATTTGTTTTTAATCCATAAATGACCTTATATGTTATTGAAATGATTTGCAGTATTTACTGCTGTTTTATTACATGCAGAGTTGCCTTATTCTTTGGCATAATTCACTATGTCAAAGAAATCTTCCTCATTTATTTATGACAGAGTGTAGATGCCCGAAAAGTTACATAGGCTACTTTTAAGGAGGTGGCAGTATACTTCATACACGAAATTATACATGCTTCAAAAGAAAATTGTGTGTGTTTCAAGCAAGGCAAAGAGAGAAAATTATAAGTGAAAAAAACTTGAAATCGATACCCTTGCATTGAGCCTCTTTTATGATTTCATGAGAAAAGATTATCACTTTCCATTATTGCATAGTATTTGTTAATGGGAAACAGAATTTAATTTAAAAACCATTCAGTGTTACACAACAACATGATTCTTAAGAAAAGCCATAACATTTGTAGTAATTTTAGTTTCCTGTTTCTTTGATACAAAGCTGAAGCTAACACTACTATTAAGTATTTAATGGTAGAGAATAGGTCTTCTATAAGAAAGAGCATATGTAATAGGAAATTCCATGGTGTTGTCCCAATGATAACATCCTTATTAGCTGCAGCCTTAAAGGCAACCTTCACTTTCTTAATACAAAGAGTGGAAAAGACTATCTCTCATTATATTTTATGGTTTTTGATAAATGTAAAATAAACTTAATAAATAAATCATTTAAAAATTATTTAATTCAAATGCTTATCTACATTTTATAAATGAAACTGTCTGGCATTTTCTTCAGTGCTGAGGTACAATTGCCAGAAATGTTTTTAGTGGTACCAAACATTTTTCTCAGTCATTCAGCTAAAATAAATGGTGCTACATTATCATATAACATAATAACTGCTTTGATCACAACATAGATCAGAACTAATCCACATTTTGACATTATTGGTTGGCCAACATGACTGACTCACCTATAGAATTGTTTCAGGTGAGAACAGATGTTACTAAATTGACTAACAAAGTTTTGTACTTAAAAACACATGCATTAATTTACTAACAGATACTTTCTAAAAGATTTCATCAAATGCAAAAATGTTATGTTCTTTGTCACATACCATTCTGTCTCTAAATGCAACTACCTCTGACTCAACTATTTTGATGTTGTGACACCAATTTCTGGAAAATTACTGGAGCCAGAGAACAATTTTAACTCATTCTAGTAACTCAGTGGTAACATTTTTATAGATTTAAAAACTAATATTAACTCTTTCCCTCATGTGGGCAACATGGTAGTTGTGCCTCACGTGGTGCTTTCGTGCATCTCATCGCTGGGTACTGAATATTTCCAAAATGCTCACTATTTTCCAGCATTATTATTGTTTCTGCATTTATACTGGTACCAGGGGAGTTTTGAATATTAATTTATGATATGTAAACTATTTACTGCAGTCTTTAAGAACAATGCAGTCTCACAGCGAAGTGTGAAGATGCAGATTTGACAGATCACACAATGTACATTAAAACTTCTGTTAGTCCACCTTAAGCACTGCAGTCAAATACCTCATATTCAACCACAACCAAATGTTAAGAAACTTGATGTCTCACAACTTCTACAGCAATCAACCACATCACAGCCACATTGACACTGAACCGTTATGTACCTTGAAAAAAAGAAGTATGTTTGATATACTGCAGTAGTGGGGCGCAGCATTGCTGGTGTGGAATCAGCCATGCTTAAGAAAATTATACATGTAGCTACAGAACAGGCAAACAGTGACCATGAGACACTCAAGAAAGAACTAAGATTGGCTGTTGGCTGGCACCTACCACTCAACGCACTGAAATATCAATCTCAAGGTTATTTTAATTGAAGTACAGCAGTCAACACATTCAAGCAAAGTGCATTTCAGTTGCTGTGGTGGTCCATCACCATCAAAAAGTTAGTTAAGTATTTACATAAACATAATGAGTAGGTAGTGTTTTTCCATATGTCTCCTACATTTTTAAATGTTTTGTGGTTAGAGTTACATTTTTAAAAAAAATTCTGTGTAAACAATCTTAACTTCAAAGAAGGAAGACAGTCCCACAACTATTATGGAAACTGATTTTAAATTGTGTGATTATATTGTAAACAAATGGTCACTATGTACTATGCCAACATTAAAAAGTAAATCAATGTTACTGTCTGTTAGGTGTAAAATTCAATGAACATTACATTGAAAATATAACATGTAACAGCTTGTGTGTGTGCCTATGTAAAAGTAAAACATTCCTATGAAAGAAGGAAGGAAAAAATATCTTATGTAGTCATTAGTATACTTTGAAGAGTTAGTCAAATTACTTCATTGAAGTTATTTTAGAAACCTGCCATGTTTACATCTACGTGCATTTAAATTACATTTCACATCCATTTCATAATCATTGCCTGAAGGGTACATCCACAAAGCCATACAGAAACAATGAAATATATAAATATTAAATGTAATCCCTGCATAGAATCAACCAAAAAATATCTTCATTGGTGTGATGTGAATAGGCTAAATGACAAGCACATACACTTGATATAAAAATAATAAAATTTATTTATCAAAGTAGCCTGAACAGGAGGTGGAAAGAAGAAAAAATTTCAAATAACAAACATAAAAGTTTCCACAAATCAGCTGACTGAAGGCTGAGTTTAAAAATACAAGTACATAGTTATAGAGCCAAAATAGAAGAAGAAGGAGAATTCTTGTGGCCTCACACCCAAAACTTAATGGAACAGTCTTTGCACTGCCAAAACCTGAAGATTCACATCAAGTACATAGCAGTTTAAAAATATACACACAACAATATTGAGATGCTAGGGAACATGGACTTGGAAATGGAATTTGCTGGTTGTTGTTATGGGTGTGTTACAGAGTAAAATATTTTATTCTGACAGCATGCTGAGGAATAATCCCTCTGAATTTTTTATTCTGTTCTCAATGTTGGTTGTGATATTGTGAGTCATGCATATTACTCAGTCGACTTTCTCGCTTTGCTGACTCAAGCTGCTACATGCATATTACTCAGTCGACTTTCTCGCTTTGCTGACTCAAGCTGCAACCTTAGCAGCTAGAGGCTCTGAAGTGTAACTTGTAAAAGGTGGTGTGGCTATGTCAGTGCTTGAGAAACACCATGCTGTAATCAATTTCTAACCACAGAAAATGTGCTCCAATCAAAATCAATTGAAAAAAGTTCAAGACCATGCTATCAGTGTACAGAGTCGTGCTCACCACGTTCTGGGGATGTTCAAGGTGTAGTGCATTTGGAATTCATGCTTAAAGGCACCACTATTAACTCTGAAAGTATTGTGAGACCCTCAAAAAACTGAAAGCATGAATTCAGTGAGTTCAGCTCCACATGGAGCACCCTCTCCTTCAGCATGACAATGCCAAATCACACATGAGTGCTCCAAGATTTGCAACAATCCAACACCATGGGTTTACTGTCATCGATAAAGAGCCACATCTGATACCAGTGTAAATGGGGGGTGGTAGCAGGCACAGGATTTCATTGTCCATCACCAGATTAGAATGTGAGTTCTCTGCTGGGTGTAAGGAAGAGGATTGTGAGCGTGTGTCCATGGATGGTTCCTGATGACAGTACAACAACATTTATTGATCAACTGCAATAAAATTGGATGTGGGCCCTCTGGATGAGGTTTGCTTCCACTAATAATATTCTTGGCAGCAATGAAGGTGGCCAGCGGATGTTCGCATGAGTGTCCACTGCTGCATCTGAAGCTGTGCTGGTGTAATTTGAATCTGCTGACTTGAAAGCAGCACCCTGGCCTTGAAGGGACTTACTGCGGCAGCTGCAACCATGTGCCACAGGCCACTGTTGTGCTGGCAGCTGGGGGGCATGGCAGTGGGACAGGTCAGTGCCCGACATCCCCATCAGCAGCTGTCTGGGGCCAGTGGCCCACGGCCCGTGGCTCCTGCATCAGTCACGGTGTTTTGTGGCATCAACATCCCAGGACGATGGTGACAGTGCATTACCACAATGCACCCCAAGCAATGACTTCTATAATGGGTGGCTACCTATTGTTGGCATCCAATATTAGCTACAGCGGCAGCATCCCTCTGGTGCCACCTAGGTAATGAACTGCATTGAGACAGTGAGTATTATGATGATTGCAATGTCAGTGATGACTCCAAACTGGTGGCAGCGCTGAGTGACACAGCTCTGCATCACTACAATGCTCATGATGGACGATGTTGACAAGCTGGCTACCAGTCCTTAAATATGGCTTTCTACTGCTGATATCTGCAGTTCTTCTTTCACAGCAGGCCAATGGAATATTCTGAAGTTGCTCGGCTGGTGTAATTGACCCAATTACTGCCCTCACTGTCGATACCCTGGCGTGTGGTGAGCTGCTTCTTGTCACATCTTCAGCTGTGCAGCAAGCTGGCCATTGACACAGTGTTCTCCTTCATGTTGCTGAACTTGGTGCTCCACCAACCCAATTATGCCAAGGTATCATAGCACTGAACTGTGCAACCAAAGTAACACACATACGACTTCTGGCTCATGGTTCTCATTTTTCAGCCCTCTGCACTCCCCCCCTTCTACAGAAATAATGTGTCCCCACATTCTGCCTCTACATCTATTTACACCGGACTGTATTTACATGATTTTGAACCCTCTACCAATACTGTACTTGTACCTTATTTACACAGTTCATGGACTTGTACCTTATTTACACAGTTAACTTTCTTTAAGACTGTGGCTCATCACTACTAATTACACTACAGTTCTCCCTCTTATACACAATTATTCGTTATGGTCCTCTGAGCACACTTAGTCTTTGCCTTCATGAGTGTTCACTCATTACACTACCTTTTCAGGTGGCATGCCATTCTGACTGATTTGAACTCATAAGCTGAAGGTTGGGAGGGGTGGAATTCAGGCGACTCTTTCATTGAACAAGAAATACATTACTCTGTCTGTCCCCAGTAGCTGAGTGGTCAGTGTGACAGAATGTCAATCCTACGGGCCCGGATTCGATTCCCAGCTGGGTCGGAGATTTTCTCCACTCAGGGTCTGGGTGCTGTGTTATCCTAATCATCATCATTTCATCCCCATCGACACGCAAGTCACCGAAGTGGCGTCAAATCCAAAGACTTGCACCCGGCAACATTTACTCTGGTCACCACAAGAAATACACAAGCGGCTGATGTTGATGAAATAATGACTACCAATTGCTGCTGCTGCTTATTTCTTTAGCTTTTCATATGCTCTAAGATGTTCCATGGTAACATGTCCATGTTGGGTGGTAATCATCTGATCCAGAGAACTGAGCAGGTCCTCGTCAATGGTATCCTTAAGAAACAACAGGTATTCAGGGAGTAAAACTGAGGAAGGAAGGTGAGGTACATAAATTAAGGAATGGACCCTACTGACAGCTATGGTTCCCATAACTGTAGCTGGTAAGTGAAAAGAAAATCCTAATGTCACTCCCGCATCCCTGTTCTAGGTCTTAGCATATACCGATGATTTGCCATATTATCCTGCTTCCTTCACTTTGGTTTTTCTCTTTTCTCCTCTTCATCTGCTGTTCCTATCCCCCCTTCTACAGAAACTGGGATCTCATGAGACAAATTGTCTGTATCCCCCTTAAGTGGCTGAATTTGACTTACATGGACTAATGATGGGAGGTGGAAGCTGCAACTTGATTTTAACTGGTGGCATCATCTCTATTACCTATTAAGGGCCATTATATCATCACACAGACTGCTTCATTTTCCCCTTTGGCACATAAGTGTTTGTTAAAATAGCTCGCTGACCCATGTGGTACTTTGATAACACTGCCTTCACATCATGTGCCCTTTCCTGTTTCTCTAAGGCTTTCATAGTAATTTTTTGTACTTGTCTCCAGATAAGTTTCACTCTCCTAGCGAAATCCATCACTGACAAAATGTCACCTTGGAGCAGTACTGTGGAAAACTCAAAGGGCAACGGCATCTTGCATCCAAAAATTACTTCACGTGGGGATAACCCTGTGCTCTGGTGAACTTTTGAGTTGTATGCAGTGATGACGTAGGCCAGTAGGATTTCCCAATTGTTATGCTGGGAATTTATGTAAAAACTTAACATTTTCGCAATTTGCCTATGGACTCATTGTGTGTGACGATTAGTTTGAGGATGCAGAGTGCTCATCTGTAAGTTTTTAATTTTCAGCAGCCTGCACAGCCGCTGCATTAATTCTGACATACAATTTGCCCTCTGATCCATGATAATGGATTTAGGTCTCCCAAACTGAAGTATCCACTGGCCAACAGTGCCTGAGCCACTCTCATAGCTTGCTGGTCAAGTAAAACTTTCATGGAAATGTACTGAGAAAAATGGTCAGTAATGGTTAATATGTAACAATTCCTTGCTGGTGTTTGTTCTAGAGGTCCAAGGATGTCCAGTCCTACCATTTTGCAGAGCTTATCGGCTTCTGGTAACCTTTGTAGTTTAATTTTCTGGTGGTTAAGCTTTGCTCATTGAGCACATAGAACAGAGTTTTTCATGTAACAGTCCACATCCTGCCTACATGTCACCCACCAATAATGCTGCGCTACCCTTCTCTCTGTTCCTCTTTGACCTGAATGTCATCCTAAAATTGAATCATGTGCTTGCCTCAACACTTCATCATGCGAGCTCTGTGCTACTACTAACTGCGGCCTATTTCGCGTTGTGCAATACAATACTCCATCCTATGTGATATTGTTAAGCCAATCACTGAGAGTCTGGGTCATCACTTTGTGCCACCCACCATTCACTTTCGTCAGTGTGTGTGCATTCCATAGTGTGTACCTTATGGCTGAGTCTGTCCATGTTAGCATCGGACCTTCCCGGTTGATGTACTACCTAGTAATCGAACTCGCTTAACTGCAAGGCCCATCTCGACAACCTACTTATTGAGTCTTTATGTCCTAAAAGCCACTCAAGGACTGCATGATCGGTCACCACTTTAAATTGTCTACCATAGAGGTAACAATGAAGGTATCCAATTCTAAAATCACTGTGAGCATTTCGTTCTCCATAGTCAAATAATTTCATTCAGCATTATTGAGCTGCCATGAAGCATACACAATAAGGTGCTCCTGTCCATCTACTTCGTGACTCAAAATAACTCGTAGCACAAAATTTCTTGAATCACAAGAAAAAATAGATGGTTTTCCAGTATCCAGATAGACCAAGACAGGACTAGATATCAACAGATATTTTAATTACTGGAATGCCACCTCACACTCACTGTCCGATGAAACTTCACTCCATTGTGTAGCAACTGCTTGAGAAGCCTTGCAATTTCTACAAATTTTGGAACATACCTTTGGTAAAAATTCATGAGCCCCAAATAAGATTGCAATTCCTTTACCTTGGTGGGTGTAGGAAAATTATGAACGGCCTCATCTAGTTTTAGATTGGTGCAAATTCCATCCTGACCTATAATGTGACCCAAAACTGTCTTTCTTGCAATACAAAATGATGTTTCTCTACACTCAACATTAACCATGCTGTGTACAGATGATCAAACATTTCCCGCAAATGCTCCAGATGTTTAGGAACATTGATTGAATACACAGTTATGTCATCCAGTTATACCTTGCACTGTTTTGGTTTTAATCCATGTAACACACTATCCAACAAATTCTGAAAGGTTGCTAGTGTGTTTTTAAGTCCAAAAGGTATACAGCAAAACTGGAAATGCCCAGTTGGCATTGAGAACGCAGTTTTCGATTGGTCCTCCGGTGTTACTTCCAGCTGGTGGTAACCACTGTGCAAATCCAGTGTTGTGAATTACCGACACTGACCCAAGTTGTCCAATGTCTCTGTTACATTAGGCATGGGATATGCATCCGACACCATTTTCTGGTTGAGGAACCAGTAGTCACAAAAGAAACATATGTTTTGTCTCCATTTGGTGATTTTTTGCTTACAAATACAATGTTAGCAGACCAGGGACTACAACTAGATTCTATGATGCCATCTCTAAGTTGCTGACCTATAAACTCTTCCATAATCAGCTGTAAATGGCTTGGAACTTGATATGGTCATTTGTAGCTGGGTGCTTCACTTCCAATAGGAATTTGGTGCTGAACAAGTGGTCTTGTGGGTAATGGACTTGACAGATCAAATAATTCCATATACTCATTTGACAGTTTTCCCACTAATGCTCTCTCCTGTGTTTCCAGGTGAGCTATCTTACTCTTAGCACTGATCAATCAACAGACTCTCTTGGTATTGCGTAGTTTTCTGTAAAATCACTTTCTAGTTCTTCTTCACCTGTTGTTGTTGTTGTTGTTGTTGTGGTCTTCAGTCCTAAGACTGGTTTGATGCAGCTCTCCATGCTACTCTATCCTGTGCACGCTTCTTCATCTCCCAGTACCTACTGCAACCTACATCCTTCTGAATCTGCTTGGTGTATTCATCTCTTGGTCTCCCTCTACGATTTTTACCCTCCACGCTGCCCTCCAATACTAAATTGGTGATCCCTTGATGCCTCAGAACATGTCCTACCAACCGATCCCTTCTTCTAGTCAAGTTGTGCCACAAACTTCTCTTCTCCCCAATCCTGTTCAATACCTCCTCATTAGTTATGTGATCTACTCATCTAATCTTCAGCATTTTTCTGTAGCACCACATTTCTAAAGCTTCTATTCTCTTCTCGTCTAAACTATTTATCATCCATGTTTCACTTCCATGCATGGCTACACTCCATACAAATATTTTCAGAAACGACTTCGCGACACTTATATCTATACTCGATGTTAACAAATTTCTCTTCTTCAGAAACGCTTTCCTTGCCATTTCCAGTCACATTTTATATCCTCTCTACTTCAACCATCATCAGTTATTTTACTCCTCAAATAGCAAAACTCCTTTACTACTTTAAGTGTCTCATTTCCTAATCTAATTCCCTCAGCATCACTCAACTTAATTCAACTAGATTCCATTATCTTCATTTTGCTTTTCTTGATGTTCATCTTATATCCTCCTTTCGAGACACTATCCATTCTGTTCAACTGCTCTTCCAAGTCCTTTGCTGTCTCTGACAGAATTACAATGTCATCAGCGAACCTCAAAGTTTTTATTTCTTCTCCATGGATTTTAATACCTACTTCGAATTTTTCTTTTGTTTCCTTTACTGCTTGCTCAATATACAGATGGAATAACAACCCTGTCTCAACCCTTCCCAACCACTGCTTCCCTTTCATGTCCCTCGACTCTTATAACTGCCATCTGGTTTCTGTACAAATTGTAAACAGCCTTTCACTCCCTATATTTTACCCCTGCCACCTTCAGAATTTTAAAGTGAGTATTTCAGTCAAAACTGTAAAAAGCTCTCTCCAAGTCTACAAATGCTAGAAACGTAGGTTAGCCATTTCTTAATCTATCTTCTAAAATAAGTCATAGGATCAGTATTGCTTCACGTGTTCCAACATTTCTACGGAATCCAAACTGATCTTCCCCAAGGTCCACTTCTACCAGTTTTCCCATTTGCCTATAAAAAATTCGTGTTAGTATTTTGCAGCTGTGACTTATTAAACTGATAGTTCGGTAATTTTCATATCTGTCAACTGGAAGATGAAGAAGCTTGCACAGGATAGAGTAGCATGGAGAGCTGCATCAAATCAGTCTCAGGACTGAAGACCACAACAACAACATGGTACACCATCACTGTAAGTGCTCCATGCTGCTAACAATTAACTCCATTAGATCCATCCTACTCCTGACACCAGTGTAAATGGGGAATTTTAACAGGCACAGAACTTCACTGCCCATTGCCAGATTTGAACACGGGTTGTCTGCTGGGCGTGAGGAAGAGGATGGTGAGGGTGTGTCTGTGGATGGCTCCTGATGACAGAATAACAACATTTATTGTTCAGCTACAATACATTGGTTGTGGGACCTCTGGATGAGGTTTTCTTCCACTCATAATATTCTTGGCAGCAACGGAGGTGACCAGTGTATGTTCACACGTGTGCCCACTGCTGCATCTGAAGCTACGCTGGTGTAACTCAAATCTGTTGTCTCAACTGCAACACTCTGGCCTTGCAGGTACTTACTGTGCAGCTGCAATCACACGCCACAGGCCTCTGTTGTGCGGGCAGCTGGGGAGCATGGCAGCAGGACAGGTCAGTGTTCTTCCTCATTGGAAATTCCGATGACTCCGAACTGGTGGTGGCACTAAGCGACACAGGCTCATCACTCCAACACCTCACGACGGATGATGATGATGATGATGATGATGATGATGATGATGATGAGCTGGCAGCTGGTTCTTAAATACACCTTTCTGCTGCTGATGTCTGCTGTTGTTCTTCTCCAGTAGGTCAGTGGAATATTCTGATGTTGCTCAGCTGGCATAACTGACCCAATTAACACCCTCAGTGTCGACACACTGGCATGCAGTAAGCTGGCTGTTGACACAGTGTTCTCCTTCATGTTGCCTAATTTGGCACTCTGAGACTCAATTACACCAGGGTATTGTAGCACTGAACTGTACAATCGAATGTAACACACAAACAATTTCCGACTCCCAGTATTCTTCACACTGTAACTAACTTTATTACTGCAAAACACCTACCTTTAACTAACTTAATGACTCTGATCTTTCAATGCTCTACACCACTACACAGTCCTGACTTGGTCCCATCATAGGCAGTATCCAAATGAATCAAAAAAAGGTATCCACCACCACAAATATGTACCTGCTTCTTTCCTTCAGTTCTGTCAAGGGGCTCAGAAAGTCAACAAATGGATGTTCCATTGATCTGGTTTTCTGGTTGGTGTGAGCAACTCTTGTTGCTTATTAACACAGTTACAAATGAGTCACTTAATGTTATCATTCATTCGCCGGCCGCTGTGGCCAAGCGGTTCTAGGCACTTCAGTCTGGAACCGCGCTGCTGCTACGGCTGCAGGTTTAAATCCTGCCTTGGGCATGGATGTGTGTGTTATCCTTAGGTTAGTTAGGTTTAAGTAGTTCCAAGTCTAGGGGACTGATGACCTCAGATGTTAAATTCCATAGTGCTTACAGCCATTTGAACCATTTTATCATTCATCCCTCCCAGTTGAAATATTCCTGTATTTTCATCCTAGTATTGAAAACACTGAAATGGCCACTGATTACTGATTCATAGTTGTTGTTGTTGTTGTTGTTGTTGTTGTGGTCTTCAGTCCTGAGACTGGTTTGATGCAGCTCTCCATGCTACTCTATCCTGTGCAAGCTTCTTCATCTCCCAGTACTTACTGCAACCTACATCCTTCTGAATCTGCTTAGTGTATTCATCTCTTGGTCTCCCTCTACGATTTTTACCCTCCACGCTGCCCTCCAATGCTAAATTTGTGATCTCTTGATGTCTCAGAACATGTCCTACCAACTGGTCCCTTCTTCTTGTCAAGTTGTACCACAAACTTCTAATCTCCCCAATCCTATTCAATACCTCCTCATTAGTTACGTGATCTACCCACCTTATCTTCAGCATTCTTCTGTAGCACCACATTTCGAAAGCTTCTATTCTCTTCTTGTCCAAACTAGTTATTGTCCACGTTTCACTTCTATATATGGCTACACTCCATACAAATACTTTCAGAAACGACTTCCTGAGACTTATATCTATACTCGATGTTAACAAATTTTTCTTCTTCAGAAACGATTTCCTTGCCATTGCCAGTCTACATTTTATATCCTCTCTACTTCGACCATCATCAGTTATTTTACTCCCTAAATAGCAAAACTCCTTTACTACTTTAAGTGTGTCATTTCCTAATCTAATTCCCTCAGCATCACCCGATTTAATTTGACTACATTCCATTGTTGATGTTCATCTTATATCCTCCTTTCAAGACACTGTCCATTCCGTTCAACTGCTCTTCCAATTCCTTTGCTGTCTCTGACAGAATTACAATGTCATTGGCGAACCTCAAAGTTTTTACTTCTTCTCCATGAATTTTAATACCTACTCCGAATTTTTCTTTTGTTTCCTTTACTGCTTGCTCAATATACAGATTGAATAACATCGGGGAGAGGCTACAACCCTGTCTCACTCCTTTCCCAACCACTGCTTCCCTTTCATGCCCCTCGACTCTTATAACTGCCATCTGGTTTCTGTACAAATTGCAAATAGCCTTTCGCTCCCTGTATTTTACCCCTGCCACCTTCAGAATTTGAAAGAGAGTATTCCAGTTAACATTGTCAAAAGCTTTCTCTAAGTCTACAAATGCTAGAAACGTAGGTTTGCCTTTTCTTAATCTTTCTTCTAAGATAAGTCATAAGGTTAGTATTGCCTCACGTGTTCCAACATTTCTACGGAATCCAAACTGATCTTCCCCGAGGTCCACTTCTACCAGTTTTTCCATTCATCTGTAAAGAATTCGCGTTAGTATTTTGCAGCTGTGACTTATTAAACTGATAGTTTGGTAATTTTCACATCTGTCAACACTGGCTTTCTTTGGGATTGGAATTATTATATTCTTCTTGAAGTCTGAGGGTATTTCGCCTGTCTCATACATCTCACTCACCAGATGGTAGAGTTTTGTCATGACTGGCTCTCCCAAGGCCATCAGTAGTTCTAATGGAATGTTGTCTACTCCCGGGGCCTTGTTTCGACTCAGGTCTTTCAGTGCTCTGTCAAACTCTTCACGCAGTATCTTATCTCCCATTTCGTCTTCATCTACATCCTCTTCCATTTCCATAATATTGTCTTCAAGTACATTGCCCTTGTATAAACCCTCTATATACTCCTTCCACCTTTCTGCCCTCCCTTCTTTGCTTAGAACTGGGTTGCCATCTGAGCTCTTGATATTCATACAAGTGGTTCTCTTCTCTCCAAAGGTCTCTTTAATTTTCCTGTAGGCAGTATCTATCTTACCCCTAGTGAGACAAGCCTCTACATCCTTACATTTGTCCTCTAGCCATCCCTGCTTAGCCATTTTGCACTTCCTGTTGATGTCATTTTTGAGACGTTTGTATTTCTTTTTGCCTGCTTCATTTACTGCATTTTTATATTTTCTCCTTTCATCAATTAAATTCAATATTTCTTCTGTTACCAAAGGATTTCTATTAGCCCTCTTCTTTTTACCTACTTGATCATCTGCTGCCTTCACTACTTCATCCCCCAGAGCTACCCATTCTTCTTCAACTGTATTTCTTTCCCCCATTCCTGTCAATTGTTCCCTTATGCTCTCCCTGAAACTCTCTACAACCTCTGGTACTTTCAGTTTATCCAGGTCCCATCTCCTTAAATTCCCACCTTTTTGCAGTTTCTTCAGTTTCAATCTGCAGTTCATAACCAATAGATTGTGGTCAGAATTCACATCTGCCCCTGGAAATGTCTTACAATTTAAAACCTGGTTCCTAAATCTCTGTCTTACCATTATATAATCTATCTGATACCTTTTAATATCTCCAGGATTCTTCCAGGTATACAATCTTCTTTTATGATTCTTGAACCAAGTGTTAGTTATGATTAAGTTGTGCTCTGTGCAAAATTCTACAAGGCGGCTTCCTCTTTCATTTCTTCCCCCCAATCCATATTCACCTACTATGTTTCCTTCTCTCCCTTTTCCTACTGACGAATTCCAGTCACCCATGACTATTAAATTTTCGTCTCCCTTCACTACCTGAATAATTTCTTTTATCTCATCATACATTTCATCAATCTCTTCGTCATCTGTGGAGGGAGCTAGTTGGCATATAAACTTGTATTACTGTGGAAGGTGTTGGCTTCGTATCTATCTAGGCCACAATAATGCGTTCACTCTGCTGTTTGTAGTAGCTTACCCGCATGCCTATTTTCCTATTCATTATTAAACCTACTCCTGCATTACCCCTATTTGATTTTGTATTTATAACCCTGTATTCACCTGACCAAAAGTCTTGTTCCTCCTGCCACCGAACTTCACTAATTCCCACTATATCTAATTTTAACCTATCCATTTCCCTTTTTAAATTTTCTAACCCACCTGCCCGATTAAGGGATCTGACATTCCACGCTCCGATCCGTAGAACGCCAGTTATCTTTCTCCTGATAACGATGTCCTCCTGAGTAGTCCCCGCCCGGAGATCCGAATGGGGGACTATTTTACGTCCGGAATATTTTACCCAAGAGGACGCCATCATCATTTAATCATACAGTAAAGCTGCATGTCCTCGGGAAAAAATACGGCTGTAGTTTCCTCTTGCTTTCAGCCGTTCGCAGTACCAGCACAGCAAGGCCGTTTTGGTTAATGTTACAAGGCCAGATCAGTCAATCATCCAGACTGTTGCCCCTGCAACTACTGAAAAGGCTGCTGCCCCTCTTCAGGAACCACATGTTTGTCTGGCCTCTCAACAGATACCCCTCTGTTGTGGTTGCACCTACGGTACGGCCATCTGTATCGCTGAGGCACGCAAGCCTCCCCACCAATGGCAAGGTCCATGGTTCATGGGGGGGGGGGGTGATTCATAGTATTACTTAAAAATAACTGTCACTTGTTTCTTAGGAAGCACTATCTTATCCTTCCCACACCTATGATTCATGTAGCATACTATTCTGCTTTTAATTAGATATGGTTTTAAATGCTGTCCACTTCCTAATTTCTGCTTAATGGCAAAGATGTGGGGATCTTTATTTTGGTACATAAACAAATCACCAGACAGTGGTGGCAACCCAATCAAAGCGTTAGTGATAGACTGATCATTGACACACCTGTCAGTACCCTCTTTATGGTCATGAGGGCATGCCTGTTGAGTGAACATGTGACTAGGCTATCAGTAATGACATTTTCAATTCACTTAATATGTTTAATGTCAAACTAAAAGGCTGAGATCCTGACAGCCTACCTCGATATTCTGTTTTCTGTGGCCTACCTAGAAACCGGCTGAAAGCGTGGTTGTATGATTCAAAACTGAACGGCTTATGTTCTAGGTAAAAATGGAATTTTTCCAGTGTGAATAAGTACCTAAGGTTTATAACTAGTAGACATAATATTTTCTTTCAAGTGATAATAATGCCCAGGGGGCATACACCACTGCCCTCCTCTCACCATCATGCATCTGAAGTAATACTACAGCAATTCCTGATGTAGATGCATCAGTCTGGCTGGCAGAAGTCTGGTTTGGAAAAATCTGAAACCATGAGTACTGGAGCACTGGGGCTGCCATATGCACAAAGTTCACAATGAGCTTGTGAAAAAAAAATTCTCCATCCCAAAAACTTTGTGACCCCTTTGCTGCTTGTGGGTGGAGGAATATGCACACCTTGTTCTGACATGGCAGATGAAAGATACAAGGTGACAATCATTGAACTATATGAAACAGAATCATCATATTGCCTGAACAATTTGTGTTAGGATGTTCAAACTGCATGGTTGGCCACGGTGCATGATGTGAATTAGTATGCTCTGTATGGTTTGGTTTAGCAACGAAGCTCACTTTCATTTGGATGGTTCGTCAATATGCAAAATTGGCGCATTTGGGTGACAGAATCTGCATTTCGTGATCAAGAAGCCTCTTCACCCTCAATGGGTTACTGTGTGGTGTGCACAATGTCCAGTCACAGAATAATTGGTGCAATATACCTTGATGATACAGTGACTAGCGAAAGGTACATGAAGGTGTTGGAAGATGATTTAATCCCCAGTAGCCAAAGTGACCCTGATTTTGACAAGACATGGTTCATGCAAGATGGAGCTCAACCCCACTGAAGCAGGTGAGTGATGTCCTGGAGGAGAACTTTGGGTACTGCATTCTGACTCTGGGATACCCAGGAGCCACTAGCATGGGCCTCGACTGACCACCATATTCTCCAGATCTGAACACATGAGACTCTTTTTTTTTTGGGGCCTTATTAAACACAAGCTGTACTACAATAACTCCAGAACCGTTGCTGAGTTAAAAACAACCATACATGATGTCATTGACAGCATTGATGTTCCCACACTTCAGCAGGTCATACAGAATTTCGCTATTTGTCTGCACCACATCATCATCAATGATAGCAGGCATGTCAAACATGTCATAACCTAAATCCAAATATTGGTGATGTTTACATGTTGAATAGTGTGTGCATGCCATACATTGTAACTAACTTACATTTTTTTTCATATAGTTCAATAATTGTCGCCCTGAATTTCTCAGCGTGCTAAATTAACCCTAGATGGTCACACCATTAGTTTGGCCTCCCATAAATGCTGCAATATTTCCCTAATATGCTTCACATGTCTCTTGATGTTTTCCTAAAAAATATTACATCAACTAAGAATGATACAAGAATTCAGATTTATAGAGTCAAACGTATTACATAACAATTGTGATAATGCAGTGGCTCCCATAGATAAACCAAACACATCATGATTAAATTCGTAGGGGTTCCAGTCTGTCCATACAGACTATTCTGAGACCAAAGAAATTTGGTGATAAGCCAAAGATCCAAAACAGTGAAATAGTGGGCTCCACGAATCATGAGAAACATGTATGCAGATTAGGCAATGGGACCAATTGTGAAACAACCTTCTTATTTAAAGCATGGAAGTCAACACAGGTAGGAACCCACTACCTTTAGGTTTTGGGACTAAAAATCTGGACAGTGAATAGGGAGAAGTTGATGTTTTAGTTACACCCTGATCTAAGAGCTTATTTGTAATCTGCTAAAGTCTTCCATCTGAAGCAGATATAGCAAATAAGGCACCTGCCTAACTGATTGTTGATCATTCAGCTGTATCCAGTAGTCCATCCTGTTAGTCATGCCCAACTGTTTGTTAGAACATCTGGGTACCACTTGCAAACATCATGCAAGAGCTTTGCTTTTGTTCTTCTGGCAAATGGTTTCATGAAACATCCTCTGGGATCTCTTCATCATCACCTACAATATTATTGACTACCCCTTTGCAAATTATGCAGACACTAGGCAAAACTTTGACCAGGACAAAAATTAAAGGAATATTTACAACCAACCCATTCTAACAATATCCCCTCTTCCTGGATGAATTTCCAACCCAAAATGAAAGGGGTGAGTAAAGCACTTGCCACTAAAATCTGAAGCTTTCATGTAAAACCTTGTATTTGAATTTTTATGTGCAAACAACCCTTCAGCTGCAAGTGGGAGTTAGGTGAAACATACTTGACTGGTAGGCACTAACTCAGCAATCTAAAAATTGACTTGTAACAGTTATATCTGTGGTCATCCACAAATGCAGATTAGCTCTTCAATGACCCAAGCACAAACAAAGGGGAGATGTGAAAATTCAAAACCACCACACAGTTGCATTGCATGATTGTGCCTCTGTTAATGTTTCTCACCCTTATGTGAAATTGGCCTTTTTCCTCTACATTGTCTAGCCAAGTGAGCAGTGCTAATTGATGTGTGTTGCTGTGTCACTACCATTGCATTCAACCCCAAGATCCAAACCCTCTTTGCTTTGGTCACACAAAACAATGCTCTCAATATGTGAGTTCACTTTCTCCAGTTCACTAATATTTTGCAGTTGAGGAAAGAACAATACCCTAGACTGATCAGCAGGTTTCATTCCTTCTAAAATGTTGTGGATAATCTGATCCTCTGTAATGTGTATTCAAACGGGCTTTACACTCAACAGAATTTCTGTCATATGATGAGAAAATGGCCCTTTTTCACCTTGGATGCACGAGTAGTGTTTACCCATCAATTCATGCTCAAGCAAATTTGGACATAAAAGTCATGTACTTTTATCATGGAATTGATCTAAACTACTCCCCACTGCAACAGTGTCACAAATGTCATGACTGAACCCATCTTTAGCCAGGGGATATAGCGGCCTAAGCAACTCTTAGTCAGCAGTTGGAATATTGGCAATTCAGTTATGTCGAAAACATATTCTTGAATCTCAATTAGGAAACAGGGCAGTTTTTGTATTTTTTGAGCAGAATCTACTGATAACTCTCCAAGCTGTTAAAGGAGGGGTAATATTGTGTGAAACAGCAAGTTACTATTACTCCATCTTTCGTGATTTCAACTTGTGATAAAAACTGTTTTTCTGAGTTTTATTCTGTATTAATAAAGTTACTCTTGTAATTAACATATAAATATTTGAAAATGTTATGTGTGCTGAATTCCACTTAGATTCATTGTTCAGATTATTATTTTTAATGTGCTGATTCCTCTAATGTATGTAGTTTTGATGGAAATGTTGCTAATCAAATGGTATGGATAATTGAATATTTTACTGCAGTATGACTTACAATGGGAACCTGCTATAAGTTGCTCTCTGATGTAGTCAAAACCTGCAAGGGTGACAGAAGGATAAAAATAAAGGGACACTTATTTTGGCTTTGGTGTCAGCATGCAAAAGAATCTGAGAAAATGGTCAAAGTTTCAATGTGATTTCATCAGGCTATTCAGAATGGCATAAAACCAAGTGAGTTGGTTGTGCAGTGGCTAAGAGCACACTTTCAAAATGTTGCACCCCATGTTCAAATTCAACATTATGTGTGTGTGGTCCCTCCCCCACCCACTCTCTCCCTCCCCCCCCCCTTTCCTACGGAAATATGTGACAATGAAATACAATGGAATTAATGGCAAAGAAATAAAGATTTCAAATCTTATTAAAAATAGATTTTATCAACGAAACTAATATGAATTATCACCTTCTGGAAAACTTCTACCAACAGTTTTTGTTTGTCTCCAAGAATTCAGTGACAAAGTTGCTCCTCAAATCCATCAAAACATAAACAAATTAGTAGAACACCAGAATGTGCACACAACAGCCATAAATTCTGGAAAGTTCTCAAAGAAACCTATCATCAGTTTCTGGACAAAGTTTTGCAACCGTACATAAAAATGGGACCTTTTCTGTATGCAGGAGTTTCTTGGGGAAATTCTCACAGTGAAATGCAGATGAATGGAATTCACACATACTCTATTGCTTAAAATGAGGATACAACAAGACGTGTATGTATGCACACTGTGAGAAAAACTGTATTTGTACTGACAAGGGAACCTCCCCATCCCACCCCCCTCAGATTTAATTATGAGTTGGCACAGTGGATAGGCCCTGAAAAACTAAACACAGATCAATCGAGAAAACAGGAAGAAGTTATGTGGAACTATGAAAAAAATAAGCAAAATATACAAACTGAGTAGTCCATGCAAAACATAGGCAACATCAAGGACAGTGTAAGCTCAGGAGCGCCGTGGTCCCGTGGTTAGCGTGAGCAGCTGCGGAACGAGAGGTCCTCGGTTCAAGTCTTCCCACGAGTGAAAATTTTACTTTCTTTATTTTCGCAAAGTTATGATCTGTCCTTTCGTTCATTGACGTCTCTGTTCACTGTAATAAGTTTAGTGTCTGTGTTTTGTGACCGCACCGCAAAACCGTGCGGTTAGTAGATGAAAGGACGTGCCTCTCCAATGGGAACCGAAAACATTTGATCGCAAGGTCATAGGTCAACCGATTCCTCCATTGGAAAACACGTCTGATATATTCTATACGACATTGGTGACGGTATGTGCGTCACATGACAGGAATATGTTGTCGGCCCACCTAACTTTTACACTTGGCGAATGGAAAAAAAGATTCTTCTACCTTGCCCGATTTAGGTTTTCTTGTGGATGTGATAATCACTCCCAAAAAGTGATGAAAACATAAGAGTTTGTCACATAAACTGTAACAAATGAATGCAACAGTTTCACAGTCGCACAGTTTTCCCTGTGCTCTGTCAAAACATATGTTTTTAACGTTTTCAAATTTTTCCGTGTGTAGACCGTCAAACCCTGCATATGTCGAAGCAAATCTGAACATGTCCTGGAATTTTGGAGAGTGAAGTTGTGTGTGAGTGCCTGAACTTTGATAATTGTCTGAAAATAAAAAATAAATTTTTCACTCAAGGGAAGACTTGAACCAAGGACCTCTAGTTCCGCAGCTGCTCACGCTAACCACGGGACCACGGCGCTCCTGAGCTCACACTCTCCTGGATGTTGCATATATATTTTGCATGGACTACTCTCTTTGTATATTTTGCTTATTTTTTTCATAGTTCCACACAACTTGTTCCTGTTTTCTCGATTGATCTGTGTTCAGTTTTTCAAGGCGTATCCACTGTGCCAACTCTTACTCTTAACTAAATCTGAGGGGGGGTGCGATGGGGAAGTTCCCTTGTGAGCTATATCTGTGGTGGGTCAGGAATTGCATTCTGTCTCAGCTATATGTACTGCAGTATTGATTTTATACACAGTTCATGTTGAATACCTGACTGTTGACTCATCACACATGAGTCCTGAGGGGCAGGGATTTCACACACAGAGGACATATGCACACTATGTGAAAAACTCCTTGCACTGACCAAAGTCTGCCATGAATCAGCCACTGCATTCTGTCTCAGATGTATGTGTGCTGATGCCTTGACAGCTGCTGTCTCATTTGTACGACATGTGGAAAGACACCCGCAGCGTAATGCCATCTGAAGGTGAGTGTACATATAGTGGTGAATTAATTGTGATGCCAGGTACAGATTCTCTGTTACTAGTATGTGTAAGGATTTATCTAGTCAGATCTGGGTAGAGAGGAAAGTGACAGAGAAAATTGGCATCTAAGGGTGGTTTTTGAGCAATGGTGACCAAAAACTGCCCTGGAAATTCTTCATGTAAGCCAAGCTTTATGGGCATGAGAAAGCTCTGTAAAGTTTGATAAGAGAATTGTTCACGGAACATAATTGGATGGCTGGTGTGGTAAGCTCTTTTAGCACATTCTCTCTTTGGCACAGTGCTTGCTTTCGAACTGGTGGCAATCAGAAAATATTGATTTATCTAGCATGTAGAGTGTACCACTGTCATTTAGAACTGAGGCAAGACTAGTTTGACCCACATGTTTTAACCACACTTGGTGTAACTGCATGCTGCAATGCTGCAGTCTGGATTGCATCTTGCATGGCTCTATTGTGTGCCCTGTTGCTGAAGTAAGCGTGGAACCAACAAGCTGTGGTCACTGTGGCCCATCAATGTTATTGTTTGTCATGGGCATAGTTGGTGCAGCTGGCCAAAAGTCAGCATCATCACAGCATCTTCACAGCAAGGGCTAGTGATGTCATTCTTGTGAATGTAGGGAATTGCTCAGATCACGATGGCTATGGGCATCCTGTCGTGCAATTACTAATGGCGTTCATTGTTGTCTTGTACTTTCACATATTGTTGCTGCTGCATGATTGCAAAAAATTTGTCAGCTAAAGCTAACTAATGTTCCACAATTTTGTTTTCATGCCAGATCATTACCATCTGTATCTGTGGTGGCAGTTTAAGGATCCATGGCATCCAAAACATGATGTTCGGAATGAGAGATGCACAAAAGTGTCTCCAAAGATGAGATGGTTTTCTCTTGCCCAATGAGCCATCATAATTGACCTGTTGCAACTGCTGCTCTGGTGTCTTTGTGAGCTGACAGTAGGTGCTAGTATGATGTCACCTATAATGTGGATGTACTCTTCTATGTTACTCAGTGAGAAAAGTGTTGTCAGATACACTGTGGCTCTGTAGGATGTAGTCAGTGGTTGAAAACAGTATTGCCACGTGTTCCAGCTGGAATGGTGGTAGTTTTGGATGAGAATGTGATATACAGAAATTTTGTTATCAATGTGCTGTGTCATGTGGTATGAGATAGGCAGCGGACATGATCCCTTGGACTATGTGTGGTGCAGATGACAATCCAAGAATCTTCTCACGTGGCTCAGCTGACTGAGCCCCGCTTGAGATTAGGAATGGATTTGGCTGGGTTGCACCCAATGCAGATGGACCAGAAAATCATGTAAGTTGCTGTTGTATTGACCTGGGACGGGAGGGGGGGGGAGGTTGGCAGGATATTGTTGTGCTGGTGTGAGGAAGTGCTGAGCTCACCACCAAAATCAGTCAGGAGGTCATAATTCATTATACATTGTTGATATAAGGGGTTTCCCAAAAAGAATGACCCAATTTTAACTTGTAATAATATTGAGACAAATGTCAATAGGTAACTGAAACAGCGCTATATGTAATCGGCATGGTCTAGAGTTTCAGAAAAAACAGAATGCATGTTGTATTATTGTATTTAGTCATACTCACTCAGTGATCACAGTTTAGCGGGTGTTTCATATTCGATTTCATGCTAAACCACCATCACCAAAGAACATTCGATGATGGTATAAACAGTTTGAAAAACAGGGTGCCTCTGTAAAGATGCAAGTCCTGACCAGCCATGCGTTCCTGAACAAACAGTGGAACAAATCCGATGAGCATTTGAGCAGAGCCCCCGCAAATCTACGCATTGTGCAAGCCGAGAACTTGAGTTACCATACATGACAGTGTGGTGTGAGGCACGGCATCGTTTAGCCCTCAGACCCTACTGATTACAACTGGTACAAACTCTTCGAGATACTGACAAAGTGAAGTGAGTGGACTTTAGCAATGCTATTCTAGAGGACATGGAAGATGACCCTTTTATGTCACAGTTGATATTCAGCGATAAAGCAACTTTCCATATTAGCATTTAACGTCATAATGTGCATACATGGGGGCTTGAAAATCCACATGAAACAATTGAACATGAACGTGATTCACCAAAAGTGAATGTTTTTGTGCTGTTTTGCAAAGCAAGGTTTGTGGACCCTACTTTTTTGAGGAAGAAAAAATAACAGGACAATCATATCTTGCAATGCTATGGAACTGGTTATTCCCACAACTTGACTCTGACAATTCCATCTATCAGCAAGATGGAGCACCACCACACTGGCACAACAACATGCACAGTTTCCTCAGTGCCAACATGCCACAACATTGGATAGGGCGCACAGGACTGCGAGACCAGCCTTAACACTCTTGGCCTCCTAGGTCCCCTGACTTAACACCATATGATTTCCTCCTGTGGGGATATATTAAACAATGTGTTTACGTCCCTCCCTTACCTTGTCACATTGATGAACTAAAAACCCGAATATCAGCTGCTGTAGCTTCAGTGGCAGAAGACACCTTATGCTCAGTTTGGGATGAATTCGGCTATCTGCTAGATGTCATCCATGCAACCAATGGAGGACGTATTGAACATTTATGATGGATCTTTATAAACTCCTGTCTTTTTTGAATAATTTAGTATGCAATTTGTTGGTGTTAAGCCCTTCTTCCTAATAAATAATTCTACTTAAAATCAGGTCATTCTTTTTGGGACACCCTGTAAACCTACATCATCAGTGTTGTAGTCTATGGTACAACACAACAGAATGTCACTTTCACATTTCACATGTAACTTAGGCTAAAATGCATAGTGTAAAACATTATGCCAAGTGATTGAGGTAATACCTATTTATGAGCTTAATGCTACAATCCATTATAAATATTGACATTCTGACTTTTCAATAGAGTAGAGGGGGCTGTATACATCACAGGATATTGAAACATTGTAGGTATGTTCATTAAATGGTGTGCTCGTTAGTTCTACTCTCTGGCACCAGGTGAAAATATGGCACCGTAAACAGTCAGAATATTGTGTGAGAGCAGGAAAAGAGGAGGAATGATCAAACACATGGTGAAAGTAGTTCTGGTGCATTTATTAGGCTGTGTTCACAAGTTACAACACGTGTTCAATATGGCCTCCTGATGCAGCAACAATCTGAATCTGTAACATGACTGGGTTAAGAGTTGTTCACAGCACATCCAGAGCAATCAACTGATATGTCATCATACACTATCCTTCAGATTGGAAAGAGTCTGGATACATCCCAGATAGACACGATCTGTCAGATATTCCTGAAACCAGAAGTCACATGGATTTAGGTTGGAGAATCTGGAAGGCCAGACATCTTGAAATTATCTAAAGATGATACTGTCATTACCAAAGGTTTCTTGGAGCAAATATTTCACCTGGAAAGTGACATGTGTTGTGCCATGTTGCATGAAAATAGTGGTGTGGATGCAGCTGCTTTCTTGCAAAGCTGGAACCACATTTTGCACCAGGAGGTCCTTATATAACATGCAGATGTCACTGCACACCTAACAGTCATGCAAAGTGTCATCTCCTCAATGAAAAGCAGACCAAGAATGAAGGAGCTTGTGGAACCACACCACACAGTCACATGAGCTGAGTGCAGTGAATGCTTCTGCACAACATGTGGTGGAGTACAGTTGCATATGCGACAGTTCTGTGGATTCACAGTACCAAGAAGAGTAAAATGTTCCTCATCTGTCCAAAGAATATTCCCTGGCCACGTGTTATCCATTTCCATGCATGCCAAAAAATGAAGGGCAAAGTCACAGCATTGTAACCTATCTTGGGGCCTCATCTGGTGCACATTCTGAATCTTTTAGGAATACCCGTGTAAAATGTGCTGCAAAATCTTTTGAACTGTTGACCAGGGAAGAGAGAATTCCCGTGACACAGATTGAGTACTGGCTGCAGTATTTGAGACATGTGCTGCATGGTCAGCTACAGCTACAGCAACTTCATCAACAACTTCCAAGTGAAGGGATCCCCCCCCCCCCCCCCTCTCTCACTCTCTGCTACACCACCTAATTAACCTATTTCTTCATATTTCTTGATCATATTCTTGGGCCCATTTATTGACATGGGGCCTCTTTGCAGCTGCTTCTGTTGGCAATATTGTCTCAATGTGGCACTTCTATGGCTGCCCTTCTGATAAAACAAATTTACCAGCATTGTATGGTCTTTCTTCTCAATAGCCATTGCATAGCATATGGAAAACTTCAGCCTTCTTGACCCATTATGTCAATGTTTACTTCATAAAAGAAATCAACATGCATCATGAAGTGACAGCTTACTGGCAGCAAAACAGGAAACATTTCACATTCTCACTGCTTACGGCACCATCTTTCACCTGGTGGCAGAAAGCGGAACTGTTATTTTTTTCAGCATACACCACTAGTGCACTGATCAGTGAACAGATCTATGATGTTTTCAGCATCCTGTGATACATACAGCATTCAGTGCAGCATTTGGAACACCATCTGTTTAATTATAACCATTTGGTACAAAACACAATGACAGTTACCTTCTTGCACCTATAGTCTGTAAGAAAGACAATCATGTGGCAGCTTCATTGTAGTAGTGAAGACAATCAGGCGAAGTACACTCATTTAAGTGTAGTAGCTGCTCTTGTTTGCTGCAGGGTCTTCGTGTGGGAGTTCCTTGGTGAAATGTTTGTAGTGAAATGTGGGAAACAGATGAATGGAATTCAGACACACTTTATTGCTTAATATGGAGATACAACAAGATGCATGCACATGATACAATAGCAAACAGCAGACAGAAAGTGTCAAAGATACTCTCCTTGTGGGAGCTTCATCAACTCATTGGGGGGGATGATCCCTCCTTATACAATGGGTTGTTTTTCAATGAAACTGGGATACTGACATTTTCATTAAAAGTAATTCTGCCAAAGTGTATGCTGTTATGTAAATCCTGCAACGTATACTTTTACTGACAAGTGAAAAAAAAATTACATTTGCCAATTACAGAAGTGTCCTATTCTCATCACAAAACAAAGGGAAATCACAATTAAATATAATGCAGTTAAAATCCACACTTTGAACCATTATCAGTGGTAGGCTACAAGTTTCAAGAAAATGCTTCAATACACATGGTCTACTGTGAAATTATAGTCAAATTATGAGGTTGTTTTCCCAATGATTTCACACAAAAATGTTTGACTGTGGTATATATACCTTCTTACAGTTGTTCATGGTGTTCTGAATTTTATGAATGTACTGGTTCTGTCAAAATTAAAAGTAAAAATCAAAGCAAAATCTGAAATACTAAAATTTTTGATTTTTCTTTTATAGGTAATGTTGATTACACAAGATTTGTGATGACACAATCTATTTTTAATAAAATCTGAAATGCTTATTTATTTTTTCAAAAATTCCATTGTATTTTACAATGTCCCAAAAAATATTGGTGTAGCAACAAAAGAAAATGAAACATGAGATTTGATTTGAACACAGAACATGAAATTTTGCAATTGTGCACTTAGCCACTGCTCTACCAACTAACTAGGTTTTGAGATGGATAAGTGGGCTGATGCAGCTGTGTTGAAAGTTGTACTATCATTGAAAGTTGTACTGTCATTTCCTCAAAAAATATTGAGTTTTGGCATCTAATCGAAGCATGTGTCCCTTTATTTTCACCCGTCTTTCACCATGCCATGTTTCGAATGTAGCAGAGAACAACCTGTGCTGGGTTCCTCCTGTTAGCAAATATCATTTGAGCTAACACCTATTTATGGGCTTAGTGATACCACTGAATTTAAAGACTGGCATTCTGACTTTTCAATAGAGCAGTTCAAATTCTTTGAAACTAATTAACTTACAGGACAATTAATAGTGAAATTCCGAGATTCCAGCCTTTGCCATTATACTTTTTTTGACCCATGTTTATGCACAGGATGGCATTCTTTGTTAATTGAATAAGCCATTAACTAAGATTTTTGCACAACTTGTCATAATTTCCAGTACAGTACTGGTACCTGTATTTAGGGTATTCCTAATATAGATGCATAAAATGGTTGCTAATATCCTAGACCATTACATACCTCTTAAACAAATTTATGTGTAATACTTATGGTCCATTCTGAGTACCAAAATCTAACATAGCAATTTTTCAATGATGGAGCAGTTTCTGAAATAACAATTTGTTCATAGGCCAATCCTTAGATAAAAAGTAGTCAGTCCTGGTTGAGTGAGTAAACAAAAAATGCCTGTATCAAATCTGTTCCTGGTAATAATTCATGTAATAGCTATGTGCAACCCATCTACAAAAATGCACAAATCAGTATCTGAAACATTTCAGTAATGTTGGTGCCTAAGAACTTACAAGTCTGTGAATATTTTGACTGAATTGTATTGTGATTGCTAGGAGGGCTTGACCATAATGTTGTGAAGGGTAACTTTCATTAAGAACTGGACTAAGTGAACTATTATGGTGTAATTTTTTTATAGGTTATTGCAAGGAAGTGTGTTTGTTGTGACAAACTGAATATGAACTATGTTGTGTGTTAAGCTTAATCATTATTTTTGGAAGTGCTTCTAAAAACTATGCTTCAATAACATTACAATTTATCTGATGAATTTGGCCATGAGAGATAACCTGATTTATGCAGTATTTTTTCTTATGAAGTCTTACAAAGGATAATAACTGAAACAAAAACTGTGATGTTATGTACCTTTTTTAGCAAACGCCATCTAGTATTAATTATGATTTTCAGTTTTTGCAACTACAGATTGTCGTGCTACCGAAAAGGCAGAGAAGAAGAGACAACAAATATCAGGTTAGTCATCTTACACATGGTGCCTTTGCAGGTGAGGAACTATTTCACCTTGGCACAGTCAAAACCAAACTTACACATTTAAGTACAGTGACAAATTATTTATGAACTTGTGGACAATGAATTTAAGATAGAAAGTGACACTGAAATGTATGAACTGGATATCAGAGTGGAAATGAGCAATAAAAAAAATTGAGTGAAAAAAAGTTGTCAGAGGCTTTGAATAGAATAGAATATTTAATGTGAATGTCAAAAACAAAACTAATTACAACACTGTGCAGCTGACATTAAAGAATAATAAATGAATGCTGCCATATTTTGAGGACTTCAGTCAGTCCATAATGGGGAGATTGACATCATTTGGACAGAGCAGTAGCCACTGAGGATTCAGGTGGATGATGGTCCAGAATGTAAACAGCTCAACAAGAAGATATGGTAGTTACGAGGAGAAGCAACTATCAGATGGCAGCTACGCATGGCAATGGCAGCTGGCACTGGGACAATTTAAAGGTAGAGCATTGTTTTTATTGAATTATGTGTTTGCCAAAATGAGTGACAAGGAAGAAGCAAACAGTGTGTTTAATGTCGAGGGACAATCAAAAGTCAATCTTGTGATAACAGTTGTTTGAAGATGGGCAGCAGATATTAGAATTTGGCAAAGAAAAAGATGTAGTAATTAAAAATGAACCTTATGATGATAGCAGGGTAAAATAAGAAAAATCTACCTTTTTGATGATGAAGTGACTGATAGATAACAGACAAAATGTCAAGGGATTTGCCTACTGATCACAGTAATGTGAATCGTGAAGAGTATAGTTGGAAACATTAAACAGGAATTGTGTGAAGAAAGTCAGAAGTCACAAGAAGGGTTGATAAGTGAGAACTTTAAATCATGATCAATCAAGTTTATGAATGAGAATATGCATAGTAAAAGTGACTTGGTATTTTACATGTAGGACTGAATAAAAGTAGCATTGGCTTTAAATAGGAATTTAAAAATTGGGACAAAAAGATAGAGCTATATAAATTTGTTTAGAAAATAAGTTAGATAAAATATGAATTTTTCGAATATTGGCAATGAGCCAATTTTGTAATAAGGACATGGAAGTTAATGTTGTCGTTTCTTCCCAGGATGTATTAACAGACATAATACAAACCTGTTCTTGTGGTAACATTAATGAACTGATTCCCAATTCACAGCACCTAAATAATATTATTAATGTTTGGGATATGGAGGTTAGACAGTAAAAGTGTGGACGTAAACAATGATACTTCTGATGATGAAACTAAATGTGTGTAAGTAATAAATGACATAATGGACAAAGTTGATGATCTTGTTGAAGATAAAAGTAGGACTCATGTAACTATAAGGGGCAGTCCAATGAAATGGGTAGAAAAAAGTAATTAAACTGTTTATTATTTCAAAGTAACTGCCATAATTGCTAATACATTTATTTCACTTTGAGACAACATCTGCAGTTGCCTATTGGACCATGATTGCACGCAGGCATGCATCTCTTCATCTGAAGCAAATCTGTGGCCATAAAAGTCTTTCTTCAGGGCACCAAACATAAGGAAATCACATGGGGAGAGATTGGGACTATCTGGAGGATATGTAAGGGCTTCCCAGTGAAAAGTCTTCAATGTAGACAGAACAGCTTTGGCAACATGTGGGCCTGCGATTCCTGCCTAGACATTTGGAGGCTGTGACCAGATGTGCTTGTGGAAGTACTTCAACTACAAGCAATGGGTAAAGTGGAAAAATATTTCACGAGCTTTCTCAGTATATGTCTGTATAAAAAATATTGGGCGGAAATGGATATTATGAGACACAGCAAGTTGGAATTACTCCATCTATCATTACATCAGCTTTGATAATAACTGATTTTTTCTGATCTTTATACTGCCTGGTTACAGTTATGTACATCCCCTTTTGCTTGGTGTAGTGCAACAACTTGATGTGGCATGGACTCAACAAGTTGGTGGAAGTCCCCTGCAGAAATACTGAGCCATGCTGCCTCTATAGCTGTCCGTAATTGTGAAAGCATTGTCGGTGCAGTATTTGTGCAAGAATTGACTTCTTGATTATGTCCCATAAATTCTCATTGCGATTCATGTCTGGCAAACTGTGTGCCAAATCATTTGCTCAAACTCCTCAGAATGTTTTTCAAACCAGTCACCAACAACGGTGGCCTGGTGACATGGTGCTTGTCATCCATAAAAATGAATTCCATGAATGGCTGCAAACAGCCTCCAAGAAGATGAAAATAACCATTTCCGTTCAATGATCAATTCAGTAGGATTGGAGAACCCATTCCATTTCACGTAAACACAGCCCACACCACTATGGAGCCACCACCAGCTTGCACAGTGCCTTGCTGACAACGTGGGTCCTTGGCTTCATGGGTTCTGTGCCACACTTGAACTATGTCATCAGATCTTACCAACTGAATTTGGACTCATCTGACCAGATTGCAGTTTTCCAGTCATCTAGGGTCCACATGATATGGTCAAGAGCCCAGGAGAGACACTGCAGGAGCTATTACCAAAAACACTCACATCGTCATACATCCCACATTGATTTCTATGGTTATTTCATACAGTGTTGCTTATCTTTTAGTGCTGACAACTCTACACAAACGCCATTGCTCTCTGTTGTTAAGTGAAGTCTGTCAGCCACTGCGTTGTCTGTGGTGAGAGGTAATGCCCAAAATTTGGTATTCTCGGCACGCTCTTGACACTGTGGGGTCCTACAACTTTGATTCCCTAACAATTTCTAGCTTTGACTACCATTCCAAATTAAAAGTCTGTTAATTCATGTTGTTACTAAAATGTAAACTTTCACGGCCGTAAATATCATGTCCCTTATAATTATCCGGGCTGTTATGCCGTGGTCGGTTGATGAATTCCGTATTGTTTCCCAACGTTTCGTCTCCGACTGCGGGAGACATCTTCAAGGGGGTCCGTAGCTTGATGGAAGGTCCAACACACACACTGGCTCAGTAGCGAGCCAGTGTGTGTGTTGGACCTTCCATCAAGCTACGGACCCCCTTGAAGGTGTCTCCCGCAGTCGGAGGCGAAACGTTGGGAAACAATACGGAATTCATCAACCGACCACGGCATAACAGCCCGGATAATTATAATGGACATAATTCATGTTGTGTGCGCATAATCATGTAGGAAACCTTTTCACATGAATAACCTGTTCTAATGTTTTCCAGACGATATGAGACAGGGCGGTACTGAGGTGCAAGACTCACAGACCTCTCGCAGTTGACTTACGTATTGTGTGCAGCCGATTCTCTTTCCTGGGTAATCAGCTATGTCGATCTCCCAATAGCTTCTTCTCTGAAGATTATTGTGGATTACAAAAATTTATTAAACTATTTCTCTATTCTTGAAATAATTTGTGTACTCACGGAATACTTTCAGTTCCTTCTTGGTATATTTTCATCTCTCAACAGAAAGCAACTTTACTCTTTTTCACATAAGTAAGTAAACTCTGACAAGCCAACTGGTGTCTTTAAATGTCAGACTCAATAAAACACAAGTTCAAAATCATAGTAACAATTCAATAATTTATGGACATCACATGCGTCCTGCCTCATGCAGAGCTAAGATGTGGAGGGGGGGGAAAAAAAAGTCTCTAGTCTCAAGTGAGTCCGATATATGAATGTGCATAGAAATCTACATTCAGCTGTTCAGTAGTCTTTTTTACCTTCACCACAGACACTAACACATCAAAGAATACTACATAGTTATTCCCCGAGTTTTCATCACGTCTTCTGTGGCGCTGGCAGCAAACACCTGTCGTTGTCAGTGACTTGGCTTTCTTACAGTCTTCTAATAACAAACCTCTGACCTGTACATAGAAACAGGTGGATTGATAGAAACGTTCTCACTCTCTCACACTTGTACCTAAAATATCAGGTGTTTTAGATGGTTGAAGGCCGAGTGTTTCCACAATTTACATCAAAATTCTTGAGGCACTACATATCCCTCCACATAGCTCGAACATGCGATATTTTATATGTATTCATTATGTACAATAATATCCCACAAGATAATTCTTTATCTTTTAACTGTATATCTCTTTCTACTAATAACCTTGCATATTTTACCTCCATTATAAAACTTGAACCTTTCAATCCCTGTTGGAGTTAGCTCTTTTCAATCTCCAACAATTCGTGAGTGCCACATTTTTGTTTTCTATTCCCCTTCTAATCGAAAATTACAGGTGTACATAACTCATGAATACTCTACTGCTTTGTTCTTACTTTCCATACTACTTTTCCTATTATTACTTATTATAATCTGGAGGAACTCGGGGTAGAATAAAAGTGTTCCTTTGTTCTGACACTTGTAAATCTAAAATGTAAAAATGCTAGTTCTATCTAGAATTCAAATTACCAGAATAATTTCTACAAAATTTTGTGACTTTTGTCACAATACTGCCCTTTCCCTTCTAGAAACAGTACGTATACATGGGTTGATCCTAGGAGTACCCTTTCTCCTTCCTTTTTGGTAGGTACGTCCCTTTCTTATTCCTATCCTCCTATGGTACAGGTCAATCCCCTTCTTGGTGCCCCTGTCCATGCAGTATAGGTCATCCTTTCATAGGTCTATCTATGTGCCCTTTTTCTCATCCAATAAATGTCGACTGTGCCCTCTGTATTTTTCTTGAGTAGGCCTCCTGGTTCATTGCCCTAGCATACATCTTTATGAATACAATTCTTAAATATTCTCTGGTAAAATTACAAATCTACTTTACACCTCAATTCCACTTTCTAATATTCATCTAATACCCTAGAGTCCTCTTTCACTCCTCACTCCTACTATATAGACAGATATCATGCCCACACATAGTAGATGTATTTACCAACTCCCAGTAGATACTATGCCTTTTCTCAAAGGACTAGCATGGCACATGCATTGATTGTTATTCTCCTGTCTTTATATAAATGTAAATATATATTTGAGAGTGACAAAAAAATTAATGATACAGAACCATCACACATCAACAATGTAATATGTGCATCTACTCAATGTAATATGTGCATTTACTCAGATGTACATATATCTTTATTCCCCTACATCCCTTGGCAATTCTGACATCACTTAAGGTTTCTAATTCGTAATTCTCCTGTTTGTATATAAGTATATCTTTGTGTGTTTGTAGATGTGTGTTTGTGTATCCTGATTCTTCGGCCTACTTGTATGAAATAAGTTGAAGGTTATTGGAACCTACGGAAAATAAGAAGGACTTCAGCGGTAGAAGTATATGCATATGGAAAGAGGGAAAGATAGACCAGTACTCAGATGAGAAGTAAGAAAGGAAAAAGTAGAAATGGTTGCTAAGATCGAAGAAGAGAAAGAAGATAGCCTCAAAGACAGGAAAACCCTTGCCACCCCCCTTCCCCAGGATCCCTACTTCGCTGGTACATGAGTGAGAAGCCAGAGGAGGTATGATGTTAAACGTCTCCTACAGAACGGACATTCTCACCTTCACGTTTGAAGCCACCGAAGAAAAAATCTTAGCAACAGCTATGGAACAGAAAATGGTGAAGAATCAGTTACGCTTGTTTGCGAGGGTTGTCTGAAAGGTGGGATGTGTGGTTAGTGTTAGACATGCTTGTACTTACACTACCCAGCCCTTCCAAAACTGATACAAACCCTCCCATTTACTTTATATCTCACAAAGGGTAAAAATTATGTATCGTGTTATCACAATTATGTAATGATTCATATAAAATTCCATTTTCTATTAATTTAATATTCCTTGATTCCTCTCCATGAAAAGCTTAGGCCAAATTAAGACCTAACTATATGCTGATGCTGGGATTCGAGACCATCGCTAACTAGAGCAGAGCGTGAAGGTGACTTAAATACTTATCAGGCACTAACAACCGAGTACTGGGAACACAGACTGTTCTGGATGTAATTGCACATATATCAAATTGGAATCCAACTGCTAAGGAGCATATTATGAAAACAGTAATAGGTGCTTCAGTCCTGACTCGATATGACAACAAAATTTATTGAGTTGATGACATAGTGTGAAACAGAAGCCCATGTAACCCATTTGAGACCATGAATAGTGATACGATCACTTATTGCTATTACTACAAGAAGCAGTATGGCCTTGATATCAATGACTTGCAGCCATCAAGTCTTCTGTGGCGCTGGCGGCAAACACCTGTCATTGTTGGTGACTCGGCCTTCTTACAGTCTTATAATAACGAACCTCCGATCTTTACATAGAAACAGGTGGATTGGTAGAAACGTTCTCACACTCCTGCACTCATACCTAAAATATAGGGCGTTCAAGATGGTTGAAGGCCAAGTGTTTCTAGAATTTACACCAAAATTCTTGAGGCATTACACCGTGTACAAATGACAACTCCACTGTTGCACTGACCTTTTATACCTTGTGTACATGATACTACACCATCTGTATATGTGGATATCACTGTCCCATGACTTTTATCACCTCAGTCTACACAAAAATTTCAAAACATTATCTAGGTTGACTTTCACTTGGACTCATTGTCTGGGTTGTTATTTTTAATGTGCTGATTTTATGATATATGTACTGTTTATGGAAGTGCTGCTAATCAAAACATACGGATAACTGAAATTTTTACTGCAGTACAGTGGCACAAATATTATGTGAGCTTATGGGCTCAGTGATACCCCTCATAATAGACTGACATTCCAACTTTTCAGTAACATAGTTCATATTCTATGAAACTGATTAACTTAGAAGATAATTGACAGTAAACTCCAGAAGTAGTTACATTTTTAATTGTAGATCGTGCCTCTGTGATATTTAGATTCCAGCTTGTAACATCATATTTCTGTTGTTCAAATTTTTATGCCAATGATGTAGCACTTTGTTAATATATTCAGCTATTACTTAAGATTTTTGCATAATTTACAATAATTTTTAGTATGATGCCAGTACCTGTAAATAGGCTATTTTGAATGTGGATGCATAAAATGGCTTCATAAATTTTTCTTGTAGCTGTGGTCCATGGTCTAGGGTTAGTGTTTTTGACTAGTAATAAAAAACATGCTGGGTCTCAGGTTTGATCCTAGCGAGGCCTAAATTTTGAACAAAAATCATCAGCAATTCTGGCTGAAGACTTCACCCTCCTTCTGCTAGCAGCCTTTTAAAGGAGGACGGAGGAGCAGACTCAGGTTCAGGGTACTCTCTTACCCTTGAGATGGGGAACTGCTCCTAAAAGGTGGAAGAATCAGCACTGAATGATGACATGAGGATGCAGAATGCAAGGGAAACCACTGCAATAAGAACACATAAGATATATCCAAAAGACACATGGCTAGTAATTGAAAAAAGTGTTACGATGATCTCTCCATTGGCAGAAGATTCCAGATGACTCCATCATTCAGGTTTCTGTGTGGGATTGCCAAGGGGGAGGTGACCATGAGAAAGAGATGGAGTAACCAATGAAAGGGTAATACTCTATGAGTTCCAGCATGGGATGAATGAGGTAGGGAAGCTAAAAAGATCTGAAAAGGGAGATGCTAAAGCTCAATCTACATATGGTGGATAACAGTGAAGTGAAATGGAAAGAAGATAAAAGATTTCTGATCAAACAATTATACGGTAATATCTAAAACTGCAGAAAATGCTATAACGGGAGTAGGTTTTGTTATAAATGTGAAGGTAGGGCAGAGAATGAGTTGTTATGAACAGTTCAATGATAGGATTGTTCTCATCAGAATTGCTGAGGTATACACAATGACATCGCAAGCATAAGATGAAGAGGTATAGAAAGTATATGAGAATACTGAATGAGCAATTCAGTCCATAAATAGGGATGAAAATCTAATAATCACAGGGGATTGGAATGTTGTTGTAGGGGGAGAAGTAGAAGAAAGGGATGTAGTAGAAGATGGGTTTGGTACTGGAAATGAGAGAGGAGAAAGACTAATTGATTTTGGAAATAAATTTCAGCTAGTAATAATGAATAGTCCATACAATAATCACAAGAAGAGGATGTATACTAATGGCTACTACTGAATAACTGCTCTTCCTGACAGCATACCATATATATTAGTCATGTCTTCATCTGTGGTTACTCATACTTTGTACTTGAGCTATGCATGGCTCTGTTTAAAAAGAATAGCTTGATGTAGTCATAGAGTCAAGTGTGCACTCTGCTTTCATGCCTCACAGCTAACTCACTGCAAATAATAATTTGTAGTTGTGATCCTACAATCAAATAGTCTATGCATTGGCTAGAATTGAGAATTAATAAAATTCACAGAAATATAAAACAAAAGATAAATGAATATTTTATCCTCAGCTCTGAAATAGAAGTGGAAAAAGTTAGAATCCTAAACTGGCGCACATACAGAACTCTCAAAATATAAAGTACCTTCAAAAGTTAGAGTACTGCAGTGGCCATTCACCACCCAAAACCATTTCACCATAGGTCTGCGTCCTTCCAGAACTTGACATAAAGTGTCCAGAATCACCACCTTGAGCTCTTCACACAAGAAAGCTCAGTCTCCACTTGACTCCCATAGTGTTCCACTACTGTCTGTTTTTCAATTAGCTGAAGGCCATCCCCACCAAAAATACATCATACTTAAGCTCTACAGACATGATTTGACTCAGACTAAACTAATATATTACAACAAAATTTAAATAAAGAAATGTCATAAACATTCAGTTACACTCAGGTCATTTACAATACATATAAGTAATAGTTGATTAATAAATAAATAAGCCAGCACTTTTCCACAAGTGTGCTCATGATAAATGACAAGAGAGTGTCAATAAATATTGTGTAAATGATTATTTTTGTTTTCTTGAGAGAGACATCTTTTGGATCTCTGCTAGCACATGTGACTGACCACTTTTAAATTAGCGCAGTTTTTAATAGCACTTGCAATCAACATTTAAATAAAGTTGCTGGCAAAATAGTAAACTGTTCATTAAATCAAAACACAAGTAGACAAAATATGATGTACTGATGCTGTGTTCATTTGCTGTGTAAATGTGGAGAATATGACGTTCTGACAAACATGTGTGGAATGAGAAAGATTTGAAAAAAATAATAAATCACAAAATGGAAAAGATACAGATACATAGCTTTCAGAGACTGAAAAGTCTCAAGTTGGCTTGGGATGTGTGGTGGTTTGTGAATGTCACCTCATGCACAAAAAACTTACATAGGTTGCCACTTGAACATTCCTTTTATATACAATGAATGTTGCTTGCTGAATATTCGGTCACCATTAATAAATTATTAATCAGGGTCCTGCTAGTCCCTGTGCCTTCTTCCTCCAACTTGTCTCATACTTTGCCTCCCTACAGGTTGCAGTTAAAGATGCTGACAATTAACTTCTTGTTCTCATTCACTCCACCACGTAAATAAGAAGTGGGATGCAAGTCACCTTCTTATACTATCTTCAAAATTACAACTCAGTACATGATAAATGAGGACAGCTACCAACTCATATACTGCCTCTCTGTACTACATATGTAACAGATCTGATATTCAACTTGACAATTAACAATTACAATACATTTATTATCTTTGATGTTATGCATTCTTCGAATTCATGCAGCTGTTTCTTCTGCACTACCTGCTCCATGGAACTCTTATCTCCACCTCGTCATCCAACTGCTACCCACTTCCATACACCACACTGGATTGTTAGCTCTGGTATCAGCATCTACAATTTAAAACACCTCCCAACAGTGGGTTGCAACCACTTATTGACTCCTCTTTGTCACAAACATCTTTTCTGTGACATATGAATTTAAGGATGTGATACTTCTTATTCAAGGAAAGGGATGTATCACTACGAGATGATAGCTTTAGGGCAATGCTGTCATCTGAGATAGCATGTGTTGAAATTGCATGAAGCATTTGAAAGTTGTTAATCGAGAAGTTCATTGTGAAAATTTTTATCCACTGTGAAATATTAACTTCTGTAGTTTTACAGATATTGAAATGCTGTTGTGTCATTGGATGCGCCACATTTTTCTGAGATGACAGATGTATTCAGATATGCATTAATATTTGATTGTAAATTATTACAGACTCTCCAAGAGCCATAAGAAGCCATATTTCAGCTTGTCTAACTCTCTGTCATCTTGGAGCCCCTCTTAAGCATTAAAATTCCCCATACCAGGATTTTCCCATTCCCATTCTCACTGTCTGTCTTTGTACTTGGACTTGCCCTTACCGGTCACCTAGCTAGAAGTGCCGCAGTGCCCCCTGAGCCCTGGACCCATTAGGGTTCAGCAATATTGCAAGTACACCTTACCTCACAGAAATTCAGGATGGCCAATTAGCTCACCTAAATATGCGTAGTGTTACAGGACATTGGAAGATTCCAGCTGGATTACATCATGGTCAGACAAAGATGCCAGAATCAGATATTAGACTTTAAGTCATACCCCGAAGCATATATAGACCCAGATCACAATTTAGTAATGTTGAATAGTAGACTAAGGTTTAATATAATTGTACGGAAGAATCATTGTGACTGTAAGTGGGATACTGAAGTACTGAGAAAGTCTGAGACATGTTTGAATTTGACTAAAGATGTGGATGTTGTTGTAAGGAATACCATAACAGTTGAAGAGGAGAGGACATGTCTAGAAAGAGTGATCCCAGATGTTGGAAAGACAAACATAAGAACTAGGAAGGTAACTGCAAAGAAACCTTGGGTAACTGAAGAAATACTTCAATTGAACTATGAAAGAAAGAAATATAAAAATTTCCAGGGAAAGACAGGAAGACAGTAATATAAATCACTTAGGAATGGAGTAAATAGGAAGTGCAGGTAAGCCAAGATAAAATGGTTGCAGGAAAAATGTGAAGAAATCAAAAATAAAATGATTGTTGGAAGTATGAAGTCAGCATATAGAAAATTCAAAACAACCTTCAGTAAAATTAAAAGCAAGGGCAGCCATTAAGGGTATGGTGGGAACTCCACTGTTAAACACAGAGTGGATACGTAGAAAGAGTACACTGCAGGGCTGTATGAGGGGGAGGAATTGTCTGATGATGTGATAGAAGACAAAACTGGAGTCATTGTAGAAGAGATAAGAAATCTAATATTAGGGTCAGAATTTAACAGACCTTTGGAAGACTTTAGATCAAATAAAGCAGAAGGGATAGATTACATTTCATCAGAATTTCTAAGGTCATTGGGAGAAGTGGCAATGAAATGACTATTCAAGTTGATGTGTAGAATCTATGAGACTGGAGATGTACCATAAAACTTTCAGAAAACATCAGCCACATGATTTTGAAGAGAGCAAGAGCTGATAAGTGTGATAATTTTCACACAATCAGCTTAAAAGCTCCTGCATCCAAGTTGCTGACAAGGATATTATACAGAAGAATGGAAAAGAAAATTGAGGATGTGTTAGATGATGATCAGTTTGGCTTTAGGAAAGATAAAAGCACCAGAGAGGCACCCTCTGACATTGTGCATGATGATGGAATCCTCAAGAATGAAGAAAACTCAAGTCACATTCTTAGGATTTGTTGACCTGGAAAAAGCATTTGACAAAGTAAAGTGTTGCAAGATGTTAAAAATTTTGAGAAAAACTGGAGGAAGCTATTGGTAAACCCAGATAATATACAAACAATGGAAAATCCAGGATTGAATGTAACAATGTTATGAATAGGATAGTTGCTTCTCACCATATAGTGGAGATGCTGAGCCGCAGATAGGCACAACAATAAGACTCTCACAAAATGGGCTTTCGGCCAACAAGGCCTTTGTCAAAAATATGCAACAGACACCCCCCCCCCCCCACACACACACACACAACCTGTACAATATGTTGTACAAGAACCAAGGATGAAAAAATAAGATCCAAAGACTGAGAATGAAGTGCTTGGGTTAAAAAGGCTGTGAGAAAAGGATGCAGCCTTCAGTCCCTATTGTTCAGTCAATACATCAAAGAAGTTATGGTGGAAATAAAAGGAAGACTCAAGAATGGGATTAAAATTCAGGATAAAAGAATATTAATGATAAGATTTGCTGATGACATTCTTATTCTCAGTAAAGGTCATGAATTATTGCAGACCCTGTTGAATGGAATGAACAGTCTAATGAGTACAGAATATTGACTCAGAGTAAACCAAAGAAAGACGAAAGTTACAATAAACAGTAGAAATGAGAATAGTGAGAAACTTAACATCAAAATTAGTGATCACAGAGTAGATGAAGATTGATAGCTTGGATGCAAAATAACACATGGCAGATGAGACAAAGATGACAAAAAAAGCAGACTAGATCAGGCAAAAAGGGCATTCCTGACCAAGAGAAGTGTATTAGTATCAAATGTAGACATAATTATGAGTAAATAATTTCTTGGAATGTACATTTGGAGCATAGCATAGCATAGCATGGTAGTGAATCATGGACTATGGGAAAAGCAGAACAGAAGAGAATTCATGCATTTGAGATGTCATGCTACAGAAGAGTGTTGAAAATTAGGTGGACTGATAAGGTATGAAATGAGGAAGTTCTTTACAGAATTGGCAAAGAAAGTAACATACGGAAAATGTGGATAAGAAGAAGGGAAAGAATGACAGGACATGTGTCAAAGACAGCAGGAAATAACATTCATGGCACTAAATGGAGTTGTAGTGAGTAAAAACTGTAGGGGAAGACAGATATTGGAATACATCCAACAAATAATTGATGATGTAGGTTGCAAGTGCAATTCTGAAATGAAGAGGTTGGCACAGGTGAGGAATTTTTGACAGGCCACATCAAACCAATCAAAAGACTAATGACTGATATTTTTTTTCTAATTTCCTAGGCCACCACATATCTCATAAACAAATTTGTGTTTGATACTTGTGGTCCATCATGAGTAGCAAAATCTAACCTAGTAGCTTTTCAAATGATTGTTTAGTTTCCAAAATAACAATTTGTTTGTAGGCCAGTCTTTAAATGGTCAGATGTCATCCAAAATAGTCCTGGTTGAGTGACCAAACAAGCAACACCTATATTAAGTCTGCTCCTGGTAATAATTATGTGTAACCAGTCTGCAAAAATACACATATTGTTATCCACAAATCTCAGTAATGTCGGTGTCTAAGAACTTACAAGTGCTTTCTTTAATTCAGGTTTGTGAATATTTTGACTAAATTGTGTTGTGGTTGGTAGGAAGAGTGAACCATCATTGTCATTGCAATGACTGATTATCATGCATGGTGACTTTTGTTAAGGACTGAACTAAGTTAAATATTGCTGTGTAATTTTTTTATGCATTACTGTAAGACAGTATGTCTGTTGTGACAATAGAACAAATATAAACTGTGTTCAGTGCCACACTTAATCATTTTGTTTTGGTGATCTGTAAGAGTAACTTTTTAATCTTGGACAGTGCTTCTAAAAACTGTGCTTCAATAATTTTACAATTTATCTGATGAATGCTACCACTGGACCCTTGTCGTTTGTGAGAGCTAACCTGAATTATGTGCCATTTTTCTTATGAAATTAAGAAACTGATCATCATCCCAATAATAAGATATCAAGGATAATAAATTTAGAATATAAAGCAAACATTAAACAGTATTCAATATTTTCTGCTTTACAACTGCAGACTGTCATGCCACCAAAAAAGAAGGGAAGAAGAGAGAATGAAAATCAGGTTTGTCATCTTACAAATAGATTGAGTAATCTTGCCAAATCACTAAACAAGTGCAACTGTGCTAATCCCAGTTGCAGTGGCACATTCCCCTCCTGGGAATATTTGCATTTACATCCCCCATATTTTGTAGTGTATGGTCCATGCTGTAGGAACTACACACACAAATTAGTATGCACACTGAGTAAAAATCGCTTTAGTGCAAAAATATTTTAGAAGTAGAAGTTCCATACACAGTCTGAGTAAAATGTCAGGTCAAATCTGATTATTTACAGGGAATCAAGAACTCAAACATGAGAGTCAAGTTAACATGAGAACACACCATAACAGAATGAGGCTGAATGCTCTCTGCTCCAGGATTATATCAGGCAGATTACCCATTAGTCTGTCAAGGAGGTGCTGTCTGTTGGCTGCATGTGCCAAATCTCAATTTAATGTTACCTTCAATGTTTCATCATGCTGCTAGCTGGTGCCTGAACTTGTGCCACCAGGTACTGGTGCAGGGGAGTTGAATTGTGAATATTTGCACTGGCAGCTCACATCTTGTTATGGTAGTGGTTATGAAGGTGCCAGCATAATTTGACTGGTAATATAGTGTTACCCCAATCCTCTCTCCTTAGCAGGTTGACAATGAGGTGGAGCAATCCAGCATCTCTCCTCTGCAGTGTGGGACACTGCATGGTAGCCAGGAAGTCGAAGTCCATGTCTTTCTGAGCACCAGCGAAGATCACCCTCTGTGTGCAGGAAACACAAGTTCAACAATTAAATTAAAGATACAATATTATGAAAAGGAAAGTTGCTACTCACCATATAGCAGAGATGCTGAGTTGCAGATAGGCACAAAAAAGACTGCCTCAAATAATAGCTTTCAGCCAGTAAGGTCTTCATCAAAATTAGATGGCAAAGACGCTCATACACACTCATGCAAATGTAACTCACACACACATGACTGCAGTTTCAGGCAACTGAGGCAACATTACATTCCAACCTTGATTTTCCATTGTTTGAAATTAAAGATACAGTTAATCATACAGTTTTCCTTTTTTTACAGTTAGCCTTTTTGTTCATCTTGTATATTATTAAGCTGGAGGACAGTATTAATAATAAGCGCAGATTTTTGCAGGCGATGCAGCTGTCTATACAGAAAGGCTATCTGAAAAAAGCTAAACAAGCAATCTGTGCTTGTCAATATTAAAATAAACGGAAAAATTATCATTGTTATACAGCACAGATTTTAACCTTGACATCTACAGATTTTAATTAAGTATTTTTTACAAAAATCTACTTAATACAGTATGTGCATATATAATGTAACAAATGTATCAGACGCCACCTGTTGGCAATAGTTTTATAATTAATATAAATGACGTACATTCTGACAACCAATTTTATGTGGCACAGCATGTTAAGGTTGCTGTGTATGGACAGGTTACTCCTGTAACTGAAATTGCAGGTATGTTATGGTACATTTGATGTTGATTGGATAGGGATGAAAAAGGTTTGCTTTTGTGAAATAGTAAATAAGTATCATTAACGTTACAGATCTGAAGATGGTTCTAGAGGAACTGAAATTGGTCATGTGAATAAACATTTTTTGCAATCGAGACAGATTATAAATAACATTGGAAAAACCAGTGATTGCATTTATCCCATCAGATATTATGTCTGTTTTTGCAAAGTTATTAGATTCGGTGAACAGTGCAATGGAGTATCTGAGATGAGTCTTTCAAAATAACTTCAGTAAAATGGAAATGACACTCACATCTCCCAAGGAAGTAGCATCCATCATAAAATCCTTAAAATCTAAGTATTCTAGTGGGTATGATAACATATCAACAAAGTTAATCAAAGAGTGCTCATGTGAATTGAGTTATATTTTAAGTTATTTGTAATCAATCTCGTATCAGCAGAAAATTTCCAGACTGGCTAAAATATACTGAACCCTCTGTCAGGCACTTAAATGTGATTTGCAGAGTATCCATGCAGATGTAGATGTAGAAGTTAAACCTCTTTACAAGACGGGAGATAAAGAGATACCATCAAACTATCAACCAATTTCACTTTTGCCAGCTTTCTCAAAAATATTTGAAAAGGTTGTGTTCAAGCATCTCCTTAAGAATCTGACTGCAAATAATATACTGTCCAAGTCACAATGTTGATTTCTTAATGGTTGTGATATAGAGAAAGCTATTTACACTTACAGTGAGAATGTACTAAATTCATTAGATAATAAATTAGAGGCTACTGGCATTTTCTGTGACCTGTCAAATGCCTTTGTGTGACCCACAGCATTCTCTTAAGTAAATTAGAATATTGTGGTGTTACTGGCAATGCTGTGAAATGGTTTGAGTCTTAACTATCTAACAGGAAACAAAGTGTGTCGTTGCAAAATACCTGTGCAGTAAGCAGTCAGTCTTCATCTGATTGGGAATTAATTAAATGTTGTGTTCCTCGAGGTTCCATCTTGGGTCCTTGGCTTCTTCTTGTGTACATTAAAGACCTCTTGTCTGTTACACTGCCAGATGCTAAGTTTGTTTCATTTGCAGATGATACAAACACTGCAATAAGTAGCAAGTTAAGTGCAGATTTAGAAATAACTGCTAATCAAATTTTCACTGACATTAATAAATTGTTTAAAGCTAATTCACTGTCATTAAACTTTGAGAAGACTCACTATATGCAGTAGAACATGCAAGAGATTTCCTTCCAGTATATGCATATCATATGAAGACATGCATATCAAAGAAGTTGACAGTGTTAAATTTCTGGGATTACAACTCGATAATAAATTCAATTGGGATGGGCATACCACAGAATTGCTTAAGTGCCTAAAGAAGTCTGCATTTGCAGTGAGAATGATGTCAGATTTAGGAGATATAAATATAAAAAACTTGCAACTTTCCTTCTATTATGTCATATGGAACATATTCTGGGGTTATTCATCAAACCGAGCAAAAGTTCTTAGGATGCAAAAGTGTGTGATAAGAATCATTTGTGGTGTAAATTCAAGAACATAATGTAGAAACCTGTTGAAGAGACTTTGTATTCTAACCACTACTTCTCAGTATATTTTTTTCCTTAATGAAATTTGTTGCAAGTAATATAAGTTTATTTTCAACCAATAGCTCAATACATAGTATCAATACTAGGAATAAGAACAATCTACGTAAAGACCTAAAATCACTTACCTTGGTCCAAAAGGGAGTCCAATATTCAGGAACACACATTTTCAATAAATTGCCAGCAACCAAAAAACTTGGTTTCAGATAAATCACAATTTAAACAGAGTTTGAAAGACTTTTTGATAGGCAACTCCTGCTACTCTATAGATGAATATCTTAACAGAGACTGTTAAGCCAGCTTAAGTAAAAATGTCTGTTAGATTTCAGTTTTGACAGCACTTGGTCACAACAGTCAAGTTAGGTATTTTGTGTATGATAAATTTATTAATGGTGCATAACATTATTTCATTCTGACAGCGTGTTAATTCTGTAAATATTAGCTGTTCTAGTTTACCGCATTGTAATCACCTATTTCGACAATCTCCTGACACATGATCAGGGTAGTAAGTCTTATATTCAAGTGTTTTATGTTTTTATGTTATACTTTCTGACAAGTTCCACACCCATGAGGATCATTTCATTTTTTGGGTCTATGGAACAAACACTGAATCAAATCTAATCTACTCCTAATTGTGGAAGAAACAGATGCCAAGCTGAGATTCATTGCAAGAATCAGAAGGGAATATAATACATCCACAAAAGATTTGCCAGCAGCTTACAAAAAGCTTATTCAACCAATTCTTGAGCAGTACTTACCAGCCTGGGGCTGTTATCAAGCATAATCAGCAGAGCAGATAGAGAACATCCAAAGAAGAATGGCACATTTTTGATAGGTTTGTTTACTAAGTACAAGAGCATTATACTGAGGCTCACCAAACTTCAGGGCCAGACATAAGATGTGTTGTGCTTCACAGATAGATTTACTGCTAAAATTCCAAGAAGAGTCAGGAAATAAACACTTCTCTTCTTTTGATAGGAAAACTACAGACGTTCAGATGCTTGCCAACTATTGTTCCTCTTGTGCACCATTCACAACTGGAACAGCAAATTAGTGATACCGTAAGTCTCCTCACTACGTTCCAAATAGTGTCCTACAGTACGTAGATGTAAATGAAGGTTTTTAATTTTTTAATTAATCCCTTTGCTTGTTATATATCACAGGAGATAGTTCTTCACATACGGATATACCACATAGTCTACGTCCATTTGGAGCTTACTCACAGCTTTTGTGGGTACCAGTATGTAGTTATCTTCCTTACTTTGACCTTGTACAGGTCTCACACAGCTTGCACTGATGTAACTTAAGCTAATGACCATTTGTTTAAAAGTTATAAGAATGTAGCAGTGCACTATTGTGTCATCATATTACTTCAGTGTCAATCTCTGAAGAACAGGAATGGAAAAGAGTATGTCTGTGGGTTTGTGGAATACATCATCATCTTTATGCATTAAGACTTTTGACCCATTGCAAACTTCACAGGTGATTTGGAATTTGTCCATGATTTCAAATTCATCTGGCTGGGTTACATGTGCTGTGCAAGTTGTATAATATACAATTTGCTGAATTTTTAAAGAGGCAGCTGCATTGGCCTCTACTTCCCTTTGAAAGATGAAATTCCCACTACAATGAATATAAATGCATAAAAATATATAACAATTTCCCCAGTTTTCAGAAGGAAATGTTACTTCTGCAAGGTGGGATGGGGGTGGGGGGGGGGGGGCAGGGGGAAGGAGGAGGAATGATTTTTAACCTCTTAGTTAAAGACTTCATTTTCTCCATACTCACTTCTTGCTGGAAGGAAATGCAACTCTGCAACTTTTACTTTTCTTGAACAATTTTGCAGATTTTTTTATTTGTGCTCCATATACTGTCCACAAACATAAACATTATTCTTTAGCTAACATGAAACATCAAGCTAGAATGCCCGATACAAAACTTCTGCATAAAAGTTTATGCAAGGAGTGATAGAATGACATTTCATTAACAGTTCATTTGTTGAGTTCGATCATAACTTTTGTCAGCACTATACACAGGGTATTTGTTTCAACTTGAGACAATTAACTATCTCCAGAATGATGCATCATATGAAAAAAAAATTCTAGGGGAAAAGTTAATATTACTAAAGAAGACATCTGACAATATTATGAAAAGGATAGATTGGTACTCACCATATCGCAGACAGGCACAACAAGAAGACTGCTAAAAATGTAACATTTGGCTAAAAGGCCTTCTTCTGAATTAGATAACACACACACACACACACGAGACCACTGTCTCTACCTGCCAGGACCAGACTGCGAGCTTCAGTGCATGATGGGAGAAGCAGTTTGGATCTTCTCTATCTGCTCTACTGATTATGCTTGATAACAGCCCCAGGCTAGTAATTACTGCTCAAGAATTGGTTGAATAAGCTTTTTGTAAGCTACTGGTAACTCTTTTGTGGCTGTATTACATTTCCTTTTGATTCTTGCAATGAGTTTCAGCTTGGCATCTGTTTTTGCTACAATTACAGCTTTATGTGGTTGTCCCATTTTAGGTCACCCCTGAAATATACTTGCTGATATTTTGCACTTGCTACTATTTCAGTTTGCTTATAAATAAAATCACAAAATCAAACAATAATAATTATTTCCACCTATTTACAGGCAATGTATTAAATTTAATTATGTTGGTGGTCAACTGCCAGAGATGGACTAGATCTGACTAAAAGTATGATTCGGCGCCAGTTATGTCAGTTTCATCAGATAATGTAATGATATCAACATTATTGATGAAATCAACATTATTGTACATTAAATTGCATGTTAAAGAGGTGGAGGTTATTTGAATAGATAATGTAATTGACTTGCATGTAATAGTAATAATTTACAGTAAAAGTTATTTATGTTAGGACTGGGAATTTGCCTACTGTAAAACAAAGTCAGTAGAATTATTTAGGAATAAAGGAGGTGACTCACTGAAAGGCATTGCATTGTCGATAGGTACACAAAGAAAAGGTACTGAGCTTTGCTATCTATCGGAATGAACTTTCTTTTTCTAGCTTCTAGGAAATACACACACACACACACACACACACACACACACACACACACACACACACACACACACACACACACTAGTGGGTGGAGGTGCGGGGGGGGGGGGGGTCAGTGAGTTACCTTAGGTTTAGTCCAGAAGCTGATGGGAGCAAAGGAGGTGCTGTAAGGATTGCTCCCATCTGCGCAGCTCAGAAAAGCTGGTGGTAGTGGGGAGGATACAGATGGCACAGGTTGTGAAGCAAAAATTGTAACTCACATGTTGTGCTCCACTGCATGTTGTGTCACTGGGTGGTCCACCTTGATTTTGGCAACAGTTTGGTGGCGGCCATTCATTCTAGTTGACAGCTGGTTTTTTGTCATACTAAAGTAAAATGCTCTGCATGGTGCTGGGTGGGTGGATTGAGCAGGTCTTGCATCTGGATCTTCCACAATGGTATGATCCATGTGGCAGGGGACTGGCAGTGGGATTGGCATAGGGGTGAACTAGGATGTTGCGGAGAATGGATGGGTAGTGGAACACCACTTTGGGAGGGGATGGCAGTATCTTGGGTACAATGTCCCTCATTTCAGGGCATGATGATAGATAATTAAAGTCCTGATGAAGGACATGGTTCAGTCATTCCTGACCCAGATGGTTTTGGGTAGCAAGGGGGGGGGGGGGGCGGAGGCACTTCTTTTTGGTTGGTTCTTGGGATGGATGTGGGGATCAGGTGTGTGTGTGTGTGTGTGTGTGGGAATGTGGCATGGAAGATCTGTTTGTGTATTAGGTCTGGAGGGTATTGCCTGTCTGCAAAGGCCTTTGTGAGGCCTTCAGCGTACTGGATGAAGGAGTTCTCATCACTACAGATGCGTCTGCCAAGGGTGGCCAGACTGTATGGGAGGGAGTTTTTGGTACAGAAGGGGTGGCAGTTGTCAAAGAGCATGTAGTGTCAGTGATTGGTGGGTTTGATGTGGACCGAGGTGTGGATGGAACCATCTGAGAGGTGGTGATTGACATCTAGGAAGGTGGCACGATGGGTGGACGAGGAGCAGGTGAAATGGGTGGGAGAGAAGGTGTTGAGATTGTGGAGGAAGGAGGACAAGATGTATTGGCCTTCAGTCCAGATTTTAAAGATGTCATCAATAAACCTGAACCAGATCAGGCGTTTGGCGTTTTGGGAAACTAGGAATGTTTCCTACAGTTGGCTCATGAAGAGGTTGGCATAGAAAAGTACCATGCAGGTGCCCATGGCTGTGCACCAATTTGTTTGTGTACATTCCCTCCAAAGGTGAAAGAGTTATGGGTTATGACGTAGTTGGTTAGGTGCATGAGGAATGAAGTGGTGGGTTTGGAATCTGCAGGGCATTGGGAGAGGTAGTGTTCAATTGCGGCAAGGCCATGGGCATGACAGATGTTGGTATATAAGGAGGGTGCAGGAAAAGTAACGAGTAGGGACTCGGGAGGTAAGGGGTAGGGGATGGTGCAGAACTGGTCCAGGAAGTGGTTGATATCTTTAATGTGAGAGGCTAGGTTCTGGGCAACTGGTTGCAGGTATATTCTTTTGGTGGGGGTACTGCAACCAGCCACAATGGGGCACCTAGGATTGTTAGGTTTGTGGATTTTGGGGAGCATGTAGAAGGTGGGTGTGCAGACTGTTGTTGGTGTGAGTGGGGAGATGGATTCAGAGGAGAGGTTCTGGGAAGGGCCTAAGGATTTCAGTAGGGATTGGAAATTATATTGGACTTCTGGGATGGGGTCATTTTGGCAAAGCTCGTAGATGGTGGTGTCGAACAACTGATGGAGGCCCTCTGCCAGGTAGTCAATCTGGTTTATCACAACAGTGGTGGAAACTCTGTCTGCCAGGAGGATGATCACGTTTTTAGATTGTGTAGAGCAGATCTTTCTTCTACTGAAAGGTTGTTGTTCTTGGGGAGGGACCTGGGGAAGGATGGTGAGGACAGGTTGGAAGTTAGGAATTCCTGGAAGGTGACCAGAGGATGGTTTGACAGAAGTGTCGGAGGGTCACAGTTGAATGGTGTATGAACTGGGACAGGCAGGGTTTGATGTTAAGATTGGATTGGCTTTGGTTGAAGGGGTTGGTGGCAAGGAAGTGTTTACACTGTAGGGAGTGGGAGAAGAAAAGCAGGTCTTTCACAAGTCCAACATGGTTAAACCTGAGAGTAGGGCTGAACGTGAGGCCTTTGAATAGGACTGAAACTTTTGTGGGGCTGAGAATTTTGGTGGAGAAGTTAACAACAGTGTTCTGGGATTGTTTTCTTTCTGGATTTCATGGGATGTTGGTAGGGGGGTTTTGGAGGATCTGGTAGATTGAAAAGGTCTAGGCAGGGTCTGAGTGCTATGAGGGTTTGATGAGGAAGGAGGAACACTGCAACAAAAAATCCCTCCCATACAGCCTGATCACCCACAGCAGATGCATTTACAGTGATGAGAACTCCCTCGGTCAGTATGCTGAAGGACTCACAAAGGCCTTTGCAGACAGGCAATACCCTCCAGATCTAATAAACAAACAGAGCTCCTGTGCCATATCCCCCCACACACACCTGATCTTCACATCCATCACGAGAACCAACCAAAAAGAAGTGCTCCCTTTGTCACCCAATACCACCCGGGACTGGAACAACTGAACACTTCCTTCATCAGGGCTTTGATTATCTATCATCATGCCCTGAAATGAGTGACATCATACCCAACATACTTCCATCCCCTCCCAAAATGGTGTTCTGACACCCACCCAACCTCCACAACATCCTAGTCCACCCATATGCCACTCCCATCCCCAGTCCCTTGCCACAGGTTTCATACCCTTGCGGAAGACCCAGATGCAAGACCTGCCCAATCCACCCGCTGAGCACCACCTACTCGAATCCCATCACAGGCTTACCCTACCCCATCAGAGGCTGGACCACTTGCAACAGCAGCCATGTTGTATACCAGCTCTGCTGCAACCACAGCACAGCATATTACATTGGTAAGACAACCAACCAGCTGTCAACTAGAATGAATGGCTGCCATTAAGCTGTTGCCATAAATAAGGTGGACCACCCAGTGGTGCAACATGCAGCACAGCAGAAAAGGCGAGACGTCAGTAGCTGCTTCACAACCTGTGCCATCTGGAGCCTCCCCACCACCACCATCTTTTCTTAGCTGCGCAGATGGGAGCTATCCTTGCAGCACCGCCTACGTTCCCGTAATCTCCCTGACCTAAACCAAAGGTAACTTGCTGTCCCCTCATCCAAATGTGTGTGTGTGTGTGTGTGTGTGTGTGTGTGTGTGTGTGCACCATCCCCCATCCCAGTACCCTCACCCCAATTTGTGTCACCAGGAAAGATCTGGCAGTCAACTGAGCACAATGTAGGAAGACAGGTGTGTGCATGTGAGTGAGTGCATATGTGTGTTGTGAGGATGTTTTTCCTACAGGCTTGATAAAGGAAGTTCATTCCAATAGATAGCAAAGCTTTGTACCTTCTGTCTGAGTACCTATCGAGGGGCACAGCACCTCTGCCTTTTGGTGCGTCATCTCCTTTATTCCTAAGTAATTCGTATTTCTCAATCAGAACTTTCCATACATTATTATACCACAAAGTAACTATAAATATAGGGCTGCAACCCTTCTTTCCATCAGTCCCTATACCAATTCCAAACTGAACAATCCATTGCCCTCACCCACCTAATCCTTCACCTACACATCAACTCAGCCAATGAACACACCCGTCAACTCCTATCCTTAATAAAAGTCCTCAATCTTTCCTCTCCCACATCCACACCGGCTGTTCAGAGCATCCTCCTACAGGCCAACTGCAAATTAGAACAGCATGCCACCCTCCACCTTAAAAAACTATCCAATCTCCTGGTTTCCCACCTCTGGAAAGGCAACTCACTCACCCTTCACAACCTTTCCAGCAAACCTCAACCTCCTCTCATTGCACACAAACCCAGTCTCTCCCATCTACTCAATCTCCCACTTCCAGCTCCACTTCCTCCAAAACCTCAAAATTCCAATCAACACAATCTGGAACCACAACACCCTAATTCAGTAGTTAACCTTTCCTCCAAACCTCTCTCCCAATCTGAAACCTCTCTCCTATCCAAAGGGCTCACCTTCAGCCCCACTCCCAGATTCAACCAAACAGCCCTCGTCAAAGATTTACTGTCCTACACTCGTACTCTCTGCTGGAAATATCACTTTGCCACGAAGAAAAATGATCCTAATCCTACTCCTAATGATCCAACTCCCCAAGACACTATCCAAATTGAACCCTGCCTGGAACAGTTCCGTCCTCCATCACAGCGGGACCCACATCCTCTTCCTCAAAATCACCCCCTCCAAACCTTCCAGGAATTTCTGACTTCCAGCCTTGCCTCTCAATCCTTCATAATAAACCTTAATCCTACTCCCAACATCACCACTGCTGAAGCCCAAGCTATCCGTGATCTGAAGGCTGACCATTCCATCGTCATTCTTCCGGCGGACAAGGGTTCCACGACAGTGATACTTGATCGTCGGGAGTATGTGGCTGAGGGACTGCGTCAGCTTTCAGACAACACCACATACAAAGTTTGCCAAGGTAATCCCATTCCTGACGTCCAGGCGGAGCTTCAAGGAATCCTCAGAACCTTAGGCCCCCTACAAAACCTTTCACCTGACTCCATCAACCTCCTGACCCCACCAACACCCCGCACCCCTACCTTCTACCTTCTTCCTAAAATTCACAAACCCAATCATCCTGGCCGCCCTATTGTAGCTGGTTACCAAGCCCCCACAGAACGTATCTCTGCCTACGTAGATCAACACCTTCAACCCATTACATGCAGTCTCCCATCCTTCATCAAAGACACCAACCACTTTCTCGAATGCCTGGAATCCTTACCCAGTCTGTTACCCCTTGTAACCATTGATGCCACTTCCTTATACACAAATATTCCGCACGTCCAGGGCCTCGCTGCGATGGAGCACTTCCTTTCACGCCAATCACCTGCCACCCTACCTAAAACCTCTTTCCTCATTACCTTAGCCAGCTTCATCCTGACCCACAACGTCTTCACTTTTGAAGGCCAGACATACCAACAATTAAAGGGAACAGCCATGGGTACCAGGATGGCCCCCTTGTACGCGAACCTATTCATGGGTCGCTTAGAGGAAGCTTTCTTGGTTACCCAGGCCTGCAAACCCAAAGTTTGGTACAGATTTATTGATGACATCTTCATGATCTGGACTCACAGTGAAGAACAACTCCAGAATTTCCTCTCCAACCTCAACTCCTTTGGTTCCATCAGATTCACCTGGTCCTACTCTAAATCCCATGCCACTTTCCTTGACGTTGACCTCCATCTGTCCAATGGCCAGCTTCACACGTCCGTCCACATCAAACCCTCCAACAAGCAACAGTACCTCCATTATGACAACTGTCACCCATTCCACATCAAACGGTCCCTTGTCTACAGCCTAGGTCTTCGTGGCAAACGAATCTGCTCCAGTCCGGAATCCCTGAACCATTACACCAACAACCTGAAAACAGCTTTCGCATCCCGCAACTACCCTCCCGACCCGGTACAGAAGCAAATAACCAGAGCCACTTCCTCATCCCTTCAAACCCAGAACCTCCCACAGAAGAACCTCAAAAGTGCCCCACTTGTGACAGGATACTTTCTGGGACTGGATCAGACTCTGAATGTGGCTCTCCAGCAGGGATACGACTTCCTCAAATCCTGCCCTGAAATGAGATCCATCCTTCATGAAATCCTCCCCACTCCACCAAGAGTGTCTTTCCGCCGTCCACCTAACCTTTGTAACCTCTTAGTTCATCCCTATGAAATCCGCAAACCACCTTCCCTACCCTCTGGCTCCTACCCTTGTAACTGCCCCCGGTGTAAAACCTGTCCCATGCACCCTCCCACCACCACCTACTCCAGTCCTGTAACCCGGAAGGTGTACACGATCAACGTGTGAAAGCACCCAAGTGATTTACCAACTAACCTGCCTACACTGTGAAGCTTTCTATGTGGGAATGACAAGCAACAAACTGTCCATTCGCATGAATGGACACAGGCAGACAGTGTTTGTTGGTAATAAGGATCACCCTGTGGCTAAACATGCCTTGGTGCACGGCCAGCACATTTTGGCACAATATTAAACCGTCCAGGTTATCTGGATACTTCCCACTAACACCAACCTGTCAGAACTCCGGAGATGGGAACTTGCCCTTCAGTATATCCTCTCTTCTTGTTATCCGCCAGGCCTCAACCTCCACTAATTTCAAGTTGCCGCCACTCATACCTCACCTGTCTTTCAACAACATCTTTGCCTCTTTACTTCCGCCTCGACTGACATCTCTGCCCAAACTCTTTGCCTTTACAAATGTCTGCTTGTGTCTGTGTATGTGCGGATGGATATGTGTGTGTGTGCGAGTGTATACCTGTCCTTTTTTCCCCCTAAGGTAAGTCTTTCTGCTCCCGGGATTGGAATGACTCCTTACCCTCTCCCTCAAAACCCACATCCTTTCGTCTTTCCCTCTCCTTCCCTCTTTCCTGATGAAGCAACCGTTTGTTGCGAAAGCTTGAATTTTGTGTGTATGTTTGTGTGTCTATCGACCTGACAGCGCTTTTGTTTGGTAAGTCTCATCATCTTTGTTTTTAGATATAGAAATGTCTATGCTGATAAGATAAATGACATACATTATTGTATAAAGATTAATTTTGTAGTACTGGCATGGGTCATTATGGTACCATGTCATGTTTCATGTAACTAAAGGCAATAAATATTAGAGGGGTGAATGCTGCACCAAGCATGAATCCTGTGCAGCTCCATATGAATTTTGATACAGTTTTCTGGTTTCCTATAGAAACAGCACCATCCAGAGACAGCAAGACAGCCTAACTGAGATTTCAGTGTTATCCACCAGGGTCTTGTATCATTCCTTTTGCATACTCTTGAAATTAATTTCACATTTGATGGTCTCCCACCCACTTTCCCAATTAAGAACAATGTGTTGTGTTCTGCCTGCTACCAAGTCATGAAACCAGTCCAAAGATGGTCAAATATCCCAAAAGTGCATTTTCATTCTTTGTTGGTGATGGTACAGAACTGTACCAAATGATTTCCACAAGTGAAAGATCATAGCATCAACTTGGACTCTGTTATCTAGTGCCCTCTACATCACTGTGCTGTAAATTGCTTCTGTCTGCTACAGTAATCACAGTATATCTACATCTACATCTGCACTCTGCAAACCATTTTAAAGTGTATGAAAGAGAGTGCTTCACATTGTACCACATAATAAGCATTATTCTCATACCTTTCACTTATGCTTGTCTTCATGGAAGCAGTACATAAGGGGTCGTAGTATTTTCCTAGATTCTTCACTTAATACCTTTGTGAAATAGCTGGTGATTTTCTTCAAACTTCTACCTATCCAGATTTTGTAGCAATTCTGTGAAGCCCTCCTATAAGTCAAACTAAGCTTATACCAATCCAGATTTTGTAGCAATTCTGTGATGCCCTCCCACAAGTCAAACAAACATGTTGCCATTCATTTATTCATGCTGCCTTTCTTTGTACACATTAAATATTCCTGTCATATCCATGTGTCTGGTATAGGTCTCTCACATTTGAGCAATGTACTAGGATGGGTCACACAAGAATTTCTGTTTCAGTCAATTATGCAGGTGTTTCTCTGTGAACTGGCTGCATTTTCTCATTATCCTACCATTTAACCGAAGTCGGACATCCATGTTTCCTGTAACTGAGCCTTTCTAGTACTTCCATTTCATATTCCCACAAAGTGTTATCCTCCAGTATTTCTATGAGTTGACTACTTCCAGCTGTGACTCATTCACACTGTAGTTATAGGATACTGCATTTTTATGTTTAATGAAATGCACAGTTTCACATTTCTGAATACTTAAAACAAGGTGTGAATCTTTGGAACACTTTGAAATCTTATCAAGATATGACTGAACGTTTGTTCAGCTTTTTTCAGATAGTTTTCTTTACAGACAACTTCATCATATGCAAAAGTCAGATGTTAATATTAATATTGTCTGCCAGCTCATTAATATATAAGGTGAACAAGGTTCCCAACATATTTCCCTGGTACACCTCTGAAGTTACCTCTGCTTCTGGTGATGACTCTCAACCATCAATGGTAGGAAGAATGCAGTAGGCCTGGGCCAGGGAAATGTGTTGGGACATTTTTGTTCATGTTATATATTCATGTAGAGGATGCCAGACAGACATGGAATATTAGGGATTTAGTTTAAAAACTACCAGCCACATCTTTCAAACACTTTTCCAACTTCATTCCATATGTCTTTACCATGCATATGTGGCCAAGTAGCCTGCCTTTCAAAATCAAGGCAGTTCTAATCAGTTACAGCTGCTGACAAGGGATCCTTCTGGTCCCTGCTAAATTTGCTGGCATATCCACACCATCAGTTCAGCCAATAGGAAGCATGGGAAACAAGTCACTTGCATTACTACTGGAAGGTCCTGTCCTGGAAACATAGTCACCTCACTCTCTTGTAATCCAGACTTCAGCCAGTGCTGGCATCTCTCTAAGTTTCCAAACTTCAGAACAAATGGCCTTACTGCTGTCCACCTTTGTCAATGCCTGTCAGGACTGGCCACCAACCACGTAGACGTGAACTCCCACCTCTCCTGCTTCCTATTCCTGCACGTGGGCCCAAATCCTAGACTGGCAGCCATCTAGTAACTTCTGGTCCCCAGAGCATGCCCTCATGTACTTTGTCATTGAAAATATAGATCCCAAGTTCAATGACTTTCTCTCTTTCATTACAAACGCCATCCCTTTCAGCACCCTCCCTCTCCCGTTCTTGCACCAGGTCACCTCCACATTCCAGGGGTGAGCCTGTGACAATTTGCTGTCAGAGCTTCAGATCACCTGCCATTTACCCCAAAGGGTGGCCATGTTTTTGGGTCGTGTCTATTATTGTGTGGCCAGTGAGAGAGAGAGAGAGAGAGAGAGAGAGAGAGAGAGAGAGAGAGAGTTGTTGCTGTACTTCACAACAAGCCTGGCTGCTGCATCCTGCCAGTCTCACTGCCAAGGATGCACTGCATCACAGCCCACTGTTTGGGACTGAGTCCATTGCACCATTCACACTACCTTGCTGCCAGCAGCAGTGTAGGCCAAGTCTCAAGGAGTCCACTATGCAGTACACTTGGGTGCTGCTTGCTCAGCGGCCACTGGCACAGCTTCCTAATTCCTGTGTGCTTGTGCTGCGCTTCGCTCTGGGACAGGAATAACACTCAATCAGTCTCTGTCAACACTCGCCTGTGATGGACCAAGTGCATGGACGCTGTATACGGTTTGTGTGGCTCCCCAGCTGCTTATGCCACCTGAAGGCAATGCCCACCAGCTCCACATCAACCACCCACTGCCTGGCTGCTGTACTACCCAAGTGCGCAGTTGGAGCCATGCCACACCCAGCAGAGCCTGCCGTCCGAGATGTTTGCACTGCAGACTATGCTGCTGCTGCCGCCTGGCCATGCAATCCACCTTTTGCTACACCACGCATCTTTCAGCCAGCCTCCTGCTGCCATCTCTGTGGGAATTCTGCTGTCAATGCTAGGAAGCCCCTTGCTGCCATTTCCACGAAGATGCTATCCTGGACACTGGAACATCTTATAGCTAGTCACCTTTGCCATCCATGCCACTGCCACAGGGGCATTGATGCATACAGCCCTTGGCCACTTGCACCTACCACCACTCTGTCTTCTACCACTGCTAAATTTCATGCATTGGGACATGATGAGTGTATTGTATGTGATGCTATGTAGTAAGGCATTCCAGCCATTTGTTCAGTGGGGAATGTTGAGAGCACATAGGAACTCTCAAACCATGAAATTATAGTTTTAAATGAACAAGTACTGTGCTGCTGAACATTTATAGAAGCCACCTTTCATTTCACATGCCATTATTTTGTACCTCAGTGTTGCTGTTTGTATGGTTCTTCCCCTCAATACTTAGAAGTACATTGTATTGAATTGAGTCACGATAGGTACAACAAAAAGATTCACACAATTATAGCTTTCGGCCATTAAGGCCTTTGTCAGCAATAGACATGTATACACAAACGTACACAAATGCAACTTGCACACGTCTGCAGACTCAGATAACTGAGACTGCAGACTTGTGTGCAAGTTGCATTTGCATGAGAGAGAGAGAGAGAGAGAGAGAGAGAGAGAGAGAGTGCCTATTGCTGACAAAAGTCTTAATGGCCGAAAGCTATAATTGAGTGAATCTTTTTGTTGAAATCGCGACTCAGCATCTCTGCTATATGGTGAGTAGCAACTTTCCTTCTCTAATATTGTTACATTCCATCCTGGATTTTCCATTGTTTGATTGTATTGAGTTAAAATTTTCATGTTATCCAGTTACTACATTTTTGTTTAGAAGTGTGTCTACGTAGTCGGATGATTTGAACTTTATAATTGTTTTTAGATAAGCAATTCATACATATGGTGATTGAATGTTTAATGTCTCTGTAATTTAGACACATACTTCCATTGATAGTGTATGCTGTAATGGGTTTCTTATCCTGGTTTAAGCTGCATTATTGTTACTTTTAAACTGATTACTGATATCCACTTTTCATGCTTATTCGTTGGTTGAGATGTGGAAATATGATAAGTTTGTACAGGTACATTTTTGAATATACTCCTGGGTAGAATCCAGAGCTTTGCAGCTTGCAAGGTGTGTGTAGTGTTCACAGAAAATCTCGAGATAATCCACTTTAATTTTCTGGTTAAATTCTATTTTTCCCTCTCTTTATATTTCCTGTCTTCTCCTGACTGAGCCTTGATGAAAGTAGATTTCTGCCCTACAGGAGTGACTGTTCCCCATTTTTTTCCCCACTAAATTATGTCTAGCACAAAATCTAAGCCACTGGTGCACTGAAATGTTAAGCCTTTGTTGAAGTGTGTTTTTGTTTCAAGACCAGGCACAGACATGACATCCACATTTGGTTTTGAAAGAAAAGTCACAAACCATAGAGTTTTCAGTTACAGTTGTGTGTATCATATTGCTAAAAGTATTAAGCAGCTTGGAACCTGCAGATGCATGTACAGTTGCTATAAGCAATTAGGATCTGCTGCCGATGGAGCTGTTATAATGCTGTTTCACCAAACTGGTAGTAAAACAAAAGGATTAAACTACTTTTGTCCTCCCTCTTTCTCCTACTCTGCATGCAGTGTATGTTTTGATTACTCTTTTCCTTTGTACCATCTATCTGTAAATGGTAGTAGCTGCCTGTACGATGTATTAAACGACCTGTTATGGGGTAATTAATGATCTGTAATCTAAAGATGATATGGTTAATACGTGATGAATGATATATAATGAGGAGGCATCATATGCATCCACCGTATTAGAGTACACTGTCTTATGTTAGACAACTAATAAAAGTAATTGTCTGGGGGTTACCTTTGGCTGTTGTATCCCAGACGGCAGCAAAGTTTTGTTGAGTAACGAGAGACAGTAATGATACCAAAAACTGGATACCAGCCAATAGCATCATTTTTCCACATCTGCCTCTATTATGTACGTCAGGGTGCTTGTATAACATTAAAAATAGATTTTCGTGTTAATTTAGATATGGTCTAGGCAGCCTGTAAAAGGAAAAAGAAGGTATATCAAAAATGGCTACATACTAGAACTCAGGTGGACAGAGAAACAAAGCCAAACAGATAATTGCAGCATACAAGAAGAAATCTTGGGAAGACTTTGGAAACAGGTTGGAGACTTTGGGTCAAGCTGCTGGAAAACCATTCTGGAGTGTAATTAGCAGTCTTCGAAAGGGAGGTAAGAAGGAAATGACAAGTATTTTGGACAGGTCAGGAAAACTGCTGGTGAATCCTGTTGATTCCTTGGGCAGATGGAGGGAATATTTTGAAGAGTTGCTCAATGTAGGTGAAAATACGATCAGTAATGTTTCAGATTTCGATGTACAATGGGATAGGAATGATGATGGAAATAGGATCACATTTGAGGAAGTGGAGAAAATGGTCAATAGATTGCAGTGCAATAAAGTGGCTGGGGTGGATGAAATTAAGTCGGAACTCATCAAATACAGTGGAATGTCAGGTCTTAAATGGCTACACAGGATAATTGAAATGGCATGGGAGTCAGGACAGGTTCCATCAGACTGGACGAAAGCAGTAATCACACCAACCTTTAAACATGGAAACAGAAAAGATTGTAACAGCTACAGAGGTATCTCTTTAATCAGTGTTGTGGGTCAAATCTTCTCAGGTATTGTTGAAAGGAAAGTGCGAGTATTAGTTGAGGACAAATTGAATGAAAATCAGTGTGGATTTAGGCCTCTTAGAGGTTGTCAGGACCAGATCTTTAGCTTACGGCAAATAATGAGCAAGTGTTACAAGTGGAAAAGGGAATTGTATCTATGCTTTATAGATCTAGAAAAGGCATATGACCGGGTTCCTAGGAGGAAGTTATTGTCTGTTCTACGAGATTATGGAATAAGAGGCAAACTTTTGCAAGCAATTAAAGATCTTTACATAGATAGTCAGGCAGCAGTTAGAGTTGATGGTAAATTGAGTTCATGGTTCAGAGTAGTTTCAGGGGTAAGGCAAGGCTGCAACCTGTCTCCACTGTTGTTCATATTATTTATGGATCATATGTTGAAAACAATAGACTGGCTGGGTGAGATTAAGATACATGAACACAAAATAAGCAGTCTCGCATATGCGGATGACTTAGGTGTGATAGCAGATTCGATTGAAAGTTTACAAAGTAATATTTCAGAGCTAGATCAGAAATGTAAGGACTATGGTATGAAGATTAGCATCTCCAAAACAAAAAAGATATAAACAGATTGAGTGCCAAATAGGAGGAACAAAGTTAGAACAGGCGGACAGTTTCAAGTACTTAGGATGCATATTCTCACAGGATGGCAACGTAGTGAAAGAACTGGAAGCGAGGTGTAGCAAACCTAATGCAGTGAGCACTCAGCTACGATCTACTATCTTCTGCAAGAAGGAAGTCAGTACCAAGACTAAGTTATCTGTGCACCGTTCAATCTTTCGACCAACTTTGTAGTACGGGAGCGAAAGCTGGGTGGATTCAGGTTACCTTATCAATACGGTTGAGGTTATGGATATGAAAGTAGCTAGGATGATTGCAGGTACTAGCAGATGGGAACAGTGGCAGGAAGGTGTCCACAATGAGGAAATCAAAGAAAAACTGGGAATGAACTCTATAGATGTAGCAGTCAGGGCGAACAGGCTTATATGGTGGGGTCATGTTACACACATGGGAGAAGCAAGGTTACCCAAGAGACTCATGGGTTCAGCAGTAGAGTGTTGGAGGAGTCGGGGTAGATCAAGGAGAAGGTACCTGGATTCGGTTAAGAATGATTTTGAAGTAATAGGCTTAACATCAGAAGAGGCACCAATGTTAGCACTGAATAGGGGATCATGGAGGAATTTTATAAGGGGGACTATGCTCCAGACTGAACACTGAAAGGCATAATCAGTCTTAAATGATGATGATGATGATTATTATTATTTTGGTACAGTGAGGTTACTGAGCCACTACAGTGACATTAAGGGTGGCACAAAACAAACATGACAATTATTACATTAAGAAGTGACAATGATAGTTTTCTCAGCATATAAATACTCTAAACACAGTCAGAAGCAGAAACAGTGGCCAGGTGCAGTGCTCACCACTGTGTTGCCAGTTTCCACAGTTTGGAATGGCTGGAGCAAGAGGCATAGGACAGAGAACAGAGAGCATGCTAGTAACATTGCAGAGTACTCTTCATCTCTCTCTGCAGAGAATGCACAGTCTGCTGCCTTCTTACATGCAGTCTACTATAAGAATTGCTCTTACATGCATGTGACAATGTTGTGGTACTCCATCTTGTTGAGAAATGAAATTTTTTGCATGTTCTCACAGTTGTGAAAAAAGCCAGATCTCTAACATTTCCAGGTAAGTGATTCCTGCACCTCCTTTCCAAAATAATAATAATAATAATAATAATAATAATAATAATAAAGAAGGGCCCACAAACCTTCTCTTGCAAAATGGTACACAACACATGAAGCCTTGGAGATTGTCTCTTGTTCTTGACTATGGTATGTAGCTGCTGTGTTCCCCACATTCTTACATTATGGTAGCCCACCTTACCAATTAAATGGAATGTATCCTCAATCAGTGAACACTTAAAGTGAAAGGAAATTTTTACCTTTCTTCTTCATGCCCAGAGTAAATTCACAAAACTCTACACATTGTTTATCATCATAAAGAGCTTGTAGCAACCAAATTATGAATAATTTGAAACACAAGCATCAGCACAAAGCACACAAGGTGCACACATGAGGAATGCCTAACTTCTGGCTGGCACAATGAGTAGAATTTTGTAGACTACAAACAAAACACACTATGCCTTGAATTAGCACAAAGGGGTAATCTGCCTTTCTCCTTACACAAACAAGTCTCAAAACTGTTGGTAGCATCATCAAATGCTTTGAGCTGTAGGAGCTGCAGTGCCTCACTCTCAATGACAATCGCACCATATAATTGTAACTGAATTTCACCTGTTGGATTAGAGAACACAAACTGCATTTCGTACAATAGCAATCTCAAAAAGTGCAGATTTTGTAATGAAAGAGTTAGTGTGCTGGCTGCACCAGTGAGACTCATACAGGCAACAGCAGCGTAAATCAGCAAATTATGAGTGGCACTATGATAATTTTTAGTGTTAATGCCCAAGTTAAAATTCACAATCAAATTTCTACCTTCATACACTATCTAAAGTATCTATACACCTATTAAGTGGACATTAATATGGAGTGTGTCCATCCTTCACCTTTATGACAGCTTGAACTCTGCTGGGAACACTTTCAGTAAGTTGTCTGTCTGTGGGGGAATGGCAAGCCATTCTTCCTCAAGAGCCAGAAGGTAGTGATTTGGATGCTAGGGTATGGAGCAAACTTTACATTCTAACTCATCCCAAAGATGTTCTGTTGGGTTCAGGTCGGGGCTCTGGACATGCCAGTCCGTTTCAGAAACGTTATTGTCCACAAAGCTTTGCTTCACAGATGCTGCTTTATGATAGGATGCATGGCTCTGGTGATACAGTCAATCATAATCTCCAAACTGTTATATTTTACACAGCAGAAAATTCTACAAATTATGTTCAGATCCTTCTATATTTGCCATTTTCTGAAACACAATACATGGATGATACCTAACCACAAAAACACCCCATATTGAAATACCACCTACTCTGTACTTCACTGTTTGCACTACAAAGGATGGCTGGTAACATTCTCCACACATCATCAAACCCACACCCTTCCATCAGGTGCCACAGGGTTTGTTTCCAGTCCACAGTCCAGTTGTGTTGCTTTTTACACCAGCTCAAGCATTCCATAGCACTGCCTACAGATATGTGCAGCCATTGTATCCCATTCTTTTTAACTCCGTACACACAGTTATTATGACAGCTGGTAGACTATAGAGCTCGTGAGTGATTCCTTCTGCTGATTTCATGTGATTTTTTACAGTCGTCCTCTGCAGTGCTCAACAGTTCCTGTCCATCAAGACATGAGGTACAGCTGGTCTTGGCTTAGCTGTGATTGTTCTTGTTTCCACTTCACAGTCATGTCAACAGTCACCTTGGCCAACTTCAGAACTGTTGAAATGTTCCTGATTGATATGTTACTCAGGTGACATCCAGTGACTAGTCCATATTTAAAATCTCTGAGCTCTCCTGACTAACCAATTCTGTTGTTACTGCTTCGCTACTGACGACACAACACTCCCCAGCTTCTTTTATGCTAATCGTCCATCTCTCATGACATCTAGTGGTCAATTCCACATTACAAAGGGGTGTCTGGATACTTTGATCATACACTGTACATGTAGTAGACAGTTTTGTGAAATCTGATGAAACTTTTCAAAACACCTTGTATTATAATGGGACAAATATGTTAATGGCTGGCATGTAGCCATAGAAATTCTTAGAAACTGTCACTGATGTATTTACAACATAACAATCATCATGGACACATTCCAAGGAACATAATAAACTAAACCAAGTTAAGAAATAATTGTTAAAAAAAGGGACACAACAGGACAGCTCTGAACAAAAATGAAGTTCTGATTATGTCTTTGTCATTTTCAGTGTAATCTGAAAAAGTGTGGTGTTCCCATAAAGCTCAAAATTATTTCCAAATTGCTACCTATGTTCACTGAATGTCTTTATGCAAAACTGTAATAGTATTATAGGGGTAACCGTATCATAGTGGAAAAATGTAATGTGTGGGTTAAGTTCATTTTTACTTGACAAGAAGCAAAATATGCTATTCTCATTTATTATTTTATTTCCATGTACCTTGCATATACTTTTCATTCAGTGAGAGACCTCATGAAGTTCTAAGTGAATGGTTTTGTAGGATTCAAAGGACAAGGTAAGTAAAACACGCATATTAGTAGCTTTCTTTATTCTATATATGATACCCTTTACATTGCACTGTCCATGCTGTTGTATATTTTATATGTGGACACGCTTATAATTTCGACTCACAACATTCCCAATAAGTCTTACCAGATGTTACTAAGTACTTGACACAATTGTTAGTCAACATAATGTTTTTTGTAATATGCTAAACAACTATAGAATTGATTTTGAAGTATTCTGTAAGAGCTTGACAAAGTCTGTATCCAGCTGCACTTAATCTTTCTTTGTCATGAAAAGAAATTGCAAGCCTTATACAGTTTCTGAATTTTCCTACAGGTGAAAATATGTTCCCAGGTAAAGCAGAAACTTTGTAATTTTCTTTACACCATGGAAGAAAATCATTTGCGTCTACAGTTTCTGGCAAAACAATCCACACAAAATATCCTCCATCTGGTCTCCTTGCACTGCAACCATCTGGAAGATTTTTGGACAACACCTCGCACAATGAAAACATGCGATCCTGTAAAATAATTCCACCATTTATTAATCCAGTTTTGAAATTTGTGCATCCTCGCAAAATAAACTTAATAGAGTATTTACAATATTGTAGTATAAAAGTAACTCAACATACATATGGATGCAACATGCAATAGGATTTTATATCTTCCTCATTGGAAATGCTACTCTTAACTCACCTAGCGTTAGTAAAAAGGGGAAGACATAATATGGAAGGTGGAAGCAAATATTCAAAATCCCTTGTGAACGAAGTGAGAAAAACTATATTGGTTTGCGTACTGCTCATCATCAAATTTTTAAACTATAAAATAAATGTACCACTTTTCTGGCTTTGTAATTATCTTCAGAGTAATTGCTTACTCTAAAAAAGAAAGATCACAATGACTGAATATACAGACAAAACTAAATTCCATGAACCAATTTTCTGTCCGGTTTTTCCATCAACAAATATTATGATGTCTGTTGCACTTTATTAAGTACAATCAAATCATTAATTTCATTTCTTTCATACTACAACTCATTACGCCACTAAGACCCATATTTTTTCTAATTAACATGACAGCCAATAACCATGTTAATACATCATCACAATAAATTTAATTGATTATAATATAAATCAGCAGCAGTTAAATGCAACTGGTGCCATAAAGCACTGTGTGACATGTAACACTATAACAATTACAATTTCACTAGCGAGTATGTAATGATAAAAAGCAGTAAGAATAAATGTAACATGTATGCAGTAAGGAAAAGCAATGAAAACACATGACTGCAGGTGCCACTAAAATTCAAAAGTTAAATATCTTCATCCTCTGTGATGTTAGTCTCGCACCTTAGAGCATTTGTATTTTCCTATTTTACTTCCTCCCATGTAATTTTCCTCATTATAGTGCATTTGAAACTTGTTGCAACTTTTGAAGTTTGGCTCACTGGAGGAGACATGATGCTGTTGATCAGGTAATACCAATGGTAATCCAGCTTTCCCTACTGTGCCACTGGCATTTCAGTTGGTAGAACATCCCTGCTGCCAAGCAGTGGGTAAATAGTATCACATGGTGTCACACATTAAACACATCTATGTCTGTCACACTCATTCTGAAGTGGTATTCTTTTGGCATTTAAGTGTTCTGCAGTTTTTCAGATATTGTGAACCACTGTTTTGTGTTAGCTGTACTTTATTTAACAACAAAACTACAGCATACCTGAACACAAGATTTGCAATAAATAGGTTGTCTAAGAACACATTCACCGGCTGTGAGGATATAGTGTATAGGAGGCGGAATTATGGTCTGTGGACAAGACTGCAAATGTGTGTACTCTTGTGTAGTCATTGAACTTGGTTGTGGTCTGACTTCATATGTTACAAGAGTGGTGGACAGAACAGCTGCTATGCTTAACGTTCACTGACCTATGTTGCTGAATATTAGGAAAGAGACATGAATGCTGAAATGACACCAGCACATTCTTTATCTGAAACTCCGGGCATGAAAAGAAGTTATGAAAGACAGGTAACCAAGATGAACGCATTCCAGCATGATGCAATGCACAGATATGTAGATGCTTATTATCAGCAAATGGAATATCCAACTTAAAATTAACTTTTTTCAGCCTCAAAGAAGTGGAGCTGTTCCAATGGGAGTAGGTTGTCACTTTGAAATTGTCTCCATGAGCTTGGTTTCTGGCATGAAAAGTTTTTATCTCTGACATTTATCACCAAGAGCCTGGGGAGGCTGATATCTGTGGGCTTGGGCTGTGAGGAGCATTTCGTTTGATGACATTGCGTGGCTGGAGGAGATGTGTGTTAATGTGTGTCGCACATTGACAATGGGGTGGACTGCACAGCACAAGGAATGATGAAAGCACTGTTGGGAATGGGTGGTAGGATAATCATCCGTCATGTTGCCTGTACTTGAGGCTTCATTCCAAACTCTTTATTGCAGTTTCAGTCCAGGAAACGAGGTGAATATCATGAGGAAATGAATGCCAAAGTTTTTATGGAGTGGTTTCCTAATGTTCTGCTGCAAAAAATTCCTCTGAATTCAACAACAGTAATAGACAATGTGCCATACCACTCTGTTGTGATAGATAAAGCTCTGACAATGCAGTTGAAGACAGCAGATATTTTGCTCTGGGCATAAAGAAATGTTCCATTGGATAAATTTGAACCTGGCACGAATAAGGTGGGGATAATGGAACTCTTAGCGCTGTAAAAGCAAAAAACTCCATACTTCTGGTTTGACAAACTGGCTAAACACTAAAGGACATCAGGCTTACTCAATAAGCTCATTTAATTCTGCTTGAGAATGTATGGACCCAGGTGAAACATAATGTGGCAAAAAACCAGACGTAGTTTACACTCAGTGAGGATGAACTGCTTACAAAAGAAGCCATTGCAAATGTTAGCCACAGGACTGGTCTCGAGCTGTCGGCCATACCAAGAAGGTAGCTGAGGAGACATGGATTCGTGAAGGACTGCTGGACGAACAGATTGAAGAGAATGTCATTTCAGTCAGCTGAAGAACCAGTTCCAGGCCTGAGAAAGAGGACAGTGATGATTCTTCCTTTGGGGATGCTCCACTTACACTGTACATGTACATATCAAAGAGTCATTGATCTAACTGCCCCGTTCAGTATTATCATTTATTTACTGCCAAAGAATGTTTGTGTGGTGGCCAGCTAACAACCATGAACTAAAGTGGGTGTGGCACTATTGCCACCTATTTGTGCACTTGGCACATGCCGGCAACTTCCCTCCACTCACTCTGTACCAAACTGTCAAAAGTCGCAACTTATTTTAAATTCACTCACATAAATTTCAATAAAATTGTAATTACATTATGTAATTTATGTACTTAAGTGTTTGCAGTCAGTTCTAATTTTGAGTTCTAAAAGTGTCTGTGGTGGTATGTTTTTACTCCCTCACTTATGGAGCAATTATATTTCCACGTTGAAGTTATTATGGTATGCAATACACATTTCTATAAGAGCGGCTTTACATGCAAGTTTCGGATAGGTTGTTCTCATTAGGATTTTAAAAATACTGCCTTTGTTACTTGGATTTTTCTATATTTTTTCAAACTGTTATACTAACTATTCTATCTGCTATTGTACTTATATTGCAACTGCATGACTTTACCCATGCAATTTTGTTTAGTTTGGAAACTCTTGCTAGAGGTGCACAGGGAAGTAAAGTGGCCAGTCTTGTGGTGGCTTTCTATCAAGCTGGCAGTGCGTTGGGCACATTCTGAGTGTGTTGCAATTTGTTATTTGTTTGACAATGGGCTTTATGATATAATTTTGATTAGGAATTAGAGCACATTATCATGTCTTAAAGTTTAAATATGAAAAAGGTTGGTCAACAACCAAACCCTGTTACGTAACTGCTTCTTTATATTGTGATCGAGATGATTTTGGATTTCATGTCTCTGTATTAGCTTGCAAATGAAATGCAGTCTCAGGCAAATGTAAATGTTTGTAATCTTCTGAAAATTGGACAGATATTTTCTAAAGAAGACATTAAAATTACCTTTAATAAAAGTTCTGCGCATCACTGTCACATGTCCAAAAATTAACATTTCCAATACTTCCCTATTAGCACAAGCAGTTGCAGCTACAAGTGAACAGTTACTTGAACATGCAAATATGACAGTTGTATAATATTAAATATTTGCTTAAGACAGATGCTTCACATATAACGCCAACATTTCGTAATGTCTCGACCAAGTATCAACTTAATCTTGTCATACAAGATATTCAATAGTGTGTGGCTAAAAGTTTTGAAACTATTTACAATCTGTACACACAGTGTAGTAGGATGAAAGAGAAATAAGTTCTAAGATAGGGTAATCAACTTCACTCAAATCTCATTGACTAACGCTGTTAAGTAAAGAGTTTTAGTATAACGTGTATCCCAATTCTGGAGGGTATAATGTACCGGTAATTTCAAATATTGCAACAAGTACTATATTGGCCGAACAGGACGCCCATCTGAGAGCTGTTTTAGGGAGCACATGTGTTTGCAGAAGAAACCAGTGTTTGTGAGGCACATGTCTATGGGAATGCACTCTGTTTAGGACACCAGGCATAATATGGAAATTTTGCACATTGCACTGAAAAGGAGGTTGCTCAATTAAAAAAAAAATAACAATAATAAAATAAAAATCGACTGTACCCGAGTGAAAAATAGGAGTTCAGAGTTTTTATTTTAATATCTTTGATGATTTGTTCTTGTCAATGAATGTTTTTGTCTTCCATTCACTTAGATAAACCATAGCTATGCTTTATTGATGTCTAGCAACTCTTGTCAACTGATGATAAATCTAAAAGGATATTTATCTATGCTCATTGAGTCCTGTACTTGTAATTTACAACTAAGAAAGTGTTCTGGTAGCACATCAATTTAGCGTTGCATCTATAGATGTAGATGAGCCTTAACATTATGAGCAATTCCCACCATAAGATTGAATGCCAGCTGATGGTGTTACAGGCACATGATACAGTAAGGAAATGGGGATCATTCTAGCAATGATAGGGGTGGCAAATGGGGAAATGCACTGACATTAGCAGCTCTGACAAAAGGTAGATTATTACAGCTCCATACAAGAAATGTGCAACTTGGAAATAGCAGACCTCATTGACTGCTTCCATGCTACTTGCGTGCATCTATGAAAAATGGTTGAAGTATGGTGAAACCACAAATAGGCGACAAGGTTTTAAATATCCACATCTCGTCACAGAATGTGGAGGACAAAGGTATGCATGCTTTGTAAAGCAGAATAGGTGGAGATACTGGTGGATCTGACAGGATGCAACCCTGGAGCAGGTATAAGTATTTTGGATCACACCGTTCAACAATTATGACTGAAAATGCAGCTTTGCAGCAGATGGCTCCTGCATGTTCCCACGATGACCTAACAGCATTGTCAATTGTGACTGTAGTGAGCATGTGATCATCAAGGTTGGGACAGTTGATAAATTGAAATGTGTCACCTGTTTGGATAAACCTTACTTCTTGTTAAACCAGGTCGACGGTCATGTCTGGGTATACTGTTGCTCGAAACATGCACTACATCATGGATGCCAGTTGATGGGGGACAGTATTATGCTAGGGGGACATTCACTTGGGTTTCCATGGGATGTGTGGTAGTAATCAAATGTGCAACAACAGCTGTGGATTACATGAATATTACAAAGTGTACAACTTTGCTTCCGCCGTTTGTCGATAGGTGGCGACAACGGTCAGTAGCGGTCGAAAGAAACAGATCGCAGATGTCAGGCATTTAGCTTGGACCTCTGTCAACATAACCTCATTCAAATATTAGTTGATTTGTGTCTGCATCATTAATTGAAAATGTCAGTTTACGAGCCTAATTCTCATCATTTGTGGGAGGTGTTACTGTTTTGTTGCAATATGAAGAAAACAATGGCCAAGTCTCATCAAATGCTCTCAAGTATGTATGGTAAGGGCGCTATTAGTGAAAGAATGTGTTGTGAGTGGTTTCAACACTTCAAGAATGGTGATTTTAACGTCATAGACCAGCATAGTGGTGGAAGAGAAAATGTTTTTGAAGTTGCAAAATTGGAGACATTGCTGGGTGAAGACTCGCGTCAAACTCAAGAAGAATGGGCACGATTAGTGGAAGTGACACAGTAAGCCATTTCAAAATGTCTCAAGGCTATGGGCATGATTCCAAAAGAAGGAACTTGGATCCTGAGTGAACTGAAACCAAGAGACGTTGAACGGTGTTTGTTTTTTTGTGAACAGTTGCTTCAGAGGCAAAAATTGAAGGGATTTATGCATCGTATTGTGATGGAGGATGAAAAATGAGTTCATTACAATAATCCTAAATGCAAAAAATCATGGGGATATCCCGGCCATGCTTCCACATTGACAGCCAAACCGAATATTCATGGCTCCAAGATCATGCTCCGCATTAGGCGGGTCCAGCTCGGCGTCATGTATTATGAGGTGTGAAAACAAGGTGAAACAATCACAGGTGTTCGTTATTGTCCACAATTAATGTGTTTCAGCAGAGCATTAAAAGACAAATGGCCACAATACAGTGAGAGGCACGATAAAGTGATTTTGCAGCACAACAACGCTCGACCCCACGTTGCAAAAGAGGTCAAAACGTACTTGGAAACGTTAAAATGGGAAGTCCTACCCCTCCCACCGTATTCTACAGACATTGCTCCCTCTGACTATTATCCTGTTTAGATCAGTGGCACATGGCCTGGCTGACCAACACTTCCAATCTCATGAAGAAGTCACAAATTGTACTGATTCATGGATCGCTTCAAAAGATGAACAATTTTTTTCGATGCGGGATTTGTACACAGCTCGAAAGATGGAAGAAAGTAGTGGCCAGCGATGGAAAATACTTTGTATGATACATGTATAACCAATCTGTTTTATTAAAGCCCCAAATGTTGGGGAAAAAACGGCAGAAGCAAAGTTGTACACCTTGTATTTTGAACCACCTGTATGTACCCCTTCATGCTTGATGTCTGCCCCAACTGCAATGGCATCTTCCAACAGATTTTTGTGTTATAGCGCTACAGTGGTTTAAGTAGTACGATTGTGAATTCTTGTTGATGTCTTGGACACTAAATTCACCTAATATGAACCAGACAGAACACATCTGGCACAATTTAGGCACCAACTCCAAGCCCAGAAACCACTGACTCATAATTTACAGAAATTGTGTGACCAGTGCATAGACACCAATGCAACATACCTCCAGAAACCTACCAACACTTGCTAAGTTCATTCTCTGTATAATCCATGCCATGTTGGACTCAAAAGGTGGATCAACACTACAAATCAGGTGATAATGTTTTGATTCACCTGTATCTATATATTCCACAAGCCACCAAATGGGTGTGGTGGAGACTACCTTGTACCACAACTAGTCATTTCCTGTCCTGTTCCACTCACAAATAAAGCGAGGGAAAAATTACTGTCTATATGCATCTGTACAAGCCTCAATTTCTCACATCTTATCTTTGTGATCCTTACATGAATGTTGGTGGCAGTAGAATTGTTCTGCAGTCAGCTTCAAATGTCAGTTCTCTAAATTTTCTCAACACAGTCCCTGGAAAAAAAACATTGCCTTCCCTCTGGGGATTCTCTTTTGAGTTCCCAAAGCATCTCTGTAATACTTGCATGTTGATCGAACCTACCAACAAAAAATCCAGCAGCCCACCTCTGAATTGCCTCAATGTCTTTCATTAATCTGACCTGGTGTATACTTTAGCTGTATTCAAAAACGGGTCACACTAGTGTTCTATATGTGGTCTCCTTCACAAATGAATTACACTTTCCTAAAATTCTCCCAATAAACTGAACTCTACCATTCGCCTTACCTACTACAACCCTTACATGCTTATTCCATTTCATATACCTTTGTGACATTACGCTTAGTTATTTAATCAACATGAGTGTGTCAAGCAGCACATTACTAATACTGTGTTTGAACTTTACAGGTTTGTTTATTCCACTCATCTGCATTAACTCACATTTTTCTACATTTAGAACTACCTGTCATTCATCACATCAATTAGATATTTTGTCTATGTCATCTTGCCTTCTCCTGAAGTCAATCAATGATGACACCCTCTCACACATCACAATATCATCAGCAAACAGCCCCGCACTGCTGCTCATCCTGTCCATCAGGTAATTCATTATATCGAGAATATCAGCAGTCCTATCACACCTCCTTGGGCTCTCCTGACAATACCCTTGTACCTGACAAACACTCACAATTGAGGACAACATAATGGGTTCTATTACTTAAATTTTTGAACCACTCATAAATCTGGGAACCTACACTGTATGCTCATATCTTTGTTAACAGTCTGCTGTGGGGCACTGTGTCAAGCACTTGTCAGAAATCTATACAGAATCTGCCTGTTGCCCTTCACCCATAGTTCGCAGTATGTCATGTGAGAAAATGGCAAGCCAAGTTACGCCTTTTCGGTTTCAGGGAAATTTAATATATTCAAACTGAGAATATGCTCAAGAATTCTGCAACAAACTGACATTAAGGATATTTTTCTGTAGCTTTGCAAGTCTCTCTCTTAGCCTTGTGCACTTTTTTTTCAGTCACTTGGGAATTTGTGCTGGGCAAGAGACTCTTAATAAATAGAAGTGGGGGGGGGGGGGGGGGGGGGGAGGGAACATTGGAGTACTCTTTGGAAATGCAAATTGGGATTCCATCTGAACCTGATGACTTATTTGTTTTCAACTCTTGCAGTTGCTTTTCTATGCCAGGACAGGAATGCCTATTACCATGTCCTCATAAGGGATTCTGTGATAGTCTAACAACAGTATGTCTGTATGATCCTCCTACATGAACAACTTCTTACATATGAAATTTGGTGTTGGAAAACTCATTCCAGTATGAAATGGAGCTGCTTTTACATTTGCAGGAGACCTGTAACATCGATATCTGAAAAAACAGTAGAATTTGCAGTCTTATACTGTCATTGAAACAACTTTGTGGTTGCGTTTAACTGAACTGAGCAGTGGGGGCTGCGCATGTGCCAATCACAGTCATCTCTTGGGTTCCACATTTCATTGTGTTGCCTGTTCTGAACAGCAACAGGCAGTAGATACATGCTCCAAGGTGCAAGAGTGGGCCAAAAAGGCAGGCTGCAAGGAGTTCTTGTGTTTTATGGTTTGTGCACAACTGTTGACTACATGGATAGGTGTCACAATGTGTACAAGCCAGAAACCCCACTCTCCACCAAATACATTTGTTAACTGCAAAGTTATTTTAATTGAAGTGCAAACACTTTTCAGTTTATTAGAACATGTGCCTGTTTCCAGCTTTACAACCATCATCAGATCTTACAAAAGCAATGACATGGAGGAAACACAGTCATTAACTAAACTCAGTCAGTTAAATCTGTTCAAATAAATTACTATGTAACTAAGCCTGAATTATACAGTTTACTCATTTCGATATATACCTTCGTTATACTGACACAATTTACAATTTTTTTAGAAAAGGATTACCACTCTGGTGTCATTTTTGACTGTGATGGTGTCCTTGCTAAGGTGTCACGCATAATGCACACAAAGAATTTTCAGTACATCAACAGTAAGAAAACATAAAATAATTAAGTTCTGGTAAATAGTGCAAAGTAATTTTAAGGGTAAAACACTGCTATCACTTTGCTGTCCAACGGAATTTTGTTGAATATTATATGCTAGGAAAAAAAGCACACTTGACCTTTTCGGGGTTATGTGCGATGTGTGTTCCAGGTCTGTGTCAATTTAATGAAGTATGTGGAAGTGCATTGCTCTATTTCTGGTCTCAATAATGGTTTGGCATTTGCCAACATGCAACAAGTGTTGCGCAGTAGTACATGTCAGAGTGAGCCGCTGTGGGACAAGTCTTTCATGCTGGAGTGTTTATTGTGTAGTATGATATGTATTGCATGCATGGTTGTGTGTACAGCAGTGGCACACAGTCATTAAAGAAATTAATAACTGTCACAATGATGCTTTGTAGAACAAATAAAATACCCAGTCTCTGTTCTGTATATGTTACTTACAGAGTTAACATGTGACAGACACAGAGCTTCCTGAATCTGGCAGTATAGCCTCCTACCAACAAAGGTTATGAGTTCACTCCCTATGCACCCCACACATTAAAAAAATGAGGGGGTGGAGGGCAGGGGGAACAAGCGACAGGAAAGGGTAATAGGGCAACAGCTTAAAAGCTTTATATTACTAATATGAGAACAACTGAAAATCCAGGATGGACTGTAACAATATTATCTCCCTTGCCCTCCGTCTAACCTCCCAACTGCACCTAGCTGGCCTATTCTCTCTCCGTCTCGTCCCTGCACATTCCCCAGCAACACTTCACCATCCTCACCCCTACCCTGCTATCCCCCCCCCCCCCCCCCAGCCTCCTCCTTATGCCCACCCACTTGCCTCTCCCATCATGCATTGCTCCTGCTGCTTGCAGTCTGGCTTCAGCTGCCAGAGACTGTGGTCATGTGTGTGCAAGTTGCATTTGTGTGAGAGCATGTGCAAGTCAAGTGTGTGTGTGTGTGTGTGTGTGTGTGTGTGTGTGTGTGTGTGTGTGTGTGTGTTTTTTTGACAAGAGCCTTGTAGGCCGAAAGCTTATTTTGTGACAGTCTTTTTGTGATGCCTATTTGTGACTCAGCATCTCCGCTATATGGTGAGTAGCAACTGTCCTTTTCATAATATGAGCACAACATTTTTATATAATTTTTATTCAAGAAGTAAATTTTTTATGATCTTATTTGTGATAAATGTTTTCAATAAAAGCAGTGATCATTAACAAATGTTTGGCACGTAGAAATATCATCTGAAAATTTAAAAATACTTTTAGTAATGAGATATTAATGCCTGATGGCTGATGAGAACATACTTACTTGAAATGTCTTTTTCAGTACATTAAGATGACTCTTTAGAGTACCAAGTTTAATAGCACTTGTGATTAATCCCGCCATATACTGATTGACTCCTCCACCACTGACTAACACACCACTTGAAAACAGAAGAGAGGCATGAAATAATAATATTGCAACTAACTAGAGTAAATTCTTACTGAAATTTCACTTTCTTCATTCCCATACAAAAACTTTTTGGGATTATTAAACATCAATGAGTTCTAAGTTATGGTCATAATAACGTAGAGGGTGTTTCACAAAGAATGGCCCGATTTCAAAACTCCATATTTACTGATAAAAACATACTACAAACATGGAATAAATTGCAAAATACTCAGAACATCTTAAAAGTTTTAGCTATGCTATTACAAATGCTTTGTGTGTCTAACAGCAACAGCAGCAGCAGCAGCACAAACATCTGACTGTTCTTCACTTCTTCTATGTCATGAGGTAAAGAGAAGATGAACACACTTTCCTTCACATATCCCCATAAGAAAAAACACATGGGGTCATGTCTGATGACCTTGGAGGCTAAGAAAGCAAGGCAGTGTCTTGAGGTCCCATGCGCAATATCCAGTGTTGGGGCAGCGTGTCAATGAGAAATTGACATACGCTGTTGTGCCAGTACGGTGGAACTCTGTCCTGTTGGAAAACGAAGTTGTTCGAGTCCTCCTGAAGTCATGGAAGAAGCCAATTCTGCAGCATTTTAAGATAGCTCATCCCAGTTACTGTGTTTTCCTCAAAAAAGAAGGGGCCATATCCTTTTTTTCTATGAGAAATGGCACAAAAAAAAATTCCCTTTAGGTGTCTCTTGTTCTCAATAATATCACGAGGGTTCTGGAGTCCACATATACATATGTTACATAGGTTTATTTAACTGTTGACATGAAATGTTGCTTTGTCACTGAAAAGTAACTGTGGTAGAAATGTAACAATATTATCTCCCCTGCCTTCTGTCTAACCTCCCGACTCATCCAGCTGGCCTATCCTCTCACCATCTTGTCCCTGCACATTCCCCAGCTTATAATTGTAGTCCGTATGGACCACAATAACGTTCACCAGATAGTCGTACGAGGCATTGCAAATTCCCCACTTTCATGGCAAGTACACCTTCTGGACTCTGCTTACACATTTGCTGAATTCTTTCCACTATGTCATCAGAAGTGTGAGGTCAACCTGGACTACCTTTGTCTCTTAAAATTGGCAACACCAATGATGAATGTTTTTGGGTGTAGGTGGATCACTGCCAAAATGCTGATGAGAAGCACGTTGGACTCTTCGCAAACTGCAGCATACAAAACACCTTCTGTTGAGTGGATGCCATCTTACTTCTCACTGCAACCTGAGACGACGCATTTCCCATGTCCCATTTTCCATGTATTTATTACTGTCCAAAATCAGATCATTCTTTTTGAAACACCTTACATAGTGCAGAGTGCATATATCATATTAATATTACAACTAAGGTATTCACAACATATTTTGAGACACTTCAAAACAATTCCTGCCTTTAGTTGAGTCAAAAGTTTGCAGCCTTTTCAATCAAATATACTATGTATGACATAAAGGTTGACTCAATGCCAAATGACAATATAGATGAGATACATAATCACTATAGGGAATGGTCACTTTAATCCCAGGCTCATCTCCAGAAGCTCTCAGGCCCAAGCTGATACCAGTGTTGTCATAGTTTTGTTGAGTTTTAACACTGTTCATGTGTCATTAATCAAACTCTGTGGGCACTGGCAGGTTAGAGTATCACTTGCAGGGCTGTCACAGACCTTACTAAGACATAAAAGTTTCTGTGTAATCATAATTCCAGCCCAGGTGAAGTAATATCTGAAGTGGTGGGCTGAGAGAATTCAGGCAATGGCTTCAGGCCATGGGACAGGCCCAGCTATTACTGTGCCTGCGTCTTGCTACATGGAATTTGGGGGAATAAACCATAACACACACCTCAGAAATCCAACAGCTTTCGCTATATTTTATTTATTAACAATAAACTGCAGAACTTTAGGATCTGCAGTCCGGTTAGTGGAGTGGCAAGAGGAGATAAATGACCTCAACTGTAATATAGGGAGATTATCATTAGTAAAATAAAATTATATGTACAAATCTGGTCACATGTTTTATTAGAGAGAAACAGAGCACTGAGGAAATTCAATGTCAAATTGTAAACAATATCACAGATATCAAAGGAATCTAATAGAACAGCAACACCTATTTCAAAAATAAATAAAAGATCTACCATGGAAACATGTACCACTTTTCCTTTGTTTTGATGAGTAGGTAGAAGCTGTATGCGAAGATGTACAGATGGTGATAAATGACACAAAAATCCCACTACAGGATTAGGGGCGATTTCAGTGCAAAAGAAGGAAAAAAGCTAAAGAATGCTTCCACAATATTTAACTCAAAGCAGTGCAATTTGTAGAATTAGCTCTTCAGATGATAAATATAAAATTGGACTTGAAGAGAACCAAATGGAATTAAAAATGAAGCTAACTATATACTACGATCTAATAAATTGTACAGGATGTGACAGTCTTAAACCACTATAGTACTCTGAGTTATTTTAAGGCTTGTAAGATGCAGAACAAAGATACTTACGAAGCATGAAAGAAAAAGACTGATTATGCAGGAAATCACAAATGTAGATTATATAAATTAATTTATGAATATGAAGGTATATTGAACTATATCAAACAACATGTTCAGCATGTTGTAAAAGCAGACAAAAGATGTTGCAGATGCAAAGACAGTACAAGAAAAGAAAACTGTCAAATGGAATAAGGCACTTACTAAAGAGACTTTCTGCCAAATAATAGTAAGAACAAGCTAGAATACACTGAACCAAATAAAACTATTCAAAAATATTTCAAGAGGATGTGGAAGTGACAATTCAAATATGAGACAATATTACTGAAACCAATGAAAGTATAGTGAAGACAAAACAGGATTGCATGTTGGGTGGTCAACATTTCTTCAATTAAGTAATTGAGAACAGAGAGAAAATTGTTGAAGCATTCCAAAATTTCTTTGAATGTCTGACTAATCCAGGATATGAATCAGAAACAAAGATAATCAATAATCATAATAAGACATTCTGGAAATAATGCTAGATGGAGTGTATAAGGCATTTGAGCCTTGAGTTGTTGTTTCAATAGAAACAGTTAAAGCTCCAGGCAATGTAATACAAAAGGAACTTGCAAAATCATTTACAGAATGCCTGTACAGTGACAATTCCCAAAATAGGAATAGTGCTGTAATTTTCCAATTACATAATAAAGGATAGGCAGAAGACATTATGAAACTACAGTCCCTACAGCCTTTCCTCCATCGTGTTCAACATATTCATGTAATCTATCAACAACAACATGAAAAAATTTAATCCAGCAAATGAGCAAGCTGACTGTAGATAAGGATATAACAAAATGGACCATTTGTAAGTCACAACTGAAATTACCACTACTTGGGCTTCATCAGTTCTGAGACAGATTTTCATTCAGTTTCAACAAAATCTGCACAAACATCCCTTGATAATAGTAGTATACAGAAGAATACTTATGACAGTGCTGCACAGATTCCATCAGACTTAATCAGGATAGTGAGAAAACCATAACTGAAAGAAAAGTCCAGTCAGTTTCACTGAAACAATAGGCTATTTTCCTACGCTACAAATATAGCTCCGATTACTGTTATTCTTATTGATTATAACATTTAAATAGCATTTATGGTCAATATTATCACAAAATATGTGTTATTTTTATGTAATTAAAGTTCAAAAAACATTAAATATGAAGATTTGGCCACGCGATTGAAAACACACTTATTGGCTGATGCTTTGATGACTTTTCAGAGGCAATGTGTTTAGGACAACTGTGACAAATCACTTCACCAAAGACAGCCAATACCACTACATGGGAAAGCTGAGTTGGGGAAGAAGAAGAAGAAGAAGAAGAAGAAGAAGGGAAGAAGAAGAAGAAAATTGTTGCTTGCAATGACAGAAGCAGTGGACACTGAAAACCCACTAAAGAAACTGGAGATGACAATTCCATTGCAATCCATAGCATTAAACAAGCTCAAAATAATTTTGCATTCAGGATATGTTGAGCTTAATTAGAATTTTGAAGTCACTTAGAAGAATAAATTTTACAACTGACTTAACAAATTTTTAATTTCAGCACCTCATAAAGCTGTACTATCAGACATTTTTGTTTTATTATAAAGACCCTAAGGGCAAGGTTACTGATCAGAAGTTTCATAGTAACTTTAGTACAAGAAATTTTAACACTTCAACAGTATATTTAAGACTTTGCTTCCAGAAACATGATGGAAGAACATGCAGTCTGAATTCAATTACAGAAGTTTTATTAATTTAGATTACAAATTAATTTAAAACAATTTTTGAAGAAACAGATTTTAGCAAAATAAATGTGATTGGCAAAGGATGTAACATTTACAGAAGACACAGCTAAGAAGCAAATTGTGGCTCATAAAATGAACTTTTGGTGTTCTGTAATTGTAAAATAAAAGCAAATGTGACTGACTGAGGACCAGATCAATAAGGATGGTGGTTTCTGGCTGGGTACCACCTGCCATTAGGAAACTTAATGCTCTGTGTAATCATCTTTCAGTGATTTTAACAAAAACAAATAATCAGTCTGATATTGATAAGATGAGCTTAACAGCAGAATGCACTTGGAGCGACAGAGACTTGCAACAGAAGTGCAGGTGCTCAAGTAACACTACTCAATGGTCTTCAAGTACTTTACATCATAAAAGTGCCTGCATGGTATTAAATAGAGAAGCTGAATATTGTTTTGCTAGTGTAAACCTGAAGATAGAGACGCTACAATGACATTTTAGGCAAGTTACAGATATCTTGCAATCCTCTGAAGATTTCATGGAACAAGCTATACTGTAAGGAAAACTTTAAATGCTTATAAACTGTTAATACAAACACATTTTTATTGTTTCAACTGCTAAATCTAACAAAAGAAATGTCTTACTGTATTCCAAATAAAATGAGATGCTGTGGAAACTTACGATTCTCGTAAGATGTTTGTCAGTCTAGGTGGAGCTTCAAGCCAGCCAACTCTCAGTGCTGGAGCCATAATCTTAGAAACACTGCAGTTTGATATAACATGGCCTCCCTCATAACCATCCATTTCAGTATCATAAGCAAACAATCTTTTAGGAGGATACTCTTTACTGCCATAATATAGTAAGTTATATACATCATCACAGGCAATAAGTATGTCCAGTTCTCGTGCCATATGTATTAAGGATTGACTGCAGCCTGCGCAAAAGAAATATACCAGAAAACATAAAACACCATTCTAACTTTTCCTCAAGCTTTGCTTCCCTGTCAGTAATTTATGAACAGACAATCTTCCACTTACGTTGACAAAATCTGTTATAGTTCATTGACAAAATTCTATAACCACTGACACTTCTTGACATAAAAAGCAGCTAGGCAAAACTTCTGACTAACTGTTTGAAAACTGGCACTATTTGTTACAGTTTCAGACTTGTAATTCATGATATGTTTTTATTGAGGAATCGCTTAATACATCTGGAACATTGCTGTCTCAACACTACTCTTCATTCAAGAGTAAACTTTTCAAATATTAATTTAATTGCATAGGTAAAAAATCTACTCACCAAGTGGCAGCAGAACACAGACATAAAAGAAGGTTGTAATCAAGCAAGCTTTCTGAGCCAGTGGCTCCTTCTTCAGGAAGAAGGGTTGAAGGGGAACGAAGAGTCTTTGATGGAAAAGGGATGGATTTTGGGAAAGTCACCCAGAAAGACTCATCCCATGCGGTAAGTCTCCCCAGACCCGTGGTTCTGGGTGACTTTTCTGAAATCTACCCCTTTTCCTAGACCTCTAGTCCTTTTCCTTCACCTCTCTTCCTTCCCTGTCAACCACTGCCTCCAAAAGCTTGCCTCATTAAAACCTTCTTTTATATGTGTGTTCTGCCACCATTTGGAGAGTACATTTCTTATCTGTCCAATAAAATTAGTCTTTCAAAAATTGATTCTTTTCAGTTGTTAGTTTTCCAATACCTGTAAACGTCATATTTATCATTAAAGCCTATCATTTTATTTTTCCCTTTTTTAATAAATCAACAACAACAATTGGAAGAAATATGTTCTAACCTTGTTAAACAGCTTTGGCTTTTTGTTTTATGCTTTCCAAGACACAGAGCCTGAAAAAATTCAAAATCACACAAAATGAAAAAAAATCTTATTTGAAAGATAAAAATGATAATTTTTCATTTTGTTGATGGCAATTAAGTGGGAAACTTTAATATAAATGACCCATAGTTAAAAATAAGAATGTAAAAAGTCAGTTTTAGTTTTTCCGATAAAATTTTCATTTAAACTGGAAGCTTCTAGGTATTCTAACTTTGTCTGCATTCTTATTTTCTGCTAAATTTCTTTATTCTTTATCTGTATGTTAAGTCTGAAATATGTGCTGACTTCTCAGTTGCTTGTTAGCTGTCAAATACACAACAAGTAAGTAACTTGTTTCATGCCAGTTATCTCAGTTTTTCTCAAGGTCTCAAGGATGCAACATGATTGTTGCTTGTTTCAGATACTTTCTTGTCTTGCAGAGCTCTTCTGTTGTGAGTTATTATGATGAGAAATAAATATTTAGTTCTACATTGTATGGAGAAAAATAAGTATTTTGTGAACTGTTTTTAGAAGGTGTCTGTATGGAGAAATAATCAAGGCCAGACTCGGCATGAATGAGCCTACACAGAAACTTCAAGTTTGCATCACTGCAGATGTGTACCAAAACTTAACGTTCTTGCACAACAGTTTTAGATACATAAATCATATATGGAAAGTTGAGATGTTATTGGTTTGCTGAACAGGGAGTTCATATCCCTGATACAAACTTGAAAGTATAGAGTCGTTATTATACAGTGTGCCAGCCAGTCAAAAATATTTTAGAGACTTTGTCACTTTTTTTTTTTTAATTTCATACTATTGTTTCCCATTAGGACTATCAAACACACTCCAAGCACCAGTCTCTACAGTGTCTATATGCCAAGAACTGTGCAAAGCTGCCACTGTGCCACATATTTTGTTAGTTGCTGAAGTTTTAGAATCATGTCACCCTTCCAGCCTTCTGCTGAACACGCTGCATACCCATGCTACTGACTAGCCAATGGGGAGACATGAGAGGGAGTTATGTATATGATCACTGGGTGGTCGTGGAGAGCAAAGCACAGAGGTGACACTCTCTTAGTATCCAGCTTTCAAGTAGAACAGATGACACTCTTAGGAGATAGAGCCTCCGGCTCTGTGTTCCATGGCCGGTCTCCACCAGAACTTGATGTAAAACGCCATATCTCCATCTTCGTATTCAATTGTATTTTGGTTCAAATCTCCTACACTGGCCTCCAGCCTGTAATCTCCTCCCAAAATAGCCATTCTGGACACCCACTCCCATGTCTGACACCTCAGTGTCTCATACATTACAATGCTCATTTAGTCTGGAAAGCTATAAAAGTCCATTATGCATATATATCATGGATCTGCTACTGCTGCACTTGCATTAATTGTGGCAGCAGCTTCAGGATGTGTAATTTACTAGGAAAAGGGTAACATGTGAGACTAGCAGCTAGAAAGTGAGTAATGGAAAGGTCTGCAATGGACCCATATGAAATTTATAGCTCCTTCTGATTTTTTGTGGAACTTGTGGGTGGAGATAATACAACCATTGTATATGTCCAAAGCAGGAGATGAGACGACCCCACTCTATTTATGAAATGTGTGTGAAACCTAAACAGACTACACCTTGAAACTTCTAACAGGCTCTGAAAAAACCACTGTCTTTCTTTAAGGAAAAGGGACCTGTGTAACCTACAAAGGACTACTGTATGTCTCGTTGTACCAGTCTCAAATATCTTTTCAGTTTTCCTCCATTGGCCTTTACATTACCTTGCCCTCTCTAACTAGCGATGTAAGAAAATGCTAGAATAGAATCACATTGGTAGTATGTGTATCCATTTTTCTCTACATTTACATACTTATTCTACAAGGCATCATGTGTTGCATGGCAGAGGTCACCTTGCATCACTATTAGTCATTACCTTTCTTTTTCCATTTGCAAACAGAGTGAGGCAACAATGACTGTCTAAAAGCCTTTGTAAGAGCCCTAATTTCTAACATTTTATCTTCATGGTCTTTACTTGAAATGCACACTGGAAGCAGCAGCATCGTTCTGCAGCCAGCCTTGGCCTCTGAATTTCTGCAATATTGCCTTATGAAAAGAGCATCTTCTCTCCAGGAATTTTCTTTTGAGTTCATGAAGCATCTCCGTTATGCTTGCATGCTGCTTGAAACAACTGTTAACAAATCTAGCAGTACACCTCTGAATTGATTTGATATCTTTCTTTAATCTGACCTGGTGCAGATCTCAAATACTCCAGCAGTACTCAATAATGGGCCACACTGGTGTTCTGTATGCCAACTCCTTTATGGATGAGCTACATTTTCCCAAAATTCTCCAAATAAAGTCAAGTCAAGTATTTGCCCTCCCTACTACCAACGTGATGTGCTCACCCCATTTCATACCACATTGCAACATAACGCCTAGATATTTAAGTGATGTGACTGTGTCAAACAGCATCCTGCTAATGCTATATTTGAACGTTATAGGATTGTTTTTCCCCCTCATCCACATTAACTTACTTTTTTCTACATTTACAGGGAGCTACCATTCATCACACCAATTAGAAATACTGTGTCATATTGTAAAAACCTAAAATCACTCAATGACAGCACCTTCCCATACATCAGCAAACAGCTATAAATTACTGCTCACCCTGTCCGTCAGATCTTTTATGTATATAGAGAATAAGAGCAAGTCCTATGACACTTACCTGGGGCACTCCTGATGATTCCTTGTCTCTAATGAGTACTCACCACTGAGGGCATTGTACTGGATTTTGTAACTTAAAAAGTCTTCGAGCCACTCTCGTATCTTAGAACCCAAACTGTATGCTCGGACCTTCGCCAACAGCGAACACGGCCAAGTTTCACACAAGCAACGCTTCCTGAATTCACGTTGATTTGTGAACAGAAGATTTCTGTCTCAAGGAAATGCATTATATTTGAACTCAGGATGTGTTCGAGAATTCTGTAGCAAACTGAGGTTAAGGATATTTGTCTATTATAATGTGGGTCCATTCTTTTACCTTTCTTATATGCAGGAGTTATCTGACCATTTTTCCATTCACTTAGAATTTTTTGCTGTGTGAGATATTCATGATAAGTAAGGGGCCAGTGTCGCAGAGCTCTCTGCAAAACCTGACAGGGACTCCATCTGGACCTGTTTTCAACTCTTTCAGTTGCTTCTCTATGCCACGGATGCCCGTATCTAGATCCATCCTCTATGTGAGAATCTGTATGGCAATGAAACAATGGTACGTCAGTACAATCCTCTTGCATGAATGATTTCTTAAATGTGAAATTTTAACTTCACCTTTCTTTTTGCTGTCTTCTGTTGCCACCACAGACTGGTCAACAAGCAACTGGATAGAAGCCTTAAACCTGCCTACTGATTTTATGTGTGCCCAGAATCTTATTGGGTTCTCAGCAAGATCTTTCACTAAGGTACGATGGTACCTATCAACATTTGTGCATTCTTTTTGAACCAAGAGTGCAATAGTGTCCATCTTGTCAGTATTTTCTGAATCTGAGTATTAAATCACAAAGGATCCTTTCCATCCTTAATTCATTTACTTGTCATACAGTATGTCTTCAGAGTGTGATGTACAATCAGTTTAAACTGATCATATTGGAGCTAACTGATGTCAATTCGTGTCTAAGTGAGATGCTAATAACTGCTTATCTGCTTTCTCTGGCATAAATACTCTCTTAGCCATCTTGACATATTTTTTAATTTTTTAGTACCTATCATCACTATGATTACATCCTGATAACTAATCCTTGTCTCTATACTAACACTGTCAATAGTGTCAGGCTGTTTGCAGCCACAACGTCTGTGTATGTGTGATCCAACTAGTTGTTCAAGACAGTTTTTGGAAGATGTGTACAAAAGTAATTCACAAGACTGTCTTTCCATATCATCTAAAGTAAATCCATAGACATGCCTGTCTATACTCTCTAACCAGCAACTAATACTGCATGATCTGGGTATTATCACACTATTGAGCATAAACTTTTCTCGAATAATTCTACAACTTATGGTGGAATCAGGTGGCAGGTAAACACATCCGATAATTAACTTGAGCTCATCTAGGCCTGTTACTGGTGTCCAGATAATTTCAAAGTCCAATTCAATTTCAAACTCAATGCATACAATATCTTTGGTGACAGCTACAACACTCCTCCTCTTATAATGTCTAACCTGTCTTTCCAATGTAAGTTCCATACCTTGCTACATATTTCAGAGTTTTCCACTTCAGGTTTTGCCAGCTCTCATTTCCAAAAATAATTTGAGTGCGACAAATTTCCTGGAGGGCAGTACACTCTGGAACTTTGTTATGAATACTTTGTCAATTTACTGTTAGAATTTTAACAGTCTAAGTGTCTCTGCCCAAAAAGCCTCCATGCGCACCCCACAAGTACTCCGCTACCCAAGTAGCTGCTTCTTTTGTGTTGTGCACCCCTGACCTATCATCTACACCCCATAACGCAGGTCCAGAAATATGCACAAAATCAACAGAGAACTGGTTGAGAGCCTCCACTCAGCCCCAAACCAGAGGACTCCAATTGACTCTGGGTACAATACTACGAAATAAAAGCTCTGCTTGCACCTAGAACCCCGTGAATGAGACCAGCAGTCTTAACCACTTCTGCCAGCCAACCATAGAAACAGAATATGTCCTCAGAACCCTAGTGATAGGTGTCACTGGTACTGACATGAGCAACAACTTGCAAACTACTGTAACCTCCAAACTCAGTAGCCACAGGCAAGGCCTCCTCCATATCTCGGATGAAGCTCCCAGCTCCATCTCCCTTGGCTGACATACTGAGTGAACATTGGAATTCTTTACGGTCCTTGACACTCTTTCCCTAAGAGGGCTCACAACGTACCGAACACTGGAGCTCCTGATAACTAGTAAACCTCTCCTCCCATGTGCCTGCTCTTTTTCCTAAAATTATTCCAACAAACCGAAGTCGAACATTTGCCTTTCCTACTACAATCCTTACATGCTTATTCCATTTTATATTGCTTTGCAACATTATATCTAGTTATTTAATCGATGCGACTGTCAAGCGGCACAACACTAATTCTGTATTTGATCAATACAAGATTGGTTTTCCTACTCATCTACATTAACGTATATTTTCTCACATTTGGAGAATGCTGCCACTCTTCACACCAGGTAGAAATTCTGTCTAGATCATCCTGTATCTCCCAACAGTTACATTCAACGACTTAACTTTCCCCATACACTACAATGTCATCAGCAGTCACATACTGTTGCTCATCCTGTCCATAAGATTCCTCCTCTATGGCAAAGGCTGGCCAAATGACCCAGTGCAACAGCAAGTGACGGTTTCTTCACAAATGTTGAACTGGAGATCTACCTCGGTGAGGGGTGTCATTACTGGCATTCATTTTGGGCTGCTTCACAGCATACTGCTATTTTGAGGAGTTCATGCAAGCAGTTGACCAGTTATTTTTGCCTTGGTCCCTGCATCATTGTGCCATAAAGGCAATTCTGAGTCTTACACAGCTACCATATTGCATAAGGCAGGCATTATCATATAATGAATCAAGTTCCCTAACCACTCTCTGGTAGAAAATGAACATGATCAAACTTTATTTGCTCTGCAGAAGTTACTTCAGACTGTGAAGGATTTAGTGAAAACTGACATCAGCCACAAAAGCCTAAAAACTTACACTTGGCAAGCTGTTTAAAGCTGGAGGAGTGAGCAATATCTACCGAGAACAATGAGTATGTAGTTTCTGCAATAAATACTGTGGCTTAATCATTTAACATGTAATAATTTTGTAGAATACTGGCTTATTGTTGTTACAACAAGTACGAAATTTCAAATATAAAGAATGTTAAGAATGAAAATGGGAACTGTCTTAGAGATTAAAATGCAAATTAAGAGAAAACAACATGTGAAACAACTGTGCAGAATTTATCATCTTATCTCACAGTCTAAGATTTAATGCTCCTTATCACTTCAAATACACTTGGCACTCAAATGATACAAAAAATTAGAAAACTTTTACATACCTTCCAACATAGTTATGCCAGTAGGATTGTGAAATACAGGGATAGTGTAGAACACAGCCCAGAATGGTCTTTGCTCATCTGTCATCCATTTCCCTTTACTTTTTTCTTCAAGAGCAATTTTCTTAAATGCCTCTGTATCAACACCATCGTTGTTGAAAGGAACTTTAACAATTCAAGTTAAATGTCGTATGACTTTCAGGAAAGAAACTGTAAGAAAATTACTATGTCATTATGAATAACAGATATTAACATTACACGTAATAGCATATGAATATTTCTGCAATAGGTTTCAGTTTACAACATTACGATACTAATACTACACACACACACACACACACACACACACACACACACACACACACACACACACACACACACACAAACAATCTCTGAATGATAGTTGTGAGATGCAGTGCAGCTCTCAGAACGGCCACACATCATCTCCACAGCCTTTATCATTTCTTTCTGTCTAATGCATTAGCTCATTATTTGGTGTTGACACTCACCATTACTGTATTATCCAAGATTTCCAGATTTGTGACCAGTCATGCTGCCTTTCTGTTTATACGTTCAATATCCCCATTCGACCTATATGTTATGCGTCCCACACACTTGAGCAGTATTCTAAGATGGGATACCCAAGTATTTTGTCAGTAGACTCCTTCGTAGACCAACTACAGTGTCCTGCCAAAGAATTGAAATCTGCCATCTGCCATCTGCCTATGTCATCATTCCATCCATCAGGTCCAAAAATCTTTCTACATATTTCTTTTCAAATGATAGTAACATTTCGTAATCATTATAGCTTCAAATCTATGTAATTATGCTGTCATTATAGTATTTATGGATTAAAATGAATTTTGAAGTTTTGTTGAGCATTCTTTTCTTAGGATTTTGGTACACAGTAAAGTGTTCTCTTGGTTCACCGAGTACTCTGTCTTCTCCTCATTAGTACATAGTTCTGTTTCCTTGACAATTTTACATCATTCTGTTTCTCTTATCCTTGAACTTCTTATCAACTTTATATCATCTGCATAGATGGTGTCTAGTAACAGTTTTATATTCTGCAGTTTGATTCCCTTGGGGGTCAGGTTTCACAAATATTATACCTATCTTCTCTAAAATAAGGTTATATTGAGTCTCCTTGACTTAGTCCAGTGTAAAACTTACCACTTTTTCTAGCAGTGTCTTTATGTAGCATAGAGTTTCTTCCATACATATATTAACTAATCTCAATAATTTTCAAAGTATTTCATGATGTGTCATGATGTTTAAAAGTGCCTGTCAGTGTATTCTGTCATAGCCATATTGGGGGGGGGGGGGGGGGGGAATAACAATGTGTGGACATATGTATCAAATTCCTGAGCCTTTTGAGTTTTTTTGGCAGGCTGTAGAATGATCCATTGTGGAATCAGTTTTGCATAAGCCACGCTGGTAATCCCCAATCAGTTCTTCCATTTTGGGCACAAGGCTGCTTATAAAGCATATCAATAAGATTTTAGAAGTAACACCAAGTAATTCAATTACTCTAGTGTTATCACATACAAGAGAATCATTGTTTTAAAATATGGGATAAATTACAGTGGTTTTCCAATCTGTAGGAGATTTCTCTCAAGTTTTTATATATCTGCTTGATCCCATGGTGCTTGAAATTATAACCTGCTTCATATAGTTTGTTATGGTATTTCCTTTTACACTACCTTAAAGCTCATTGTACTTCCTTGCAGATTTTATCATATCTTTCATGTCTTGGAGCCATGCTTCTTTTGTATTTCTTTTTTCCAGCATTTTTTAGTTTGTTAATACACTCTTTTTTTCTACTTCTTTGCAACACTTTGTGAATACTGATTGTGCATGGTCTACATTTGTACAGTCATTGTTGTTGCAGTATTTTTATGTTCCAAGAAAGTAATGATTCAATTTTCTTTTCAGTATTTTATTTCACCTGCAGAACATTTTCACTCTAAATATGGACCTGTTCCATTTTTCATATGTGTAGGACTGTCTGACTAGTGCATCCTGTAAGAAAATGTCCTTACATTGTGGTTCTCTTTTGTGCATTAATGCAATGTGAAACTTTTGTAAGTAATATTTCTGCAACAAAATTCTCAACTGCATAGCAAAAAGGTTGATAAACTCCAGCCATAAAAACAGTACAAATTACAGATTACCTACGAAAAAATGAATGTTGGTTGATAAAAACAAGTTAAATATGTATATTATGCACTAGAATGTTAATGGTATAAATGCTGTGTTTTCAAACAAGAGTTATAAGGTAATGATTTTTAAATTATTCTTTCAAGAATAAACATGTAAGTTATTTGTCTCAATGAATGTTGATTTGCAGAGGAAAAATTACAGGTGACTAAAATTACTAGGAAAATTCAAAACTCCAATGTAGTGAACAGATTTTGTACATAAAACAAATCACACAGAGCTTCAGACATACTTCTTTACTCAAATATAAATTACAACATGGGAAATGACAGAGTGTTTATATTTGAGAGACTGTGCAGAGTTAACCCTTACAATACCAAGGTCGGGGGAGGGAGGGATTTACTTTATGTCTACCTTTTGTGACTATTGTAATCTAGTCACTTACTTTATATTTTAAAATAATGAAAAAATATGTTAAACTTATTCTAAAAATTTAAGTCTCAGTAGCAGATGTCACTTTTCCCACTGAATGTCATAATCAATATTTCTAAGTTCATCAGCAGCTCTTTAAAAGGCATGTTGACAGTAAAAGTCAACAACAACGAACAAAATTCGCATTTAAAAATTTTTATTGGTGGTGCTCATAAAATCAATAGTACTTGTTACTGAAAGGGCGTTGATACTGCCAAGTGTGTGCTAAAAGGTATTTTCAGGTTCCTGACCCTATATTCACTCCAGTACCTCTTAAAAAGAATGCTGTAAATATAATTAAAACAACAATTAACAAATTTTATTTATTTATTTATTTATTTATTTTGGAAGGTGAGCATAAGGAATCTCCCCACTTCCCCTGGTAATGTATGTTATGGAAAATTCCTTGGTATTGTTAGGGTTAAAAGATTTAAATATTACAGCAGATTTGATTTACAAACTCTGCTTGAAAACCTCAGTAAAGAAAAGAGGAAAAGCCTGCTACAGCAGCTGATTTCTGTAAAAAAAGTGGGAGAGATATATGGAAATTCATTGATTTAATACAGTATATAACTTCACTCTTAATTACTTTTGAACTACCAAGCAAAGAAATTTAATGTAAGAAAAATGCAACTTTAATCAAGGAACTGTTCATCTTCAGTAACAAGTGAGGTCAAATGGTCTTCTGAATATAAGAATTTCTAGTGTCACGATACTCAATAAACTACAGGGTGATTCAAAAAGAATACCACAACTTTAAAAATGTGTATTTAATGAAAGAAACATAATATAACCTTCTGTTATACATCATTACAAAGAGTATTTAAAAAGGTTTTTTTTCACTCAAAAACAAGTTCAGAGATGTTCAATATGGCCCCCTCCAGACACACGAGCAATATCAACCCGATACTCCAACTCGTTCCACACTCTCTGTAGCACATCAGGCGTAACAGTTTGGATAGCTGCTGTTATTTCTCGTTTGAAATCATCAATGGTGGCTGGGAGAGGTGGCCGAAACACCATATCCTTAACATACCCCCATAAGAAAAAATCGCAGGGGGTAAGATCGGGGCTTCTTGGAGTCCAGTGATGAAGTGCTCTGTCACGGGCTGCCTGGCGGCCGATCCATAGCCTCGGGTAGTTGACGTTCAGGTAGTTACGGACAGATAAGTGCCAATGTGGTGGCGCTCCATCCTGCTGAAATATGAATTGTTGTGCTTCTTGTTCGAGCTGAGGGAACAGCCAATTCTCTAACATCTCCAGATACTGTAGTCCAGTTACAGTAGTACCTTCGAAGAAAAAGGGACCAAAAACTTTATTGGCTGAAATGGCACAGAAAACGTTCACCTTAGGCGAGTCACGTTCATACTGAGTTGTTTCCCGCGGATTCTCAGTGCCCCATATACAGACATTGTGACGGTTGACTTTCCCGTTAGTGTGGAAAGTTGCTTCATCACTAAACACAATCTTTGAAACGAAAGATTCATCTGTTTCCATTTGAGCAAGGATAAAATCACAGAAATCGATTCTTTTAATCTTATCAGCTGCAGACAGTGTTTGAACCAATTTCAGACGATAAGGTTTCATAACTAACATTTTTCGTAGGACTCTCCATACAGTTGATTGTGGAATTTGCAGCTCTCTGCTAGCTCTGCGAGTTGATTTTCCTGGGCTGCGAACAAATGCTTGCTGGATGCGTGCTACATTTTCATCACTCGTTCTCGGCCGTCCAGAACTTTTCCCTTTGCACAAACACCCATTCTCTGTAAACTGTTTACACCAACGTTTAATACACCACCTATCAGGAGGTTTAACACCATACTTCGTTCGAAATGCAAGCTGAACAACTGTCGTCGATTCACTTCTGCCGTACTCAATAACACAAAAAGCTTTCTGTTGAGCGGTCGACATCTTAGCATCAACTGACGCTGACGCCTAGTCAACAGCTCCTCAAGCGAACAAATGTACAACTAAATGAAACTTTATAGCTCCCTTAATTCGCCGACAGATAGTGCTTAGCTCTGCCTTTTGTGGTTGCAGAGTTTTAAATTCTTAAAGTTGTGGTATTCTTTTTGAATCACCCTGTATAATGTAATAACAATAACAGCAACATAAAGATACAAGGCCAGGCACTCAGTCACTCAGAATATACAAGGACCATCTAGCACAGGCAAAATCATACTTTCCAATCCAATCACATGCAGTTCTACCAGAAACTGAATCAGCAAGCTGCAAGAAAAGTTGAAAACCCAGAGAAAATGCAACAACCAAGTTCTGGAAAGATCACTGGAAAACTGAAAAAGACTACAAGAAAACTGCTGGGTGGATAAAGGACTTTGAAAATAAATTTTCTAAGAAAATGCAACAGCTGGAGGTAACACCTGAAATGATTGAGGAAAGAGTGAGGGAAGTCAAGAACTGGGCATCCCTTGCCAATGATTAATGGCACAGCTCCTGGTTCAAATACCTGGCCAGTCTGTGTGTGAAAATGACTGATCTGTAATACAGTGCTGACAATACAAAACTTCAGTGAATGGCTAACTGGCAAAATGTTTTAAATACAGAAGGACTCAGATAAGGGGATAATACACTGTTGACTATCATGTTCAAGTTGCTGACAGACATCATAGCCAACAGAAGTCAGGACTTTCTTGAACAATATAACATCATACCAATATAACAAAGAGATAACAAATGAAGCAGCAGGGGAAAAGAAGACCAGCTCCTGGTCAATAAAATGATTGTGTGAAATTGCAAAAACTGGAAAACAAATCTGTATATGATGTGGACTGACTGCAAAAAAGATTGACTCACTGTCATACAGTTGGATCATAAGGATCATAAGGGGGGGGGGGGGGGGCAGCAAAATCATCAGAATCAATTTACAGAAAATGTAATGGAACACTGGAAAACAGAATAATTTGTTAAAAAAGAGTTACAGACTAGCTAACATCAAGAAACACACTCATTTTCACCACTGCTGTTCATTTCCTTCATTCTACTGTCAACCATCTTCAGAAAAAAATCCTAGGCTCTTAAAGAGCAAAAAATTCTCAGATGACATCCCATCTACTGCACAAGAATGATGAAGCACTATAGAAAATTTGACACTGAAATCTAGTTTGAATCTTCAGCAATGAAAGAGAAGCCATCAAACTGTATAATGGACAAACCAGAAAGTCCCTTTAGCCATAAGTCTGCGAATACCTATACCTAGCCATTTTGCAGATGGGCAACAGCAAGTACAGGCATGTAAAAAAGTGGCCAGCAAAGAGTACACCCAAAGGATTTGAACAAATTTGTAAGGCAAACTGAATGATGACAATAATATCAAGGCAATAAATACATGGGTCATACCCAACATTGCAGGCATTGTGAACTGGACACAAGCAGAGGTGAATAATTCAGACAGGAAAATATGAAAATCACGACCATTCACCATGCACTCCACTTTCACAGTGATGTTGACAGACTGTTCTTTTCCAGAGAAGCAGGAAGTAGAGGATTCCTGCAAGTGAGGTACACAGTGGATAAGAGACTTTTGCATTGGCAGACTAAGGAAAGATAGCAAATAATCAGCTCTGATTGACATCAACAACAGAAAGCTTCTGGAGGTGTAGAAAACCAAGAATCAATACGAACAATGTACTCCAATACCGAACTGACAGTGTATGCAATAAAGCATTGTGTGGATAACACTGAAGGCAAAATAGATAAAGAGAAGTTCTGGTCTTGGCTGACCAACAGAACCTTAAAAAAGGAAACTGAAGGCCTAATTTTTGCTGTATAGGAAAAAGCCATCACAACTGATGCTATCAAAGCCAGAATCGAGAAATCAGCAAAATCCCAGAGTACAGACTCTGAATAGAAGCTGACAAAACAACTGACCATATCTTGATGTGTTGTAAGAAGATCACTCAGACCGATTGCAAGCAGGGATGCAAAGATATGGCTCGAAAGATCCACTGGAACTTATACCAAAATTACCACCTGTGGATGGCAAGGAATTGGTGGATCACCAGCCAGAAAAGATTGTCGAAAACTAATATACTAAATTACTGTGGGACTTCTGACTTAAATTGATCGAATGCTGCGAATGCACCACAAATAACAATTGTGGAATAAAGAAAGTGTGGCTCAATGACATTGTCATCCTAGTGATAGCAGAATCAAAGAGAAACAACTAGAAAAACTTACCAGGTACAAGGACTTGAAAATCTAACCGCAGTGACTCTCGTGAAAATGAGTTAAAGTTGTCCTAGTGGTTCTTTCACACCATATGCAGTGCCAAAACATCTTAGAAGGCACATAAAAACCATTAGCATTGATAAAATATCCATCTGCCCACTACAAAAAGCCATTTTACTGGGATCTGCATGAAATACCGGCCCTAGACACTTAAGTGATAAAATACAAAACACAGCATATTGAACTAATTTTCTGTGTTTACTGTTGTTGTTGCTTGGACATCTTCGAATGTCAAATGTTTAAGGTGTGAAGGTAGCAAAACAATTTAGCAAATAACAGAATCATTTTAAAACAAAGGCAGTGCGGTCTGTTCCTAAATCAGAATTGAGCACACAGTTTACAATAATGAAATTTTTAAGAATAAACTTGACGATAAAAGTATTGCAGACACACAAAAAAAAAGAACCTGAGTTCTTCAATTATTTTTGCACAAAGTCCTACTTCAAAGTAAGTGCTCTGGACTAAATATATCTTTTGGACTTGAGCAAGAACCTGAGTGCCTCACACAGTTTTAAAGAGTATAAAACAGGATACCATAAACGTCAAATCACTAAGATGACATTTGCTGGGTGGGGTGGATGGGATACGCACTAAAGGACATTGAAGCCATGTGTAACACGGACAACCCCTCCCCAGTGAACTTTAATAATCAAGCATTCTTTCCAAACAGAGATGCTTTCCCATTGTGTTAAAGTATGCAGAAGTGAAACATCTGTTTGGGAAATGATAAAGGATGGACATGATAAACTACCATTCTGTATCCATTATTTCACTCTTATTGGAAGTATCTGAGAAACAGCTGCAATCAAGATGACAAATTTTACTGCAAAGTATACTACTACTACTATTATTTCTTTCCTTTCTCAGACGTTATGTCTGGTTAATAATGGAGAGTGACACTGACCTTCATCAAGCCTGACTTCCTTCTAACTGTACGGTATATGTTACATTGCGTTTAGGAACTTTCGTGTAATTGAACATGTATCAATAATTACATATTTCTGTAGTTGTATATATAAGTTTGGATGTAGCTGTATTGCGTTGATGTACTGGTGGATATTGTGTGGTATTACTCCTGTAGTTGATAGTATAATTGGTATAATGTCAACTTTATCCTGATGCCACATGTCCTTGACTTCCTCAGCCAGTTGGATGTATTTTTCAATTTATATTTGTTGTACTGGGTATGGATATTTCGATTAGTTGTGTTAATTTCTTCTTTTTATTGGTGAGTATGATGTCAGGTTTGTTATGTGGTGGTGTTTTATCTGTTATAATGGTTCTGTTCCAGTATAATTTGTATTCATCATTCTCCAGTACATTTTGTGGTGCATACTTGTATGTGGGAACATGTTGTTTTATAAGTTTATGTTGTAAGGCAAGCTGTTGATGTATTATTTTTGCTACATTGTCATGTCTTCTGGGGTATTCTGTATTTGCTAGTATTGTACATCCACTTGTGATGTGATCTACTGTTTCTATTTGTTGTTTGCAAAGTCTGCATTTATCTGTTGTGGTATTGGGATCTTTAATAATATGCTTACTGTAATATCTGGTGTTTATTGTTTGATCCTGTATTGCAATCATGAATCCTTCAGTCTCACTGTATATATTGCCTTTTCTTAGCCATGTGTTGGATGCGTCTTGATTGATGTGTGGCTGTGTTAGATGATACGGGTGCTTGCCATGTAGTGTTTTCTTTTTCCAATTTACTTTCTTCGTATCTGTTGATGTTATGTGATCTAAAGGGTTGTAGATGTGATTATGAAATTGCAGTGGTGTAGCTGATGTATTTATATGAGTGATTGCTTTGTGTATTTTGCTAGTTTCTGCTCGTTCTATAAAGGATTTTCTTAAATTGTCTACCTGTCCATAATGTAGGTTTTTTTATGTCGATAAATCCCCTTCCTCCTTCCTTTCTGCTTAATGTGAATCTTTCTGTTGCTGAATGTATGTGATGTATTCTGTATTTGTGGCATTGTGATCGTGTAAGTGTATTGAGTGCTTCTAGGTCTGTGTTACTCCATTTCACTACTCCAAATGAGTAGGTCAATATTGGTATAGCATAAGTATTTATAGCTTTTGTCTTGTTTCTTGCTGTCAATTCTGTTTTCAGTATTTTTATTAGTCTTTGTCTATATTTTTCTTTTAGTTCTTCTTTAATATTTGTATTATCCATTCCTATTTTTTGTCTGTATCCTAGATATTTATAGGCATCTGTTTTTTCCATCGCTTCTATGCAGTTGCTGTGGTTATCCAATACGTAATCTTCTTGTTTAGTGTGTTTTCCCTTGACTATGCTATTTTTCTTACATTTGTCTGTTCCAAAAGCCATATTTATATCATTGCTGAATACTTCTGTTATCTTTAGTAATTGGTTGAGTTGTTGATTTGTTGCTGCCAGTAGTTTTAGATCATCCATGTATAGCAGATGTGTGATTTTGTGTGGGTATGTTCCAGTAATATTGTATCCATAATTTGTATTATTTAGCATGTTGGATAGTGGGTTCAGAGCAAGGCAGAACCAGAAAGGACTTAATGAGTCTCCTTGGTATATTCCACGCTTAATCTGTATTGGCTGTGATGTGATATTATTTGAATTTGTTTGGATATTAAGTGTGGTTTTCCAATTTTTCATTACTATGTTTAGGAACTGTATCAATTTAAGATCTACTTTTTATATTTCCAATATTTGTAGTAACCATGAGTGGGGTACACTATCAAAAGCTTTTTGGTAATCAATGTATGCATAGTGTAGCGACCTTTGTTTAGTTTTAGCTTGATATGTCACCTCTGCATCTATTATCAGTTGCTCTTTACATCCTCGTGCTCCTTTGCAACAGCCTTTTTGTTCTTCATTTATAATTTTGTTCTGTGTTGTATGTGTCATTAATTTCTGTGTAATGACGGAAGTTAATATTTTGTATATTGTTGGTAGGCATGTTATGGGGCGATATTTAGCTGGGTTTGCTGTGTCTGCTTGATCTTTAGGTTTCAGATAAGTTATTCCATGTGTAAGTGTATCAGGGAATGTGTATGGGTCTGCAATGTAACTGTTAAATAATTTAGTTAGATGTGAATGTGTTGAGGTCAATTTCTTTAGCCAGAAATTTGCTATTTTATCTTTTCCAGGGGCTTTCCAATTGTGAGTAGAATTAATTGCTTGGGTGACTTCATGTTGCAAAATTATCACTTCAGGCATTTGTGGTATCATCTTGTACGTATCTGTTTCTGCTTGTATCCACCGTGCATGCCTGTTATGTTGTACCGGGTTTGACCATATGTTGCTCCAGAAGTGTTCCATGTCTGTTATGTTTGGTGGATTGTCTATTTTAATGTGTGTGTTATCTATTGTCTGGTAAAATTTCATTTGGTTTGTGTAGAATGTTTGGTTTTGTTTCCTTCTATTTTCACTTTTTTTGTATCTTCTAAGTCGTTTGGCCAATGCTTGTAATTTCTGCTTCTTTTCATCTAATTGCTCTATCACTTCTTGTTGTGAGATTTTACCTATAATCTTTTTGGTTTTTTTTCTGACATTTCATTTCTTATAAATTGTGTTAGCTGTCCGATGTCTTTTCTCAGTTTTTCTATTCTGATCTGTAGCCTGTGTTGCCATGCTGGTTTTGTGGGTTTCTTCTGTGTGTTGGTTGGTTCTGATCTCTGCCTAGTGTGTATATTTAGTGTAGTGAGTGCTCCTATATAAACCAGTAGTTGTAACTCTTCCATAGTTGTGTTTTCATTTATTTTGTTGTGTATGATTGTGTTAATAGTTTTTATTGTTGTTTCGACTTGTGGGTTATTTGGCAGTCTATGCAAGAATGGTCTAATGTCTGTATTTGTGTCTTTGCATTCTATATATGTCAGCTGAAATTTTTCTTCTATATCTAACATGTGTGTCACTTCGTGTTCTATTTGTGCTTGTTCTGGTGGCTGTCTTAAGATTTCGTTTTCCTCTGACTGTTTAATTGATGCGTGTTGTTCTTTGTTTGTTTGCTCTGGGATGTTTGAGTCCATTACTGTATTTTCTTCTTCTTCTGATTGCACATTATATTGTTCCAGTATTTGTTGTACTTGTTGTTTGATGTTTTCTAATTCTGACTGGGGTATCCTGTTATTTTTGATTATTACACGGATCTGATCAGCTAGTCGTTGTTCTGTTAAAAATTTTAATTCTGGGTATCTGGTAATAAATGTTGTGTATACTTGTGATCTGTATCCAGTTGTGTTGGTTCCTAGGTTTGTTGCTTGGTAATAACAGAACATGAGGTGCCGATTAACTTCATCTGACCATCTCATCCTCTGTCTTTGTTTTCCTTCTAGGGTGGTTGCAGGAAGCATATCCTGCAAAACACCTCTATTTGGATTTGAATCATTTTCCAGTTGGCTAGCAGTGTCGTTACGATTGTGGGCGGGCATAGGGTTCAAGCGTCGTCCCTGACCATGACGGCGCTTGTCCGAGGCTTCTTTAGTTCTGTCCTGAACCAACTAATCACACTAAAAGGGGGGTTAGCCCTATTAGTGGTTTGTTCTTTTCGTCATTATTATTATTATTATTATTATTGTTACTATTATTATAAAGACATCCGGTCGGTGAAGCTTGCCTTGCTCTCTATAAATCATATAAATATGGGACTAGGGCAAGTCTCTGGAATGGCTTACATCATATAAGCAGAACATAAAAAGGTCCTGAGTTCGAGTCTCGGTCGGGCACACAGTTTTAATCTACCAGTAAGTTTCATATCAGCGCACACTCCGCTGCAGAGCGAAAAATCTCATTCTGGAAACATCCCCCAGGCTGTGGCTAAGCCTTGTCTCCACAGTATCCTTTCTTTCAGGAGTGCTAGTTCTGCATGGTTCGCAGGAGAGCTTCTGTAAAGTTTGGAAGGTAGGAGACGAGATACTGGCAGAAGTAAAGCTGTGGGACTGGGCATGAGTCGTGCTTCGGTAGCTCAGATGGTAGAGCACTTGCCCGCAAAAGGCAAAGGTCCTGAGTTCGAGTCTCGGTCGGGCACAGTTTTAATCTGCCAGGAAGTTTCATATCAGCGCACACTCTGCTGCAGAGTGAAAAATCTCATTCCATAAAAAGGTTGCTTGCCCTTTAAACTAACTGTAAATTATTATTCTAACTAGAGCCAACAACAGAATTATTTTAGTTGAGTACAATAATAAAGTTCAAATTTAGGGTCAATCCTGTTTCTGTTCTATGTGAATTACTTCTCCATAAATATCAACAAACAAGCAGAGCACTTCTGCATTAAGCAGTCACCTTACCAGGAGAATAAAATAAATCACAATCAAGGACTGGATTAAGATGATGCAATCGAATTCCTTGGGTTACATCTGTACAAGAATTTAAATTTAAATACACTCACTGAATTCTTAGGGTATAAAAAGAGTATTCCTTCATCTGTAATGTCTATATTATCTAATGCTACAGACAACAAATGAAAATCTTCATATTATAATTATATCCTTCATTATGATTTCCACAGTTTCAGGGATACTCGCAAAGCATGGCCCATATAAAAACAGCACAAAATAATTCTTGGACACACAAAAATACTGTGTGTTGTCCTGAAGACAAATTTCAGCCACATAAAATGAACAACACACTTAAGTGGTACATAAAACAAGAATCTATAGCATTATATAAATACCTGGAACTATTTTCATCAAAGGATACTGTTTGAAAGCTGACAATGCAATCATGTATGTAGCCTCCTCAACAAATATAACAGCATTTGGAGACAGGAACGTCCCCAGTATCAGCTGAAGACCATGTGTTGCCCCACATGTTAGCACAAGATCTTTCCTTAAAATGATCAAATTACCATGTCACAAATTAAGTAAAAGAAACAACGTAATCACTACATAAGGGGTTTGCTATGCAATTCCCAATTTTTTTAAATTTTACATTATGTTACACAGTCTAAAATAATGTACTTAGATCCCCCAGGAATATGGACATTACATGCTAAACAGTTTAAAGTGTACTTCACATGTTTGAAAATATATGAACAAAATTAATCAAATGGGCAAAGTTAATTGCAAATCATGCATTTAAGTATAAAGTATGCAATTGTTTGATATTATTAACAACGGGGAAATCACGTTATCAATAATGCTTGACCTAAAGTCAGTTTCGGAATCCCAACAACTTGGGCTGAAATTTATTTTTATATAGTATACAGATTTTTAAATTAGGTTTGTAAGAACAGATTCTCAAAGACCAGCTTCCAGTTTTCTGCTTACTCTGCCACATGCTATGAGGGCCATCTTTTATGTTTTTACAGAAGCAATGAAAGAAGTCATTTTAACCATTATCAAAATATTTGCTTTTAAATTCACACACTTTTATTTGTGTTGAAACAAATTCTAGAAACATTTTGTGCACTCTGATGCTCGTACCTAAAAAAACAAGGTTTTGGAAAGATTCAACAGCTTCTATAGGTGATGAAAATCGCTGTCTGCCCCCCTCCCTTTTTGACATAAGGGAACAAAAAGAAGTCATTAGGCAATAGATCAGGCGAACATTGACACATTAATGCCATGTTTTTTCCATCAAATAATGATTTATTTGACATGCTGTGTGACAGATTTCATGATGAAGAATGATGCAACATTTTCTGCATTTTACCTCATTTTATTGACAAAACTGTGGCAATAAATTATTGTATACCATTCTGCATCAACTATTTGTCGATCCTATAAACTGACGGTCATGACATGACTGGTGTAACTAAAAAAAATGAGCTACAGTTTTTCATAAGTGCTTTGTGAACAAACAACTTTTGTCAGATGGGATCATCTTGGGACACTAAAAGAGTGAAGTGCTGCTTAATTTATTACTCATGTGAATATATCCAAGTTTCATCCCCAATTACAATGTTTGTATACATAGTTTAATTTTCGTCGGTCAATATTCTTTCCTCATACCAATTGAGATAAGCTTATTTCTGAGCTAAAGTCGAATTGTGTGGAATCCAATGTGTACAAATATTTTTCATAGTTAAATGTTCACACAAAATCATATATGCTACAGTCTTTGACAGATCTAAGGATTCCTTATCTCGGGGTAAGTTATTTGCTGATCCTTTTCAGTCATGTTGCATACATCATTCACGTTTTTGGAACAATGAAATTCACCATTATCAGACATAAGACCATGGTGAAGTTCTGTAGAAAGAACTTAGTCTGGTCTGTACAAAAATTGTAAAATATCATCTAATGAAAATTTGTGTGTGAAATTTCAGTTTTTTTCATTATGCTGTCTCTTTAAACACTCATAGTACACAAACTACATGGTAAATTCCTGAGCTGCCATTATTTTATTAACAACAAATGATAGTTTTTAAAACAGTAATCTCAAATTTAGTGGTCATTTACAAAAACTTACAAAGGCAACCCTTGTGTTTTAGATTGCCTTTATAAGCAACAAAGTTATTGAAGAATTTAAACAACTACATATGTTTATCGCATTTGGGAACTACATTATGCGATTAGAAAAAAATCTATGGATGCACATCGTCGTACTTTCCAAAATTGTCAGCCTTCAACCAAAACTCACATCAAGCAGCAAATCTTTTTTGCAGCTGTTGCTGTGTTTAAACAGGGAAAGGCTTTCCATACAAATTCCAATTTTCATTTTTTTGCAGTCATTGGACATAGTAGCTGCGAACCTTTTTGAAAAACTGACATGACACATGAAAGATTTCTCTTTTGTCCCAAAGACCTTCAGTGGATGTGTCATTGCAGTTTTGAGCACACCAATTCAACAGATCCACTCAATTTTCTTCATATTATGATGCCATAGCCTGCGTTTCATGTATAGAAGACTTATCATCCTAATATAGGAAAGCTTCAATTCCGAATTGGTGCTATTGTGTGGGGAACCATGCTACACCCTAAAATATTATCATAAGCCATGTGGTATTTTAGAGTCAATCAAAACAAATAATCTGATGCTACACAATGAAACAGCTTCAGAACATCAGACTATATCTCTTAGATATCACTGTTACAACAACATATTCAGGTACATACTGTTTACAGCTATTCTCCACACCCATATAAGTTCCACATAAGACTGCGTACCATGATTAATTACTGCATAAACCCTTCTTCCACTACTCTACAAACCAATAATTGTCTGATTCACATCACACTAGGAGATGTTGCACATTGGTCTTTATGATAAGTACCTTTTGGGCAGCCACACAAACACGAAAGTTTATCACCTCTTTATGGATTACTTGCAACTTACCCACATAACTAAGCTGCTATGAAAGTACTCTTCAATACATAACCAGTACAATTTTAGATGTCGGCTACCCCTATCAACTAATTTTTATTGTTTACAGAGTGATAAATTGGGTTTACTGTTTCTTGGATATTTCCATCTCACAATGGCATCACTTACAGAAATGGACACACTTTTTCTGAGAGAACCCTTTGTTGTAATGGCAACATTTGTTGGCCTCTTAAAATCACATTGTAGCCTAGCCATTACCTGCCACATGTGCCTTCGTCTATGCTGTCTAAAATGTTAGTGGTTGAAAACAGGCTATTCTCAATAATGTAGTCTACACCAGATTTGCAGTTCAAACAGTTTACTTGTGCTTAGATGTTGATTACATTTATGGCCACTTTGTGTTTCATCTACCTAAATTATGCACAGATAATGTCTGAAATTGCTGATGTTTTGGAATTAGCACAGTTTTTAGGTAAAATAAGTAGCCTAATTTATTCTTGTTAATGTTCATTTTACAGTCTCTTTTCAAGACACTATTCATTGCTTTCAACTGAACTTCATGTCTCTAGCTCTCTGACATGATTATGATATTATCACCAAACCTTAAAGTTTTTTTCCTTCTTCTCCCTGAACTTTACTTACTTCTTTATTATTACATACTGAATACAAAAGCACTGTCACGAAACCACGTTTTCACATTTTCTACGTTACAGTGGAAGTGTTATATATCAGGGACTTGGATATGACAGGCGCAAAGAATGCCTTCCAAAATAAAATATCATTTATAAATAATTTTTACATTCTCAATATATTCCATAAAAACGAAAAAATCTTATTAAAGATTGCACGTAGGCTTTCTGCAGTGTAATTTAGTGCTGCAACCTCCAAGCTCTCTAAATGAAAACCAAAATAGGTGGATGTAATTAAACTCAAACTTTGGTTTGTCTTATCAATATATGAGGATTGTTGTTGAACAGGAGCTTTGAATACCTATCTCACGGTTAACACCATGACCCCGTCAATAAAGTGACTATGCAACAATGCTCGGCAATAATCGAAATGAGCACAACCGTCATGTATATCATAAATTATTCCCTCATTGTCAAGATTTCTGTGTGCTTGTTGCAATGTCACAGAAACAGAATGCATATCTGTGAGTGATAAACTGTGTGAAGAATCATGAAACTAATGCAAGATTATCATGTGAGTGTGATGTACCTGAAGGAATAATCAGGGGAAGGACACAAAAAGAGAATAAACTTAGAAACTTTGTAAACACATCTGAAAGTGAAAGACATCATATTTACACCAGTGACTGTTAAACATTTTATTTCCAGTTATGAGAAGTTAATTAATTGCTTGCCTAGCCAGGTACACGGGATTTTGCTGAATTACCAACGAACGAAGATAAAACTACCAGTATAGTCTTCACGGATACATTTTGTAATTCAGCTGCACTTGATAATAGCCTAAGGCCGAAACTGCAATAGTGGAAGTAAAAAGTTTAACAATCACTGGTGTAAATATGATGTCTTTCAAAAAATTTCACATGACCGTGAATCCCAGTTATGAAAAGTTAAAAACATTTGAAAGTGATGTGCGAATAGACAGAAAAAGGACTAAACTAGGAAAAAAACAGTGAACTTGACAAATGCCTTTATAGGTGGTTTTTAGGGTTGTTGTTGTTGTTGTCTTCAGTCCTGAGACTGGTTTGATGCAGCTCTCCATGCTACTCTATCCTGTGCAAGCTGCTTCATCTCCCAGTACCTACTGCAACCTACATCCTTCTGAATCTGCTTAGTGTATTCATCTCTTGGTCTCCCACTACGATTTTTACCCTCCACGCTGCCCTCCAATGCTAAATTTGTGATCCCTTGATGCCTCAGAACATGTCCCACCAACCGGTCCCTTCTTCTTGTCGAGTTGTGCCACAAACTCCTCTTCTCCCCAATTCTATTCAATACCTCCTCATTAGTTATGTGATCTACCCATCTAATCTTCAGCATTCTTCTGTAGCACCATATTTCAAAAGCTTCTGTTCTCTTCTTGTCCAAACTATTTATCGTCCACGTTTCACTTCCATACATGGCTACACACCATACAAATACTTTCAGAAACGACTTTGCGACACTTATATCTATACGCGATGTTAACAAATTTCTCTTCTTCAGAAACACTTTCCTTGCCATTGCCAGTCTACATTTTACATCCACTCTACTTCGACCATCATCAGTTATTTTGCTCCCCAAATAGCAAAACTCCTTTACTACTTTAAGCGTCTCATTTCCTAATCTAATTCCCTCAGCATCACCCGACTTAATTCGACTACATTCCATTATCCTCGTTTTGCTTTTGTTGATGTTCATCTTATATCCTCCTTTCAAGACACTATCCATTCCGTTCAACTGCTCTTCCAGGTCCTTTGCTGTCTCTGACAGAATTACAATGTCATCGGCGAACCTCAACGTTTTTATTTCTTCTCCATGGACTTTAATACCTACACCGAATTTATCTTTTGTTTCCTTTACTGCTTGCTTAATATACAGATTAAATAACGTCGGGGACAGGCTACAACCCTGTCTCACTGTACCACAATCTGTAAAAATGGAACCCTTATAGGATAACATTGTTGTCTGTCTGTCTGCCTGTCCAAATTTTCAAAACCCTTTTTTCAGGAATGGGTACATGTATAAAGCTGAAATTTGTCACATATTAAGGTCTACTGTCCCTTAGTGCTGCAAAAAAATGAAGTTTTCAAGTCAATGTAATTAAAAGATATGGCCATTTATATTACATATTTTGATGTAAAATCACTCATCAAGACCTACAGGGTACTTCTTTTTCACCTACAATCATGAAATTTGCCCAAAAGCAACATTTCCCAGTACAAGTAAAGGGGGAAATTTTTTTAAAAAATACAAATCAGAATTTTTAAAATTTTTAATTATCTTACAAAATATATTTCTTATGTTACTTGCTATCTGATTTTAGACTTGAAATTAAAACATTCTCGAAAGTTTTGGAATCCCTGGACCAATATCTTGCCAGTATAAAGGTCAATAACAGACAAAAATGGTCAAGATCCTCAATTTCCAGAAGGGGTGAACTGTCTATACACATAATTATGTTTGCATAGAACACTGAATGTGAGAGTACTACTTGTAACAGGTCAATTCTTTTTATTAAATAAGTGAAGCTGTGCCACTTTCTGGACCACTTATTAAAGCCCAAGTGGAAAGTTTTCAATTTGATTTACATGGTGACAAAGATTTTATAGCTTCCAATGGTTGGTTTTCATGATGGAAATATTGCCATGGAATTCACCAAATGACCACTGAAGGAGAAGCAAGGTCTTGCGAAAGTGGATCTGCTTCACAGTTTCCTGAATTTCTACACAGAGTAACGGTTGATGAAAATTTAAATGATCATCAAATGTGTAATTGTGATGAAACAATGCTTTATTATTAATTGCTTCCAGCAAGAACTTGCAATTTAAAAAATTAGGAAAACAACAACTTGGAAACTAAATAAAGACAGAATAACCCTCTTTTTTGCCACAAAGAAATGGGCAGCCATAAGCTGAAACCTCTCAGTGTAGGTAAAACTAAAGGCCGAAGATGTTTCAAGCATGTGAACATGTCATCATTACAACTCACTTACAGGCATTCAAAGAATGATTGGACGACATAACATTTTCACCAACTGGTTTCAAGAAGAGTTTGTTTTACCAATGCGAAAGCACCTATGGTCACTTACAATGAGAGAAGCAACTCCATTAATCCTCTGTCACTGTCCACCTCATTGACCTGTTGATGTGTTGTAATCAGAAGATGGAAAAATAAAAAAGTTTTGTTTTTGCCAAAAAACACAACAGCATAAATTTAGCTGCTTGATCAGGGCACCATACAAGCATTTAAGTCTCATTATTGCCATGAACTGCTCACTGCAATAGTAAATTCACCGAGGAAAAGAAAAGTTTTTGAAATCTGTGGATCTTAAGCGTGTTGCTTATTCAGTAGGTCTGGCATGGCAAAGCATCATCCAACCACAAGTGTTCCATTTAAGAAAATGCAACAAACAAACAAACAATGCAGTGGCATAGATTTCAACAGTAGTGACATCAAGTCTGCATGTGATGTTATACAGTGCAATACTGATCTTTAAGACTTGAACCATTAGGTAGTCATTGTCAATGAAGAGCCAATTTCGGAGATCATAGATCACAAGTACATTATTGATGTTGTTCGGATTGAGAACAGTGAAACAGTACAGGATGAGGATGATGACACTGAAGAATAAAATATAAATGAGGTTCCCAGTATGTGTGAAAAAACAGGATAACAAACAAAGTGATTTTGTGGATGGAGTAACAAAGTGAATGAAACCAAACTGAGTTGTTACACTTCATGCGATGAAATTCCCACTAGAGTAATTAATACAGTTTCTAGTATAATATCAGCACCCTTATATGAAACAATAAATCAGTCATTTGAAAAAGAATGTTTCCGATATGCTCTAAAGTAGGCAACAGTGAAGCCATTAATCAACAAAGGTGCAAAGGAAGATGTAGTACATGACCAACCAGCAAGTCTCATCTCAATATTTTATTTCCTGGCAAAATGTTATAGCACACCAGTTCGTCTTCCAGAAAAGTACAAGTACAAGATATGCCATCATCAAACATATTGAGAAAATTTGCTATCTCTGGACAAACCCCAAAAAGTCACAGGAATTTTCTTCAACTTTACAAAGGTGTGTGACTGTGTAAACCATTCTCTACTATTTACACAAATTAGAAAGATACAAAATAAATGGTAATGCTTTGCAATGGTTCAAATCATATTTAACAGATAGAAAGCAAAGGGTAGCTGTAATGTAACGTAAAGGAAATTCTCCGAATGGAAAATTGTTTCACAAGGCACCCCACAAGCTTCCATCTTAGGCCCAATCCTGTTTTTATTTTATGTAAATGATTTACTGCTCAATATAACATCACTCTCAGTTTTATTTGCAGATGACACATTTGTACTCATTGAAAATGAGACCAGAGAACAAATTCCCCAAAGAGTTGTTGATACCCCAAATAGTTTTGAACTCTGCGACTATGTAGACTTTCCCGGCGTATTAGTATATCAAATTCTTGTTGGGTTTCCAGCCGGATCAAACAGTCATCTGAACACAATATTTCAGCGGTCCACCTGGCTGCCATCAACAGTGAGAAAAGCTATGCTGCTCTTGCCGATAACTGATCGGTAAGAGCAGTGCAGCTTTTCTCACCTGATGATGGCGGCCAGGTGGACCACTGAAGTATTGTGTTCAGATGACAGTTGGATCTGGCTGGAAACCCGACAAGAATTTGATATAGTTTTGAACACTGATTTTATATTAAAAACACCTACAAATTTTTAAACCAGTCAAAATCAAGAGATTTCAAAATTATTCATAAAAATCAGGAACTTAGGGAAGCAGTATACAGGGTGATTCAAAAAGAATACCACAACTTTAGGAATTTAAAACTCTGCAACGACAAAAGGCAGAGCTAAGCACTATCTGCCGGCGAATTAAGGGAGCTATAAAGTTTCATTTAGTTGTACATTTGTTCGCTTGAGGCGCTGTTGACTAGGCGTCAGCGTCAGTTGATGCTAAGATGGCGACCGCTCAACAGAAAGCTTTTTGTGTTATTGAGTACGGCAGAAGTGAATCGACGACAGTTGTTCAGCATGCATTTTGAACGAAGTATGGTGTTAAACCTCCTGATAGGTGGTTTATTAAACGTTGGTGTAAACAGTTTACAGAGAATGGGTGTTTGTGCAAAGGGAAAAGTTCTGGACGGCCGAGAACGAGTGATGAATATGTAGCACGCATCCATCAAGCATTTGTCCGCAGCCCAGGAAAATCGACTCGCAGAACTAGCAGAGAGCTGCAAATTCCACAATCAACTGTATGGAGAGTCCTACGAAAAAGGTTAGTTATGAAACCTGAACGTCAACTACCCGAGGCGATGGATCGGCCGCCAGGCAGCCCGTGACAGAGCAATTCATCACTGGCCTCCAAGAAGCCCTGATCTTACCCCCTGCGATTTTTTCTTATGGGGGTATGTTAAGGATATGGTGTTTCGGCCACCTCTCCCAGCCACCACTGATGATTTCAAACGAGAAATAACAGCAGCTATCCAAACTGTTACGCCTGATATGCTACAGAGAGTGTGGAACGAGTTGGAGTATCGGGTTGATATTGCTCGTGTGTCTGGAGGGGGCCATATTGAACATCTCTGAACTTGTTTTTGAGTGAAAAAAAACCTTTTTAAATACTCTTTGTAATGATGTATAACAGAAGGTTATATTATGTTTCTTTCATTAAATACACATTTTTAAAGTTGTGGTATTCTTTTTGAATCACCCTGTATATCACATTCCTGGGGCTATTTTTAGGGGGGGAAAAAAAACTTATCTTGGTCTTCACATATAACTTACTTGGCAAACTAAACAGTCTTGCATGTGCAATGACAATACTGTCTTACGCAAGTGACATTTGACACTAGGAAAGTAGTTCACCACAGCTATTTTGAAGCCATTGTAAGATATGGAATAATCTTTTGGGGCATGCAAGTAGTGTAAATAGGATGTTATTACTTCAAACAACTTACCAACAACATCATCAGGGGTACCTGTATCACGACCACAGAAAGTACTCCAGGAATGACTAATACAGAATCAGATAAAGTAACAGAAAATACAGCAGAAGTACCTAAAGCAGAAATATTAACAGCAGTAGAATCAACAGCAGCATCAGAAGAACCACCATCAGTAACAGCAGAAGTAACTCCTCCAACATTAGAACCAGCTCTTACAGCAGCAACACCATCTCCTTCACCAGCAGTGGCAGAACAAACTCCTTCACCAACAATAGCTGAAGAAACACCATCAGCAACAGCAGAAGCAACTTCTCCAGCAGTAGAACCAGTTCCTATAGCAGCAGCGCCATCTCCCACACCAGCAGTAGCAGAACCAACTCCTTTACCAGTAATAGCAGAAGCAACAACTCCACCAGCAGAAACAGAACCATCTCCTCCCCCATCATCTTCAGGTGTAGCAAAAAAGAATAGACCAGTCACAGTAAGTAAAGTATCATCTTTGTCTCATGATGAAGTGGTACCAAATGATTTGGGAAAACATGTTCTTATAAAACTTGTTGACAGTGAAGTGAAACTTCCAACCTTGTTTCAAGCAGACCCAAAAAATTACCAAAGAGAAATGAAGCTTTTTTATGGATTATTACAAGGAAGTCCAACCGCCACCTTACATAGATTCCATGGCTGGAAAAACAATTAAATGTTCTCCATTGCCCCATAATACAGTACTCCACTCCTCCTGTGACAGAAACTCTATCTTATTTCTGCACTTAAATGTCAGGTCTCTGAAAAACAAAGCTGATGAGCTTGGTATACTATTAAGAAGTAACAAAAGATTGATTTTATGTACAAACGAACATTGGTTAAAGGAAGAAGATATAAAACTGTATGTACCATCAGCCTTCAAATTGGCTACATACTACTGCAGACCCAGTGAATCTTATGGGGGTTCATCCATATATGTTAGCAATGATGCAGACTTAAAAGTTTTCTGTTCTTGAAGTTACTAAGCATTAAAGGTGTTTTTGAAGCAGCTGCTTTGATTATACCTAGTATACAGCTCATAACTGATCAAAATATCCACGGGTGTACTGCCGGTCTACAGTGTCCAACGGGAACAATATTTCGGCGATCATACATGTCGCCATCATCAGGTGAACTGACGGACTGAGCTCCTGTGAACGTGCCGGCACGGAGATCCGTACACTATGGCTGCTCAGGGGGAACTGGGTTCGGTCGCGGCGGCGGCCGATTTAAATACCCTCCGAACCGCGGCGCACTCACTCCGCCTTCTGCGCCCCGCGCCACGGTCGCGCGGTGGAACAGATTGCGACAGCGTCTGAGATGACGTCGGTGTGATGGCTCTGTCCGCCGTGGTCGTCACAACTATACATTTGCTCGATTTATTCTTGATTAACCCAATCGCTGGTTCCCAAGCCTTGCTAAGATTATAGCCACAGTCACGGTTTATGAGGGTCATTGGTGCGAATTTCGATGGCCTCTCTAACAACGCTGTCCCAGTATCTTGACGTCTGTACCAGAATCCTCATGCGTTCATACTCCATAGCGTGATTTTCCGACAAACAATGTTCAGCGACCGCCGACTTGCTCGGATACATCAGTCGAGTGTGCCTCTGGTGTTCACGGCATCAATCCTCTACGGTACGCATCGTCTGACCAATATACGACTTGCCACATTGACACGGAATCTGGTACACGCCAGCCTTCCTCAAACCGAGGTCATCTTTGGCGCTCCCCACCAGTGCACGAGTTATATTCGGAGGACAAAACACAGTTCCGACCCGGTGTTTCTTCAAAATGTGGGCGATTTTCCCCGAGAGTGCGCCTGTATATGGGATAAATGCAGTGCCTACCTCCTCCCTCGTGATTTCATCCATCTCCACAGATTGTGCTGTAGTGGGTGGGCGGAGAGCACGTTGAATCTGCCACTCTGAGTACCCATTTTTTCGAAATACAGTTCTCAGATGTTCCAATTCCTGGGGTAGACTCTCTGCGTCAGAGATAGTGCGCGCCCTATGTACTAGAGTTTTAAGCACCCCATTCCTCTGTGAAGGGTGGTGGCAGCTGTCTGCGTGCAAATACAAATCAGTGTGCGTTGTCTTCCGATACACCCCATGGCCTAGGGTGCCGTCAGGCCTTCTCTTGACCAAGACGTCAAGGAAAGGTAGTTTACCCTCCGTTTCAGTCTCCATAGTGAATTTGATGTTGGGGTGTATGGAGTTTAGATGTGTAAGGAAGTCAAGGAGTTTATCCATACCATGTGGCCAGATGACGAACGTGTCGTCCACGTAACGGAAAAAGCAAGTAGGTTTCCATTCGGATAACGACAGGGCTTCCTCATCGAAGTTCTCCATGTACAAATTCGCTACCACCGGTGAGAGTGGGCTACCCATGTCGACTCCCTCCATTTGTTCGTAGTATTCTCCATTAAAAAGAAAATACGTGGAAGTCAAGACATGCCTAAAAAGTTCAGTGATCTTCTCGTCAAACTTCTGACTAATCAATTCTAGTGACTCTCGCAGGGGTACCCTCGTGAACAAGGAAACGACGTCAAAACTCACCATGATATCTGACTCACCCAACGTGAAGCTATCAAGGCGTTTAACAAAATCCACAGAATTACGGATGTGATGAGGGCATTTACCCACATAAGGACTTAATATTCCCGTCAGGTATTTGGCCAACAAATATGTAGGTGCCCTGATGTTGCTGACAATGGGGCGTAATGGTACCCCCTCTTTGTGAACCTTCGGGAGTCCATATAGTCTAGGCGGTACCGGACCTTGGGGTAACAATTTCTTAGCGTCACCCTCCGGTAAATCTGCGTCCTTGAGAAGCGACCTCGTCTTGTTGTCCACCTTGTTTGTAGGGTCAACGCTGATCTTCTGGTAGGAATCGTCATTTAGCAGGCTGTGCATCTTATCAGTGTAGTCCTTATGGGAGACAACAACTGTAGCATTGCCTTTGTCAGCCGGTAAGACAACAATTTCAGAGCGCTCCCTCAGATCACGAATGGCCGCCCTCTCTTTACTAGTGATATTTGACTTCATCGGCTTGGATTTTGTCAACGCACGACAAGTTTCACAACGTATTTCCTCAGCTGATTCAGGCGGAAGTCGAGCTGCAACCTGTTCAACAGCACTAACAATTTCTGCGACCGGAGTGAACTTGGGGGTGGGAGCGAAGTTGAGACCTTTCCGCAAAACCGAGACCGCATCATCACTTAACACCATGCCACTCAAATTTATGAAAGTCTTGCCCGGAACCTGCAGAGATGGTTTGTCAAGGAGACGTGAGAACTTAGCTAGTTTGACGTCCCGTTGCCTTCTTATGGGCGGAATCAGCTGAAACCCAGGTGGCACCATCAATCCAATCCCAGGAAAAAGAAGTGAAATTACTAGCCAGTTGCAAATGTAGATTGAGTAATTCCTGTGAGATAAATTCAAGGCTCCGGCGGGTGAATTGCACTCTCTCATGTACCAATGCGAGGCTGGCTCGTTTCTTGATTCTCTTAGCTGCTGCAGAATCGATGTGATGCATAACCTTAGCAAAATTTGGAACAACATTCTCGGAATGACATCTCTTTAGAAAGGCAAGAGTACTTAGCAAACGACATCTACGGTGGCGCAACTTTTCAAATTTCTTCATGCTGCGGTACATCTCCTCCCCGTAAAGGTGTATGATGTGATTCTTGAGTTTCTCCCGGCGTATTTGATGATCAAAATATCCACGGGTGTACTGCCGGTCTACAGTGTCCAACGGGCACAATATTTCGGCGATCATACATGTCGCCATCATCAAGTGAACTGACGGACTGAGCTCAGTCCGTCAGTTCACCTGATGATGGCGACATGTATGATCGCCGAAATATTGTGCCCGTTTGACACTGTGGACCGGCAGTACACCCGTGGATATTTTGATCATCAAATACGCCGGGAGAAACTCAAGAATCACAGCTCATAACTGTTTCTTTATATCACACTCCTGAAAGTAATGGAGAACAATTTATACAATGTTTAGAAAAACTTGAGATCAGTATACAAAAGTATACTAAATACAAAATATTAATTTTTGGGGAGCTAAACACAGACATTAGGAAAATGACAGCCAAAAATGTTAATTTAGTAAATATATTAAGGTTCTATAATCTCTTTTGTGCTAATGAAAGTCCTACAAGGCATTTCCCATGTCTTGACAATCTAATAACAAGTGTATACAAGTGTGATTTTGAGCTAGGCTTATTTAATGTCGATTACCTGTCAGACCACAGAGGTATATGGGTGAAAATAATTATTGAAAAACCGAAACAAACTCAGTGTGTGAGACTGTTTAAAGATAGAAATATTAGCAAGTATAGAGAAGAACTTAAGTCTACAGATTGGAATACTGTTACATTCCTCCAGAAATGTGGATGAAGCCTTCACATTCCTCAAAATCATTTCTGAAATCTTCCATACACGCTGTCCACTGGTTAGAAAACAAAAAAGTCAGGAAACCTAGCCACTCAAATTCACAGAAGCGTTTTCACCTCAGTTACAAAAACTGAGACAATTGGAAATAAGAATTGGATAAGGTCAAAAAGGGATCAGTAGACAAAGAAATTTACAAATACCTGAAAAGAAAATACAGATCTGAAATTAAAATAGCCAAGTGCAAGGCAAATGGTGATTTCATTAAAACATCACACAATAACTGTAAGGTTGCATGGAAAGTAATAAAAGCACAGCTAGGTATGGATATAAACTATAAAGACAACACAAATGCTGCTAACACCACTGCTGATGATTTCAATCACTTTTTTGTCAACTCTGTCAAACTCAGCTTCTCAACTCAGGGCAACCAGAATTCCATTTCTACACATACACCTATTTCTCACCCCACATCTGGAAGAAATTTTCAACAAAACATTACAAACATAGTGTCAGCTTGTAAATGGAGAGTACAAATAATTGATATAATTAAAGCAACCCCTAAATTAAGATATTCCAGATCTGAAGATGTTTATGGCCTGTCAAACTTTGTAATAAAAAAAAATTGTAGATCTCATATCCTCTTTGCATACTGATAAACTGGATGCTCTCTAGTGGACACTTTCCAAAATGTCTCAAAAGACAGTTTTCATGCCATTTTACAAAAAGGGTGACAAGTCCTGTATCAATAATTATAGACAAATTTCACTTGTGCCTATTCTCTCAAAAATAATAGGATATTGCATACTGCAGCAAATATGCATGCATGTATCAGACAATAATATATTAAATTATTCTCAGTATGGATTTAGGTCAAACTTATCAACAGTCAAAGCAGTTTAAAACCTTATCTCATTTGTATTAAGCTCATTTGAGTCAGAATTATCTGCTTAAGCCATTCTAATTGACTTGAGTAAGGCTTCTGATTCAATTAACCACAAATTATTATTAGAAAAATTGTGTTGCTAAGGAATCAAACACTTGGAACGCTCAGTAATTGAATCATACCTCAGCAATAGAAAAAAAAATTGTAGACATAATGGCCAAAAGTCACAGACTAAGTATAAAACGAAGTGTTCCTCAGGGCTCAGTGCTTGGCCCTCTACTATTTATATTATTGGTAAATGACTTTCCGAGTAACTTGCCCTGTAAATCTATCCTCTATGCTGATGACACAACATTAGCTAATTCTGAAAAGGATATGAACAAACTGAAGGAGGCAGGTGAAGAATGTCTTCAAATATCTAATATAGGGTTTAAAGCTAATGAGTTAACTATGAACCATGAAAAGACTGTAAAGATAATCTTCAGTCTATCAAACAGTAACACTGAGTTACCATCTGTTAAACTACTACGAATACACGTTGACTCGAAATTAATGTGGGACACACATACAGACTACGTATGTTGAAAGTTATCATGAGTTATATACCTACTAGCCAAAATACACACATGTGTTACACAAGATTTATTACTTCATTCATACTACGCCTTCTTTCACTGCCATCTACAATATGGCATTCTTTTATGGTGTAACTTCCCAGGAGCCAAAAAATTTTTCACTTGGCAGAAAAAAGCAATTAGACGTCTTAATGGAATCACTGACAACAAGATCTCAAGTAGACCTTATTTTAAAGACTTAAAAATTCTCACAGTCCCATCTCTTTATATATATTGTTGCCTATTAAACATAAAAGAAAACTTAGACCACTACACTATAAGGAAATCTGTTCATCAACACAATACTTGACAGACAAATATGATTGATATACCCACAACCAGGCTTAAGAAAACCCAATCTATCTATAAATTAGATAGGCATTTTCAAACTAAAACCAAAATGTGGATGAAGGAAAATACTTTCTATAGTGTAGAAGAATTTCAGAATAGTTGTAAAGATGACCTAATTTACTGATAAATTAAGGCTTACTGTTACGTACAGATATGGGTGTAGAGGCAGCTATAAGCTAATAGGGTACAATGCTGCTATATTTTTTACCATGCAATATTTTGTTATGTAAAACATAATGTACAAACAGCTGTAATTCTTCTGATGACATTGATTGCATGTTAATGCTGAAAGATGAATAAAAATAAATAAATAAACTTTTATTAGGAACATGTGTAATGTTAATCCTAGAGAGTCATGCTGGCCTTTATTCAGAAATCTAAAAATTTAAACTATTCCATGTATTTACGTTTACAAACTGTTTGTGTCCATCTATACCAATCCAGAAAATCATTTTCAACATATGTACAACACAAGAAACAAAGAATTTCATAAAACTTCCTGGCAGGTTAAAACTGTGCGCTGGACCGAGACTCGAACTCAGGACCTTTGCCTTTCGTAGGAAAGTGCTCTAACAAGGTAGGAGACGAGATACTGGCAGAAGTAAAGCTGTGAGAAAGGGTCGTGAGTCATGCTTGGGTAACTCAGTTGGTAGAGCACTTGCCCACGAAAGGCAAAGGCCCCGAGCACACAGTTTTAATCTGCCTGGAAGTTTCAAATCAACACACACTCCACTGCAGAGTGAAAATCTCATTCTGGAAAGAATTTCATGCTGCTGTCTCATAAATTAAGACTCTTACTCCCAAACTCCTCATTACATGGCTATGAAAATTTATAATTAAAAATGAAAAACTTTAACAGTATGGAACTAAGTTTACTGAAGATAAGATTGTGTGTCAAACTAGTGCAAAAATGTTATTCATTCATGGAATTTTTAAATGATGATGAAAATGTTTTTGATAGAGTATTGAACAAATTTGTAATGATTTTTGTAAATTAAAATTGTCTTTGTACTTTGTCTGACACACTGCATGTATCTCTAGTACATTATCTATATTGAGCAGCCTCCTGTACTTTACATCAATGATTTATGTATGTTTGTTGAGAGACAATAAAATTCTGATTTCAATTCTAAATCAATACACACTAAAGCAACTATGAGAAATGAACTGCCAAAGAAAGCTAAATGACTCATTTAAAAGAATACAATAATGACGCACTGTAGCTTACAGCCAGTGTAAATTTGTGTTATTGTCTGGTTGACAATTGAGTCAAGTTTGTCTAATTGCCTTATCATATTTGGCAAGTTTCTGAAGTGCTTTAATTCTAATGTTCTTTAAATTTGAGTACAGCATAGCACAGTATGTATAATATTGCATTGTAACTTCCTGGCAGATTAAAACTGTGAGCCAAATTGAGACTCGAACTCAGGACCTTTGCCTTTCGTGGGCAAGTGCTCCACCAACTGAACGGACCAAGCATGACTCACAACTCATCCTCACAATTTTACTTTTGCCAGTACCTCATCTCCTACCTTCTACACTTCACACAAGTTCTCCTGCGGAACTTGCAGGACTAGCACTACTGGAAGAAAGGATATTGTATTGCAGAGACATGGCTTAGCCACATCCTGGGTGATGTTTCCAGAATGAAATTTTCACTCTGCAGCAGAGTGTGCACCGATTTGATACTTCTGGCAGATTAAAAGTATGTGCTGGACCGAGACTTGAACTCGGGACCCTTGCCTTTCATTGGCAAGTGCTCTACCAACTGAGATGTCCAAGCATGACTCACGACTCGTCTTCACAACTACACTGATGGAAGTAAAATTGTGAGGACGAGTTGTGAGTTGTGCTTGGACAGCTCAGTTGATAGAGCACTTGCCCGCAAAAGGGAAAGGTCCCGAGTTTGAGTCTCGGTCCAGCACACAGTTTTAATCTGGCAGGAAGTTTTAAAATCAACGCACACTCCACTGCAGAGTGAAAATTTTATTCTGGGATATTGCACTGTGTTTTCTTCCTATCTTTCCATGCTTAGTTTGTCATTGCATGGCTCACTCTCGATATACTGTGGGTCCTCTATACCGTCCGAGTAAAGCAAGTCCCCAAATAAGCGCGTTATGTTGGGCTTTTACTGTATGTCTATATAAGTAAAAATGTAAATGTATGTTTGTTCAAAATCTTAAATCTGCGGAAGTTCTTCATCGACTGCTTTGAAATTTTAACACAATGGTGCATTAGACTATGCATGTTTTTATACACCCACTAGAGCACTTTTTTAAAATTTTATAAAAGTTGTTGTATGTACGTATGTATGTATCAAAAAACAAAGATGATGAGACTTACCAAACAAATGCGCTGGCAGGTCGATAGACACACAAACAAACACAAACATACACACAAAATTCAAGCTTTCGCAACAAATGGTTGCTTCATCAGGAAAGAGGGAAGGAGAGGGAAAGACGAAAGGATGTGGGTTTTAAGGGAGAGGGTAAGGAGTCATTCCAATCCCGGGAGCGGAAAGACTTACCTTAGGGGGAAAAAAGGACAGGTATATACACTCGCGCACACACACACACACACACACACACACACACACACACACACATATCCATCCGCACATACACAGACACAAGCAGACATTTGTAAAGGCAAAGAGTGTGGCCCAAACTCTTTACCTTTACAAATGTCTGGTTGTGTCTGTGTATGTGTGTGTGTGTGTGTGTGTGTGTGTGTGTGTGTGTGTGTGTGTGTGTGTGTGTGAGTGTATATACCTGTCCTTTTTTCCCCCTAAGGTAAGTCTTTCCGCTCCCGGGATTGGAATGACTCCTTACCCTCTCCCTTAAAACCCACATCCTTTCATCTTTCCCTCTCCTTCCCTCTTTCCTGATGAAGCAACCGTTTGTTGCGAAAGCTTGAATTTTGTGTGTATGTTTGTGTTTGTTTGTGTGTCTATCGACCTGCCAGCGCTTTTGTTTGGTAAGTCTCATCATCTTTGTTTTTTCATATATTTTTCCCACGTGGAATGTTTCCCTCTATTATATTCATATGTATGTATGTACATACCTGTGTATGTATGTTATGTACATGCTATGTTTCCTCCTAAATCACTGGACAGATTTCAAACAAACTTGGTACATGTATCACAATCTGGAAATCATAACTGTGCTGGTAAGAACCAACTATCAAAGGGATGGGGCTGAAAAAGCAGTGTAGCCCATGACGTGTGAATATCAGTCATCCAGTATTTGAGAATGAGAGCACTTAAGTTATATGCAACAAACTTTACACACAATTTCGGACCTTTATGAAACTTTTTGTCACTGACAACCCCCACAAAATGATGAAAGGAAAAAAAATTTTTTTGCTTACTACACGTTCAATGTCCAATTAGTAAAACCACTCCATGAAGCATGATGTTTCAATGTACAAAATCTTTACTTCTAACTGTGTTTGCAACACATTCTGCAACCAGTATTCACATATCCCACTGAATGTACCAGCAAAATTGTATGACTGTATAACACACAGTTCCGGAGATTGAAGTTATGAACAGAGATGCGTGAAAAACTGCTGCATCTTGCAGAATGTTTAAATTTATTACTTAGCTGCTACTACCTTTATTTGCAACACGTTTTGTAGACAGTATCTACATCAGCTGTTGAATGTACCAACAAAAATATATCACTGTATAACACATAATTTACGAGATATGATGTCAATCACTGAGATGCTTGAAACACTGTGGCACCATATATGACATTGTACTTTATTACTTCTTTACTAGTAACTCTGGTCACAACATATTTCACAGACAGTAGCCACATATACTACTGAATGCGCCTGCAATATTATATCATTATACACCACATTAGTTCAGGAGACACAATATTATAAACATTAAGCTGTGTGAAAATGAAACTACAGGCAAAATTCGCTGGTGATGCGAGAGACATATATTCAATATATGTGAAACGTATCTAACATGTGCATATGCAGGCAATGCCACTGGGTTAAAAGCTCATCCTAAACCTGGAATGATCACAGCCAACTTAGATACACATATTAGTTACAATCTGGAGGAAGGGTTACGGACCACCAGCCTCCTACTGGGGTGAGCATAACAACACACAGTAAGACTGAGGGAGGAAGGCATGCATTGACTTCGAAGCAGAAGGAGGGCATGGACAGAGAGAGAAGAGGGAGGAGCTGCTCGCCAGGGGGGGGGAGGAGGAGGAGGAGGAGGAGGAGGAGGAGGAGGAGGAGGAGAGGGAGGGGGAGGTCGACAGAAAGGGAGGAGGAGGAGGCGGCTCAGCAGATCAGAGAAGGAGAGGGGGGAGGGGGAGGAGGAGGAGGTCGGAGAAGAAGAGGGAGGAGGAGAAGCATGTTGATAGAGGTGGTGGGGGAGGAGAAGCACATTCGAAAAGGCGGCAGGAGGAGGAGTTTGGCAGAGGAGGGGAGGATGAGGAGCAGCAGATCGACAGGGGTGAGGAGGAGGAGGAGGAGGAAGAGCAGTGACCGACAGATGGGAGGGGGGGGGGGAGGAAGAGGTGCAGCAAACCAACAGAGCAGGGAGGAGAAGCAGTAGTGGACCGACAGAGGGGGGAGGAGGAGGTGCGGCAGACTGATATAGGGTGGGGCTGGGGGAGGAGGAGGGGCAGCAGTGGACCAACAGAGGGGGTGAGGAGGAGGTGCGGCAGACCGACATAGGGCGGGGGCGGGGGAGGAGGAGGGGCAGCAGTGAACCAACAGAGGGGGAGGGGGGAGGAGGAGACCAACAGAGGGGGGAGGGGGAGGGGGGAGGAGGAGACCGACAGAGGGGGGTGGATGAGGAGGGGGAGACCGACAGAGGGGGGTTGAGGAGGAGGGGGAGACCGACAGAAGGGGGTTGAGGAGGAGGGGGAGACCGACAGAAGGGGGTTGAGGAGGAGGGGGAGACCGACAGAAGGGGGTTGAGGAGGAGGGGGAGACCGACAGAAGGGGGTTGAGGAGGAGCAGACCGACAGAGGGGGGGGGTGGAGGAGGAGGAGGAGGAGCAGACCGACAGGGGGGGGGGTGGAGGAGGAGTAGACCGACAGGGGGGGGGGGTGGAGGAGGAGTAGACCGACAGAGGGGCTGTGGAGGAGGAGCAGATGTACAGAGGGGGGAGGTGGAGGAGGTGACCGACAGAGGGGGGTGGAGGAGGAGGAGGAGGAGGAGGAGGAGACCGTCAAAGGGGGGTGGAGGAGGAGACCGGCCGTGGGGGGGGGGGATGGAGGAGGAGCAGACCAACAGTGAGGACGGGAAAACCAGAACAACAACCAGGGATCGGAGGAAATGACAGAGTGAGGTGTGAAGGAGACGGGCAGAGGGTGGCGGGGGGGGGGGGGGAAGTATATGGACAGGGAGAGGGTGGTTGGAAGGAGGTGGGAGGAGGCTGATAAAGAGAGGGGGAGGGGGAGAAGGAGATGGGCAAAGGGACAGTGAAAGAGGAGGAGCTGTACAAAGGGAGAGGGGAGGATGAGACCCGAATGTGTATCCAATTTGTACACACATTTAGCAATTGCTAATATTATTTTGATATGGTGCTGTCTCAAGTTGTATATTCAAAATCAGCATAAGGTCAAAAGAAATCATGGAATGGAGATGGCACACCAAGTATAGGGTACCTGTGATTCTTATGATTTTTGCAAAAATAGATGTACACTTTTGCCTCTGCAAGAAACTCCTAGGAGATCTAGCTTGTCTATGAAAGAAGTAACTTACAATACAGTCATACAATATACCCTCTAAGGTTCACTAGATGATTCAATATTGAACCACACAGATGTATTGATTGCTTATTTTCTCATAATACAGGGGCCTAATGAACACCAGTTTGAGATACTACAAGAAAACTAGTGTACATTAAAAATCACAAGAAATTAAAAATTTGCAGAAGCCTACAGGTAACAACTTAATAAATACACTTCCAAAACAGAATTATTATGGTGGCAATGTTGGCATGAGATATTTTCGCCATACCTGTACTTACTTGTCAATAAGCAAACCCTTGTATTTTGTGTTGATTCTATTCACTTTCCTGTTTCAGGTCGATGAGTATTGATATTATATATCTCAATAATTTTACTGTTTTGTATAAAATGGCCACAATGCTTTTGGAGCTTTATTACTCTGCATTTTAAATATAAATTATTAAAAACCTAATTGTCACCTTTTAAACATATGTAAAATTATATGTTGTATTGTTCTAACATACTATCTCACGTGCCACAAAGACAAGATAATACTGAATGTTGCATTCAGATCAACATCCAGTCTCTTATTTTTTCTTTTATTTGCTTTTTTTTATTTTTAACTGTTAAAATACAATTCATATCAAATACCTGTTCACATTTCCACCATAAAGTTCTGATAGAAAATGAGAAAGATCTTCTCTAAATTCCCAGAGTCCACAAGGAATACCATATTGGAAAAGATACGGATTTTCTTTCTCACGTTCCTGGAACACAAAAATGTTCTGAAAATGACAAAACTAGAATATTTTCAAAGCAATATATAAGACTTGCCAAAAAAAGCATTTTAAGATGGCTGGCGTGTGAAAGAGCCGACGGACTTGTGGTATGCAACAATAAATACTGAATAGTACGACAATGTCCAGTGTTTGCACTAAGATCTTCTCTGAACACTTTTTTCCCCTAAGGAGCTTTGCAAGAGAAAGCTATATGTTTCGTTGCATATGGCAGCTTAATTCAAAGATTCTATGGCTACACTTCCAGATGTGCTCTGTTGCCTGCAGAATGTCTAAAGATACTCAATTTCTCTTCATGTCTTTCCCAATATCTCTTCCATCACCACCTCTGCTGCATTTTTTATTCATGCTCTAGGAGTCTGTACATCAGGAACTGGCAAACTGAATACTTTATCCTTACTACAACCCCAGGAAAGTTTATAATTAAGGGAAGATTTTATGCTCAACCTGCACATGAAAAAAGAGAACTTTTGAATCACACACACACCGTGAGATCTTGTGTTGGTAAGAAAACTCAGTTTGCAGAATTAACTAGTAAAATTAATCTCTTTAGCAAGTCCAAATGGGGCCATGCAAGTTTTGCAAAAATCTACTGAGTCCTTCAATAACTGTGGAGAACAGCATTATTCACTTATTTGTTCTCTGTAACTTTATGACAAATTGAAGATTTTTTTTTTTTTTCAACTTACTGGTCTACACAACTAAGCCTTTTTTCAGAAAACCATAGACAGACACTAAGTACATTTTATATAACATGAAGGTTCAGAAGACTGCAGTAAGATTAAGACAGCACACCACATTAAGGCTCTCAAGATAATTTACACTTACACACACACACACACACACACACACACACACACACACACACCAAGTCTATCGACTCAGACAATCATTGAGAAAGAATCATTACAGGACAGAAAGGAGGGAAAATAAGGATTAAGTCCCACTGTAGATAAGGTTATTAGAGATGTAACAAAGACGCAGAATAGATGAGGGTGGGGCAAGATGTGGGTCGCGTTCTCTTCAAAGGAACCACACTGACACTAGGCTTAAGCAGGTTAGCAAAATAATGGAAAATCTACATGGGGATGGCTAGATGATGATTTCAACACTGCTCCTTCAAGAAGCATTCACACTGCACAAACTTATTTAGCAGCACTTTTAGAGTACATTTTTTGCTCTATTTCTGTGTATTGTTAGTTCACTGGAATTTCAGGTCAAAATGAGAAAAATCATTGAAAAATGTGAGATACCATATAAAAATTAAAATAAATCATAAAAAAGTAAAGGAAAGCAATTAAACAAAAAGTAGAAAATGTTAATACACTATTTTAATAACCTGGCTTTTTACTTTTGCGTCAATGATTTTATAATCAAAGCCACACTAGGTACCAAATAAAATCCAAGAAACAAAACAATATCAGGTAAATGGGGGAAGGAAGCCGATAAAAAACCCATGATAAACAAATCAAGAAGAAAAAAATTAACTTTACTCTCTTATACACATAATAAATTGTTCCCTTGTCTTTAGGCTTTCAGAGCAGAAAATACTACTACTTTGTAGCGTCGCATATGCATTACTTTTGTTTGTACTCTACTTTCAACTCTGCTTAAAATACTTCAGTTTATTGCTTTACTGTAAAACTGCCTTTAATTGGAGCTTCCAACAGTGACTCATTCATATTATAGTCATAGAATATCATGTTCTTTTCTTTGTTTTTGTTTTGTGAAGTGCACAATTTTACATTTCTGAACACTTAGAGCAAGTTGCCAATCTGTGTGCCATGTTGAAATACTATCAGGATCTGACTGAATATTTATGCAGCTTCTTTCAGATAATACTTCATTATAGATAACTTCATCATCTTCAAGAAGTCCAGTTTTACTATTAATATTGTCTGCAAGGTAATTAATATATAACATGAACAGCAAGGGTCCCAATACACTTTCCTGTGGCACACTCAAATTTACTTCTACATCTGATCATTACTCTCCATCTAAGACAACATACTGTGCCCTCCCTGCCAAAAAGTCCTCAATCCAGTCACAAATTTCACATGATACCCCCATATGATTGTACTTTTGGCAATAAGTGTGAGTGTGGTACTGAGCCAAATGCTTTTCAGAAATAAAGAAATACTGGTCACACTATTCTGAGAGCATTTGACAACGGGAAGAAATTTACAAAGGGCAACAGATACGCATATGCTTAATAGCACTAGGAATCCAGTTTTTTAAATTGGATAGGAAGAATTAACACCATAATCTGAGAAAAAGAACTACTACTATTTGAGATCAAAGCATCTAGAACCAAGAAGAGAGACCTTTATTTAATACAAAAGACTAACTCCAATCAAACACTAAGGGTACACTGCAGACAACACTACATCATCTTTATCTTGCTATAAAAAAGCAGAAACCATACACAAAAATTCAGAATGTCAAGAATAAAACAAAGGTAGTTTGGAGTATTTACAGGAATTAAACTAATCTGAAGGCAAATGTTACTCAACTGCCTAGTGGCAGTAGCAGTAGCAACAAGACAGACCCTGGCTAGTGCCTGATATAATTTGGGAAGCCTACAAATAAATGGCTGGTTGGGGATTTGATCCTGTAAAGCACCAAACCATTCCAGCTTATCTCTTTTCACTTTTTCTCATGTGTGAATCATATCTGACACCAATTAAGTCACTTGTAGGCTAATCAACTAATAATTTCTGATTCAAAGGATGAGGATTAAGGCTGTGATTGTGTAGATCAAGCCATCTTTATTAATCAACAATGGAAAACCCAGGATTGAATGTAACAGTATTATTACAAGGATAGTTGCTACTCGCCGTATAATGGAGATACTGAGTCACTCCCTCATGCAAATGCAACCTTTCATGTGCATGCAACACTCGCACACATACACTCACACAAAACACAAACATACACTCAAACACGCACACACAACAACAGTTGGTCTTAGCAGCCAGAGACTGCGGTTATGTGTGTGTGTGTGTGTGTGTGTGTGTGTGTTGCAATTACATTTGCAAGTGCGTTTATTTCTGACGAAGTCCTTGTTGGCCAAAAGCTCACTTTCTGACAGTCTTTTTATTGTGCCTATCTGTGACTCAGCATCTCCGCTATAGGGTGAGTAGCATCTATACTTTTCATAATACTGTTACATCTTTATTAATCTATTTTCTATCTAGCAACTGGGAATATGTGCACATGTGTAGAATGTTCGCTTGCAAGCCAAAGCCGTGAACGGCCAGTGCTAACAGAAAATGACGGGCAGTACCAAGCACTCCCTGTCATGCTGTTCTCACATGGACCCTAGTTGGCAACTTAAAAGGCTGGACACCAGATGAGAGTGGAGGACCTCCTGGTCCTTCCCAAGGCAGGTAAGCTGGAAACAGTACTGTCCTGCTGGCAGATGCAGCAGTCTTCTACTGTGAAATTTGGAACGCAAAGAACTGCACACAGACTTGGCAAATACACTGAAAAGATAGCCTGTGGCCACTCATCTCCCGCATAATGGACATTTTACAATCTGTCCTTTCTGGCTGAATGCTTTCAACATAGGACATTGCACTTTGGCTGGTGAGTTTGCAAAAGACAGGTGGGACGAGGGAAAACTCTTCTGTCCTATAGTCCTGAAAGCGATGTCTTGAAAGTCCTCAAAACAACAGCTAAGAAACTGAGGTCACAGACTGATTTTCAAAATGTTTTGAGAGGAGATCACATATTGGTAATTGAAGACATGAGCCTCTGATGTAAGCCTGCTTCCCTGTGATTCTCCAAATGGTTCAAGTGGGAGAATGGATGAGTGGAGGATGATTTTTACACAATCCGTAGTAGGTACAGTTAACAATATTAAAAATTACACAATAGGATAGCGCCAAGTGAACTTCAAGCTCAGGGATAAGTGATGTTTATCGAAGGAAACTCTGAGCAAACCAAGCTTACAAGACTTGTGCTCTGATTACTGTTGAAACATTCTTGTGGCAGATTTCAATCTAGTAGCGGCTTTTTCTTACAACTCGTTTGAGTAACAGCTATTTTCTCTGATGGCAGACTTGCTCTTGGATTGCAGACTTTGAAGTAGGGAGATGAAGTTCACTTGTAAAGCAGACTGGAGTGGACATCCATCAGTAACAATCAAACACATCGACATAATAGTTAGAATATCTGGCAGCGATGACCACTTAGAGTGGTACGGAATTAAATATATGCTAGTGTTTCAGTAAATTCAAATTGGTTTTTCATGACTAAGTGAACAGGCAAGCTGCATATAATTTCATGTTCTCTCTCCAGCATGACCATGCAATCACAGGTTTCATTCTGTATAAATGTTGTATGGTCTTAAACATACCATGCAGCCAGTTTCCATATTAAATTATCTTTGCAACTGTATCACTGCTTATTATAACCTTGTTTCATATCTAATTTTTAATCTTAATCTTGTACTGTCCTTTATAAATCTGTGCACACCAAGATTAATCTGGACCAAGATTTTTTGATTTGTTATTAGTAAATCCCTTTCAAGAAGTTAGTTAACAGTAAATTATGGGACTACCTGTACTTGGAATTCAGTGCCAGGGCCTTCCTTTTCCCCTAATTGCATCAGTCAGATACACTGAGCACTTAGCTTTTATTAAGAACTAAGTTTCAGGGAGCGATCTGCCACTCAGCATATCAACTACAGGGCTCACAGCAGTATTTCGAAAACTGCATTCCTCTCAAATCCTTGTCTAATGACTTAAGCATGTACCACATCACTCAGTAGTATTAAAATAACCTAAGTGACAACATTACACTGATTGCAGAAGAATATTTCAGTAATTTAACTGAAGTATTATGAACCCCAATATCAAAATTTTTAAAGATACAGTAGTACTAGTAGTAGTACGCTACCACTAAAATTACAATGCCGAGAAAGACAGCAAATGGTAAAATTTTACTAACTGTGCATACATGATATAGTAGGGAGAATACAAGAATACAAGATTAAATTTGTATATGGTGTGTGTGTGTGGGGGAGGGGGGGGCAGCGAAATTTATTAGACAGAGCTGCCATCTCTGGTAGCAACAGTAGCTCTGCCACAGCTGAGCATCGAGTCAAACTGATCTTGGAGACAAAAGCAAGTCATTCCATACTGCTCCAACTCAATGCCAGAGTTCACTGATCATAGCAGCTGAGAAGTGGCACAACAAACGTTTTAAACGCATCTGGAGGCAATCCTTGAATGCCTTCTATATCACTGCAAGTCATGTCAGCATAGGTAACATGCAATCTTGCACTAACAGCTGCTGTCCAAATTGCCAGCTAAGTGAACCACAGGTGATTGTGTTGTGTGACAAATGGAAAAATATAATCACGCAGAGTGCTGGGTGAATACAACAATGATGAACACAATCGGATAATTTAAGTCTCCTCACAGCCTGCACACAGATTATGTCCATTGCTGTACGTGGAATCACGATTTGGCTGAAAAGATGATATACTTCTATGACTGAGTCCAATGTTGTTGGTGAAGCACCAGTCAGGAGTGTCTGCTGCATCAAGGGAAGCCATAACAATCACTGCAGTGTTGACAGCCCTTGGCACTCCAAGAGTACATCACGTTGTCTGTGTGAATACTTCCTTTGTTGTAAACAAGACCATATCCTATGGTCGAGTCATTGTCAGAAGATCCCTGACAGCTGATTTGACTAAACATCTATGTATGTAGTGTTACTGCACATTCCCACACACTGTTGTGTGTGGCCCTTTTTAACCCCCAGAAATTCATACTTACATGGGAGTCATGAGATACTGACCAGCACAGACAGTAATATTGCAGAATGATGAACTGCAATCCTGATAGGCCACAAACCTGCCACTGTGAACTTGAGTCACAAGCTGCTTGATATTTCTCCTTGTTACACTAAGCATTACACAATCTTCTGACAAGAAACAAATATTCTAATGAGTCTGTGAGCAATCTTCCCTTATATAGAGAATTAAATAAGATTACTTTATTAATGCAGCATAGCTACTATGATAGTAGTTCAGATCAAGATGCTGTCAAAGAGGTGCTATGCACTGCCAGCCTGGACACAGCAACACTAGCATGTGAGCAGGGCATGGTAGATACTCAGCAGTGTGCAGTGTGCAATCTTGCACTAACAGCTGCTGTCCAAATTGCCAGCTACGTGAACCACAGGTGATTGTGTTGTGTGACAAATGGCACAAAATATAATCACGCAGAGTGCTGGGTGAATACAACAATGATGAACACAATCGGAAAATTTAAGTCTCCTCACAGCCTGCACACAGATTATGTCCATTGCTGTACGTGGAATCAAGATTTGGCTGAAAAGTTCAGATCAAGCTGCCGTCAAAGAGGTGCTATGCACTGCCAGCCTGGACACAGCAACACTAGCATGTGAGCAGGGCATGGTAGATATTCAGCAGTGTGCAATCTTGCACTAACAGCTGCTGTCCAAATTGCCAGCTAAGTGAACCACAGGTGATTGTGTTGTGAGACAAATGGCACAAAATATAATCACGCAGAGTGCTGTTCCCACAAACGTGCTGGAACAAACCAGATGCTGTTTTCTTATGAAGCTTTTTGTCTCGTGCTGTATGATATGCAGTATAACAACCATGCTTCCCCATGGCTCTGTGGTAAAGTGGTGAGGAGTTGCATGTATACAGCTTTATTGTTTTTTTTTAATTATTATTATTATGGTTTTAGGGCGCAAAACTGCTATGGTGCATAAGCGTCCATTCTGTGGCTTAGTGAAGAATAGTGTATACGGCTTGTGATGATTTTCGCTATTCAAACTGTTTGCATTTCATAATGGTTTTCACATTCCAAATTCCACAATTAATGAACCAAGTGCTAGCTACTTGTCACCATAACTGGGCTGTACTGACAGTGTTAACAGACTTCAGTATCCTGGTATTAGCGCACAGTACCATATTTCACAATGAAGAAATTACTCAATACTGTTCATTAGTCATGAATCCAGAATTTATAAAACTTTGGAAACAGTAGCTGCCACAACGGAATCAGCTGCGAAAGTATTATATAATAGAGATCGTATCTCCCATGAGCTGGTGCACATTATGCTCATCTACAACCATGGTAAATACAATGTGACATTATTACAGTGGGGAAACTGTGTTTGGTGATGACATGGGATTTCTGGCACAGTCTGCAGATGAAACACACAAGAATGTTTGAATTATGTCAGCATACAGTAGGCAAACAGTGAACACAGAGATAACAGAGTGGATTTTAGATGAAATAGGGAAAATAACATTGTCAAATGCCGATGTATGATAATTCTACATGCTATAATGGCATCAAATGGAAAATTGTGAAAATATCACGATACAGAATGGCTGACAAATTATGCAGACAATGCTAATGTAGTTATTAGTCAATTATGGAACTTAGCGCCCTCCCAATATCATCAGCTGCAATGGTTGGTGGACCCAAGGAACCTTTTGAACCCTTTTAGCCTCTCCTGTAACAAAGTGGCAAACGTTTTCATAATAATGCTTCAATGAGCTCTCAGCTGACTATTTGCAGTACTGTGAGTAATATCGACCATTAATGATACAACACAAATATCTTGTGTCTGCTTGCTGAAGATACATGTTTGCAACTTGGCCATTGATATGCAATCAATCAAGAACTAATCATGAGCCATCTCACCTGGACTCCTCATTATATTATTTGGCATGAGACTAATTTAAGGAGACTAATTTGGGCGTTTACATTACCAGTACACATTTCTTTGTTAGTAACATCACAGTACACTCGTTTCTTGAAATCGTTTTGGGTAAAGTAGAAACTTTAATGTTAGCCTGACTGATATTTTTAATATTTTATTTCCCCTCGAAAAATAAAAAGCCCCTTCTGTTATTGATGTAGAACATCTGAAAGTAGGACTAGGTAAAATGGCATAGCAGATTGAAGTATTAGAAAATGCTCCTGCAAGCAGACTGTTGTCATGCTTGTCATTGTTTCACTTGAAGAGACAACAGCTTTATTATAGTTTTATTATACGTGTAGTAACAAGCAAACGAATGGCAGGAAAAGGTACTGTATCTAGTGCTACGTTTTACCATGTACACAGAAATAAATACAAAAAACTGTGAAACACAAATCTTCCGCACAAAGAGAATTCACTGCAGGAAGTCTTACCATTCTGTGTAGTGTCGCGTTCTGCATGATTTCCACACAAAGCCTCAGGTGATCTGGGCCTGGAGCACCAACGGACAAATTATCGTGATCCTTAGAATAAACATTAGTAGGCCCTCCATCGAACAGATGCAAGAGATGCGGATCGTCGCTTGCTTTCGCGCTGTCCATCATGGTTCTCAGTTGAACGAGCTTCCTTAACAGATTACTGCATCCTGCGACGTTAACGCGCCGCATGTTCATCAAAAGCATGTTATCTACCCCGTGACACCGATTACGTGTTATCACTGTACAACTCCCGGCCGCACAAGAAGGGTATACAATCACAAACTGTGATCCTTTACGTAAGAGGTGTTTTCTCATTCAGTTTCACTGTACTTGCGTTAATTCGGCTTCACAAGCCATATCAGCACGGAAAGCTTGCGAGGGAAAAATAATATAAAAAAAGAAATACTGTATTGTACTCGCATGTTCTACTCTTTTCTGTCTGTCAGCTCACAGCCGACTGTCACAAAAGATTGTGCACACTGCACTACAGGTTTTTTCCTACGTTAAAAGTTGATAGTTTGATACCCTTACAAGTCAGGCTGCGCTTGTCATACGATCCCTATCTGCATCACTACAAGTGCAGTCTGCGGATCAGCGTCACCGCTTTCTGTCAATCACAAAGTTGTTTTATTCGAGATAGAGTTAACGTATTCTCCGCGCACATGCTTCTGTTACAGCTGTAATTCTCGTGCTTTCGCGTCTTTTTCATCTTTATTGTTTGCATTAGTTCCGAGGCACATTGTAAAGGTTCCTCTACGACTTTGGTAACTTTCCTATAATTTTTCTTCACAAAATATGTCAAATATCTGAAAGTGAAAAATGATCTAGACTTTATATCAGCAGTTAGACAAAAGAAAAAGGTACACTGTACATAAACGAAAGCATATTTGAAATAATTTTCAGTAAATACGCTACATTATTTTGAAAAAACAAGTCATAACATCAAAATTGTTTTTGACTCTATTTGACATTTAGAAAGAAAACAAATAGTAGCATGTATAGGGGTTAAGGAAAATGTAGACACTAGACACTCTTTGAAATTTAATATCTTTGGATGGAAATTTCGTTTAATTGAAATTTTGGTTGGTAGCGTAGTCAATTGTTTTCTCAACAGATCTCTGCGCACGTGTTCCAGCAGATGATAGTGTAGCAGCCAGCAATGAATGTAGTAAGAGTGTCGTTTGAGCGACGCAAGGCCATACTGAAGTGGCATTGGAACTATGAAATCATGATGGAGGCACAACGGCAATGGCGTACTATGTACAGCTCTCAGCCACCAACACGTACAACAATTTATCGTATTTGGGATAACTTTGAAGCCGACGGTATTGTTCAGGATGTGCATAAGGAAAGCCTGGCTGACTAAAAATATCAACAAGTCCTACTTCCAGTGCTTCTGTGTTGCAACATTATTCTAGGTCACCTCAAAACTCTGTGAAGCATGGTGCACGTGAAAGTGGGGTAAGCCGATTAAGCATACGACGAATTGTGAAGGCTGCAAAGTGGAAAGTGTACATTCCACGATAGCTGCACGCTATGAACGAGAATTAACCGGATGTAGGAATGTAGAGCAAATGGTTTGAAGGCATGCTTCGCGAGGATGATTGAAATGGAAATGAGCGTATGGCATCGTTGGCCGGGAGGTCCCTATTTGGGGAAGTTCGTCCGCCAAGTGCAAGTTTTATTTCATTCGACACCACATTGGGCGACTTGCGCGCCAGTGATGAGGATGAAATGATGATGAGGACAACACAACACCCAGACCACGAGCGGAGAAAATTTCCAACTCGGCCGGGAATCGAACCCGGGCCCACTTGCATGGGAGGCGAGCACGTTACCACCCAGCTAACCAGGCGGACGCGTGGATGAATGGTTTGCAGGGATGGTTATCTGGTCTGACAAGGTGCAATTCAAACTGTATGGTACTGTAAAGCGCCACAACTGCATGTAGGCCTACTGGGCTCCCGAAAATCCTCATGTTCACGTGGACAAGCATGTTAATCTACCTGGTGTTAATGCATGGTGTGGTCTGTCACCACGCAATTTGATTGGCCCATTCTTCTTTGAAGGTTTTGAAACAGGGGGAGTGTATCTTAATATATTGCAAACACCCATTTTTCCTGCCGTCTCAGAGACGTTTGGAAATGAAAGATTTTACCTACAACAAGCTGGCACTCCGCCTCGTTACCACAGAGATGTCAGAGCCCACTGGGATGAAAATCTACCTGGACGATGTATAGGCTGTAGAGGAGCTGTTGAGAATCCACCACAGTCTGCAGACCTAACACCTCTTGACTTCTACTTATGAGGAACCTTAAAAAATGGAGTTCATCAACAGAAGCCAGCTATGAGAAACCATCAAGAGTGGCTAACACACTGGAAACGCTGACAACTGTCGTTTGGTCAACAGCTCAGAAGCATCGACGTTGTTAAGCTGCTAAAGGGGCTCAATCTGAACACATAAAATAACATTCCCCCATGCAAGAATTGTAATGGCATATCATTTCATTCACTTAACATTGACTATCAGAGAGTATCTACATTTCTGTGTAGTCTTCTTTTTCATGTGCCTTTGTCCCAAATCGGCAGAGGGTCATTATGTATATCAACGGATTTGAAATTGTTAATTTAATAGGTGGCTGGATGCCCTTCCTGTCGCCACCCCATAACTGCTCAGGTTTGCATGTAGTGTAGTGTTTTATAGATGTATGTGAAGCATGTGACTGAGGCAGGACCTGGGTACCAGCACAATATTCACCTACAGAGATGTGGGAAACAGCCTAAAACCCACATCCAAGCTGGCTGGTACAATGAACCGCATCATTCATCTGCCAAGCAGATTTGATCCAGGGCCAACACAGCTCTCCATCCTTGCAGCAGTGGTTTAACACGTGTAGCGATCTGGGCATGTATACTATGTACATATACAATGTATGTATTGCCTTCTATATATTGACTGATGTGATTATATGTATAAACTCTGATGTTTTGAGGTTTTTGTATGTCACTTTTTCTATTCTTTCACCTCTCAGCAGTGTGGAAACTTACCATAGAAGCTTTGTCGAGAATGTTTGTTATATATTGTGCTTTGACGATTAGTAAACTCAAGCTTTATTAATTCCTCAACTCTGATACTACATGAAGTACAAGCTGACTTTTAGTGTTATAGATAGTATAACAGAGTATTTATACTCTATGGTATGTCCACACGATGCTTCTTTACATGTATGCAATCGCTGATGCATGGGAACAAATGTGCAAGAACAAAAATTAGTAGAAACAACAAACTTACCCAAGCATGTTGATCTGTCTGTACATTGCCTCACTGTGCAAGAAGTCTGCTATGCATTCATAGCTTTGCTTGACAATTTGTTCTGTGTAACGAAAGGCGACAGAAAAAGCAAACACAGTGTTGGTATCATAGGCCAAGCCCATGAGTGGGTAAAGTCGTACCTACAAAACAGACAACAAATGGTTGATGTCTTGTACAAAGGAGACAAAAATTTAATTTCCTATCATTCAGAACAACACTGTGTTAAATATGGTATGCCAGAGGGTTCTGTACTGCAACCAATCTAGTTCTTGCTGTTTGTAAATAACTTGGAACAAACCAGCCATAACTATAAGTACATTAAATATGCTGAAGATACAAATATTCTTATCAAAGGAAAGACCCCAGAAGAGATCCAAAACTAAATAAAAAAGAGCACTTTACATATATCAGAACGGTCCACAATGAACAACTTAATAGCCGGCCGAAGTGGCCGCGCGGTTCTGGCGCTGCAGTCTGGAACCGCGAGACCGCTACGGTCGCAGGTTCGAATCCTGCCTCGGGCATGGATGTGTGTGATGTCCTTAGGTTAGTTAGGTTTAACTAGTTCTAAGTTCTAGGGGACTAATGACCTCAGCAGTTGAGTCCCATAGTGCTCAGAGCCATTTGAACCATTTGAACCATTGAACAACTTAATAATAAACACACAGGAAAGAAACATCATACATCTACCACACAGTGCAGAATAAACATCCTCTAACTGCAACCATAGAACTGTTAGGCAAAAGACTTGAAACTGTAAATAGCACCAAATTTTTATGAGTTTGATTAAAGATGACCTAAGATGGCAGAACCACACACAACACATATGTAGTAAATTAAATGCTATTTGTTATAGTATTAAAATTATTGTTGGATGCATATCAATGCAAGTCATAAAAATGTTTACTATGTCCAAGTAGAAACGCTATTAAGATATGGTTTAATTTACTGGGGAAATTCACCACCCAGCAAAAGCTGTTTCATTGCACAAAAAAATTATGAGAGCCATGGAAGGCACACCATCTTGATCTTCATGGAAAACATCAATTAAAAAAGCTTCATATACTTCCATTACCATATCTCTATATCTTAGAAACAATAATGTTTATAAGGAAAATCATAGACGACAACAGTAAGATTGCTCCAAAAAAACAAAATGTCCATTCATACAACACAAGGAATAATCAAGATTTACATGTGCAGTTCACACATACAACACTAAAACAACTTATGTAGGGTGAAAATTAATAAAACCAACAAACTACAGGAATGGATTCCTGACGGCCAACCACGAAAAAAGGTCCTATGAATAGAGGTACGGAAATATATCATTGCCACGGTAGACAGTGCTGCCAAATGACAGTTCCTCTGACCATGTGCTGTGCGTTCCTTGTGTATTGCAGCGGATAGGGACAGTAGCGGATGTTATGCTTGATACTCATAATCCTACTTTGGTTTCCACTATCTTGGTTGGCCACTTGCTTGGAACTCACTTTATGGTTTGTCTAAATACCCTGTACGTAGAACCCAGTCCCCTGAATCTGGCGTATGCACGTTCTACTGCCTCATTGCATGTTCGCCAGTCTGAAAGAACCCATGATCACACAAACTCCCAAAAAGGGCTTGATATCTTGTGTGATATGGTTGATGTCTGTAAGGGTACTTGTTTTGGTGTAGCTGTGCTGCCTCTCGACTGTTTCTGTCTGCTTGGCCATACACAAACACCATCTTGGCTTGTTCCCAACATGAATACTGGACCATTCTGCTGCTCACAGTACGCTGTGTCAGTCACACAGTCTGCTACATAAAAGTAACACGTGGCTCATAGTGGAGGAACTGTAATTTGTGAGCGCCGTTTACCGTGCAATGGTGCATTTCCATACACATGTTGATAGGACATTTTTTCTACCATTACCAGTCAGGAATCCATTCCTGCAGTTTGTCGGCTTTATCAATGTTCACCCTGTACACTAGTTTGAACTATTTATTTCGTATTTCGAAATAAAAGATTTAAGTGATTATTCCTGAAACTGAGAAATACTTAAGGCCCCTGAGAAATACATAAGGCAGGTTCTTAGTTGGTATGTGTCGGTTAATTAACTTGCAATGTGTCATTTGCATTTTATTTTATAAAAAAAGTTGTTTACACAACTTTAACTACGAAAAATTATATGTAGAGTAACATCCCCAGACTCGACAAATTTGGGATTTTCTTAGAACTAGAATGCATCAGAGTAGAGGTTGTTTTTCCAATTTTATATTTTTTGCATAATCAGTGTTCTACTTCTAGTAGCCTATTGAGAAGCGACACATTTCTTTTGTTCAGATGTCAGGCTACTCAGTTGTACTATTAAGTCACCACAGCATGAGCATTTGTTCACAGTTTTGATATACACGTTTCATAAATTTCTTACCTATTCTTCTTTGTTTTCCTACTTCGAAAATTGCAAAAATCTAATTCTTTATAGTAAGATAAGTGGAGACTCTTTATCTAATACTTGACTCTCAGGGCATACATCTCAAAATTTTTTTTCAAATAATATTTAGAAGTGGCAGTATATATATCTTTGTTTGCTTGTAATCATCTATAAATTTAACCTTGTTCCCTTTGTCTGTTCATGTGAACAGTCCTGAGACTGGTTTGATGCAGCTGTCCATGCTAGTCTATCCTGTGCAAGTTTCTTCATCTCCCAGTACTTACTGCAACCTACATCCTTCTCAATCTGCTTAGTGTATTCATCTCTTGGTCTCCCTCTGCGATTTTTACCCTCCACGCTGCCCTCCAATGATAAATTTGTGATCCCCTGATGCCTCAGAACATGTCCTACCAACTGGTCCCTTCTTATTGTCAAGTTGTGCCGCAAACTCCTCTTCTCCCCAATTCTATTCAATACCTCCTCATTAGTTATGTGATCTACCCATCTAATCTTCAGCATTCTTCTGTAGCACCACATTTAGAAAGCTTCTATCCTCTTCTTGTTCAAACCATTTATTGTCCACATTTCACTTCCATACATGGCTACACTCCATACAAATACTTTCAGAAACGACTTCCTGACACTTAAATCTATACTCGATGTTAACAAATTCCTCTTCTTCAGATACGCTTTCCTTGCCATACCCAGTCTACATTTTATATCCTCTCTACTTCGACCATCACAGTTATTATTGCACATAAATCTGCACAATCAGAGACACATGGGCCCAGCTGGGGTAGCATTCATTTCACGCTAAGTGAGGAGAGCCCTACGTCGTAGTGACGTGGACACGCGTCATGATGTTTCACAAGATGTCCGATCGACTGTTGTGTGCCTTTTCGATATGCATTGCTATTTGTTTGTGTCAGACATGGGCAAACCGAAACACACAACTGTTTCGAAACAAATGAGACACTAAGATATAATGTTTCGAAACAGTGAAACAGTTTGTGTTTCGTAATTGTATAGGCCTACACATTATATCATATTGGGTGTCTACTGTATAAATATTGTCTCATAAACACAAATGAGGTGCGAGAGCGCCAATCATAACGCAGAAAGCATGAAAATTTCACTTAGGTGTCTTGGCAGTTCCGTATTTCCTGCAACAAATGCGCTGTTTTCGTGTCATGTGACTTTCATATTTCCCAATTGGCAAAGGTTAGAGTTTGTATGTTTGACATAACAGATTTTGCCAAACAAGTTTCCCTGTATTCTAGTGCTAATTTTGATAGGTTTTATGAGTGGTGATCTGTATGTGCTCTTGAAAAGGTATATCATGGGATATAATTTATTGAGATAGCATTCTGGGAGGCGAGGTGCTGAATTAACGTTTATTAGCGTGCCACTCACACTTTTCTTACTCACTGTTAAATTTTCCATTGTTTTCGGTATGTTTCCCTGAAGTATAAAATCCAGACTAAAATTTAAAGCAATTCACACGGTGTACTGCCTTTGTGATACCTGTATCATGGCAGATCTGGCTCTACATCACTTACAATACTTGTTATGGAAGTTTGTTCGAGGTACAGGTATATGGCGTTTCCCCTAGTACTCAGAGCAAGCAGATATATTATCATTGTATTACAAACTTCCCCAGGAAGTCACAGATAAGGTTAAGTTTCTGTTGAAATGCCATTTTTATCACAGTGTCTGAAAGCCAAAAACAAAGGTATCAAAGTACCGTTGTTGATTCGCCTGAGAATCACCTAGAGGATAGGTCCACTTGCTACGTCCAAATACTGAGATGTCTGTCACCTGTAAGCACCAGGTACCCACTGCATCTTTAACCAAATAAATGACACAACGCCCAAAGTTTCTTTGAACCTTCTCAGCTTCAGTCACACTTTTCCCATTAAAAAACTACCGATTGTTTGTAATATGGACGAATGTGATCATGTGCCGAGGCATTAAGAATTTTCTTAGAAGCATATGAATGTCAGTCATACACCTAATAGGAAAATTTATGAGTAACTGCACATTTGTTTATCAATACACAAAGGAAGAAGTTCCTTTTAAAGAAAGTTTGTGTCCAAAGAGTACTTATGAGTGATTCTTGTACTATGTGGTGTTTCATATGTGACGGTGGCATACTGTGTTTATTCTCAATAGACATGGCACACATTTTGTGGGTGTATGACATGATTACTGTAGCTACTTCCATACTGAGTGAAAGTCATACAAAAAGTAGCTAAAAATGGCACAGTACTCACTGCTTTCAGATGCTTAAAATGCTGATAAATGAGACTTACTTGTCGTTGTTTTTTCACAATATACAGCTTATAAAGAAAAATAATGACGTATGTTGTAAAAGATCAGTGCATTATGATCAGCAGCAAACATTTATTTCCGGAGAGCAAAATTTTCTTAGTTGATTTACAACATGAAGGCAAAATTAAATGGAACTAGATGGTATAATATTTCCACCAACATCGGAACCACCACAATTTTTCAGTTTAATGTTTCTGCCCACATGAATTGTGTACAATTCATTGGCTTTTCTAAAAATACGAAACACGTTACTTTCTCCCTATTTCACGTTTTTATCCACATGATTTACTTACGATTAATCGGATTTTTAAAAATGACTGGACACTTTTCGTAACTTTCGTTATGGTTATGATTCCTTCATTCAGATATTCGTTGTGTTCATGAAACACAATAAAATGCCAGTTTTTTAGGATTGCAGCTTAATAATTAATTATTTCACGTTTCTGTCCACACGATTGGTGAACGATTCATCGGATTAAAAAAAAAGTTTTTTTTTTTTTTTACGTTATGTTTCCTTCCTTCAGACATTCGTTATGTTCATGAAACACACACGTTTCTGAATACACGATTTTTATAGTTTCGTTATGGTTCCTTCGTTCAGACATTCATTCAGCTAGGATATGCATATCACCCTCACCCCATGAACCATGGACCTTGCCGTTGGTGTGGAGGCTTGCGTGACTCAGCGATACAGATAGCCGTACCATAGGTGCAACCACAACGGAGGGGCATCTGTTGAGAGGCCAGACAAACGTGTGGTTCCTGAAGAGGGGCAGCAGCCTTTTCAGTAGTTGCAAGGGCAACAGTCTGGATGATTGACTGATCTGGCCTTGTAACAATAAAAAAAACGGCCTTGCTGTGCTGGTACTGCGAACGGCTGAAAGCAAGGGGAAACTAGAGCCGTAATTTTTCCCGAGGGCATGCAGCTTTGCTGTATGATTAAATGATGATGATGTCCTCTTGGGTAAAATATTCCGGAGGTAAAATAGTCCCCCATTTGGATCTCCAGGCGGGGACTACTCAAGAGGATGTCGTTATCAGGAGAAAGAAAACTGGCGTTCTACGGATCAGAGCGTGGAATGTCAGCTCACTTAATCAGGCAGGTAGGTTAGAAAATTTAAAAAGGGAAATGGATAGGTTAAAGTTAGATATAGTGGGAATTAGTGAAGTTCGGTGGCAGGAGGAACAAGACTTCTGGTCAGGTGACTACAGGGTTATAAACACAAAATCAAATAGGGGTAATGCAGGAGTAGGTTTAATAACGAATAGGAAAATAGGAATGAGGGTAAGCTACTACAAACAGCATAGTGAACGCATTATTGTGGCCAAGATAGATACGAAGCACACACCTACTACAGTAGTACAAGTTTATATGCAAACTAGCTCTGCAGATGACGAAGAAATTGAAGAAATGTATGATGAGATAAAAGAAATTATTCAGATAGTGAAGGGTGACGAAAATTTAATAGTCATGGGTGACTGGAATTCGAGAGTAGGAAAAGGGAGAGAAGGAAACATAGTGGGTGAATATGGATTGGGGGAGAGGAATGAAAGAGGAAGCCGTCTGGTAGAATTTTGCACAGAGCATAACTTAATCATAGCTAACACTTGGTTTAAGAATCATGAAAGAAGATTGTGTACATGGAAGAACCCTGGAGACACTAAAAGGTGTCAGATAGATTATATAATGGTAAGACAGAGATTTAGGAACCAGGTTTTAAATTGTAAGACATTTCCAGGGGCAGATGTGGACTCTGACCACAATCTATTGGTTATGACCTGTAGTTTAAAACTGAAGAAACGGCAAAAAGGTGGGAACTTAAGGAGATGGGACCTGGATAAACTGAAAGAACCAGAGGTTGTAGAGAGTTTCAGGGAGAGCATAAGGGAACAATTGACTGGAATGGGGGAAAGAAATACAGTAGAAGAAGAATGGGTAGCTTTGAGGAATGAAATAGTGAAGGCAGCAGAGGATCAAGTAGGTAAAAAGACGAGGGCTAGTAGAAATCCTTGGGTAACAGAAGAAATATTGAATTGAATTGATGAAAGGAGAAAATTTAAAAATGCAGTAAATGAAGCAGGCAAAAAGGAATACAAAAGGCTCAAAAATGAGATCGACAGGAAGTGCAAAATGGCTAAGCAGGGATGGCTAGAGGACAAATGTAAGGATGTAGAGGCTTATCTCACGAGGGGTAAGATAGATACTGCCTACAGGAAAATTAAAGAGACCTTTGGAGATAAGAGAACCACTTGTATGAACATCAAGAGCTCAGATGGAAACCCAGTTCTAAGCAAAGAAGGGAAAGCAGAAAGGTGGAAGGAGTATATAGAGGGTCTATACAAGCGCGATGTACTTGAGGACAATTTTATGGAAATGGAAGAGGATGTAGATGAAGATGAAATGGGAGATACGATATTGCGTGAAGAGTTTGACAGAGCACTGAAAGACCTGAGTCGAAACAAGGCCCCCGGAGTAGACAACATTCCATTGGAACTACTGACGGCCTTGGGAGAGCCAGTCCTGACAAAACTCTACCATCTGGTGAGCAAGATGTATGAAACAAGCGAAATACCCTCAGACTTCAAGAAGAATATAATAATTCCAATCCCAAAGAAAGTAGGTGTTGACAGATCTGAAAATTACCGAACAGTCAGTTTAATAAGCCACAGCTGCAAAATACTAACACGAATTCTTTACAGACGAATGGAAAAACTAGTAGTAGCCGACCTCGGGGAAGATCAGTTTGGATTCCGTAGAAATATTGGAACACGTGAGGCAATACTGACCTTATGACTTATCTTAGAAGAAAGATTAAGGAAAGGCAAACCTACGTTTCTAGCATTTGTAGACTTAGAGAAAGCTTTTGACAATGTTGACTGGAATACTCTCTTTCAAATTCTGAAGGTGGCAGGGGTAAAATACAGGGAGCGAAAGGCTATTTACAATTTGTACAGAAACCAGATGGCAGTTATAAGAGTTGAGGGACTTGAAAGGGAAGCAGTTGTTGGGAAGGGAGTAAGACAGGGTTGTAGCCTCTCCCCGATGTTATTCAATCTGTATATTGAGCAAGCAGTAAAGGAAACAAAAGAAAAATTCGGAGTAGGTATTAAAATCCATGGAGAAGAAATAAAAACTTTGAGATTCGCCGATGACATTGTAATTCTGTCAGAGACAGCAAAGGACTTGGAAGAGCAGTTGAACGGAATGGACAGTGTCTTGAAAGGAGGATACAAGATGAACATTAACAAAAGCAAAACGAGGATAATGGAATGTAGTCGAATTAAGTCGGGTGATGCTGAAGGAATTAGATTAGGAAATGAGACACTTAAAGTAGTAAAGGAGTTTTGCTATTTGGGGAGCAAAATAACTGATGATGGTGGAAGTAGGGGGGATATAAAATGTAGACTGACAATTGCAAGGAAAGCGTTTCTGAAGAAGAGAAATTTGTTAACATCAAGTATAGAGTTAAGTGTCAGGAGGTCGTTTCTGAAAGTATGTATGGAGTGTAGCCATGTATGGAAGTGAAACATGGACGATAAATAGTTTGGACAAGAAGAGAATAGAAGCTTTCGAAATGTGGTGCTACAGAGTAATGCTGAAGATTAGATGGGTAGATCACATAACTAATGAGGAAGTATTGAGTAGGATTGGGGAGAAGAGGAGTTTGTGGCACAACTTGACCAGAAGAAGGGATCGGTTGGTAGGACATGTTCTGAGGCATCAAGGGATCACCAATTTAGTATTGGAGGGCAGTGTGGAGGGTAAAAATCGTAGAGGGAGACCAAGAGATGAATACACTAAGCAGATTCAGAAGGATGTAGGTTGCAGTAGGTACTGGGAGATGAAGAAGCTTGCACAGGATAGAGTAGCATGGAGAGCTGCATCAAACCAGTCTCAGGACTGAAGACCACAACAACAACAATAATGGAGAAGCACGGCAAGCTACCATTCTTGGATGTTTTGGTTGAGCAGAAGGCAGGAGGCCAGCTTGGTCATTCAGATGGAGATGGAGTAGCATGGAGAGCTGCATCAAACCATTCTCAGGACTGAAGACCACAACAACAACATGCATATCACACAACTCCTGTCACTTCGATTGTACACATCACACATGTATTTACATTTACCAACGATGTTATCGATACAAATGCAGAGATCGATACTTGCTCTCATGTAGTCGATTTAGGTTAATTATGTCACGATGACGTGAATCTACGTCACTATGACGTAGGGCTCTCCTCACCCAGCGTGAAATAAATGCTACCCCCCCCCCCCCCAGCTACCTGTCGTCTGCTAAAAAGCATAAAGATTCCCATTAGTGGCAGAAAGTAATGCACTTAATGCACAGTCTTCATTTCCAGGTAATTACACATGCATAAATGCTCATGGCGAAAGTAGGGTACAAAAAAAGCATCTTGTGGGCACACTTTAAATTCTACCATACTTCGTATGCAGTCATCATACATCATTGCTCACAAGTCGCCTTAAAGCATAATCTCAACACACTCCACAACGAAACGAACGAGGGTTCCAGTGGTTTGTTGCCTGCTAAACAGCGCAAGAAATTCCCATAGAACCCAGGAAGCAACGTAATCTTACGCACAACGTCCATTTCCAAGAAATTGTGCATCCACAGATGGGCATGTTTAGTTTGGCTTGCGCTATTGGAAATGTAAGAAAAAAAGGTATTGTGTGGAAGCACGGCAACTTCACTTTCGACATTCGACAACGGGCTAAGCTAATTGACGTGTACACTTTGGTATAGTGTGAACACACCACCATATTCCGTTCCATTGCGTTGATGTCAAGTGTGAATCACCTGGAAACCACTGAATACCAAAATATGAAGTACACTGCCCATGTTATGATATGTTGGTAGATAATGATAGCAGCGCTTCAAATGACCTGACGGTGAACTTCGAATATGGAAAAATATGGCGCGAAAGTCTATTCTTGCATCTTGAAATATGAGTATCAGCCAACAATATTTTTCATTTATACTTTATGGATAGGATTCACAGCCCAATGGTGCAGTGCATGACTAGAAAGGTTTTTGTGGTCTTGTGAAGTAGTATCTTCGAGAAAGCTCAGTCAAAAACTAAGATTAACTTTTCGTAGCTAGGGTTCACAGTCGTACAAAATTTTGGAGATGGCATTGTGGTCGGCTTTCGACCGTAAAATTGTTTGTCTCTAAAACCCAACATTGCAATTTTGACGGTATAGTCCTAGTCAAAATGGAAACAATTGCGCTTTAGCACATGCTGAAACCTAAAAACAGTGTGATGTAACCTGACACAGAACCTGATTTCATCACGTTGTGTTCAAGATTAAAACTTCTGGTGTATCAAGAATCAAGAATTTTATTCGCTATAGATCATTTTACAAGAGAGCCTCTCGATATGTTCATATAGTTCCGAGTTATGCTGCCTTCTGATTTCCCCAGCTTCTTCTACTGGGCCTAGGATCTTCGTGAGGATTCTCCTCTCTCTGACTTCCAATTTCTCCATCAGACCTCTCCGGTTCATCATATGACTGATGCGTAGTGCTTTAGTTCCAGGTTGCATGACAGGCATTTCTTGTTGTAGGTATTCATAGTCAGTCGATAGGCTGGTTCCAACTTGTTGACTCTCATGAATAATGACGTTTTTTCTGGTAAGTTGGGTTCAATCCATTCGACGAGATACTTAAATTTCTCAGTCCTTTTGATCTTTCCCTTGTCTAGAGACATCTCTTTGTTAGCTTCTTTGATGTTGGTGAAGTACTCTGTTTTCTGCAGCGACACTTGAAGACCCACTTTGGCTGCCTGTTTTCTGAGACAGTTTACATGCGTTGTTGCCATTTCAAGAAAATTAGTAATCAGTGCCATGTCGTCTGCCAAAGCCAGACAATCTACAATCGGTCCTTTTTTCTTACTGCTCAGGTAGACACCACTCTGGACACCCAGGCTGGTCAGTTCTTTGCGCCGTTCTCTCACAACCTTTTCGAGGACACAGTTGAAGAGAAGAGGGGAGAGTCCATCCCCTTGTCTCACTCCAGTTTTGATCTCGAAGCTTTTTGAGATCTCACGTCAAAATTTGACCTTCGAATTGGTGTTTGTCAAGGTTTCTAGAATGAGTCTGTGGGCTTTGTTGTCTAGTCCTAATTCCTGGAGTATTTTGTTACGCGTTTCCCTATCAACAGAGTCGTAGGCCTTCTTGAAATCCACAAAGGTAACAACCACTTTGCGTTTTCTCATCTTGGAATCTGTTCAGCACAGGACCTGGTTTTCCTGAAACCTCCCTGATATTCTCCCAGTTGACTGTCCAGTTGATCTTCCGCCCTTGTTAATAATACCTTGGAGAGAATCTTGTATGTTACCGGGACAAGAGAAATTCCATGGCAGTTGTTCAGATCAATAACGCCTCCCTTTTTGTGAAGCGGATGGATCAGAGCCATGTTCCAATCAGGTGCTAATTTCTCTGTTTACCAGATGTTCTGAACGATCTCAGTGAGCTTGCCCATGGCATTACTTCCACCACATTTCCAGAGTTCAGCAATGATAGAGTACTTTCCAGCTCCCTTATTATTCTTGGGAGGTTGAATGATTTGGCAGACTTCTTCCAATGAAGGGGGCAGTGAGTATTGGTTTGGTGTGGTTTGTTTCTAGTTGATGTCTTCACTGGGTAGAGCACAGTTGAGTAGGTTTTAAAGTACTGAGCTAAGAGGTGGCAGTTGTCCTTGTTGTTAAAAACCAGTTTGCCCTGTGAGTATCTGAAGTGGAGGCTTGGTGGGTTGTATTTTTTGAGTGTCTGCTTGAAGGTTCTTTAGAAATTTCTGGAGTTATTCTTAGCAAAGTTCTCTTCGATTTGGGTTACCTGGTTTTGTGTGAAGGTCCGTTTGGTTCGTCGAATTGTCTTACCTGTTAGCCTTCCTTGTTCCAAAAACTTCTCCCAATTGTTCTTACAATTCCACTTCTCCCAGAGTGTCTGTCTTTGGGCTATTGCATTGTCACAGTTTTCATTCCACTACGGATGCTTCCTTCTTCTTGTGAGGGGGCGAGCTCATTGGCCATCTTCACAAGAGTCTCCTTCAGTTGGTCCCAGTTTGTATTTCCATTTGAGATTTTCTTGAAATGGTCACATGATCTATCTGGAATTTACCCAAGTTGGTGTTAGGTGAAATCCAAATCTTCTATTTCCTTGGCAGGTGTTAGAAGGCTGTAGACTTCACGACCAACCCAAAAGTCCTACACAGATCCACTAATAGTTCCCCATTGTGGTTAGTTCTCATATGTACTGGATAGTTGCCCACTATATTTCTGTACTTTTCTCTCTTCCCAATTGGGCATTGAAGTCACCAAGCAGTACAATGGCGTGTGTCGCTGGAATTTTAGAAAGAATATCTTCCAAGCCTTCCCAGAATTTCTCCATTCTATCTGGATTGCGTCTGTTGTCCTGGTTGTTTGGGGCATGTACTTCGACTACACTATAGCCCTTGTTAGCACATTTGAGGGACAGGATGGATACACGACTGCTTGGGGAAGTGAACTCAATGACTGAATCCAGTATCTTGTGACTGATTATAAATCCTGTACCTAAGTGGAGTACATTCTTCAGTACCTGCTGACCCACTTTTCCCTTGAGGATTCTGTATCCTTGGAACTCGAAGGCATGATCATCTGTGAATCTGGTTTCCTGTACTGCTGTCAGTACTATGTTGCGCTGTGTAAGTGAATCAGTCAGATGTTTCTATTTACCAACTTTGAGCAGTGAACTAGCATTAAATGTTGTGAAGAAGCTTTGCTGTCTTGGTCTGAGTTTACATCCAGTGATTTCAGGATACTCGACTCATGCTTAAAGCATGTTGGTGCGGACTCCCCAGAATTCGAAGGTATGCTAACGTCACCTAGGGTGATGGTGGATTGGTTACCACCTGGGGTAGTGCATGCAGAGAAATTTTCCTCCATACTCAGTTGAAGATTATTCTTTGTGGGACAGCGGCAAGCCACTTTCCAAGATACCACCCAAGTTTTTAGCATGAGAGGCTTATTATTTGGGGTTGTCACCACTAGACAGATTGCCTTTAGTATGGCTAAGGAGCCCTGTCCACCCCACCCTTTACTTGTCGCAAAGAGTGGTAGGGAAAAGGACAAGGCAAGGACAGGATGAGTGCTTCATTAAGGCGGTGTCCTCTGACACCACCTACTTCTTTTGATATTCCCATTAAACATTGCTGGGTTTTATTAGGATTGCACAGGAGCTTATTGGCTGCAAACCAGTCCTGGGCCTTATCAAATATTTCTTTTGTTAGGTTATTCAGATCTGAAATGTTCTGATGTGTGGTAAGTAGTGTTGTATCACCAGCATAACACATGACAGGGTGGGCTATGTTTTTAGTAAATCATTAATAACTATAATGAACAAGATGGGTCCAAGGATAGAACATTGTGGTACACCTGTGCTGATTTCCATTGTGGAAGAATTTAAATTTCTGACTGAAACAATTTGTTTTCAGTTAATTAAATAAGAATTTATCACAGCTAAAGTGCCCTTCTCACCCCAAAAAACTCTAGTTTCCCCAGTAGTATGTCAACAGGAATGCAATCGAAAGCTTTGCTTAGGTCACATAATACCAGTGATACCATGTTATTGTTTTCAAAAACTGTTAAGGTGTGGTCAGTGATTTCCAAGGTGGCCCCTGTTGAGTTTTTCCCCTAGTGAAAACCAAAGTGATTGCTACATAGGATATTGTGGTTTTCAAAGAAGCTGCTTATTTGTGAGTGCATCAGTGCTTCAAATATCTTTGAGTATATTCGAACAATGGAGACTGGTCTCTAGCTTTGGGGAAAATGTTTGTCCCCTTTTTTAAAAAATGGGACAACTTTTGATACCTTAAGTGCATCTGGAAAAATTCCAAATTCTACACATTTATTAAAAATAAAAGCTAATGATTTGGCAACTGAGTGTATTGTCTTTTTAATTCTGTTATTTGATAACCAAAGCAGTCCATACTTTTATAACCTGAAATTTTGGCTACAGTTTTTATAACATCACAGGTGTGACAGAACTCTATTGAAATACCAGGTTAACAGACAGTGGTGTTCCAACAGACAGTGGTGTTCCAAATTGCAGATGAATTTGTTGCTTTAATACTGTTACTTATTTCTTTAACTGAGTTTAAAAAGTACTGATTTTATTCCTCAGTTTCAAGCAGAGCTTTTTCTGTGCATTTTGGTGTATTTTCTTGTTTTATTATTTGCCATGCTGCCTTGCATTTATTGGGAGCCCCTTCCATATAGTTTTCCACTGCTTGCTTTTTTGCCAGAAGAAGTTTAGCTTCATAGAATGTTTTGGGTTTCAGATATGACCTATGAATGTTCACACTCTGTTCTTCCCCTTGGTTAGCGGCTTGCTTATGCATATGGTACAGCATATGCATGTTTCCTCTAATTTCTACTAGCTCTTCTGTAAACCATTTCAGACTTTTCTTTTTCATTTCACTTGGATATCTAATTTGTTTTACTGGTGAGCAAGAATGCCACAAATCTGTGTACTTTTTAAAGAAGTTGTCAATGGTAATTTCAGCTTCCCTTTTTCCAGATTGACCATTATATATAAAGTCCCAATCTGCACTTCCTAATCTATCAACAAACATACTTACATACTCTTCCTTTCGCCATTACTACTTTAGGTTCTTCAGTTTTAACTGGCTGCCTCTTACAGAGTGTAAGGAGTAGTGGCTCATGATCTGCAAGTCCACTTCCTGCAAGTCTGACTGTAAAATCGTCCCTATGGTAATTCACAACAATATTGTCTATACAGGCATTCTTACATGTGGCACAGTGATTTGTACAATAGAGGTCTAATGATCTTAGCATATTCAAAAATGTCCTAGGAACTGGCCTCTGTGTGTTTACCATTTCTATGTTGAAATCACCACATATAGCTATTCTTGTCTCACTTTTCAATATCTTTTTAACTATTAATTCACATTTTGCAGTAAACAAATTTACATCACCATCTGGCGACCCATATAGACTAACTACTACTATATTTTCATTCATTAATTTTACACAACTAAACTCCCCATCTACTTCTGAGGAGTACATAGACACATCAATTCTGGAAAACTTTATTCCTTCTTTGACAAAAATTCCAGCCCCACGATTCTCTCTCTGTTTTCTATATATCATGTCTCCCAAAACATACCCTTGGGGAACAAATATATTTACTTGTTCTTGGGTTAACCAGTGCTCAGATACACATATAATAGTGTTACATAAATGCTGTAATTGTAAAATCTTATTTCTAATACAATGTACCTGTATGTTAACTTGCAGAAAAGTAAGTAGTTTGCCCCTGTCTGTATTCCTCTGAGAGCAATTTGACTCTATATTTGAAGTTGTAGGTTCAGTTAATGTCTTTAATCTTCATGCACTGTGATCATCTTTGTTATGATAGTCACATACCTGTTCATCCACTTGATGACTCATTTTGTTAATTTATTTCTTCTGTGAAACCACCGCTAATCCCAACAAAAATCCTGGTCCCTTGGTTGTGGTTTCTTCCTTCGGGTTGACTGACACTTTCTACCTGTTGGTATTCTCATCCCTTGAGCTTAAGTTGCTATTCTTCTTTTTGCAGTAGGTCTCTCTTCTTATATGGTGTCTTCTTTCCTGCCACATCATTTGTGTATATTGCATCCTTTGAATTGCTTTGTATGTTGCTAGTATTCTGCTTTATATTTGCTCGCATCTGTAATATTGGGTGGAGGAAATGCTCCCATGTTACTTTTTGTTTCGTATAAAACAAAATCTGGTTTCACCACATGGTGTTCTGTGAAGTTGTGTATATTTTTTCGTGCTTACAAGTGTAAACGGCTCGATTTAAATGTTTTTTAACAGGAATTACAAACAATACAGTTTAGCAGAAATCAATGTACCTGCATAAAAAACTGCTAGCAAGGAGATCTCCATTAATTGCGAGAAAGTACAGAAAATGAATGTAGCAAAATAAAGTAAAATACGCACAATGTACTTGAAAAATATCTAGTTGGTTCTATGAATGTCAACTAGCTCTAAATGTAGAAAACCTTAAGTTAATATGGAAGAGAAAAGAAAACAAACATGTAAGGTTCAGATACAATGTTAATAGTGTTTTGCTTGGCACAGTCACATTATTTAAATATCTGAATATATTTTTGCAAAGCGATATGGAATGGAATGAGCATGTGAGGATTGTGGTAGGGAACGAGACTGGTAGACTTCAATTTATTGGGAGAATTTTAGGAAAGTATGTTAAGTATACTGCGTAAAGGACACTAGTGCAACATATTTTTAAGTACTGTTTGAGCGTTTGTGATACACACAAGGTCAGATGAACGAAGACATCAAAGTAAGTCCGTGTCAGACTGATAGATTTGTTACCAATAGATTCAAACAATACGCAAGTATTACACAAACGCTGTGGGAGCTCAAATGGAAATCCCTGGAGGAAACGCGACTTTCTTTATGAGGAGAAATTTAGAGAACCAGCATTTGAAGCTAACTACAGAACAATTTTACAGCTGCCAACATACATTTCGCATAAGGACCACAAGAATAAGATACGCTCATATGGGGGCATACAGACAGCTGTTTTTCCCTCGCTCTACTTATGAGTGGAACAGGAAAGAAAATGATAAGAAGTGATACAGGGTACTCCCCACCACACACCATACTGTGGCTTTCGGGGTAACTTATGTAGATGGCACAGATATATGTGGTTCTTATTATCATTTCCATACAACTATGTGTTAAAACATTTAAGCTGTACTGTGATTTGAGATGATGTCACAAATTTCTCAGAAATTACCACAACCAGTCGCCTGATTGTGGTAATTTCTGAGAACCTTTTAGTATTGCAGTCGCAGGTTCCACATCCACAATGGATAAAAGTTTTACAGATTTAAATACTGTGTTACACGTATATATGAAAGTGCCATGAAGGACACTGGGAAAACAACAGTGTAAATGGATGTCAGCTTTTCTCAAATCTTCACAAAAACTTGTCTTTGCACACTGTGTTTGAAACAAGAGAAAATAATATGACCGAGATTATCATAAGAGGTAATATCACAGTCACAATAAGTAGATCTCAAGACTCATTTTCAGTGAAGCCGTGCTGGAAAATATCGAATCACACTTGTTATTAAGTTCCATGAAGACATGGTACCCAGATTTAGGTGAAAAAGATCTTAGTATCGATGCCCTCATTTGTCTTTCTAGATAGAAATGAATTCCAGTATTCTTTCCAATAGATACTAATTTCCTCCTTGATCCATCTATTAACGTCTGATTTAGGAACTTGTGAGTGATAGAAAATTCTTGATATATATCACAGTTCCATTTTTTACCTCCAACAGACTGAACTACATTTTGGAATCTGATATAACTTCCATGTTGCGATGTCCTGTTTGTCTCACAAATATTGTTTCTTTCATTGCTTTTCCTTTTTCTGTGCAGAGAGCGCTGGGAGGATACATTGTTTAAACTGTGACAGTTGTGAGCATAAAGAAGCGCAGCCAGCTGGTCCATGTGGTCCTGGTTTTTGATCCTTCTCTAAATAGTAAATTTGCCTGAGATGAAGCTTCAGAGATCCAAATCATAACATCCTTGTTCCCAGTATAGGAAGACAGTCTTTTCAAGATATAAGTTACAGGTTAGTAATTCTGGGTTCATTTCCACTTATTCAGACAGATGACTAGCCACAGTCCTCCGTTAATCTTTTGGTCGATGCGTGAGATTTTTGGGAACCACTTTGGCACATTTTTCTCATTACCAGATTTTCATTAAATATCAGGTAAACAGTTTCCTGATCAATGTTAAGTTAATTTGAAATCATTTTTGTGGTTAATCTTCGATCAGCTCACACATGTTCACTCATCCTGAGTGTTTCGTCACCTGCTCGTGCTCTTGATGGTTGTACACTGTGCTGTTCACCTTCATCATTGGTTCTGAGTTCAGAAAACATGTGCCAATGAAACACTTGTCTTTTATAAAACGTCGTTTCCAAAAACTTGCTGAAGCTTCCATACATTACTCCCACTGAGTTTCACATACAAAGAGATCGTTTACCACTGCACAGTATTTCGAGATTCAATTGTTGTGGCGAGGAGCAAACACAGAACTTCACTCTTGATTGAAACATTGCACATGCACGCCAGTTGTGGTTATGGTGTGGAAGATCAGGGTAACACACTGCCTACGGTAGCAGATTGCAAGGTTGCCACCCTAATGAGGAAAAAATCAGTCTCATTACTTTAATGTCATAGCTTTATGTTAATATGTCATTCCAGTACGGCATTTGCTGCCTCTTCTGCACCATTTGCAGTATAATTGCCTTGCTAGGGATAATATCGGTCGAAAAAATACGACGGCGGTTCAGAAAGTAACCTCCGATTGGTCACAGTGCGGGTTGTGGGGGGAGTAGCGACGCCATCTGTGCGTTCACGCACTCAACAGGTCAGTCGGCATCAAGCCGTGGTCGAGTGAACGTCGTACCTGCGCTAGTTTAGTTTTTGTGGCAGTTTGAAATGTGTGCTGCAATAGAAAACCCCGCCAAATGTGAAGTGCGTGCTGTCATAAGGTTTTTTACAGCCAAAGGATATTCTGCAGCAGCTATTCATCGTGAGCTTTGTGCCGTGTACGGACCAAGAGTTATGAGTGAAGGAGTTGTCCGTGAATGGGTACGTTTATTTAAAAGTGGACGAGAAAATGTTCATGATGAAGAGAGGAGTGGTAGACCATCATTGGTGACTGACGAACTCGTTCAGACAGTTGATGCAAAAGTTCGTGAAAATCGACGTTTCTCAATGTCGGAGTTGTCTACTGGTTTTCCACAGATTTCTAAGACTCTCTTGTATGAGATAGTGACAGCAAGATTGGGTTACCGTAAGTTCTGTGCTGGCTCCAGGCACAAGCGGGTGATTTTTATGCAGAAGGAATTTCAAAGCTTGTGAAGAGATATGATAAGTGCCTCAATCGCTATGGAGACTATGTAGAAAAATAGTGCAAAGATGTAGTTGTAAGATGTATATATTAAAATATTTTTATTTAACTTGGTGTATTTTTTTAAATCAACCGGAGGTTACTTTCTGAATGGCCCTCGTAGATAAATCAAAGTAAATGTCTTTAAGAATACTAATCTTGATGAGGGTAGCTGAAATAAAATTTCTTGGCGTCAGATGGGTGTAATTCAGAATGACAAACAGAAGGAAAGAAAAGCTTGTTGATATGAACTTAACTTCTTCTCATTGCTCCACTGCAGCTGATTCTTCCTTTTGTGAGCATAAAGAAGCGCAGCCAGCTGGTCCATGTGGTCCTGGTTTTTGATCCTTCTCTAAATAGTAAATTTGCCTGAGATGAAGCTTCAGAGATCCAAATCATAACATCCTTGTTCCCAGTATAGGAAGACAGTCTTTTCAAGATATAAGTTACAGGTTAGTAATTCTGGGTTCATTTCCACTTATTCAGACAGATGACTAGCCACAGTCCTCCGTTAATCTTTTGGTCGATGCGTGAGATTTTTGGGAACCACTTTGGCACATTTTTCTCATTACCAGATTTTCATTAAATATCAGGTAAACAGTTTCCTGATCAATGTTAAGTTAATTTGAAATCATTTTTGTGGTTAATCTTCGATCAGCTCACACATGTTCACTCATCCTGAGTGTTTCGTCACCTGCTCGTGCTCTTGATGGTTGTACACTGTGCTGTTCACCTTCATCATTGGTTCTGAGTTCAGAAAACATGTGCCAATGAAACACTTGTCTTTTATAAAACGTCGTTTCCAAAAACTTGCTGAAGCTTCCATACATTACTCCCACTGAGTTTCACATACAAAGAGATCGTTTACCACTGCACAGTATTTCGAGATTCAATTGTTGTGGCGAGGAGCAAACACAGAACTTCACTCTTGATTGAAACATTGCACATGCACGCCAGTTGTGGTTATGGTGTGGAAGATCAGGGTAACACACTGCCTACGGTAGCAGATTGCAAGGTTGCCACCCTAATGAGGAAAAAATCAGTCTCATTACTTTAATGTCATAGCTTTATGTTAATATGTCATTCCAGTACGGCATTTGCTGCCTCTTCTGCACCATTTGCAGTATAATTGCCTTGCTAGGGATAATATCGGTCGAAAAAATACGACGGCGGTTCAGAAAGTAACCTCCGATTGGTCACAGTGCGGGTTGTGGGGGGAGTAGCGACGCCATCTGTGCGTTCACGCACTCAACAGGTCAGTCGGCATCAAGCCGTGGTCGAGTGAACGTCGTACCTGCGCTAGTTTAGTTTTTGTGGCAGTTTGAAATGTGTGCTGCAATAGAAAACCCCGCCAAATGTGAAGTGCGTGCTGTCATAAGGTTTTTTACAGCCAAAGGATATTCTGCAGCAGCTATTCATCGTGAGCTTTGTGCCGTGTACGGACCAAGAGTTATGAGTGAAGGAGTTGTCCGTGAATGGGTACGTTTATTTAAAAGTGGACGAGAAAATGTTCATGATGAAGAGAGGAGTGGTAGACCATCATTGGTGACTGACGAACTCGTTCAGACAGTTGATGCAAAAGTTCGTGAAAATCGACGTTTCTCAATGTCGGAGTTGTCTACTGGTTTTCCACAGATTTCTAAGACTCTCTTGTATGAGATAGTGACAGCAAGATTGGGTTACCGTAAGTTCTGTGCTGGCTCCAGGCACAAGCGGGTGATTTTTATGCAGAAGGAATTTCAAAGCTTGTGAAGAGATATGATAAGTGCCTCAATCGCTATGGAGACTATGTAGAAAAATAGTGCAAAGATGTAGTTGTAAGATGTATATATTAAAATATTTTTATTTAACTTGGTGTATTTTTTTAAATCAACCGGAGGTTACTTTCTGAATGGCCCTCGTAGATAAATCAAAGTAAATGTCTTTAAGAATACTAATCTTGATGAGGGTAGCTGAAATAAAATTTCTTGGCGTCAGATGGGTGTAATTCAGAATGACAAACAGAAGGAAAGAAAAGCTTGTTGATATGAACTTAACTTCTTCTCATTGCTCCACTGCAGCTGATTCTTCCTGAAAATTTCTTAAGTAATGACGGGCCAGAGAACACCACGGTTCTCTAATAACATGAAAGGTCAAAAACTGCTTCAGATGCACTCAAATTTAAAGCTCTGAAAGCTGTTTATTTCTTGAGTCGATGATACGTCATATGACGCAACTCAGAATGTCACATTGCACTCACGTGATTTTCCGCGTGCCTTATGTACACCCGCTAACAATCAGAACATCGTTACATATAGTACAATCACAGAAGTTGTTAAAAATTTCAGAAAACTTTATCATTCGGTGTTTGCAACTGAAATACATGAAATAGGATACAGGGTCAAATAGATAGCTATCGTTTTTATAGAAAAATAAGTGAAATGATTCAAGTAAACAATGCTTATTACATTTTGTTAATTGCACTAAAACTACATTACCCCAAGGATTGCTACCATGCTTTGTACTTCGAATATGAGTACATTATTTTTTAGTGTAGACAGAATTCAGTACATAAACCAGTAGGCTAAATAAGCACTTTGTTTAAATTCTCAGTTTAGTTTTGATTGTGAATTACAGTAATTACAAAGTAGTTAGATGTCGTTATGTCAAACAACAGTTCAGTAAATTGACAGGATGACAAACAGAGTTGTTACAGTTTCTAACATTGTCAGCTAGTGTATATTTGCTGCTTTTCTTGTTATCCAGTTGTTTCTGAACGAATAGTGCTACTTGCACCTAAAGGAATCGAAGATTTGTGTTCCTACCGATGGATGGACATACTATTAGCGAATACTTTGACATGAAGTGTTGAAAATCACATTTCAGAACTCAAAAGGTGAAAGTACATTTATGGGCTCTACCTAATGACATAACAGTTAATCAACCGATTGAAATTAGCTTCGAAATTGTATCATATATGAGCTATTACGTTGCAGTATCCCCGCCCCCCATAAAAAGTATTGTAAAACCACAGGTTGGACAAAAGTTTTGTAGACAGTCCACAAAACGGCTACCAATTATCCCACCTTTTAATCGAGTTCTGCCACACATTTCCTTTTCCCCATTTCTGTTCAACACCTCCCCATTAGTAACATGAACTATCCATCTGACCTTCAGCTTTCTTTTGTAACACATACTTCTAAAGCTTCTGTTCTCCATATTTCAATTTCAATTTTCTTAAGTAAAATCTTCCTAACTCTTAAATTTGTATTTAGTTTTAAAAAAATTCTCTCTTCTTCAGACACTATTTTTTTGCTATTGGCAATCTAAATTTTGTATCGTCTATACTTTGGCCCTCATTACTTATTTTTCTGGCGAAGTAGGAAAACCAAACTGTTACTTTTAGAGTATCATTTCCTAACATAATTCCATCAGAATCGCTGATTTAAACTGATTACTCTCCAGTAGTGTTACCCTTGTTTCACACTTGTTGATATTCTGCTATTTGAAAACCAGCTCATAATCTCTTCCTAGTGTACAAGCTGAGACACATATTTGGCAAAAAATTATTAATTTCCACGTAATTCACTTTCTTTCACTCACAGCTACAGTATGGTGTACTACTTTGGCATAGCTCAGTGAATTCATGTACCACCTTCAAGTGGCAGAATAAAGCGCTTATATGTATATTAGGTCTAGTGTCAAGATGAAGCTGCAAAAATCACTTTAAAGAACTCAATATAATGACACTGCCTAGTATGTATATATACAATTGTTTAATTTATGCTAAGGAAACAAAGAATTTTAGATTAAGATCCCAAGTGCATAGCCGTAATACTCCAAATAATAGTAGTTTATATCTTCCATACTCAAGACTGACATTAACACATAAGAGCCACGAGTACATAGTCTGAAATTTTCTAACAAACTCCCTAACACAATGAGATATCTATCCATGAGTAGATTTAAGTATGCCATATAAGTGTGGTTCAAATGAACACCATACTACTAAGTAGAAGAGCTTGTAAACAGCACAACATAAGAGATGTGTGATAAGTAGCTGATAACTACATCATGAAATACCAATATGCTTATATGTGTGTGACAGTAATTATAAGCATAGATTATTTGCACTTTTTTCTACATGGATACTTAAACTAAAACATAATTTTGTATGATGCTATTGTATATGCGATTATTATAGTATATTATTATCATTATCATTATTATTATTATTATTATTGTATTAACACTGAATTATACCACTGTATATACGATTATTGCATTATCACTATTATTTTAGCACATATATCTACTTGCCTGCATATGCATATTTATGTAAAATATTTCATATTGTATTGTTTTGTGTATTGGACACGATGATGAAGCCAACTGCATGGAAAACATACTTGAAGGCAAATAAAAATTCTATTTTATTTTATTCTTTACTCTCAATCCACATTCTGTACACATTAAACTGTTCATTATATCACTGTATTTCTTCTTCACTTTTTCTAAGGGTATCAGTGTCATCAGCGAATCTTATCATTGATATCCTTGCTCCCTGAATTTGAATCCTCTTTCTTTTGTTTTCGTGTTTGCTTCTTTGATATTTGGATTGAACAGTACGGGCAAAAGATTGTATCCTTGTCTTACGCCCTTTTAATCCGATCACATTGTTCTAAGGATTTCGAACGTCTTGCACCATTTCATATTATAGAACGCTTTTTCTAGGCCGATAAATCCTATGGACCTGTTTTGATTTTTGATAAGTATTGTTTCCATTATCAAGCACAGTGTCAGAACTGCCTCCCTGGTGCCTTTACCTTTCCTAAAGCCGAACTGATCATCATCTAAGAATTCACAATTTTCTTTTCTATTCTTGTCAGCAACTTGGATGCATGAGCTGTTAAGCTGATTGTGTGATAGTTCTCACACATATCTGCCCTTGCTGTATTCGGGTTACAAGAGTGGCACTTTTTCGAAAATCTGATAGTATGTTTCCCGTCTCACAGATTCTATACACCAAATTGGACAGCCGCCTGGTTGCAACTTGCTCCAAAGCTTTTAGAATTGCTGAAAGGGTGTTACCTATCCCTTCTGGCTTACCTGGTAGCAAGTCTTCCAAAGCTTTATGAAACTCTAATACTGGTTCGGCTATGGCGTCCTGATTGACTACATTTTCTTCTTCTATCACAAGTCCACCCACTTGTAGGGGCCTTCCATGTACTCTTTCCTCCTATCTGCTCTCTCCTCTGAGTTTAACAATGTTTGGTTGCCGCTGTAGCTTTTAATGTCACTTAAGTTGTTTTGACTCTCCTATATGTTGAATGATTCCTCCCAACGACCATTTCTATTTCTGTTTTTTTCACATATTCCTACTGCCATTTCACCTTAGCTTCTCAACCTCAACTTCCTATTTATTTCATTCCTTACTGACTTATACTGCTGTATTCCTGTGCTTGCCTGAACATCTTTGTAGTTGTTTCTTTCGTTTGTCAGTTGAAGTATTTCGTCTGTTCCCCAAAGTTTCTTGGCAGCTACCTTTCTTGTACCTACGTTTGGCTGCCTAACTTCTTTGATTGCTCTTTTTAGGGATGTCCGTTCCTCTTCAGCTGAACTTCCTGTTGTAGTATTCATTATCGCAATATCTTCAGCCTCAAAAAACTTCAAACACATCTCGTCATTCCTCAGTGCTTCAGTTCCCACCTGTTCCCATGTTGATTCTTGGGACCATTCTCTTAAACTCGAGTCTACTCTTCATCGTTAACAAATTGTGATACGTGTCTATATCTGCTACTTGACGTGCCTTAGAATCTAATACCTTATTTGGGAATCTGTATCTGACCAAGATGTAACCGAGCTGGAACATTCCTGAGTCTCTGGGCCTTTTCCAAGTATTCTTCCTACTCTTGTGCTATCGAACAGTATATTTGCTATCACTAGCTTAAATTCATTCCAGAACCCGAAAAGTCCTTCTCCTCTCTCATTCCTACTAGCAAGCTCATATTCTCCCTTAAATCTCTCTTTCATTCCCTCCCTGACTTCCTTGTTCCAATCCCCCATGATTATTAGATTATCATCTCTCTTCACAAAATGAATTTCACGTTCAATATCCTCCTATACTTTCCACATCTCATCATCTTCTTCTGTTTGCAACGTCGGCTTACCTATCTGAACAACTGTTGTTGCGTTGATTTGCTGACGATCCTGATGAAAACACCGCTATCGTTGAACTGTTTGCAGTTACTCACTCTGTGCCCTACTTTCCTATCCACAGCAAATCCAACAACTCTTATACATTTCTCTGCTGTTGTTGACATTACTTTCTATTTGTCTCACCAGAAATTCTTATCTTAAACTCAATCGAATCTTAATATCTACATTTTCATGCATATTCTGCAAGCCACAATACAGTGCGAGACTGTGGGTACCTTGTACCACTAAAGCTCACTTCCTATATGCCTCCGTATGAGTTCTAATTTCTCTTACCTTATCGTCCTTACGCGAAAACAGCGTTGGCGGCAGTAGAATCGCTCTGCAGTCAGATTCAAATACTGCTTCTCCAAATTTTCTCGATAGTGTTCTGCAAAATGATCGTTGTCTTCTCCCCGGGGATTCCCACTTCAGTTCGTGAAGCATCTCCGTAATACTCGCTCGTTGACTGATCCTACCACTAATAAATCTAGCAGCCTGTCTCTCCATTACTTTGATGTCTTCCTGTAACCCAGCTTGGTGATGATACCAAATACTTGCGCAGCACTCAAGAATGGGTCACATTGGTCTTCTATACGTGGTTTTTGATACACGAGATACACTTTCCTAAAAGCCTCCTAATAAACAGATATTGATTTCTGTCATTATGTAGTCGTTCCATTTCATATCGATTTGCAATGTTGCGCCCACATATTTAAACGACGTTACTGCGTAAAGCAGCAGACTAATAATATTGTAATCGAATATAATGAGATTATTTTCCCTACTCATCTGCATTAACTTACATTTTTCTACTGTTAGAGCTAGCTGCCATTTATCACAGCAAATAGAAATAATATCTAAGTCATCCTGTATCCTCCTACAGTGGCCGGCCGCTGGTGGCCGAGCGGTTCTGGCGCTACAGTCTGGAACCGCGCGACCGCTACGGTCGCAGGTTCGAATCCTGCCTCGGGCATGGATGTGTGTGTTGTTCTTAGGTTAGTTAGGTTTAAGTAGTTCTAAGTTCTAGGGGACTTATGACCTCCGCAGTTGAGTCCCATAGTGCTCAGAGCCATTTGAACCTCCTACAGTGGCTCCGAGGTGACAGTTTTCCATACATTACAGAATTATCTGGAAAAAGTCGCAGATTACTTCTCGCCGTATCCTTCAGATCATTTGTGTATATTGAGAACAAGAGCGGTCCTGCCATAAGACACGCCTGACGATACGCTTGTCTCTGATGAACACTCGACGTGGATGACAACGTTCTGGGCCTTATTAGCTGAGGTATTACTTATGAAGACTTAGGAAGTCTTAGAACCACTGATAGATCTGGCAACATATTCCATACGCTGTACCTCCGTTAAGAGCCTGCAGTGGGGCACTGTGTCAAACTCTTTCCAGAAATGTGGGAAGGACTGGCTCAGCATATAGAAAAGTCAAATTAACTTGCGGTGAAATTAAACGCAAGAGTGGTAACATTAAGAGTGCAACAGGAATAACATTTTTAAATACAGAGGAGAGAGTGGAAAGGTGGAAAGAGTACACCGAGGGCCTCTATGAGGGGGAAGATTTGTCAGATGTGCGAGAAGAAGAAACAGGAGTCGCTTTAGAAAAAAGTAGGGGATCCCATATTAGAATCAGAATTTAAGAGAGCTTTGGAGTACTTAAGATCAAATAAGGCAGAAGGGATCGATAATATTCCATCATAATTTCTAAAATCATTAGGGGAAGTGGCATCAAAACGACTATTCACATTGGTGTGTAGAATTTATGAGTCTGGCAATATACCGTCTGACTTTCGGTACAATTTCATCCACACAATTCTGAAGACTGCAAGAGCTGACAAGTGCGAGAATTATCGCACAATCAGCTTAACAGGTCATGCAACCAAGTTGCTGACTAGAATAATATACAGAAGAACAGAAAAGAAAATTGAGGATGTGTTAGATGACGATCAGTTTCACTTTAGGAAAGGTAAAGGCACCAGAGAGGCAATTCTAACGTTGTGGTTCATAATCGAAGAAAGACTAAAGAAAAATCATGACCCGTTCATAGAATTTGTCGTCCTGGAAAAAGCGTTCGACAATGTAAAATGGTGCAAAGTATTCGAAATTCTGAGAAAATGGGTGTAAGCTATAGGGACAGACGGGTAATACACAATATGTACAAGAATCAAGAGGAAATAATAAGAATGGAAGATAAGAACGAAATGCTCGGATTAAAAAGGGTGTAAGATAGGGATGTAGTCTTTCGCCCGTACTGTTCAGTCTGTACATCTAAGAAGCAATGATGGAAATAAAATAAATGTTCACGAGTGGAATTAGAATTCAAGGTGAAAGGGTATCAACGATATGTTTTGTTGATGACATTGCTATCCTGAGTGAAAGTGAAGAAGAATTACATGATCTGCTGAGTGGAATGCACAGTGTAATGAGTACAGAATATGGATTGGGAGTAAATCGAAGAAAGATGAAAGTAATGAGAAATAGCGGAAATGAGAACAGCGAGAAACTTAAGATTAGGATTCATGGTCACGAAGTAGATGAAATTAAGAAATTCTGCTATCTAGGCAGCAGAATAACCGATGACAGACAGAGCAAGGACATCAAAAGCAGACTAGCACTGCTGAAAACGGCATTCCTGGCCAAGAAGTCTACGAGTATCAAACATAGGCCTTAATTTGAGGAAAAATATTCTGAGAATATACGTCTGGAGCACAGTATTGTATGGTAGTGAAACATGGACTGTGGGAAAACCAGAACAGAAGAGGATCGATGCATCTAAAATGTGGTGCTGTAGACAAGTGTTGAAAATTAGGTGGACTGATAAGGTAAGGAATGAGGAGGTTCTGCGCAGAATCGGAGAGGAAAGGAATATGTGGAAAACACTGACAAGGAGAAGGGACAGGATGATGGAACATCTGTGAAGACATGAAGGACTAACTTCCATGGTACTAGAGGGAGTTGTAGAGGGCAAAAACTGTGGAGGAAGACAGAGATTGGAATACATCCAGTAGATCATTGAGGACGTGGGTTGCAAGTGCTGCTCTGAGACGAAGAGGTTGGCACAGGAGAGAAACTCGTGGCGGCCGGCATCAAACCTGTCAGGGGACTGATGACTCATTAAAAGGAGTATGGAATCTGCCTGTTGCCTTTCATTTATGATTCGCACGGCATTGTGTGAGAAAATGGCAATGAGGACTTTAAATAACTTTATGAGATCATTACTGAGTTGCAGTACTGAGGTTTCAGATCAGAAACCTGTCCCAGGTTTAGTCAGTTGTTAGACAACAGTTAAGGATAACGCTAATCTTGTATTAACTGTTAAACTTTGATAATTGTTTTTTACCGTACTCTGCCTGAAGTTGCTGTGATGCTCCGCTGTGTACAATGGAGGCTTATCACAATTTCCATTCAACCTGTTTATAGTGATAGCTCACATGTGTTACCTCTATTGCACATACTACCAGTTACGAAAAAAAATAATTATCTGGACATGTGTAAGTAAGTTGTGGCACATGTGGTAGTGTTAAAAAATGGCTCTGAGCTCTATGGGACTTAACTTCTAAGGTCATCAGTCCCCTAGAACTTAGAACTAATTAAACCTAACTAACCTAAGGACATCACACACAACCATGCTCGAGGCAGGATTCGAACCTGCGACCGTAGCGATCGCGCGGTTTCGGATTGTAGCGCCTAGAACCTCTCGGCCACCCCGGCCGGCTGTGGTAGTGTTACAATCGGCAAACTTCAAAGTATTAATTCCTTTTTTCTGACTTTCTCTTTCCAAATTTCTCTTTGGGTTTCTTCAAAGTTTGCTCTACCGAAATGCTGAGTAAAATCAGGCGTAGACTAGAACTCTGTCTCACTCTCTTCTCAGTTACTGCTTCCCTTTCATATCCTTCGGCTCTTACAGCTCCAGTATAGCTTCTTTGGAAGTTATAAATAACCTTCTGTTGCCTGCATTTTGTAATGCTATCTTCAGAATTAGAAGAGTGCCAACTTTGTCAAAAACTTTCTCTAAATCTGTAAATGCTACAAACACAGGTTTGCTTTTCTTAAATTTATTTCCTAAGATAAGTCGTAGGGTCGGTATTGAATCTCATGTTAATGCTTTTGTCCGGAACGCAAACTGAACTTCCTGCATGTCGGCTTCTTCCAGTGTTTGCATCAACGACTTGTGCACATTATAGTGTTGAAAAATGCTGCTGCAAGACGAACAGTGGGAGAACAACAGTCCAACATGGCTATGGCACGACTTCATCTTAGCATTCAGTGCTCTAGTAATGCGATAATTAGTCCGGAGCCTTATTCATGTTTCGCAAATTTACTTTTTATAACTGTTGCAGCGCGTTTTGAGAAATTTATTTGGTCCGTATTATCCACCGTTTCAGATAGCTCTTCCGAATAACCGAGCAAAGCTTTTCTTGTACTTAGTGGATTACAAACGGACATAATACCAGGTCTGAACCTGTGACCTATTACGTATATTACTAATCGGCTAATCCGGTTCATGGTTCAGGGTGCATAATACCAGTTGCAGGTTGCCTATATAAAAGCCTCCAGGTGCAACGAAGATATGATTTTCAGTATTTGATATAATTATTGAGCGAATTTAAAAATTTAAAATGCTGTCATAATTTTCTCATTAAGACGTATAAACTTACGTTAAGCGTTTAACACAGTGATAGGAGTATTGCACTTCTTCTTGTGGTCTTCAGTCCAGAGACTGGTTTGATGCAGCGCTCCATGCTACCCTACCCTGTTGCAAACTTTTTCATCTCGAAGTACCTACCGCAACCTACAACCTTCTGAATCTACTTAGTGTATTCATCTGGTCTCCATCTACGATTTTTACCTTCCACGCTGCCCTCCAATACTAAATTGGTGATCCCTTGATGCCTCAGAACATGTCCTACCAACAGATCCCTTCTTCTAGTCAAGTTGTGCCACAATTTCTTCTTCTCCCCAGTTCTGTTCAGTACCTCCTCATTACTTACATGATCTATCCATCTAATCTTCAGCATTCTTCTGTAGCACCACATTGCGAAAGCCTCTATTCTCTTCTTGTCTAAACTATTTATCGTCCATGTTTCACATCTATACACGGCTACACTCCATTCAAATACTTACAGAAAAGACTTCCTGACACTTAAATCTATACTTGATGTTAACAAATTTCTCTTCTTGAGAAACACTTTCCTTGCCATTGCCAGTCTACATTTTTATATCCTCTCTACTTAGACCATCATCAGTTACTTTGCTCCCCAAATAGCAAAACTCATCTACTACTTTAAGTGTCTCATTTCCTAATCTAATTCCCTCAGAATCACCTGATTTAATTCAACTACATTCCATTATCCTCGTTTTGCTTTTGTTGATATTCATCTTACATCCTCCTTTCAAGACACTGTCCATTCCGTTGAATTGCTCATCCTCGTCCTCTGCTGTTTCTGACAGAATTACAATGTCATCGGCGAACCTCAAAGTTTTAATTTCTCCTCCATGGATTTTAATTCCTACTCCAAAATTTTCCTTTGTTTCCTTTACTACTTGCCCAATACATAGATTGAATAACATCGGGGGCCGGCTACAGCCCTGTCAGACTCCCTTCTCAACCACTGCTTCCCTCCCATGCTTCTCGACTCTTATGACTGCCATGTGGTTTCTGTAGAAATTGTAAATAGCCTTTCGTACCCTTTATTTGACCCCTGCCACATTCATAATTTGAAAGAGAATATTCGAGCTTTCTCTAATTTACAAATGCTAGAAATGTAATCTATCTTCTAAGATAAGTCGTAGGGTATGTATTGCCTCACGTGTTCCAGCATTTCTACGGAATCCAAACTGATCTTCTCCAAGGTCGGCTTCTAGCAGTTTTTCCATTCGTCTGTAAAGAATTCGTGTTAATATTTTGTAACCGTGACTTATTGAACTGTAGGTTCGGCAATTTTTTCACCTGTCAACATCTGCTTTCTTTGGGATTGGAATTATTATAGTCCTCTTTAAGTCTGAGGGTATGTCGCTTGTCTCGTACATCTTACTCACCAGATAGTAGTGTTTTGTCATGTCTGGCTCTCCCAAGGCTGTCAATAGTTCCAATGGAATGTGGTCTACTCCCGGGGCCTTGTTTCGTCTTAGATCTATCAGTGCTCTGCCAAACCCTTCACGCAGTATCATGTCCCCCTATTCATCTTCATCTACATCCTCTTCCATTTCCATAATATTGTCCTCAAGTACATCGCCCTTGTATAGACCCTCTATATACTCCTTCCATCTTTCTGCTTTCCCTTCTTTGCTTAGTACTGGTTTTCCGTTTGAGCTCTTGATATTCATACAAGTGGTTCTCTTTTGTCCAAAGGTCTCTTTAATTTTCCTGTAGGCAGTATTTATCTGACCGATAGTGATACATGCTTCTACATCATTACATCTGTCCTCCAGCCAGCCCGGCTTAGCCATTTTGCGCTTCCCGTCTATCTCACTTTTGAGACGTTTGTATTCCGTTTCGTCTGCTTCATTTACTGCATTTTTATATTTTCTCCTTTCATTAATTAAATTCAATATCTCTTCTGTTACCCAAGTATTCCTACCAGCCCTCGTCTTTTTACCTACTTGATCCTCTGCTGCATTCACTATTTCATCTCTCAAAGCTATCCATTCTTCTTCTAAGTTAGTGGTTTTCTTTCCTTCGTTCTTGTCAGTCGTTCCTAATGCTCTCTCTGAAACTCTCTACAACCTCTGGTTCTTTCAGTTTATTCAGGTCCAATCTCCTTAAATTTCTACTTTTTGGCAGTTTCTCCAGTTTTAGTCTACAGTTCATAACTAATAAAATGTGGTCAGTATCCACATCTGCCCCTGGAAATGTCTTACAATTTAAAAGCGGTTCCTAAATCTCTGTTTACCAATATATAATCTATCTGAAACCTTCCAGTGTCTCCAGGCCTCTTCCACGTATACAACATTCTTTCGTGATTCTTAGACCGAGTGTTAGCTATGATTAAGTTATGCTCTGTGCCAAATTCTACCAGGCGGCTTCCTATTTCATCCCTTACCCCAGTCCATATTCACCTACTACTTTTCCTTTTCTTCATTGTCTTGTGTTGAATTCCAGCCACCCATAAATATTAAATTTTCGTCTCCCTTCAATATCTGAATAATTTCTTTTATCTCATCATTCATTTCTTTAACCTTTTCGTCATCTGCGAAGCTAGTTAACATATAAACTTGTACTACTGTAGAAGGCGTGGGCTTCGTGTCTATCTTTGTTACAATAATGCATTCACTGTGCTGTTCGTAGTAGATTATCCGCGTTCCTATTTTTTATTCATTATTAAACCTACTCCTACATTACCCCAATTTGATTTTGTATTTATAGCCCTATATTCACCTGACCAAAAGTCTTGTTCATCCTACCACCGAACTTCACTAATTCCCACTATATCTAACTTTAATCTATACATTTCCCTTTTAAAATTTTCTAACCTACCTGTCCGATTAAGGGATCGGACATTCCACGCTCCGATCCGTAGAACACCAGTTTTCTTTCTCCTGATAACGATGTCCTCCTGAGTAGTACCCACTTGGAGATCCGAATGAGGGACTATTTTACCTCCGGAATATTTTACCCGAGAGAACGCCATCATCACTTAACCATACAGTAAAGCTGTATGCGACGGGAGAAATTACGACTGCAGTTTCCCATTGCTTTCAGCCGTTCGCAGTACCAGCACAGCAAGGCCGTTTTGATTAGTGTTACAAGGCCAGATCATTCAATCATCCAGACTACTGAAAAGGCTGCTGCCCCTCTTCAGGAACCACACGTTTGTCTGGCCTCTCAACTGATACCCCTGTGTTGTGGTCGCACGTATGGTGTGGCTATCTGTATCGCTGAGGAACGCAAGCCTCTCTACCAACGGCAAGGTCCATGGTTAATGGTGGGCGGGGGAGGGGGGGGGGCACTTAGAAACACTATTAATGCCTTGAGGCAGTGTAGCCCGCGTTGCACAAATACCCAGACTATATTCACCTATCTTCAATTTTTGTAGTCCTGTCTTCCTCAGTAACGTGTAATATTGCGGTATACTGATAATTTTTACTTTATGGGCCGTCAAGCACCAACCACCAGAACTGTTTATAACCAATAGGTACATTGACGAAAATGTAAACCAAATAGCAAAAATATGTGCACATTCCAGGCTACTGAAGGTGCCTTGCAGAAAATAAAGGCGAAACGCGTAGGGCCTATGGCACGAAAATTGTATTTCATTCAGTTGCAGTCAGACGGTCTATTAAGTAAAAATTATCAGTATACCGTAATATATTCATCCAGTATTTGAGAATGAGAGCACTAGTAACAAATTTTACACATGATTTTAAACCTTTTCGGAAGTTTTTCTGGCTGACATCCTTCACAAAACAATAGAAGGAAAACAATGGAGGAGCTCATCGCTTACTTCATTTTCGCTGTTCATGTAGTAAAACTAGTAATTAGACATGGCCTTTTACGAGGACGTGTTGAAAAATAATGCCTCCGAGTTTCTTATGTGAAAACTCTTAAAGCGTTTTACATAAGACAAACGTTATTTATATCCAACAATTTTAATTCTTCATGTACACATATTTACACTACTGGCCATTAAAATTGCTACACCAAGAAGAAATGCAGATGATAAACGGGTATTCATTGGGCAAATACTAGAAACGACGTGTGATTACATTTTCACGCACTTTGGGTGCATAGATCCTGAGAAATCAGTACCCAGAACAGCCACCTCTGGCCGTAGTAACGGCCTTGATACGCCTGGGAATTCAGTCAAACAGAGCTTGGATGCGGTGTATAGGTACAGCTGCCCATGCAGCTTCAACACGATACCACAGTTCATCAAGAGTAGTGACTGCCGTATTGTGACGAGCCAGTTGCTCGGCCACCATTCACCAGAAGTTTTCAATTGGTAACAGATCTGGAGAATGTGCTGGCCAGGGCAGCAGTCGAACATTTTCTGTATCCAGAAAGGCCCGTACAGGACCTGCAAAATGCGGTCGTGCATTATCCTGCTGAAATGTAGGGTTTCGCAGGGATCGAATGAAGGGTAGAGCCACGGGTCGTAACACGTCTGAAATGTAACGTCCACTGTTCAAAGTGCCGTCAATGCGAACAAGAAGTGACCGAGACGTGTAACCAGTGGCACCCCATACCATCACGCCGGGTGATATGCCAGTATGGCTATGACGAATACACGCTTCCAATGTGCGTTCAACGCGATGTCGCCAAACACGGATGCGACCATCATGATGCTGTAAATAGAACCTGGATTCATCCGAAAAAATGACGTTTTGCCATTCGTGCACCCAGATTCGTCGTTGAGTACACCATCGCAGGCGCTCCTGTCTGTGGTGCAGCGTCAAGGGTAACCGCAGCCATGGTCTCCGAGCTGATAGTCCATGCTGCTGCAAACGTCATCGAACTGTTCGTGCAGATGGTTGTTGTCTTGCAAACGTCCCCATCTGTTGACTCAGGGATCGAGACGTGGCTGCATGATCCGTTACAGCCATGCGGATAAGATGCCTGTCATCTCGACTGCTAGTGATAAGAGGCCGTTGGGATCCAGCACGGGGTTCCGTATTACCCTCTTGAACCCACCGATTCCATATTCTGCTAACAGTCATTGGACCTCGACCAACGCGAGCAGCAATGTCGCGATACCATGAACCGCAATCGCGATAGGCTACAATCCGACCTTTATCAAAGTCGGAAACGTGATGATACGCATTTCTCCTCCTTACACGAGGCATCACAACAACGTTTCACCAGGCAACGCCAGTCAACTGCTGTTTGTGTATGAGAAATCAGTGGAAACTTTCCTCCTGTCAGCACGTTGTAGGTGTCGCCACCGGCGCCAACCTTGTGTGAATGCTCTGAAAAGCTAATCATTTATATATCACAGCATCTTCTTCCTGTCGGTTAAATTTCGCGTCTGTAGCACGTCATCTTCGTGGTGTAGCAATTTTAATGGCCAGTAGTGTATTATTCAAGATTTATAGTGCATTATTTCTCCCACGAAGGACTAATTTGTTGTTACCGTCACTCTAGAATGTCTACCTTTACGTGCACCGCTTCATCACTATCAAAGTGAAGTCCTCAAAGGTGTTCTTTAAGTTGTGGAAACAGATGAAAATTGGATGGGGCCATGTCGGGACTGTATGGAGAGTGGTGATCAGTGACAGTGAATCCAAGGCGTCGGACTGTTGCAGATGTCGCTGCGTTCTTATATGATCTGGTGTTGACATGCTGGAGGAGATGGTGCTCCATGCGTGGATGGACTCTTCAGAGTGGAAACTCGATTACAGCACATACCGACTTGATTACAGCACACACCACCATGTTACACATTACCATTCGGAGCCCCTTAGCGGCAGAGGGCTGCAAATACGTAGACCTGAGGAATAAAGATTGTAACACCCCAGGTTCGAATCCTGCCTTGGGCATGGATGTGTGTGCTGTCCTTAGGTTAGTTAGGTTTAAGTAGTTCTAAGTTCTAGCGGACTTATGACCTCAGCAGTTGAGTCCCATAGTGCTCAGAGCCATTTGAACCATTTTGTAACACCCCACCCGTCACTTATCTGGTTTTGGCGTGTGTTCACCCCAGATAATTGACTAACAGATCAACAGAGAGTGCAAAACTGACACAATATCGGATAACGCAAAGAAAGTAATAAGGCCCTGTGACTCCTGATTGAACTGCTGTGGCAGAGTTGACATTAACTTATTCAGAATTGATCACTTTTAATCAAAAGGGGGGGCACATTGATGTTATATTCAGCTATTGAACACCAGATGCAAATGTTGAACATAAAATTATTAATTCCTATCGACTGACCCAGGCGTAATGCGAAGTGCGGGAAGAATTCCCCAATACACGGCCCATGAAACCCTCATGGAAACTTTGCCAACGTGATCCAACAAATTAATCAGTGGCCTAATTCAAGCCAGAGCGGGTGCAATATCACCGAATTCAGCGAGGCGGGGCGTAGTCATTGTGAGGACGTCGGCCGGCCTCGTGGTACTGCAAGGCTGCGCTCGTCTATTCACTCCTAGCTATCTTGCTCAGTACATAGCTGAACCAAAACTTTCTATCTCCAAGCTCAATCGTTCCATTTGTTAAGTCCTTAATTGCAGAGATGCTCACTCTTTCTCAGGCAAGCTGAGTAAAGAACGCCACGTCCACAGTCTAGGCAAGCTGGGAACGGAAGACCACTACGGAGACTTCTCCCAGTCGGCTCATCGCCTCGGTTTCCCCTCCAGCAAAATCACTTACGCCAATTGCAGTGCAAGTCGCGTTAATTATGCGTCGCTTCCCAGTGCCAACCAGTGCCTGCTCTGGGAAGTGAACAAATTCCCACAAAATTTCCCTTCCTCTCAACTTCTGCTATTTAGCTCCTCTCAGGCCACCCATCAAGGTTAGTGTCTGCACAAAACACCAATTTTTCCGGAATTATGACTCCCAGGAGAGTACTTCAAATTCCTTGGTCCTACGTTCCCATTGGAGGCCAGCATATTTCATTCTGTAGCTCTTCACCTGATTTACTTCAGACTCTGTGGACTGTGAATTCAGCGTGAAGTTGGTATAGTCACGAACACACATATTTTGGCCTCTGTTGACCGCTCCACTATAGCTTTGCTAGGCTTTCTCGCATGTTTCACTGAAAACGGGACGACGGACATTTATCAATAGGTGTACAAGTTCTCCGTCTGCTTCCCGGTACTCCAACATGGGGTCAACCACCCACTCACTGTCATCTTAAGGCAGCTGGAGGCCGCGCCCCATTACCGCTTTCTCAGAGCTTGAGCTGCCCTAAGCTGCCTATTGTCGCTTCCCTTTGCCGCTCCCCAGCTGGCCACGGTCAACTCTGAATACTTCCCTGGGATAAACTAGCCTCCAGAAAATGACGCTTTTCCACAAAGTTTTCATGTCGTGTGAATTACTTTAAAACCATCACCCAACATTAATTATTCCAATACGTCCATACTATAGCCTCTACAAGATGCATTTTGCCTTGTCAGTCATTTTTCTTCAGCCCTACTGTTCGCTCAAAGTGAGTTAGGTGATCTTTAATGACTTCATGTAAGGGGCATAGTTATTGCAATCTTACAAGATGTAGAATGTTAATAACGTTAGGATTATTTAAAAAGCTTTAAAAGTTTCCACATAAAAAATTCGGTGGCATTACTTTCCAGTACGCCCTAGTAATTTATTGCTTCTTTAATGCTTCCTCTATACCCAACGCATTTTGCAGAAAGAATCTACATATACCACTGAATGTACCTGCAAAATTGTATCATTGTACGACATATAGTTAGAAAAAAAAAGGAGATATCGTGTCATAGCCATTGAGATGAATGAAAAACTGGCTTTTGTTTAAAACGTAAGGCAAATTACCTACATTATATTCATCCAGCTTTTGATAATGGGAGCACAACTTCGAACAAACTTTAATCACAATTTTAAACCCATTTCTGAAGTTTTCCTCGTTTGCATGCTTAACGTCAAATATTTAACACATGCAGAGTATATGTAATGAGAAGTCTGAAGCTGTTTTATACACGAGAGTTCGATTCCTTAAGAATTGGGGTTTCTTGTAGCTATCATACCCAGAAAATTACTTATAGCAAACAAAAATTCATATTTTTAGGGTTCCGTACTTCGATCGCTAGAAACGGAACCCTTGCCCGTCTGTCTGCCTGTCCGACTGCCAAAAACCCTTTTATCACGAAAGGGTAGACGTTTCAAGTTAAATTTATGTTGCACACTAAAACCTACAGCCCCTTAGTAGTGTAAAAAAATGGGAGCTTTTAAGCCAATGCAAGGAAAAGGTACGGACATAATATGTCATATGTTTTGATACTAGAAAACTCTCTAATCCAAACTTCGCAAGAAACAACACTTAACAGTACAACTAAAGCAAAAAATTCGAAAATTGTTAATTTTTAATTATATCACACGAAAATTTTGTTGTTATTTTTTATCCGATTGTCTGTCCGTCTGCTAAGACCCATTTTTCTGAGTAACGGGTAGACATATCATGTTGAAATTTATATCACATACTAAGGTCTATGATCCCTTGGCGATGTAATAAGCGTTAGCTTCCAAATCAGTGCATCCAAAAGATATGGCCATTTATATCGCACGTTTTGATACTCGCAAACTCACATCAACATCTACATCTACATCTGCATGGATACTCTGCAAATCACATTTAAGTGTCATCGAGTCACCTTCGCAATTCTCTGTTATTCCAATCTCGTACAGCGCGCGGAGACAGCGAACACCTATATCTTTCCGTACGAAATCCGATTTCCTTTATTTTATTATGGTGATCGTTTCATTCTATGTAGATCGGCGACAAAAAATGGTTTAGCATTCGTAGGAGAAAGTTGGTGATTGTAATTTCGTGAGAAGATTTCTCTGTAACGAAAAACTCCTTTGTTTTAATGATGTGCATCCCAAATCCTGTATCATTTCAGTGACACTCTCTCCCCTATTTCGTGATAATACAAAGCGTGTTGCCCTTCTTTGAACTTTTTCGATGTACTCCGTCAGTCCTATCTGGGAAGGATCCCACACCGCGCAGTAGTATTCTAAAAGAGGACGGACAAGCGTAGTGTAGGCAGTCTCCTTAGTAGATCTGTTACATTTTCTAAGTGTCCGCCTATAAAACGTAGTCGTTGGTTAGCCTTCCCCACAACATTTTCTATATGTTGCTTCCAGTTTAAGTTGTTCATAATTGTAATGCCTCGGTATGTAGTTGAATTTATGGCTTTTAGATTTGACTGATTTATCGTGTAACCGAAGTTTAACGGATTTCTTTTAGCACTCATGTGGATGACATCACACCTTTCGTTATTTAGGGTCAATTGCCAAGTATAGCATCGTACATATATCTTTTGTAAATCGCTTTGCAATTTGTTTTGATCTCCTGATGACTTTACTAGTAGATAAACGACAGCGTCATCTGCAAACAACCTAACAAGGCTGCTCAGATTGTCTCCCAAATCGTTTATATAGTAGGGAACAGCAAAGGGCCTATAACACTAGCTTGGGGAGCGCCAGATATCACTTCTGTTTTACTCGATGACTTTCCGTCAATTACTACGCACTGTGACCTCTCTGGCAGGAAATAAAAAATCCGGTCACATAACTGAGACGATATTCCATAAGCACGCAATTTCACTATAAGCCGCTTGTGTGGCACAGTGTCAAAAGCCTTCCGGAAATGCAGAAATACGGAATCAATTTGAAATCCCTCGTCAGTAGCACTCAACACTTCGTGCGAGTACAGGGCTAGTTGTGTTTCACAAGAGCGAAGCTTTCTAAATCCGTGTTGACTGTTTGTCAGTAGGCCTTTTCTTCGAGGTAATTCATAATGTTCGAACACCAATTTTATGTTCCAAAATCCTGTTTCATATCGACGTTAATGATATGGGCCGATAATTCAGTGGGTAACTCCTACTGCCTTTTTTGAATATTGGTGTGGCCTGCGCAACTTTCCAGTCTTTGGGTACAGATCTTTCGTCAAGCGAACGGTTGTATATGATTGTTAAGTATGGAGCTATTGCATCAGCATACTCTGAAAGGAACCTAATTGTTATACAATCTGGACCAAAAGACTTGCTTTCATTAAGTGATTTAAGTTGCTTCACTACTCCGAGGACATCTACTTCTACATTACTCTTGTTGGCAGCTGTTCTTGATTCGTATTCTGGAATATTTCCTCAAAACCTATGGGATATCTCCCGTTGCGCTAGAATCATAAAATTTGGCAAGAAATAAGGTTTCATAGTACAACAACCTATTGTTAATCTGTAAAAAAAATCTTTTGTGGTTTTCTGTCCGACTTTAGACTTAAAATTAAAACCTTCTCGAAAGTCTTGGAATCCCGGTACCTATATCTTGCCAGTATCGACGTCGATAATAGACAAAGGTCGTCGAGATTCTCGATTGTTCGGATGGATGAACAGTCTATATATATATATATATATATATATATATATATATATATATATATATATATATATATATATATATATATAATTAAATTTGTACCGAACCCTCAGAGCGTGAGTCTTGCTTGCACATGCCCAGTTGTACCTAAAATAGGCATTTGATTGTTTGGCTTTTGAATTTCGCGCTAAAATGCTCCCAGTGGTCGTCTGAGAGTACCAGTCAGTATGGTAGCTATAAAACGCTATGGATCTTAAAATACCGTGTACGTTTCCCGCAATATCTCATTAGCGAATATCACAAATGGTTTTTACCAACTTCAGCAGCTCAGTAATCCACATCTGACGACAGGAAGGAAAAAGTGTGTCCTGATTCTTATGGGACAAGGTATGGAAGAAGTCCACTTTCCGTGAAATCGATTTCACTTCAAACTAGCAATGTTCCTTCAAACATTCTTTTAAAGTTTGAACAATTTTGGCAACGGAAGCGCCGCTCGGAATTTGACGATGATTACGTCTACATTTTTAATTTCAAATTTTTGTGATGTGTGGTTTCTCTGTGTAGTGCCTACGCGTAAATGCTGCCCTGTTCAATATTCCCGAAATCAGGCAAAATATCAGCAGATCATCAATTAAAATACGAGAGTAATATCAGTTACGACAGTCAGCTAGTTATTCAGCTGTTAATCACAGCCTGCTCAACGAATTTACGCCTGCTTACCTGGGCGGTAACGTGCTTTCCTCCCGTGCAGCGGGCCCGGGTTCGATTCCAAGCCGGGTTGGAAATTTTCTCCGCTCGTGGACAGGGTGTTGTTGTGTTGTGCTCATCATTATCATCCTCATCACCAACACGCAAGTAGCGGCGACTGAAATAAGACTTGGACTCAGCGGCCGAACTTCTCCGGAGGGGGCCTCCCGTCCAACAATGCCATAAGCTCATTTCATTTCATTTTTTATTCAATGAATGGGTACTCCGTTGAAGCCAACTGAATGTGTCACACACATGCAAAATACGTGATGTGTATAGTGTTATTTTTTGGCTTCAGTCTGCGCTTGTACATTTCTCATGTTGTCTATGTACTCCAAGGCAGAGTAAAACCACTGGTTTTACAGTTCTTCAAACAATTCCACCGTACATCTAAGACAGAAAATATAAATCGGTTAGCCGGCCGAAGTGGCCGTGCGGCTAAAGGCGCTGCAGTCTGGAACCGCAAGACCGCTACGGTCGCAGGTTCGAATCCTGCCTCGGGCATGGATGTTTGTGATGTCCTTAGGTTAGTTAGGTTTAACTAGTTCTAAGTTCTAGGGGACTAATGACCTCAGCAGTTGAGTCCCATAGTGCTCAGAGCCATTTGAACCATTTTATTTGTAAATCGGTTAAGGATGTTGCACAGTCGTGTTTTCATGTGAAATATATTTTACCGGAACTAGTATCTTTCTTACACAGGATTAACACGAGCCCATTTTTTGTTCATATTTCTGCATGCAACATCTACGTTTCTTATTTGTCTCATTGATATTGATATTTTCCCAGATTCACTGGCGAGATTTGTACGACGACAACTACGTCCTCCCAGAGACTGTCACAGGGAAAATTGGAGCAACAGATGTTTGCGCTTGGAAACCTTGTACAGTGAAGCTGGTTTAAGACAGTAAACAGCAACACAAAGATGATCTTGTGCAGCCAGTCTTAGGAGCTTACTCTGCGAGGTTGCCGTACTTTGTAGACGACCTAGAAAGAGAGCCTTCGAGAATCTTAGCGGGATTAAGACATTTACAATCTTTACAAGATTGAGGCTAAAGTACAGTGACAGATGAATAATCAACAAAACCCAACCAGGAGAAATAGAAGTGGAATTTGGTGTTAAGACAGTTTATCGCCGCTGTTGTTCAACTTGTACGTTGTAGAGGCAAGAAGCAAGTGAAAGAACATTTGAGGAGCATCGTTTCCAAACGTATTAAATGTGGCCGAGATTGAAATACAGTTCTATGAGTTTTCACCCCATCTCTAGTATGCTCTTTAACGCTGTTGAGCCTGATCGGGCCATTTCATATTCGTTCCCATAGCAATTTAAAGCAGAAAAACACGAATCCGGTCAAGTGGTATTACGTACACCACAGACGACGGTTCAAAACGTTCAAGACATGTTTACCAGCCTCCGTTCAAAATTGTTGAAATGCCCCTAAGCACTATGGGACTTAACATCTGAGGTCATCAGTCCCCTAGACTTAGAACTACTTAAACCTAACTAACCTAAGATTATCACACATATCCATGCCCGAGGCAGGATTCGAACCTGCGACCGTAGCAGCAGCGCGGTTCCGGACTGAAGCGCCTAGAACCGCTCGGTCACTACGGTCGGCCCACCCGCGTTATTAGCCTGCTCTTTTGTTGGTTGTTCCCACTATTTCATCTTGCAGTTCACAGTATGGTGTTGATTGCATGACTGTGCGCTTTCGATCACGCTGGGAGGGGAGGAGTGGGAAATGTTTACTCGTGGGAGAGCGATCGAAAGAAAGTAGAATTTGAATTAGAGCTCAGTGAGTAATAACACTTGATCTATTTTGCGAATGATCGTTTTCAGTGAAATTTGCAATATTGGTTCAGTGATGTGTTATTAGAGTGGGAAAAATTGAATAAATGCATATTTTTATACTTTGATTTGGCTTTACTATCCGGAAAAAGATCCTGCAAGAACGGGAGCAACGACTACCGAAGACAATCGTACAACGTGACAGAAGTCCAACCTTTCCGCACATTGCTGCATATTTCAATGCTGGGCCCTCAACAAGTGTCAGCGTGCGGACCATTCAACAAAACATCATCGATGTGGGCTTTCGGAGCGAAATGCCTACTCGTGTACCCTTGATGACTGCACGCCACAAAACTTTACGCCTCGACTGGGCCCGTCAGCACCGAAATTGAACTTTTGATGACTGGAAACATGTTGCCTGGTTGGACGAGTCTGGTTTCAAATTGTATCGAGCGGACGGACGTGTACGGGTATGGAGACAGTCTCATGAATCCCTGGATCCTGCATGTCAGCAGGGCACTATTCAAGCTCGTGGAGACTCTGTGATGGTGTGGGGCGTGTGCAGTTGGAGTGATATGGGACCCCTGATACGTCTAGATACGACTCTGACAGGTGTCACGTACGTAGGCATCCTGTCGATCACCTGCATCCATTCGTGTCCATTGTGCATTCCGACGGACTTGGGCAATTTCAGCAGGACAATGCGACACCTCACGCGTCCAGAATTCTACAGAGTTGCTCCAGGAACACTCTACTGAGTTCAGCCATTTACACTGGCCACCAAACTCCCTATACATGAACATTACTGAGCATATCTGGGGTGCCTTGCAACGTGCTGTTCAGAAGAGATCTTCACCCCTCGTACTCTTACGGATTTGTGGGCAGTCCTGCAGGATACATGGTGACATACATTAGCCGAGTCCATGTCACGCCGTGTTGCGGCACTTCTGTGTGCTCGTGTAGGCCCTACACAGTAATAGGTAGATGTACGAGTTTTTTTTTTTTTTTTGGCTCTTCAGGGTAGCATACCGAATAACATGAAACAAGACCACAGACTCATTACATAAAAGTCAAAATGAAAAAATTGAAATGGAAGTTTTCAAATCATATTATGTGGAAACATGACTGGATCAAAAATTACTTTGTTCAGTGAATTGGTTCAAAACTTATTAAATGCAATTTAAAAATTGAAATTACACTTTTGTGTGTTGGGAAATGATTTCAATCATGACTAATTCTGGAACATAATCTAAATACATAGGTCCTGACATCCAGAATGTTGACATATTTCATTTGGTTAGGAAGCGGAACGTTTTTATCGCTTCCTGTAAAATTATGATCCGCGCACTTAATACGAACTGAAACGATGCTCCTCATTTCGGGAGAATAACACTACGTGGTGAATAGACAGCAGTTCAGAGGCTCTTGAAAGAAGCTGTAAGGAAGATTTAGAGTAACCTGTTGCAGGGAATGGACAACATCTATCCTAATAAACGGCTAAAAATGTCATCCAGTCCTAGTTGCGGTTTCCTATTTAATGGCTTCCATGAGCAACAAAAGTTGATTTTCGGAATCTCATATAATTACCTAATCTACACATTAAGAGGTATAATCTTACCTTAAAGATTTAACGCACTACAAGAAGTATTAAGGTTAGAAATTGTGTGTATATCTTGAGGCAATGTAACTCACTATGCGCAAATTATCCGGACCGTATTCACCTAGTATCTGAGAATGAGAGCACTAAGTAACTTCCTACAAACTTAAGAATAAATTCAAGCTGTTTAGAAACTACCTCTCACTCACACATACTACAAAAAGTAACGAAAGAAGGATTTTATCACTTACTACGTTTATTTATTTTATTTTTTGCGATTGTATCGCTAGGATGTAAAACGTGTCATATTGTTATTGTAATAACCGTATATAAATAGTAATGAGACTTAAGTCTAAATTACACGTAAACAGATACAAGAGATTCAAGCGTTCAGATAACAACACGAATTATAGTAGTTATAATCGTTACACGCCTAATTAAAAGGCTTCCATTCTAAGTTATATAAAAAGTGTTCTGTTAACTATTGATGTACCAGTGCTACATAGTCATTTCGTATAGGAATGCTAAAATTAAACACATTTCACTGATTATTACACATTGTCAAAAAAATTCCTGTAATGAATAGAAGGAACCATTCAAACGATTAAGTTTTTTTGAGTTTAGTTTTATACCCAGCGACTGATTTAAAATGAAATGGAAGCGTATTGTATACTTTTATGCTTGAGATTTTTTTATATATCTGTGATGACAATATTTACTTCTTTTCTCATGATCATGATATCCACCGTTTATTCTATTCACGCAGTAGATCTTCCTCAACAGGCATTACGTTTTAATTTGTTACTTTCTTGCTGCTTCATCTATTCCAACATATTTTGCAGACAGTGTCCAGATACAGCACTGAATGTATATACGAAATTATATTAGTGTCGACACATAATCAGAGGATATGACGCTATAAACATTGAGATGAATGAAATGTTACAGCGTATTCGACGATGAAGGTTTTACATTCTTAACGTCAAATGTTTTACACAGTAACTCATTTGCAATGTAGCCAGACGTTTGAAGTGGTTTTATTCATAGGAGTTCCGTTCTTTAAAGAACTGGAGGTGAGGGCTTACTGGTACTACAGAATATGGCTTGAGGGTTAACGAAGCAATTACGAAGGTAAATAGCAGGGTAGCCGAAGCACAGAAGTTACCAGAAGTAGATTGCAACAGGCGATGAAACCATTCTTCAATAAAAGAGCTCTAATATTATTAGATATTGATAAGGATGTGAGGAAGGAGTTCCTGGAAGTGTGCTTCTGGAAAATAGCACTGCATTGAAATGGAAACGTAGATCATCGGAAATACGAGGAACAAAGAACTGGATTCGTTTGAAATGTTGTTGGCATCGGTAATGTTAAAATTAAGTAGGTAGGGAAAGTACAACATGAAGGAGTACTGAAAAGAACAGGCAAGGAAACAGGTCTACAGGAGTTCAGGGATGGTTAACTTTTCATTGGAAAAGCCGGTAGAGGGGAAAATAATATGGTCAAAGACTAGAATACGCAAAACAGATAATAGACTATGTTGCCTGTGCCTGTACTGGTTATGTAGAGATGAAAAGATTAACAGAACGCACAGTAAATGCAGAACTGTATCAAACCAGTCGAAAGACTGATAACTTAAAAACTTGATTACTTGTAATCTGCCCCCGTTGCCAAGTACTAGAGGTCGGTCGTTTGTTACGTAAGTGCAGTTCTACATGCTCCTGTGGATTGATTGAATTGTGTACAACACATAAATTTATTTAATGAAAATGGCGCTAATTGGACCTGAGACTTCGATTGACCATCTAGTAATACATTTAATTATTGCCAAGGAAGTCATCTAATTACCAATGAAACAGGATTCCATATAAAATGAATTACAAATGGTGGTTGGAAGACACAGACATGAGTTTAACCATGCAATCTGTTTAAGATCAGAAATCGCAAGTAAGAGGCTAAATGATTATCGAAAATGACTAAAACTAAGTCTAGGCAAAGAACTCGAATAAAAGGGTTACTTGAGGTTATCGCCTCATCAATCATCTGTACAATTACAAACTCTCTGTATCCATCCATTGATTGCGTGATTACGCCGGAATATTAGCTATCTAACTCGTTTGCCTAAGTTCGCGTCATCCTAGCGGACTCCGTGAGTAGCGGAGCAGAACTTGTCATGTGCTGCTGAGTGTTGCTGGCGGAGAGGATGCCAGTCCTCGTCGGTTCAGGGCGAAGAAGTGTTCTGCTCGGTTCTTGGCTGTGAAGTCGTGTTTCTCTTCGTTCTTCAGACCAACTCTCTCTTGTGTCTGTGAGGCTTTCAGTGTGCCGTCAGATGATTTTACGAAACTCTGCCCAAAGGGAAGGTCGTAAATAAATCAAGTTTCCGAGTTTGCAATGTTAACATACGGAAGGACTCATTTCTGAACAAGTCCACCTGATGTCCCCACTCTGCTACTGACTTGTGTGTCTAGCCAACCCACCGGCATCACATTTTGGGTTTTCTGGAGGCCAGTGCTCGGCTCTATCTCGTTGCTAGATTACTTCTCTTAACCAGGGCGGAGTCTTGTTCTAAGTTTACAACAAAGTGCCTGGACTGTCCCGTGTGCAGACTTTGGCCCCGTGGTTTCTCATGGTTTCACAGGGTGCTTGGCACTACACACCACCTGCTTCTGAGAAGAACTTTCCAACTTGTAAGCAAAATTCCTTTGTGAAACAGTTATGTGAAACAGTTACATCTTGATGCGTCGGCCTGTTGATCTCACAGAGACATCTGAACTGCTATCCTGCTACGTTGTCTGATATACTGGGAAGCCACCAGACTGCACCTAGTGTGAAATGCAGCAGCATAGCGATTGGTCAGGAAGTCACCGCGGGCGGGACCCAAACCCGAACACTGCTGTGGCTTGGCTGACTGCTTACACGCTTGGCCACACCGAACCTTCTGGTGTCTGCCCTTAAGGGGGGTAGGACGTCAAATGGGCCGACTTGGAGCAGGAGAGGCACCATAGGACACTTTAATTTATAATGTCTATACTTTTACAAATAAATTCATAAAACTTTGTGAGCATGACCAGGTAGGATTCAGAATTCACACACATAGCAATGGAAGTTCGAAAACGTAACGAAGTAATTTTTTTTACATGTGAAATTTCATCATTTTTTTCACTTGCTAATGGCAGCATTTGTTGCTATAGGTACACTTTTCTTCATAAGTAAGAGAGATTCTTCGATGAATTTTGCACAGCATGCAAACCAAACTTAAAGGTGTATGAAACTCTAGAATTTTCCAAATCTATTACAAACTGTGATGAAAATTGAGGTAATTAACTAGAAAATTTGTGTTTTTGCTAAACATGAAGTTTAAAATATAACAGTCCGTTCTTCTTTTCATAAATTAAATAAATTCTAGAGTTTCATACACCTGTGAGTATGGTATGTATGATGTGCAAAATTCATCGAAGAATCTCTCTAATTTATGAAGAAAAGTGTACCTGAAGCAACAAATGCAGCCATTAGAAGTGAAGAAATGATGAAATTTCACACATAAAAAAATTTATTTTGTTATGTTTTCGAACTTCCACTGCAATGAGTGTGAATCCTGAATCCTTCCTGGTCATGCTGACAAAGTTTTATGAATTTTGTTTGTAAAAGTACAGACACTGGAAATTAAAATGTCCTGTGATGCCTCTCCTACTCCAAGTCGGCCCGTTTGACGTCCTACCCCCCTTAAGGAACAATGGCTGGTCTCTATAAAGTGCAGAACAAGACCTCGCTCAGCTGAGGAAGACAACGTGGTCAGACAGCGGTTCGATCTGGGATTCTCCGTTCAAAAAAATTTACCAAAAGATTTGCATGCAACTACAAGTATACGAGTATATAAGAGACGATTAAAAAGTTTCCGTCTGAGAGCATTGTTGCGGCGTATGAGCAATGTAGCGCGACTCCGATGCGGGTATAAAAACACTGACATGTGGACAAGGGATTAGTGTGGCGTTTGTGTCTTCCCTACGTGCGTGCGGTGAATGCGGACAAACGAACTATGGCGACATTATTACCAAATGCGTTCAAACAGCACCAAATTGCTGTTATTCTTTTCTTGGCTGCCGAAGGAAAAACAGCGCTAGGCATCTATCGGAGAAATAAGTATGTGTATGGGGCACCATGCCTGTCAAAGTCCAACGTTGCGGAATGGTGCTCCAAGTTCCGTCTTGATCGAAATTCTATGCAAGATGCCGTTCGACCTAGGAGGCCAGCAGAGGCTACTCCAACTCAAGTGGGAGATGCTCGAGAGCCCGCCCTGAGGTCCTGATCTCTCCGCATGTGATTAACTCGCCTTTGGTCCATTAAAAAAGGCCTTGAAAGGTCGACGATTCCTATCGGATGAGGATGTGCAGCAGGCAGTTACGGAATTCTTCACGCCGCAGGACACAGTGTTTTACCAAATGAGTATCTTCAATCTGGTACACAGTTGGGATGGTTGCCTCAATGCTCACGGCGATTTTGCCTAATTGGCATATCTGTTCTGGACCGTACAGATTCCGAAGGGAAATTCCTCCCCTAATAGCTAGAAAAAAGTAAGATGTTAACTGATGTTCTAATCTCTGCAATCATTGAATATTAATCTGTATAAATATGAGCATACGTCAACTAGTTTCAACTGAACAAAATGAATCAAATGGCAATATGACAAAGAAAGATGAGGCGTGTCAGTCCAACAATTGATTGTCATCTATCACAAGGCGCGTAGTGCATACTATTAAAAGCATGGAGGTGCTCTTCCCACAAAAAAAAAAAAAAAAAAAAAAAAAAAACGTACTGAGACAAATTTCTGTTTCTAATATCCGATTTATGGAAGACGTATGGGATCCAGTATTAAAAATTAAAAGCGCTCTGGAAGACTCGAGACCAAATAAGGCAGAGGGGCAGATAATATTCCATCGGAATTTCGGAAAACGTTGGCCAAAATGGAGACCAAACGACTATTCAAGTTGGTGTGGTCAATCAATGAGATGGGCGACGCACCACCGGACTTTCGGAAAAATATTATCCGCACAATTCTGAAGATAGCAAGGGCTGAAAAGTACGAAAAATATCGCACAGCAGCTTAAATAATACACAGAAGAACGAACAAGAAAATAGAGGATGTGTTAGACGACGATCTGTTTGGTTTTAGGATAGGTGAAGGCGCCAGGGAGGAAGTCCTGACGTTGCGCTTGATGATGGAAACAAGACTGCAGAAAAATCAAGACATGCTCATAGAATTTGTCGACCTAGGAAAAGCAATCGACAATGTAAAATGGTTTAATATGTTCGAAATTCTGTAAAAATTAGGGGTAAGCTGTAGGGAAAGACGGATAATATACAGTCTGTACAAGAACCAAGAAGGGTGTGAGGCAGGGAAGCAGCCTCTTGCCCCTACCGTTCAATCTGTTTGTCGAAAAGCAATAACGGAAATAAAAGAAAGGTTCAAGAAAAGGATTAAAATTCGTGAAGAAAGAATATCAATGATAAGATTCGTTGATGACATTACTACATTCATTGAAAGTGAAGAATACCAGGATGTGTCGAATGGAATGAACAGTTTAATGAGTACAGAATATGGACTGAGAATAAACCGAAGAAGGAGGAAAGTAATGAGAAGCATCAGAAATGGGATTAGCGAGAAACTGAATATTGATTTTGGTGGTCATGAAATTATAAGGTTTCCTACTCTTATTACGTATTCTCAGCTCACGAAAATTTTTATAATTCAAATGATCAGGATGAATAGGGTACTGAAATGAAATATTGCTCCTTTCAGACTTAGTTTACTACAAAGTCAACAAGTAAATTTCCAGAATTATCATACAGATCATATTACAAAGAAAAAGACAAACACGGAAAACAATAATACGCAGTGATAGATGACGCTGATGGCTGTCGAAGTTATTAAAGGAGAAGGGAACCAAGCTAAAACGATGCTTCCCTCAAGGTAATAGCAACAACGCTTTCTGACTGCATGTGAGGTACTGACTGAGATTGTGAACTGCTAGCTGAATGTCAGTGCGACACAGGCTGGTTGAAATACGGTGCTGCAGGTCAGATCTGCCGATATGCTTACCACTGACCTGCCCAACGAGTGAGGTGGCTCCTGACCGCAGGTGCGCAACTGCAGAGGCCGAGGCCGTCGTACCCTCCCGAGATGGTCAATGAATCACGGTTGGCCTGCCGAAAAAACCAAGACTGTCCTCTGGGGCGGCTCTCCGTCAGTTTGCTGAGCGTACAGCCGGGAGTAGCCAAAATTGTCCTCTTCAATGGCCAAGCTGCCCGCACAAATTGCGCCAGTGAGCTACTTATAATAGCGTGCCAGAACTCCCGCCTAGACACGGTATAGCGGTATTCTTCCAATGAGAAATTTTACCGCCAAAATCTATGATTTACCCCCTAAAATTGGTGCCAGTGAAACGCGCGTACATTCCACGCCTGCGGTGGACAATGATTTCTTTCCTAGAGCAAGCAAAAAGCTCGTCGCCTGTTTGTCGGTCGCACACCCGAGGTGGACGACGCACCTCCAGAATGCAGGCCGCCGGCCATTGTCCTGCTGAAGACTGGGCCGCCCCCGTGGGCATATAAAAAAAAAAAAAAAAAAAAAAAAAAAAAAAGATACGGCTCTGAGCACTATGGGACTTAACATCTGTGGTCATCAGTCCCATAGAACTTAAGCTGGGTTTACGCTAGTAAGTCGCTTGCAGAAATTATTGCTGCAAGTTATTGTGAGCCGTTTGCAGCTGTGTTTACACATCAGCGCAAGAATTAAACAAGATTCTTCCGCAAGTTCTTTGGCAAGAAACTTGCGTCAACAACTTGCTGATATTGTTTACATATACTTTCAGTACCACTACGAGTGTCAACCGAAGAATAAAATGACAAGTAGGCGTGTGAGATATGCTGCAGCTCTTGTAATTGTAATAAAAAACGTGAAAAAGAAAAAGAGAAGTATTTGTGTTAGAGTGTGGATAATGAGAAGATCGAAAAATGGTGCCTATAATAATCTTTTGCAAGAACTTAGTATCGAGAGCATGGATACTTTTGAAAACTTTTGCAGAATGTCCTCAAATGATCTGGAGTGTTTGTTGACGTTAATAGCGCCCGTCATATCAAAACGAGATGCAAAGTTCCGTATTGCTATTTCAGCAAAGGAACGTTTGCTTGTCACTCTACGATTTATAGCTGCAGGTGAGCTACGAATAAAATATGCCTTTTCATTTATTTATGTGAAACATACGACCAAAAAAAGTCTGAGTTTTGAAATCTTTTCTTTGTAGGAGACTCATACAAGTCCCTAATGTACTTGTTTCATATTCCCGTCAGCACGATTTCTCTGATCGTACCCGATGTATGTAGAGCCATTTTTGACGTCTTGAAAAGGGAAAATTATTTGAAGGTATGCGAAAACACAACAATGAAATGAAATTTTTATTGAAATAAACTGCATATTAAAGATTGATATGCTTATAATTTTTTTTTCTGATGTTCATAAAATGGAAAGTGACAAGCTAATTAAAAAGAACATATAATAATTACGCATCATCATTTTCTAAACTCCTAAAACAACTAGCGAGTGGATGTTGGTGGCAAAGGGATTTGAAGAGAACTGGAACTTTCCACACTGCATTGGCGCACTGGATGGGAAGCATATTGTGATGCAAGCTCCAAAAGAAAGTGGAAGCTATTATTATAATTACAAAAATTGTCACAGTGTTGTTTTAATGGCACTTGTAGATGCCAGTTACAAGTTGTTATACATGGATGTAGGCTGTAGTGGAAGAGTTTCAGATGGTGGTGCATTCAGTACCTTTTTGTTATCTTCAGCCTTGAAGCAAGGACATCTTGACATTCCTCTGCCCAATCCACTCCCAGGCAGAGAAAAGGACACCCCCTACATAATCATTGCAGATAATGCATTTCCAATGAGGTCGTATTTAATGAAGCCCTATATCTTCCATAACCAACTAGGTCCAAACAGAGAGTTTAATTACAGACCGTCGAGGGTCAGAAGAGTCGTGGAAATTTTTTTTGGCCACATTGCACAACAGTTTAGGATATTAAGTCGTCCATTGTTACTAGGTTCTGAAAAAAACTGTAATAATAGTTTCAGCTATATGTGCCCAACACAATTTCTTAATGGGCAGGAAAGATGGCAATTATGCAAACCGAAGTAATTTTGATGTAGAGAATGTACAGAATGGTGAGCTAATAGGAGCCTCATGGAGGAATGAAGAGCAAGGAACACACAATTTAATCCCCATTCAAACAGGACAATGTAACAGAAATCCCAATGATACTAGACCAATTCGTGAAGAATTCATGAATTACTTTGTATCGCCATTAGGTGAAGTACCTTGGCAGTACAAATACATTTAAAATGTATACTGTAGACTTGAAACATATAATTGCTGGCTGTGACTCATCATTTATAGCCTCACCATTAAATTCAATAGTGATGTTCTCCTTTTCTGTGGCTGGCTGTCCCAGCACTCATTTCACTACAATCCATATGGCCCTAAGCATGTTTTCAGAATTACTGATTTCTGACATTACGTACATGTTCCTGGACTTTATAATAACCTTTCTTAGTAATTTTGAGTATTTTTTGTAATGTGCAATTACTGCAGGACCAGTTGAACACTTATTTACTTAATGTTAAATTGCAAAGATTGGCTGCAGTGAAAAGAAGTAATAAAGGCTATCAATATCTGCCAAGAAGCCTCTTAGTAAGTAGTGAAATTCAGTTTAAGATCAGAAGAATTGGAGCTTGCACTACTTGACAAAAGTTGTGCATAATTTGGTTCCACATGTCATAATATATTGGCACTCAATGTAGTTATAACTTCACAGAAGATAGAACACCATGTGTATGGTAAGCTGTGGTACAGTAGGATATTCTATGAAATCAACTATTAATGATTAGTACATTTACAAATTAACAAACAATTATGATGAACAAACAAGGAGTCAGTCTATATTTTGGTTTCTTTACAAAACTTATCTTACCTTTTTTTGTTATTGTAGATCTGTTTACATTTACAGCTTCACTTGAAGTACCTTGACAGCGAAATACTTTTAAATTTAGAACTGTGCATTTTATATGCTTTTCCATTCCAACTCTTAACACGTTTAGAAACAGGAGAATATTCATTCATATTCCATTTACATTATGGCACTCTTGTCTTGTATAAAATCACACATTTGGAGAACTGCATACTATTTTATTCATAGAAATTGTGGATGTAGTCATTAGTGACAGTACAAAATAACATAATGGCTCTGGCCCAACTGCATTTAAGTTATTTGAGGAATCAATATGGAAACAGGTTCCTCCAACATTACTGCAGATTGGATATTCTCGGCCTTTTAGTAACGAAATTCAGCTTGGTAATGTCAGGAGGATTGGTATTCACAATACTTGGCAATTTCTGTTCACTATTTTGTTCTGTATGGTTGCAATATGTAGGCAATCTCTTTTATTAGAGAGTAACATGGGAAATGGCAGCAAATATGTCCGACAGACTATATTTGACATGCAACAAAACATTTAAATTTTGAAATAAACTCTAGTCTGCACAATACAATTTACACAAGGAGCTGTGGAGGCCAAGAAAGGATCACAACCTACATTTAAGTTTCTTTACAAAAATTCTTTCCTTCATTGCAGTTTTGAAAATAACTGTATTCTGCATACAACTTCCACAAGGAGATCCAGGTCAAGTGAGGAACTGAAACCCACTTTCAGTTTCTTTACAAACATCCTTCCTTTGTTGCAATTTTGAAATATTTTGCACAGTAAAATTACAGCTTCCACAAAGAGTAGTGTAGGCCAAGAAACTAAGCACAACCTACCATTCAGTTTCTTTATGAATTGTCTTTCATTTGTTATTATTATTATTATTATTATTATTATTATTATTAGTCGTAAAGCTCCCAACATGGAAGACGCTAAGTAAAGATGGTTCACTTCTGGGGCTTCTTATTCTTCTTGTTTGCCCACCAGGTCTTCATTCTTTGCGAGAATTCAGCTTTTCTTTCTTCGCTCCATTTTGTTCCAGTTCTCGGCGCTTTTGTCTCTGGTTTGACCTCCCATTTGTCAACTTTAAGTTTGAAATTCTTTCTTTTGTTCATGTCTTCAGTAGTAATGTTGGCTAATTCCAGATCTTTCTTTACATTTTTGATCCATTCTCCTCCATTAACAAGGGATGCTACGTATCTTACTATTTTTTTTGTAAGTCTGTGATCGGGAAGTCTCATTATGTGGCCATAGAATTTTAGACGCCTCTTCCTTATGTCTATCTCTATGTTAGAATATTCTTCAATTTTAGAATTTTTCTGTAATCTATACCCCTCTTTGGTCCATCTTGGTCCCAGAATTTTCCTAATGATTTTCCTTTCCTCTTTCTTCAGGTTTTCCATATCTGTTTTCCTTTTAAGTGTCAAGGTTTCGCTGGCATATAGCATTATTGGTTTAATTACCGACTTATAATGTTTAATTTTTGTATTTATAGATAGACATTTTTTATTGTAAATGTTTTGGACCAGCCCTAGACCCCTACGAGCTTTTAATATTCTTTCTTGTTGTGAGTATTTTTCAGAAATTATCTCTCCTAAATATTTAAAGTATGGTACCCTCTTAATTTCTCCATATGTGGTTTGTAACTTAGAAATTTCTAGATTTGTTGTTGTAAACACCGTTTTCTCAAAAGATATTTGTAGGCCAACTTTTCCTGCACACTCTTTTAAGGTTTCTATCTGTTTGACTGCCATTTCACTAGAATCTGCCATTATTGCAAGATCGTCTGCGTAGGCTAAGTAGGGGATTTGTAGGTCATCTTTTTTGGTTCCCAGTGATATTGGTTTCCAGTACTTTTCTTTTTTGAGTTCTTTTTCCCATTCTGCCATGACTCTATCCAGAACTAAGTTAAATAACAGAGGTGATAATCCATCACCTTGTCTAACCCCAGTTTTTATCTCAAATGATTTTGAAAGTTTTCCCATGAATTTCACTTTGCATTTTGTATTTGTTAATGTCTGCTCTATGATGTTCCGTGTCTTCTTATCCAGTCCTTGTTCTTCAAGAATTTTAAATAGTGTGGGTCTGTGAATTGAATCATATGCCTTTTTAAAGTCGACAAAGACATATACTGTAGGCTTCCTTCGCATTTGTCTCATCCTTGTAATCAATTTCAAGTTTAAAATTTGTTCTGGACATGATCTGTTTGGTCTGAAACCAGCTTGGAAATCTGAGATTTTGGGTTCTAGCAGTTTTTGTGTTCTTTCAAGAAGACAAGCTGATAATATCTTGTATGTGACGGCAAGTAAGGAGATTCCTCTATAGTTGTTCACATCCGATTTATCCCCTTTTTTATGTAACGGATGTATTAGGGCACATTTCCAATCTTCTGGTATTTCTTCAGTAACCCATATGTTTTGAATAATTTTAACTAGCTCATTTCTTGAGTTAGACCCTAGACTTTTGAGAAATTCGGCTACAATTCCATCTTCTCCTGATGCTTTGTTATTTTTGAGTTTGTTTATGTGTTTGATAATTTCTTCTTCTGTTGGCGGTACAGAGTCTTGCTGTTGCGGGGCTTTAGTGCTGGATATTGGAAGAGCTTCTGTTGGTTCTGGACAGTTTAGTAGCGTTTCAAAATATTTGGCTAATTCTTCACAGTTTTCTTCGTCGCTTAGTGCCAGATTCCCATCTGATTTCCGAAAACAGACATTTTGAGGGATATACCCTTTAATTTGGTTTGCAAAAGTTTTGTAGAATCCATGCGTATTATAATTTTTAAAATCTGCTTCTATTGATTCCAGTTGCTGAGTTACATACTTTCTCTTCTCTTGTCTAATAAGTTTATTTGAAAGTTTCCGTGTTTCTAAAAAGTTTTGAAGAGTTTTCTCATTTTTATTTGAACTGTACTTCGCAAAGGCTTCTGTACGAACTTGAATTGCCTTTTCGCATTCCATATTCCACCATGGATGTTTGTGCTTCTTCTTCAGTGGTATTTGCTCCTTCGCTATTTTTGTGATTTTTTCCTTGAATGCTTCCCAGTTGTTTGCGGGAGAATTTTCCCATTTTTTAATTGTTTCTGATTCTGTTAGTTTTTGTAGGTCAAATTTTGGGATTGCTGGTGGAATTCTTGGTGTTTTCCTTCTTGGGGTGAATTGGACCCGAACTCTTGTGAGATAATGATCTGAGTCAATATTTGCACCTCTCCTAACCTGGATATCTCTGATCTCTTTTTGGAAGTTATATGAGATGGCCACATGGTCAATTTGAAATTCTCCCAATTGGCTTATAGGGGATCTCCAGGTCTTCTGTTTTCTTGGTTTCTTATTGAACGACGTTGAGCTGATTTTCATGTTGAATTGTTGACAAAGTTGGATTAGTCGCATGCCATTTTTGATGGTCAATTTGTGTGCTGGGTATAGCCCAACCGTCTTCCCGTATTTCTTTTCTCTGCCAATCTGTGCATTGAAATCTCCAAGAAGTATTTTGACATCATTCCTCGGTATCTTTGACATTTCAAGTTGTAATCGTTCCCAAAATTTATCCACATTGTCTAGGTCCTTTCTATTGTCAACGTTGCAGGGTGCGTGAACATTAATTAGGGTGTAATATTTATTCTTGTGTTTCAACCTAAGAAACATTAGCCTATTGCTAATAGTTTTTACAGATTTTACAAATTTAACTGAGGATTTTTCGACCATAAAGGCCATACCAAGCATGTTTGCCCCTTTACCAATTTTTCTGTCCGTTCCACTTTTGAAAATTCTGAAGCAATTGTAGTCAGTGATTTGATTATCAGGAAATCTGGTCTCTTGTACTGCTAGGACTTGGATTTTCAGCTTCTTTAATTCTTCTGTTAATGTGTATAATTTTCCGGTTTGTATTAGTGTCCGTATGTTTACTGTTCCAATGTAATCTTCATTTTTGGGAAGTTTTCCAGAGTGCTCCGATCCACTCACAAGTCGTGTAGGTCCGGTCTCCCCAGAATCCGATAGACCGGTTGCCACCTTTCTGCTAGGTGGGTGGATTTCACCACCTGGGGTACTTTTGTTATTACATACACGAACCATGATTTTACTTGTAACTGTATTTTGGTCTGACATGTGCCAGTTGGTAGGATCAAGGTTGTGGAGCCTTGAAACACAAATCAGCCGCCACTAACATGTGGAACAGACGCTGTCGGGAAACCGCCACTGACATGTGGAACCGTCGAACATGTTATTAATATATATATCTGAACAAATTTGTGGCTAATTATTTTGTCACAGAATTGGAATATGACAACTTCTCATACAATCAGTGTTAGTGTACCATATTTAAGTTTCTAGATAATTATCATACAGATTTAATAAGCATCTACTGTTCCTATATGTGAAACATTTTAAAAAATCAATTTCTGAAGATATGTTATGTGTAAGACCTTAACAAAAGCCCACAATGTACACATTCCAGTGAGCCTAAATTCACCAATCATTACAAGTTTACCAAGACATGTTTTAAGGGTGGAAAGGTTATTGAATAAACACTACGTTCTGAAAATAAAATAATGTTTTAATTCGGTACCATACAGATATTCTATTATCATTATTCTATGTTTATAAAACTGTAACATTAAGTATACATTGACTGGCAGCACTGATGTCTCTCACTGCCAAAAAATGGAGCAGATGGTATTTCTTCTCTGTCGATCTTGCTTATTTCAATTATGGTTTTCAGAATAATTATTTTTAGTTTGTTTACATTTTTTCAGTCTTTAGTGACCGCAGCTAGCTAGCCACATAATCTCCAAAGGTTTGGAAAGCATCAGTTTCCTGGCCCATAAATTTTTCTGTCTTTTCAATGAGCATATTACCACTTCCTTTACTCTCCTTTTTTCGTTTTTTCCTCTCGTCAGCAACAGGCACATCATCTCCTGTAACTATTTCTTCTTCCTGCAAAAAGTAACAAAATTGAATATAATAGTAGATCAAGGAATACAAGAGGCAAAGAGATGGAACATAACTAAGTTTCCATACAGTGTTGATAGACTTCATGAGAAGCATATTGCTCATACTACAACCAAAATATAGTTAAGGTTACTAGAATTTAAGTTCACAATATAAAGTGTGACTAATTCATGTTAATTATACTATTTTGTACGATCTGTGTTAATGGCATATGAGAACAACTATTCTGTATTAAGTAAAACTGTCAGCAATCCAAAGATTGTTTTGAACACCATAGGGCTTTACAAGGCCTGGTCTTGTTGGAGGTGGTCTTATGAAAATAATTTGTTTACATTTCCAAAAACTGGATCTACTCAATATTACGCCTAATGATCTTACTGCAGATGTATAACTCCACATGACAATCATATTTGCAGAGACTGATATAGTTAGTTAGTTTCATGTTACGTGGATCATTTTGCACGATAAATTGTAATGATGTAGAAGGAGTCATTTTACATAGCAAATTAATTTGTGAACTGGTCTACATGCTGAACATTTGTAAGGCGTATATATTTCTTATATCAATAAAAGCCTATAACATACAAACTAGTTAGTACCCATCACCTATTACACTTCACAGTAAAAGAAATTCTTCTATGGAATAGGACTTGTCAAGGAGAAACTTTTTCAGTTTGTTTTAAACTTTTTACTGTCAGACACTTTGTATCACTGTGTACGTACTCAAAACGTTTAGTTGCAACATAGTACGCTCTTTTTTGTGCTGAAGACTACCTTAATGTAGAGTAATGAATGTAATTTTTCCTTTTGGTATTGTAATTATGAGCATCATTCCTTTTGAACTGAAATGTATTATTTGCAACAAACTTCATGAAGGCATAAATATACTGTAAAGCAGTAGTCAGAATGCCCAATACCTTAAACAGGTGTCTACGGGATGCTCGTGGGTGAGCATCACATATTATTCTTACAGCACGCTTTTGAACACTGAAGACTTTCTTACTTAGAGATGAGTTGCCTCCAGAACATTATTCCATATGACTTTGTATGAAAATATGTCAACTCACTGATTTGTCTCTCCCCAACGATTCTAAGTGAAAATGTGGGTCCGCAGCTCGTGGTCGTGCGGTAGCGTTCTCGCTTCCCGCGCCCGGGTTCGATTCCCGGCGGGGTCAGAGATTTTCTCTGCCTCGTGATGACTGGGTGTTGTGTGTTGTCCTTAGGTTAGTTAGGTTTAAGTAGTTCTAAGTTCTAGGGGACTGATGACCGTAGATTTTAAGTCCCATAGTGCTCAGAGCCATTTGAACCATTTTTTTTTGAAAATGTGGCTGAACTAAGTTGTTTTAGGATTCCAAAATGTGCTTTTCCCATTTAAATTTTCATCACTATGGATATGTAAGAATTTTGAAGTTTCCACCCTATTTGTTATTTCCTCGCCATGTATTAACTTATCACTGGTGTAGTACACCTGGATGTGCAGGAATGAATATTTTTTATCTTTTTAGGTTGAGGGTGTGGCCATTTGCAGAAAACCAGGCAATGATACTTTTAAGAACACTGTTTACCAATTCTTCGCAGGCCGGTGTGGCCGAGCGGTTCTAGGCGCTTCAGTCTGGAACCGCGACTGCTACGGTCGCAGGTTCGAATCCTGCCTCGGGCATGGATGTGTGTGATGTCCTTAGGTTAGTTTGGTTTAAATAGTTCTAAGTTCTAGGGGACTGATGACCTCAGATGTTAAGTCCCATAGTGCTCAGTGCCATTTGAACCATTTTTGAACCAATTCTTCTGTTGAAGAATGGTTGGATTGATTACAATACTAGTGTCATCAACAAAAAGAACTAATTCTGCTTCTTGTATATTAGCCGGAAGGTCATTCGCCTATATGAGGAACAATAGTCCTGGAAGGAGATAAGTGTTGTGCTAAAGCATTCAGTAGAGAAAGACTACACAGATAATTATTGGGCTCTGAACAGTGATATTATGAACAAGAGATCCGCAATCGCTGTTAAGTGTTATAAGAAGCCTTTAAAAAATAAGAACCAACCTAAATCATCATTTCCACAAATATTGAGGCAACAGACAGTGGTGTCAAAACATAATTCTTATATTTGTAGATTCTAAAATATCTCAAGGGGAATAAATAAATAAGGAGAGTACATTGTCACAGTATTTAGCAGTTAGTTCTTTTACATAATACACGCAATTGGTAAAAGTCATAAAATTGAAATGTCACAATGAAGAGTAGCATACCCCACTTTTACTTCCCAACAAGGAGCTACAGTAAACAAACAAGGAATCCCAGCAAGCTACTTACCTTTTTTGATAGCGAAGATATTCTGTTAGAGGTTGTGGCAACACTAATTTCATGAAATTTCATTGCAGAAAAATACGACCACCGAGAATCCAAAACTATCCCAGAAGAGACGCTTTTTATTTTCTGCAGTTTCCTAACTTCTTGAGAAAATTGTGTCTTCAAGTTATGCCACTTTCTCTGTACTTCTTTCACAGATATGTCGAATATCGACGAGATTTTATTTAATGCGCTCATCTTCTTCACTCTATCCTTAAAGTCCCGGTTATGCACGTTCCATATTTCGGGGTAGCTCTCCACGGCTTCAATAAAATGTTCTGTGTCCTGCTTCGTCCATTCCCGTTTCTCCTACATTTCTGAAATTTGTTAGCATATTATACGTGAGATGGTCGCATAAAATTAAGTCACCACATTAAGTAAAATGTTAAATATGAGTGTTATGCAGACGACATACTATATATTGCGCTTCCTACTAGCAGGAAATGGAAATAAATCCTAAAAGTTGCAAGTTACTTGCAGATACTTCTTGCGTAGTGTTCACACTGGAAGCGGAAAACGTGCAGCAAGTCACTTCCGCAATAAATTGCTACGGTTGCAAGTCGACTTGGCGATATGTTTACACTCGCAACTCGAGAGGCAAGTTCCTCCGCGCAAGTAAATTGCTGCAATAAGTTGCTAGTGTAAACCCAGCATTAGAAATACTTAAACCTAACTAACCTAAGGACATCACACACATCCATGCTCGAGGCAGAATTCGAACCTGCGACCGTACCGGTCGCGCGGTTCCAGACTGAAGCGCCTAGAACCGCTTGGCCACAACGGCCGGCTCCCGTGGGCCTACTTTATGACGATACGCACCGCCTGCTCTGACAAGGAAAGCGGTCACGCCTTTGTAGAATCCCGGATGCTTACCTGGAAGAGCCTACGATTGTTTCTTTGACTTCTGCCGCCCTGGCCACGTCTCCTTGCCGACCTCGCACAACAGAAAAAATCTAAAGCCGCAATTGTTTTTGCTAGCGGCAAACAAACTCTGTCATTCCCTGTCATACCTACAGTTACTCGTCCCAGTGGCTCGCTACGTAGCTGAGATGGCTGCATTGCCTCTGCAGGGACTATGTAATTAACAAGGGGTGAAAGAGGGCGTGCCCAAAGGGTTTCCACCTTTCACTGTCTCACAATGTCAGATTTTTTTTTCGCTTAGGAAGTGTCACATTTAGATCATAGCAGTGTGACAAAGAAAAGGGAAAAAATATTAAATTGCATAAAACCATTCTTATTTGTTTTAATTAAAAGAGGAAAATGTGGGGAATGCTTTGCCAGTCACCTGATTCTAGTAATGTAAAAAATATCACAGAACTCAGGTACATATGCAAGGAGATCAGTCCACTAATCACTTTCACACTTATTCTCTGAACACGTGAGCTGGAGGCCATGTAGGAAACTGCAATGAATTAACTGATGGACTTTCTGGTCACAGTAAGTACTTCTAACAAGCATTTTTTGTTGGCAATTAAAATTAACATGGTTACTCAAATGTGTCTAGCAAGGCAACAATCTCTCATTTATTGAGGTCAGTGTCATAATTATCTCAAAAAAATTGGATGTGTTATGTTTACAAACATGCTAAACCCGTTTGACAATGGTCTCCCTGAAAAACTCAAATCAGTACAAAAAATATCCTTGACTGAAGATTCTTTCATACCAAATACTTTAAACAAAGACACTGCTGTAACTCCATTCACCCTATATTCACACACATACAACTATCTTGCAGTGAAATAACGAAGAGCTGGTTACCAAACAGTGCAAAAAACAGTGAGTATTACATCTAAACATCATCTTTCACCGTGTCGCATGTGAGAAGGAAAGCGTAGACGCGATAGATAAAGAACAAGATTTACATAAGAGACAACATGGTTACATCGTAATTAATACCGACTACTCGAATAAGTGACGGTCGTCAATCGCTGTCTCATCAATGCCCTAGGCATGGAGGTAAACGTTACCGACACACGAGGTTTTAGTCACTCATTCACACGACATACAACACTTACTTTTTGTATCTCACTCACTTTCAGGTATCGAAGAAAGTTGCGCCTGGATGCGGTGTCGAAAAGAGAGTGCCGATCTCACGGGCAGAGGCAGGATTATCCGCGGCTGTACCACAGAGTGTGATAAATTTGTAAGCGGTGCCTCCAGTCGTGGGACTTGGCTCGACTGGACCATGTGGCTCTCAGCGGAGACGGCCACACATGACATCAGCGAGCAGCGAGCCGACGATTTGCGAGGCAGCACGGAAGGCTCGGCGTAGGGGCCCTTTGACAGTGGTATGACTGGGAACTTGTTATTTCATGATGACATAAATGGCCTTCTCTGGGAGATCAGCGTTCCTTTCACCTGTCAGATGACAGTGAGAAGGAATGTCTCTTGTACGGGCAGATGGGAAGTGGGTGACTGGATTAGTTCTTGAGGTGTCAGGACACTGTCGTACAATCTGATAGGTGTGCTGACAGTGGAGATGAAAAAGAACATCATTATTGCCTATAGTAAGGAGTTGTCCCCCCAAGGAGAAAATTGGATTCTACGGGAATTCTATTCCTTACAGAGAACTGTGTAACAGCTACAGACTAGCCGAATCATCACTTGCATACACTCGCGGTGTCAGGGGTCTGCAGCTCGTGGTTTCGCAGTCGCGTTCTCGCTTACCGAGCACGGGGTCCCGGGTTCTATTCCCGGCAGGGTCAGGGATTTTCGCCTGCCTCGAAATGACTGGGTGTTTGTGTTGTCCCCATAATTTCATCATCATTCATGAAAGTGGCGAGACTGGACTGGACTGAGCAAAGGTTGGGTATTTTTTTTTTTACTATGGACTTAACTTCTGAGGCCATCAGTCACCTACAATTAGAACTACTTAAACATAGCTAACCTAACGACATCACACACAACCATTCCCGAGGCAGGATTCGAACCTGCGACCGTAGTGGTCCCGCGGTTCCAGACTGTAGCGTCTAGAACCTCTCGGCCACCCCGGTCGGCTGGGGATTTGTACAGGTTCTGATAACCGCGCAGTTGAGCGCCCCACAAACCAATCATCATCTGTGTAAGGGTGTAATGTTGTGTCTCTTTTCACCTCACTCCAGCCGCTGTTCCTACAGTGGAGAAACCGGTCTACGTTACAGCCCTGCGTTGTCGCTGCTCCCGCTCGCTCTCGTCGTTCAAGGGGTGACGCTTGCCACCCTCGCACGCACCAGCTTAGCTGCAGATATGGATCTGTGGTTAGAGCTGGTTCGGCACGTGGCTGCAGACGGCCAGGCAGCGCCCCGACCACCCGCCATCCAGGAGGGCCTCCTGTTACAGAGGCATCTGCGCGTCGTCGTGCCACCGCTCTGTGAGATGCGTGCCTGACTCCGCTCTCCAGGAAACCGGTCGCGTGTTGACTTATCGTGTCGCCAGACTCCTGGGCGCCGCCTGGACAAATCTTTTGCATACCGCACAAGCGACTGGTCTCTTACAACTCGTATACATAACATAGGATACTGACAAGTAAGTTCCTTAAATGAAAATGAAATACATATTTCCATGATTTCACTTATTTCTAATTATACGTTATAGCATTAAACTAGTACACATGTGAAAGCTTTTATGTCATACAGATAATAATGCTAAAAGTAAAAATGTGATGTGGGAGTAACAGTGTGCGGTCTCAGAGACCGATAATCAGTTAGTCCTAACTGCGCTATCTACTAGTTCAATGTGGGTCAAAATGACTCTAGTTTCAAATGCCAGTGGCCTGCTCATCACCATTGAAACTGTAGTGCCTTCACCATGAATAACAAGAAAAAGATGTAGTTCCTCTGACCACTAAGTATGGCAACTTAGCCTAACAGGCACAAAATCAACTGAGCGTAATACTAGCTGGGACCCCAATTACGCATGTTCACCAACTCATCCTTGTCTTCCTTGGGCAAGCCCAGATGATTGAGTTGGACCTTCTGCAAACTGCCGGCCGCGGTGGTCTAGCGGTTCTAGGCGCTCCGTCAGGAACCGCGCGCCTGCTACGGTCGCAGGTTCGAATCCTGCCTCGGGCATCGATGTGTGTGATGTCCTTCGGTTAGTTAGGTTTAAGTAATTCTAAGTTCTAGGGGACTTATGACCACAGATGTTGAGTCCCATAGTGCTCAGAGCCATTTGAACCATTTGAACTTCTGCAAACTAGACAGAGCACACACACAAAAATTGTAAATCCACATGTCATAATAGGTCTCGAAAGGTCTGATCAAAATTCTACTAGTACCTCTTATCGCCGGCCGCTGTGGCCGAGCGGTTCTGGCCGCTTCAGTCTGGAACCATGTGGCTGCAATGGTCGCAGGTTCGAATCCTGCCTCAGGCATGCATGTATATGATGTTCTTAAGTTAGTTAGGTTTAAGTAGTTCTAAGCCTAGGGGACTGATGACCTCAGATGTTAAGTCCCATAGTGCTTAGGGCCATTTGAACCTTTTTTGAACCACTTATCCTTTAGTGGATACTTACCGACTAAGGTGGATGTACCATGTGCCTTGTGTTGACTGCCCTGTTGCTACATCGCTGAAGTGCGTATTTGTTTGTAAGCTGATGATTTCCTCATCAAGGCTCTCGCCCTTTTTTGTTTATGAAACTCACATAGCTATGTTAACAAAATGCTTTACATTTCTAATTCAGTAAGATAAAATATAGCAACCAGACATTACATGCATAACGGTGTTCATTTGTGCAATACAGTATATGCCGCTCCTGGGAACCAAACCGTCGTATTCTCTTGTTCGAGTTGTTTCGTGGAGTCAGAACTAAAGGCGCCCTGCACTCAGTGTGGGATAAACGACGTCTACAGCGAGAGAGAGAGAGAGAAAGAGAGACAGTGCATTTGTCTTCCACACTTACTGAGACGTAGGTTGTTCACAGATCTCTCTCACATCAGCAAAAACGGGGTCAGACCGCTATCCTTGCAGGGACCAAGCCCTTCACCTCCAGTAATACCCGCTCCCATGACGCGGTCACGTCAAAACACACACGAAAGAAAAAGCAGAGGCACAGCGCCTCAGTAGCGTAGCCAAAACCACAACCACAATACGGTATACCAATCATGCTATTAGCAAGAAACAACAAAATCTAGCCCTTTGTGTTCATATCGAATAATATGCTCTTCCCTGGCGCTGACATAGCCGAAGACACCCGCGAAAATCTAAAGTACAACCCCTCAGTGGCGTGGCCAAACGCAACGAACGATACAGAAGGAACTCGACTCAGGGGAAGACGACCAAGTCATGGAAGCTAAACAGCTGTTGATCAGAGCAAAAATTCGCTAATGTAACACGCAATACCAGTAGAATGTAATGGTTCAGCTCACTTTCATGAATCATCTCTCCTGAAAAGTGAAAACAATGACGTCTTATTCCGATTTCTGCAACCAAACTGCTTCTTTTCTCTATATAATGCACAACCTAGTTAGCCACAATTCATAACTATCGTACTGAAATTAGTGCACTGGACAAATACATAATTTATTAATGACACATTACACACTGTCACCCATAATGCTCTAAAGAGAAACATATTTTTTGATCCCGTTCAAGCTTGTTAAACAATAACCTACACTACAACATACCTTGAAACTGTTCAATCTACCATAATCACAAAAAATCCCATCTTTCACCTTCTCCTTTATTCTGTGAATTGTTACCGAGCGAGGTAGTGCAGTGGTTAGCACACTGGACTCACATTCTGGAGGACGACGGTTCAGACGTGCGTCCAGCCATCCTCATTTAGGTTTTCCGTGATTTCTCTAAATTGCTAAGGCAAGTGCCGGGATGGTTCCCTCGAAAGGGCACAGTCGCTTTCCTTCTCAATCCTTCCCTAACCTGAGCTTGGGTCCCGTCTATGACCTCGTTGTCGACGGGACGCTAAACGCTAATCTCCTGCTCCTTTAATATAAAATGTTTTATGTGGCTCACATGGTGGACGCCGATCGACTTCCTAGATTTTAATGTTTCAAGTTCAACAGCATTGCTGTGGCCAATTCTTTCGATGCGTACTGGTCCACTTCAGATAGTAAAGAATTTGTGACACAGCTGCTTCTATTTGTTGGAGAGGCGAAACGCTTGAAACAAGACTTTTTGCCCAGTGAAATATTCTCGCTCTCGGGCTTCCCTATCAGTGCATTCCTTCCTTCTCCCTCCTGCAATTTGTAGCTTGCGCAGTGCAACCTCTACTATCTTTTTGTGCTGTTCTCGGGTTCTTGAGGGCTTGAGGGCTAGAGATAGGACGTTCCTATTCACAGGACATGTACATTAGTATGTTCTGAAGAAACAATTAGCATTTGAGCCATGCCATGTCGGCTGGCGGGTTCAAGGTCAACATCGATATCGCGGTGCAACACCACCTCCCGGTAAAACGTGTCTGCGGCTCTCGTTGTTGCTATAAACCGAAGGTAATGGATGAGTGTGGGTTGAGCAGACGTGCACGATGCCTTGCAGACGAATGCGCGAACCGCACCGTCAATTCAGTGAGTCTGAGAGAGGGTCCATTATTGGCAAGAGAGAATGTGATGCAGCCATCCGGGAAACTACTGCTTGTGTGGGACGCAGTGTTACAGCAGTGCAACGGGTGTGTGCAGAATGGTTCACGGAAAGCCATGGAATACGATGAGACTGGTCAGGTTACACCACCCAGACATCCCCGAAAAGGTCGACACCTCATATGAATGGTATTGCAGTACAGATATGCGTCCTCCTCGGCTCTGGCACAAGAATGGAACAATGTAACACATCGCACTAAGGGCGACAGTCCGTCACCATTTTACGGCATGGGTTACATACACGTCGTCCGCTTCTCAACCTACCTTTGACGAATGTGCAGAGATATGCTAGACGGCAATGGTGTATCGAGCGACGTCACTGGGTTCAAAATGGTTCAAATGGCTCTGAGCACTATGGGACTTAACATATGAGGTCATCAGTCCCCTAGACTTAGAACTACTTAAACCTGACTAACCTAAGGACATCACACGCATCCATGCCCGAGGCAGGATTCGAACCTGCGACCGTAGCAGCAGCGTGGTTCCACACTGAAGCGTCTAAAACCACTCGGCCACAACGGCTGGCACTTCACTGGGGATAGGAATGGCATCAGTCAGTGTTTTCGTACGAATTCATGTTCTGTTTGTTTGAAAATCATGGCCGCATTTTGGTTTGCCACAGAGTGGAGCGGGGGGGGGGGGGGGGCGACATCATAATGACTGCTTTCGCGTAAGACATACAGCACCAACTCAAGGCTTAATCGTTTTGGGTGCTATTGGGTACAGCCACAAATCACAGCTGGTGCGTGTCCATGGCACTGTGACCAGTGTGACCTATGTGAATAACATCATACGACCCGTAGCCATACCCTGTAGCGTTGCTCTTGGGGGACGAAAAGAATAAGAATTGTTATTTTATTTTATTTTATTTTTGAAAAATGTCGAAAAAGTGAATATTTTGGTGGGCCACTTGGCAACAGAATCAGGGATTGATTACACTATTATAATAGCATACGTTGACCCTTAAATACCTGAATAAGAGCAGCATATTGATATATATATTTGAGATCGCTCGGAAGAAACATTATCATTTCTGTGCATTTTTATAGTCGCGATGTAGTCATACCCGGATCAACACTAAGGGACCAGAAGATTTATAGACTTTAAAAGAAATGCAACACTACACAATTAAAAAAAAAGTTGGTTCAGAAATAATAGGAAAACGATAATGTTCCTTCTGCCTCATGCTGCGTTCGGCCCATCAGCGTGATCGTAATTTCTAGTGATGAAGTAACACAAAATAATTAATATTCATCTTAATAAGCAGATGGAATTATCAAGGTTAATTTACGAAAATAAGCACACTTACATGTAACACACTTTTTTTTAATGCTACATACCTTTTCATATTAAATTACAACAGATGACCATTGTGCTTAAATACTTTATACATAACAGTCAAAATGTCCTCTTGATGCTGTCTGTTCGATATCAGTTACAAGAAACTACATGTTTTCTGATTGAAAAAAATAACAATTAGCATATTTACTCAATATTTTCACATAACATATAAAATACAGTTGCGGAACGCAGCAAGTCCGCGTCCGCCTCTCATGGAATACAAACAGTAAAAGGTGAGGCGCCAAAAGCCTCATTTGTCTTGAAACAACAGAATTCTTTTTTTTACACCATTAATCGATACATGTACATAGAGATTTACTGGCACCGCGCAAGAACGACAAAGATAAAGAATAATAGATTCTGTCGCTGCTATGCGATGGTTCATTTCTTTTACTTTACAATTGTTCGATAACTTTAGGCCTTCAGGCGTTTACTATTGTGCGTATATTAATGTTTGTGAGGCAAAAATTACTAATATTACACTGCCTCCCATGAGGAGGGAAGGAATACCAAAGGTATTACTTTCATCCTCATGCCCATTGGAATATTTGTAATTTTCGGGTGTAACATACAGGTTATTAAAAGTCTCATTTCATATTCATTCTATAATAAAAGAATTAACGTTTCAATTTGTAATTACTGACGGTGGATCATTGTGAATTTGTTCTGTTTTTCTGTCAGTGTTTGCATGGATTCAGTCTTTTTTTGATGATTCTTAAAATTAAGGCTATAAGTACACATATTTACAAAATTTATAAGGAAATAGAGTCACACATCAATTTTCATCGTTGCAAAAGTAATTTGACTATCACAACTGGTACACAACTTTCTGTTTTGACTGTATTCATTATATTGTCATCGTCTTGTCGATTGATTGCCTTGTCCGTTGTCGCACTTAATTATACATTTATTTTCGTCGCACATACACTATTTATGATAGACTTGGATTGCAGAGCGGCCACTGGTGATGGCTTCGACAAGGAAGTCCATATCTTTCACTTTCAGGGCTCGAGTGTGGCTCTCCGAATTATTTCACGTATGAAACAGATAAAATATCTTATATTAGAATAGCTTACAAAACTAATTTTTTATACATGTGGAATGGGATATAGGAAGGATCGGATCCTTTGACGTATTTTCGTGTGCTTATTTTCATTCGTATCGCGACCTCTCGTTAAAGTTTACATTTCAACATTGTTTAGAGGTGACCTTGTGACTTGTCTCTGTGTACAATCAGTCATTATACTAATTACGTTAACTTCTCTTTCTTAGAGTCTCTCGGAAGGTTTATAATACATACAAAATGTTTTTCAGTACTGGGTGTGAATGTTTTTGCTACAGAATGTAGCGCACAGCAACCGTGTTGGCGGTTGAACGTTTACATTATTTCGTCACGTGGTGGCTGTCAGCCTCCACTGTTGCGAGCAGTCTTGAAATTCAGTCTGTGCGCGCGCACGTGACCGGAGCTTTCTTGCAGAGCGTTGATTTCGCGCTTGAGGTGCCGTGCGTCGCTTTTGTTCGGCGGATCGTGGCTTTGTGGTTTTTAGATTGCTGGAGGGAGCTTCTGTCACCGAAACTGCCTCACATCACTTCCTGTCCACTATCCAGTTACGGATTCACAGGTAAGTGGTAGCTACCGCTGCAGCTGCATGTGTGGAATGACACTGATTATTACACACTGCACACATCAACGAAGTTTTCACACATATGGTGCAGTAGAATACTGCCACTGAAAATCGTCGAACTTTAAAACTTCACTTGCACTGTGGTGAGCGTCTGCGTGAACGGTGTATTAAAAGAAATTCTCGCTTCATAACATCACACGGTGTTTACAATTTGATTTACATACTAATATTTACAAGAGTTCATTTAAATCGAGAAATAATCTAATTGATCACTTTGAATAAAAACAATTGTTTCTTAATTAGTCTTTTTTTTTATTTATGCCTACGGTCACAGGTAGGCTATTATAAGTCCTGTTTCTTTGACCAAATTCATTCCAATCTCCTTTACAAATTAATTTAATTCATAGTAATCTTTATCACGCTTACTTATTCATTTTGTAGGTCCAATAAATTAGTGCTCATCTTATTTAGTTACTTGTGAGGGGAGCTTCATTTATGTCAAAGTTTTTTCTCGTATGTGCTTGTCTTTAAAAAGAAAGTTCGAGGACAGATTTGAAAATAGCAATTCCGCCTCGGGATTTCGTGTAGGAATACAAACAGTCGAAAAAGAAAAATGGGCAAAGCGGGCCTACTCGCGGATCGTCGACAGAATTTAAATTACTCCTCTACCAGGTCGAAAATTTAATTTACATTGCGCATTACAAAAGCAATTTGCGCGTCGTGAACCTACTCATTTTTATATGTAGTGCCTCACTTCCCAAGCACACGTGCATCTTTACAAGTTGATCCTGAGGAGTGGATAGGATCAAGGATCTTAAAGGATTTGCACTTAGGAAAGGGATTCAATAATCACATAATCACAGAGAAAACAATAAATATTGCAGTGCGCACTTAAAATAAAATCTATCACTTCTAGCATTTATATCTAATATGTATCTTGCTGCAGCTTGCTTACTACTCTTTGCTCATTTCTTAGACTAAGTCGAGTTTATGCATTACGCACTTGGGTATTAATTATCATTTGTATATATAAGCCTCTCACTAGAGTGTTGTTGTTTGCTGCTGTCACGACCTGTGAAGCTTGGGCGAGATCCTTATTCTATTTGCTGCTAGCTTGTGAATTTGCAGCATCGCTAATGCTCAATAGTACCGTGAAGTTGCCATAATAAACCATGTTACTCATAAGTTATTTTACTCAGCTTGTTTATAGTCTGGACTCATCTTACTTTGCGTTATATAATAAACTTCCTTTTTATTCCATTACGCTTTTACTTAAGGTTAACGTCAGGCATTTTTAGAACAATTGCACTGCGTTATCAATTTGTTCATGCTTAATCCTAGGTATCTGTTAACTTCAAAGAGATATTTCATCGCTGGCACAGCACTGTGCTGGAAGTTACAAGTTAAATCTACCGACTGTTTTGCGCTAACAGGTGGTGCCTTATTTACGTCACATTTGAAAATAGGGAATAACCTCATGGAATCGAATCTTTTCTCACAACTTTCCTCTTTTGTCTGGACGTTTAAGTATTTCCTTTTAAAACAGGTCATTAACTTGTCCTCGATTAAATTTCACTTACTAATACTAAGCACATATAATCATCATTTTCATATTACTATTTAGTGAGAGAAGTGCATTATTCGCTCCTTCCTGCTCATTCTCAAATTACTATTTAGCGAGAGAAGTGCATTATTCGCTCCTTCCTCTTTCCTCATTTTAGTACCTCGGGGCTAATTAATACCTCTCGAGTACATCATTTTTTTCTTACATACTAACTTATAACTAAAATTGAAAATCGCCTCTAGGACATGTCCTCCTGTTTACATAAAGATTATTCATGTAAATACTTGTCTACAACTTATTCTATATTTTATTTTCCAGACGCGTTGTTTTGATACATAAGGTTTCCTTTTAGCACCGGTTAACGTCAGTAGTCAGTTCAGTTCCGTTCTTGTTACTCATTGGTTAATCCTGATCTCCAATACCTTAGAATTTTCTTACAGCTTAAATTAACTTAATTCCTGGCGTTATAAAATTTTCTTAAATCATGATGGTGGAACAATCCTTTGATTTTATTCGTGGCAGGGTCAGATAACAAATAGCTACCAATGTGTGGTTTCCTCATTATCACAAAGGGACCTTCATAAATGTGTTGCCACTTACGATTCTTCTTTAACAACAGGGGTGGTTTAAAGTGAGTCCTGACTAATACCTTTTCTCCTTCTTTGAAATCTATAACTCTGTTTACCTTCTTATCAAATGCCTTTTTTCGGAGGTTAGCATACGTTGTCAATGATATGAGAGCTTGCCTGATTTTTGCGTCTAGGTCCAATTCGTTGTCTTGTAACATTGGAAGGGGGTCTATCCATTCAAACCTGCAGCATCCTCTGTTGTTTGTTGTTGTTGTGGTCTTCAGTCCTGAGACTGGTTTGATGCAGCTCTCCATGCTACTCTATCCTGTGCAAGCTTCTTCATCTCCCAGTACCTACTGCAACCTACATCCTTCTGAATCTGCTTAGTGTATTGATCTCTTGGTCTCCCTCTACGATTTTTACCCTCCACGCTGCCCTCCAATGCTAAATTTGTGATCCCTTGATGCCTCAAAACATGTCCTACCAACCGATCCCTTCTTCTAGTCAAGTTGTGCCACAAACTTCTCTTCTCCCCAATCCTATTCAATACCTCCTCATTAGTTACGTGATCTACCCACCTTATCTTCAGCATTCTTCTGTAGCACCACATTTCGAAAGCTAGGAGGCTCAAAGGTGCTGCTTTTAATTTTCCGCTCGACGCTTACTTTCCTGCTGATTTATATTTCTTAACGTTTCTTCCGTCTGGAACTGGTGTTGGTTTTGTGGTACGAACTCGGTTGGAAATGGATCTTGTTGTCCTGGCGTATTCGCTTGCGCATAATAAATTTGCGTATTATGCGGGCGTTTAGGCTTCAGACTTCCCGAAGGTCCGTTCGCTTGTTGCGTGAAGTGTATATTTTGTGGCTGAAAGGTATTTTGCTGTGGCTTGTGTTGATTGTAACCGTTACTGAAAGGTGTACATTGGTCTCCACCTTGATTATGCCATTTATTTCTTTCCACTGACGATTTGAATCGTAAGACTGATCGTTTTGATAATTACCGTTGATCGGTTGCGTGTTTCCATATTGCTGGGGCTGTGTGTTATAATGTGCATTTTCGTACTGAGGTGGTGGCGAATTATATATTGGATTGTATCTCTGGCCGTTATTGTACTTATTTTTGTATTTGCTGTTGAAGTACGTAGAGTGTTTATTTTTGAAACCGTTGTGGGGTTGGTACTGGCTGTCGCTGTGACGCGCTTTCGCTCGGCCACCATTGTTGCCTGCATATTCTGTATTGTGCTGGCCGCCTGCACTGAAGTGAGCGTTGCCAACATCAACTCTAGCGTCCTCGTAAATCAGATCTAACGAGTCTAACACAGATAGGAAAGTGTCCGTATCGTCCTCAGACACGTTTACTAACTTTTCTCTGATCGCAATTGGTAGCTTAGTTTTTAGAATCATAATAACGTCTTTGGCGGTGATCGGCGAATCCCAGAACTTGATTTTCGCTAAATACTTTTCAAAATATCTTCTCAAACTACCGCGCTTACTGTTAAACACTTCGGCGTTGTAAACCTCTTTTCTCAGGCGCTGCTGCACACCAGAACTCCAGAATTTAGCCAAAAACATCTGTTCAAACTCTTTGTAACTCTTACAAGAGTCGATCATTTCGGTTCCCCATAAGGCAGCATCGCCTACGATAAATCCACTAACGAATTGAATTCGCTGGCGGTCACTCCAGCTACTCGGGAAAATTCCTGAAAAATTTCGGAGGAACACTATAGGATGAATTTCTCTTTTCTGTGGGTGAAAGGTCGGAAAAATACGATGTTTGATCACGCTTTCCTCCTGCATCAAACTGACAAAAGTGGGTGGACTGGTACTCTGGTTAAATTGTGCTTCTATAGAACTATGAGTTTGAGCGTTATCAGATGGTGAACGGTAATGTACCTGCTGTTGTTCATTACTTCGTGGTGAATTATTCCAGTCTCCTGACACGGGAGGTGGGGAATTTTCAACTTGACATTTTAGTGTACGAACTTCATCAACTATCTGTTGACGCCATTCAGGTAAATCTTGAGCTAACGTTCGTCTTATCTGGCCTAATTCTGACATCACCGTGTCTCCTGTTTTTCCAGGGGCTGCCAATATTTCAAAGGTCACGTTTTTTACCGTTTCCCTGAGTTCGTTCTTGACCTTGTTTTCTATGAATCCGTCTTTGTTTTTAATCCACTCTTGGTAGTGGTCGGACAATGCTTCAGCATGTGCCTTAACAGTATTCTTTATTTGATCCTCTACTTTAAGAGTCTCAATCTGTTTGGAAAGATCATCAATAACATTCTCGATCGTGTCAACTGCGGTTTTAACTCCTTTGACCTCATCAGAGATTGCAGTATAATCTTCTTTTAAGGTCGCAGCTTGTTTTTGATATTCCATCACTTTTGAATTTATTTCTCCCTTGGCTGCTTCGAATTTTTCATCTAACCGTTTTGAAATATCCTCTATTTTTGACTCTACTTGTGTGTCAGTTTCTAGCCTCATGGTCGTGATCTGACTACTGATTTGGCTTTGGACATTACCCAACAGGGTATTTAAATCAGCTGTTATGTCTGCCTTTAGTTCGGCCTTTACCGAATTTAACCGTGTATTTAGGTCATTTATCTCCGTTTGCAGATCTATTTTTACTGAATTTATGTCTGTTTTTACTGCTTTTACTGAGTTACACAGATTTGTAAGGACCTGATTTTTATTATGCCGTCTTTCGGCCTTCTCTTTTTCTTCGCGGGCCTTTTCATCTAATCTTTCCTGTTTTTGGCTTTCGAACTTGCGTTCCATTATTGCTTCGATCATTGCAGCCAAGTCATTTTTTTCAAAAGCGGGAATAGTTTGCACACTAGGACCAGCTTCTAAAACTTCGGTCGAGGCTGCTTCTGCCTCCGCTCGTGTACCTGTCGCGCGTGATCGTAATGGATAGTGAGGTCCATTCGCATCACCGCTGTCGTCTGCTTTTGTTTGTGTCCGCTGTTTACCGTCAGCCATGTTCATTAATTATTTGTCAAACGTCAAAATGCTACAGATATTGTTTGTCACTGCCGTCAGTCGTTTGTCTGTGACGTAGTGCTATGGCTTACTGGGACCTAAGATGAAATTTTAACTCTGGGTAACAACTGACGTTCATGTACGCCAAGAAGACAAGATGGTTCCTACTAATTACAAATAAATGAAATATCACACGTTTTACCAGTTTTGCTCGTAGTTATCCGCCATATCGTAAATTTTTTTTTTTATGCACTGACAACAATGTTTCACTTTCACTGAATTTAACTACATAAGAATGGACTATGGACAAATTGAAATAAAGCTGTTTCAAGGCAAGGAAAGACAGGTTTACGTTCTGATCAACTCGAAAGCTTGGCTACTGCGTATAAAAATTTGACTTACTATGGCTGTCTTGATGATGATATGGCTGAATACTCGCGTTTTTTGGTAATTTCATCAATCGTTCTTCTGAATTAATTAAAAGGTTTGCCCACTTCTCTTTCTCGGTTGAATTGCATCCACATGAAAAAAATGAAATAATTACTAGAACAAGCACTGAAAAATTTTTAAACACATACATGAAATGAATTTTGATCGAGTCCCTGTTCGGGCGCCAAGTGTAGCGTTGCTCTTGGGGGACGAAAAGAATAAGAATTGTTATTTTATTTTATTTTATTTTTGAAAAAATGTCGAAAAAGTGAATATTTTGGTGGGCCACTTGGCAACAGAATCAGGGATTGATTACACTATTATAATAGCATACGTTGACCCTTAAATACCTGAATAAGAGCAGCATATTGATATATATATTTGAGATCGCTCGGAAGAAACATTATCATTTCTGTGCATTTTTATAGTCGCGATGTAGTCATACCCGGATCAACACTAAGGGACCAGAAGATTTATAGACTTTAAAAGAAATGCAACACTACACAATTAAAAAAAAAGTTGGTTCAGAAATAATAGGAAAACGATAATGTTCCTTCTGCCTCATGCTGCGTTCGGCCCATCAGCGTGATCGTAATTTCTGGTGATGAAGTAACACAAAATAATTAATATTCATCTTAATAAGCAGATGGAATTATCAAGGTTAATTTACGAAAATAAGCACACTTACATGTAACACACTTTTTTTTAATGCTACATACCTTTTCATATTAAATTACAACAGATGACCATTGTGCTTAAATACTTAATACATAACAGTCAAAATGTCCTCTTGATGCTGTCTGTTCGATATCAGTTACAAGAAACTACATGTTTTCTGATTGAAAAAAATAACAATTAGCATATTTACTCAATATTTTCACATAACATATAAAATACAGTTGCGGAACGCAGCAAGTCCGCGTCCGCCTCTCATGGAATACAAACAGTAAAAGGTGAGGCGCCAAAAGCCTCATTTGTCTTGAAACAACAGAATTCTTTTTTTTACACCATTAATCGATACATGTACATAGAGATTTACTGGCACCGCGCAAGAACGGCAAAGATAAAGAATAATAGATTCTGTCGCTGCTATGCGATGGTTCATTTCTTTTACTTTACAATTGTTCGATAACTTTAGGCCTTCAGGCGTTTACTATTGTGCGTATATTAATGTTTGTGAGGCAAAAATTACTAATATTACAACCCTTTCTGCACAACACCCCACACGCCATTTTCCAGCAAGCCAATCCACCACCACATGTTGATACATGAACACTTACTTGTTTTATTGGTGTCAGAGGATGTCAGACTTTCACCCTGGCCCTCCAGATCATCAGATTTGTCGACAATCGAAAATGTGTGCGATATGGTGCATCGACGCGTGCAGCACTGTGACACAATGCCAACCACCACAGATGAACTTTGGAACCAGCTGACAGCAGCGTGGATGGCTATACCACAGAGCACTATTCACCCCTTATACGCGTCGATGCCAAAACACATGGAGCATGTTATCAGGGCCCATGGCGGACCCTGTGCCTACTAGGCAACGGGACACATACTGAACAGAGGTGACTGAAATGCTAATCATTTCTGCAGAACATACTAATGGGACATGTCCTGTGCATATGAACGTCCTATCTCTAGTCGTTCAAGGTGTCCTATTTTTTCTGAACATTAGTGTATATTAGTACATATCGCGCCAGCAACACAAGATTATCGCGAGACTAATTTGTTCACAATCTCTTTCTGACACGAAATATTAAAAACCAAACGGTACCTATGTGGCAGCATATCGTTACATTCTACAGGAAAGATCTTGACAGGCGTCGCCAGTTTGTGAGGTTTCCTACCCTAATTAAGTACTTTCATCTCAGAAAAATTTATTACAATTCAACTGTTCAGGATGAATAGGGTACTGAAATGAAATATTACTCCTTTCAGCCTTCGTTTATTACAAAGCCAACAAGTGATTTCCTAGAATTAGCATGGAAATAAAAAAAATACTGTAACCGTCTACAGTGATTGATATATTATCTCTCCTTTGAACAGAGTGATAGTTACCTCTTCTTTCTGGAAGAAAATGGATGTACCGTTCAGCTCCGTGGTAAAGAATGCCGTATAATACAATCATAAATATTGTCGCCGTTTTTATCCGAAGATTGCGGGCCACGGTGTAGCCAGGTATCATACTCGGGATGAGCAACTTTGGGATCACAACTGCCCCCCCCCCCTCTACGTTGTACTGGCATTGTCTATTATTACTGGACGACAGTATACAGTAGTGGTGCATTTTATGAGCAACCATAACATAAATAATCAAAGTTCATATGGAAGTACCACTTAACTACTTTTTGGCCTGAATGGGGATCAAATCCCTTTATTTGTGGCCAAGTTCGTATCTCGTTTATCCCCTGCAAGTGACAGCTTTATTTGAATTACAATTAATCTACATGACATTTACAAAACTTTTAAAAGTTAGGTTTCTGAGAGATCGTGACTCGACAAACGGCATGTTTGAATGACAGTTTTTTGCTGCGTTATTGAGGTGTAACCGCCGCCACCCATAGTTTCCACACGTTGAGCAGTGTTCGTTGTGGCGTGCCTTGCGCTACCATCGGTGCCACTACGGAGAACAGTTGGGCCTCGGGTCTAAAACTTCGTAGGCGACGGCCAACTGCACGTCGTTATAAGTATCAACAGTGCAAGTTTATGTCTGGTTAAAAAGTTCGATGCCGCGACGGAGAAGTCTTAATGTTCCGATGATGGTCATATAGACCAAGTTACCCAACACATATTTCAGTGTCCCAAAGGCCATCCCGCATCATCGGCATCACGTTGAGAGCTCGCCATATTCCAAGTAAATTCATAATTTTTTTCTTTGATTCCTCCATCGTTGTAAAGTTCAAGGCCACTTACAACGTTTTTGTCATTCTAGGCACAGGCAAGTTCGATCACTGCTTCACACGAGTGTGTATTCCTCATTCAACAAATTCTATACATATGATATTGGAAAGTTCTTGAAGACCTTTTTCATTTCACATATGTTTTGAACACCCTTTTAATATACAGTTTTCGTTACACGTCTTTGTACAAGTGCATAAAAGCTTTCATGACTTACATAGAGAAAATAAAACATGAAGTAAATTTGCTCCTTATAATTACACATAAAAGTAATTTTAATATTATCAGACACGCGAGGCATAATACATTTAACATATATAAAACGTTTATACATGAATTTCTCACATCATTTTAGATGTTTACACAACAATAGCTAAATACAAGTGAATGACATTTAAGAAGTCTTTTTCGCCTTCAGAATTCATAAGACAACATGACCGTGACAAGTTATTTCATATAAATTCTCATCGTTTAGGAGTTCGCCAAGGTTGCAGCCTCTCTTCACTGATTTTAATGTACACATTGACGACATTATACGGCAATGGAGAACGAAACTGAAGAACTATAGGCCTACATATAACTTCAACCAAAAAGATTACATTATGACTTTGTTATTCGCAGATGAACAAGTCTTAATTTCGAATAATGAAGATGGTCTTCAGAGAGCTGCCTACTAACTATACCAAACGTGCCAGATATATAATAGCCTATGTCAATATCAATACAAAAAACAAAAGCCACAGCTTCCTGTGGGAAAATTCCAGTAACAACAAAAATATTTATAGACATCAAGATTATAGAGCAAGTAGATTGATTAAAATTTCTAGGAACCATGCTGTCGTACAGGGGAGCCCTGGATCAAAAAGACAAAATTGAGAAATTTATCTACTTAAATGGCACTATCAGAAGAGTCCTCCAACGTAAAGTAAGAACAGAAACATTCTTAAAATTTTATAAAGTTGTGTCAGTACCGACATTACTAAATGGAAGTGAATCTTGGGTAATGAAAAAGAAAGATAAAATAAGACTACAAGCCAATGAATTGAAATTCCTGAGGTACATAGTAGGATACACCAAGCTAGACTACAAAAGAAATACAGATGTCTGGAAGGAACTAAATATTTTCGATATAAACATTAAGGCTGACGAATAGAGACAAAAATGGATATCCCATCTGTTACGAATGGACCAATCAAGATTACCACTACATTTTGGCGGCATACTTCGCAGGGTTGGAAGACCTACGAAACGATGGAGGGACCAGGTGTAGCTGCAACAGGCTGAGGGAAAGCTTCATGTATGACGGAAGAAGAAGAGAATATTCTCATCATTAATAAATCATTTACGTTTTATGATGAGCTAGTACTCCCTTTAACTTTTAAACTCATGACATAATCTTTGTTTACCTGAATAATTAGCAAAACGAGTTACATTTCAAAATTGAAAAAGCAATATACTTATGTGCAATCTGATGATATACATGAACTACTACTACCATCTCTTTTAACTCAAGCGTTTGCAATTCTCAAATTGCTAACGGAAGGAATAGAGAACTTCACTCTCGCGTTACGAAAACAAGCAGAATAACTACGCTTAGTCATGCCTCTCTCAATTCTACCATGAGGTGGTCTACGAATCTACAGGGAGTTATGGTGAGGACTGGAGAGAACTACTTATTATCTCCTTCTGAAATCCATCGTTCATTTACACATCACAAAACAATTGAGCAAATTTTCTGTGAACGTTTTTTTGTTTTTTGCGACAAACTATTTACTCAGTGCTTGCAGAACTATAGTTAAAAATCTAACATCATTGTGTAATTCAAGTTATTTTCGTCATTTGCCTAAAAGTGCCTGTAATGATTGAACTTCAGTGTACTTAATTAATGTTTATCATTGCGGGGTACAGCATCTGTTACTGTAATATGTAAATGCTTTACTGCGAAAGTTGCGGCGCGTCAAAAGAAATGTTCGTGGAAGAACATTCGGATAAACCGTGGTGATGTGTAATTGCGTCTTGAACACTTGTATCCAACGTTCATATCTGTTGCTTGCATTTTTCTGTGCTTGGTCTGAACCTTGAACCTCGGAACACCCCATCCCCCAGTCTTCTTTTTTTCTTTGGTACTACAGGATCTCGACTTCACAACATTTTACGTTCTGTAACTTCTTTATTTTCTCACATAACGTTCACACTGTCACGTTCATACATACAGGGAAATAATTAACCTTATTGTGATGTAGCCTGTTTCTATTGGTTCCAGGTACCTAAATTCTCTTTCCTCTCATGACTGGGACGTGTCCTTGCATAGTTCCCTGTATAAAAACTTAATATTCACTAATAAACTAAGTACGCTGTTACTCCAAGGCCATCAAACGTTTCATTCTCACTTATCACACATATATTTTCATTCAGTATGCAAATGTTTTAGTTCATTATTTTGTGACTGATTCTCAGATTTCAACCCGTTTTTGTGAAAGTGCAAATATTAACAGCATGTTTATCGCATCGACTAACCTTTCCCGTCTCTCCCAGATTCATACAATGGGTACACATGAAGCTAACAGGTATCTTCCAAGACGAGGCACAATGTCATTACCTTCTCACGTAGCTTCTTCAGAGGGTGAGCATATCCCTAGAATTATTCATTCTTTCATGATATATACAGATTTCCTATACTATAATGCTTAGTTTATTTTGTATATAGCCATAATGTAGATTTTTGTGTATATATTGTGAATAGTAACCTAGTGTGTAGACATCTTCCCGTAGTTAGTTCATTTTCTTTCCTTCCACGTAAATATTTCCTTATCTTATTCCCCTCTTTTATATTAATTTTATTCTTATAGTGTAGACCTCGTTATTTATTTTAGTAATCAATTATGTTCATAATCTTTCGAGTATATTCTGCTTGGTGAATAGATGCTATTGATAGATGAGTGTCTGGCGTGTTAAGCAGCGTGTTGGACTCGTTTCGTCTTCGCACATGCCCCGAGATCACTGTCCTGCAATGCAAATTTTTACTGCACTTACACGTTGCCTCTCATCGTAATGCTACATCATTTATTTCTCCCTACCATATTTATCAATCTGCAGTTCGAAGGTGCACGTATTTTAGTAGTGAATTCGCATCATGGAAAGTAACTTCAGCTTATTACTTATTTCACAACTTCCTTTTGTTAGTGAACAAAATCTTAAATAACTAATGACTTACCTCATTTCTATTTACACACATAAAAATAACAAGAGAGAAATCTATTCTAAATTTAGCAATGGAAACTCCCCATTGCACCTCTCCCGCCTCTCCTGGGTTTAGTGGTAAAATGACCTAGTGGACAGCCCGTCAAAAACTGAACATAGATCAAGCATGAAAACAGCAAGAAGGTGTGCTGAACTGTGAAAAAAGAAGCAAAATTGAAAGAGCGAATGCTCCAAGTTCAAGATATGCAACATCGAGCTTATTGCAAGAACCGCGCTGTTGTGGTTGTGTGGACATGGTGTTGCACTGCAAAGCAGGATTTCAGTGTTCAGAACTCCCTCATGTGCAACGTATTATTTGTTTTTCTTCACAAAATTATGAACGTTCTGTCCAGTCATTGATGTGCCTGTTCTCCTTCTGTCGTCCTGGCAATTGCCATACTACATACTGGTTACAGAATATGTCATGTGGTAATAATATATTGCCATTGCAAGTAAATGTGATGAGCAGTGAGAGCAAGTGTAATCCCACAAAGACCTCTCACAGAACCGAAAACAACAAGTAAATGGGTGTGAACTATGATACAACAAAGAAATTCAAGAGTCAAAACTTCTAGAACCGAACACAAGAGTCAGAACATGTGGAACTTATGTAGAACAAACAGGAGATTTGTACCTCTGGAGGTCCCTTCCATACACATTAGTGTTGCAAACGGACATTACACCATGACACAGACACAAATTTGATTGTGATGAACAGACCCATCAATGACTGGACGGACAGTTCATAATTTTATGAAAAAAAGGGGGTACGAAAGAGATTTGAACATGGAACTTCTCTTTCGGAGTCCAACACTGTGACCACACAACCAAAACTCAGTGACAATCCGCATAAGCTCGATGTCACTACACATGTTGAGATTGAACCACTTATTGTTTCTATTAGTAGGGGGACAAAGCATTGGCGCATGTTGCACATTGCCTACATCAGTGGCAAGTACACATTCAGGGGCAAACATATTGTTCTATTTTGATTGACAGGTCCTTAACCTATTGTTCTGCGAAGAGGATTATGAACCCCCGGGGACAACCCTTCCTTTTGATTGACAGGTCCTTAATCCATTGTTACCCTATCCATTTCCCTCACAATCTAGCTCCCCCATCACTCTGTGAACTCCCCACAGCCATAAAAGCCCACTTTTGATACCAGTTGATTGATTATTTAATTAAATCGATCAATTAATTAAACTCCCCCCTCTGGGGGAATAAGAGTCAGTTGATTTGACATTTGAAGAGAAAACAATTGCTCTGTATGGAATTTATATAACATGTGGAATATTGTTTATTTAAACAATTCCTGGTATACCAGAATGTGTATAAAAATAGCTTATCTACACTCCTGGAAATGGAAAAAAGAACACATTGACACCGGTGTGTCAGACCCACCATACTTGCTCCGGACACTGCGAGAGGGCTGTACAAGCAATGATCACACGCACGGCACAGCGGACACACCAGGAACCGCGGTGTTGGCCGTCGAATGGCGCTAGCTGCGCAGCATTTGTGCACCGCCGCCGTCAGTGTCAGCCAGTTTGCCGTGGCATACGGAGCTCCATCGCAGTCTTTAACACTGGTAGCATGCCGCGACAGCGTGGACGTGAACCGTATGTGCAGTTGACGGACTTTGAGCGAGGGCGTATAGTGGGCATGCGGGAGGCCGGGTGGACGTACCGCCGAATTGCTCAACACGTGGGGCGTGAGGTCTCCACAGTACATCGATGTTGTCGCCAGTGGTCGGCGGAAGGTGCACGTGCCCGTCGACCTGGGACCGGACCGCAGCGACGCACGGATGCACGCCAAGACCGTAGGATCCTACGCAGTGCCGTAGGGGACCGCACCGCCACTTCCCAGCAAATTAGGGACACTGTTGCTCCTGGGGTATCGGCGAGGACCATTCGCAACCGTCTCCATGAAGCTGGGCTACGGTCCCGCACACCGTTAGGCCGTCTTCCGCTCACGCCTCAACATCGTGCAGCCCGCCTCCAGTGGTGTCGCGACAGGCGTGAATGGAGGGACGAATGGAGACGTGTCGTCTTCAGCGATGAGAGTCGCTTCTGCCTTGGTGCCAATGATGGTCGTATGTGTGTTTGGCGCCGTGCAGGTGAGCGCCACAATCGGGACTGCATTCGACCGAGGCACACAGGGCCAACACCCGGCATCATGGTGTGGGGAGCGATCTCCTACACTGGCCTACACCACTGGTGATCGTCGAGGGGACACTGAATAGTGCACGGTACATCCAAACCGTCATCGAACCCATCGTTCTACCATTCCTAGACCGGCAAGGGAACTTGCTGTTCCAACAGGACAATGCACGTCCGCATGTATCCCGTGCCACACAACGTGCTCTAGAAGGTGTAAGTCAACTACCCTGGCCAGCAAGATCTCCGGATCTGTCCCCCATTGAGCATGTTTGGGACTGGATGAAGCGTCGTCTCACGCGGTCTGCACGTCCAGCACAAACGCTGGTCCAACTGAGGCGCCAGGTGGAAATGGCATGGCAAGCCGTTCCACAGGACTACATCCAGCATCTCTACGATCGTCTCCATGGGAGAATAGCAGCCTGCATTGCTGCAAAAGGTGGATATACACTGTACTAGTGCCGACATTGTGCATTCTCTGTTGCCTGTGTCTATGTGCCTGTGGTTCTGTCAGTGTGATCATGTGATGTATCTGACCCCAGGAATGTGTCAATAAAGTTTCCCCTTCCTGGGACAATGAATTCACGGTGTTCTTATTTCATTTTCCAGGAGTGTATTTAAAGAGTTTGGTGGGAAATCGATTACAGAGTATGGAATATTGTTTAAACAACTTAAACAGAATAGTTAATTTATTTGTTTAATGAATTTGGTCGGAAATCGGTTGCAGTTTATGGAATATTGTTTAAACCATTTAGAGAATGTGTGGAATATTGTTAATTTAAATAATTTATACGATACAAGGCTATGTATAGACTGTAGTTCATTTATTTATGTAAAGAATTTAGAGCTGTATCGATTGCAGTGCATGGTATATTGTTTAAACAATTTAGACAAATAATGGAATATAATTTATTTAAACAATTTTTGGGATACAGGGTTATGCATGGATATTTAAACAATTGTGATACTTTTTAATTCCAATCACAATTTAGACAATGCCTTTAACATTGTTTATTTAAACAATTTATGGGATATAATGTGATGTATGGAATATTTAAACAATTCCGATGCTTTTTCAGTCCGATCACGAAACGAAATATGTATTTACACTGCCACATCCGCTGCCACATATCTGAAAATCTTCCTCGTGTCTCGCCATGTATGCAGGCTGCCCACAACCGGGAAGCACTTGAGGGATTTTGGAAACGCCTGCAAGCTCGCCGCACTGTCAGCTGTCGGCTGCCGTCTCAAGCCGCCTGTACGTGTGAAACAACCTGCTGGATACCGGCGAACGCGGAAGATGCTTTATCTCCAAAGCAAATACCTGATTGGGAATCGATCCTGAAATACAGATGAAGTTAATAAATAATTTATTTATGGCCACAATATCGTGATGTAGGGAATATAAGGCGGATACGATAGCTATTTCATACACAAACAAATTGACGATAACACAAAACTAGTAGGAATCTAACACGAGAGAGAGAGAGAGAGAGAGAGAGAGAGAGAGAGAGAGAGAGAGCTGTGGTTCGCTTTGCAGATGACATGGGAACTAGCATGAGATATTTCATTCTGCCATGGGCTCTAAACTGCTCCAGTATTCCTGGCGCATTTACTTGTGCATTTCACGAACTGCTTCAGGAGTTATTAAATCTGGTGTGGAGTACTCATCTTACTTCACAAGATGCGCCACGTGAAATACATATTAATTAAATCGTTCATATAGTGTTTAAACAATTTGTTTCACACAATTTAAAACTACTCGAAATAAAAAAAGATCGACACTGTAAGGTAGTTTGCGTACACAAATAAGTGTCATGTTTTTGACGAGAAATTCCATTAAATAATACAAAACTATTACTATTTCACAGCACAATTGGAAGCAGTGATGTATGAAATGACACTTGGAATTTCAAATATCGACGTAAATTTATATGGTCATGGTTATAGAGTTCCCAACCACCACGGGTCTGCTAGTGTATTTTCTTTTTTAAAGCGCTATAGAATTCCCAAGTTTAATGGTTCTCTCCGCTACAACAGAACGAAGAAGGAGGGAGGAAAGGGTCTACCACGTGGTGGGATAGTAGCAAGAACAACAACTACCCATCCAAGCCAGAGTCCTCTGCAGTGTATTGAGAAGCACTAAACACAACACACTTAGACCGAGATCAATTTGTAGCAATAAGTTGTCATGGTAGGATGTCAGATATCGCTGTCAATCGGGAATTTGACGTCGTGATTAGGTTTTTAAAGCAATATAGAATTCCCAAATTGGTTCTCAACGCTACATTCGGAAGGAGGAAAAGCTATTGCGTGATAGGATAGAGACAACAGGAAGTACCATGCAAGACAAGAGTCCACAGCGACGTACTGAGAAGCACTACTCACAACACACTTAAACTATGATCCAGTCTGTAGCGCAAGCTGTCATGGCTAGATGTCGGAGGTCGCTGAAACACTCGCACATCCCGCGCACTCATGTCCCGATGTCCACACGAAGCACGCCACCAATGCTTAGAGGTCGGTGAAAACCACTGCCGCGAAACGCTGTACCAGACTTGGATGCGCTTGTACGCCAGTGTGCACTACTCCTGGCCATGGAGGGCATCTGGGGATGATTGGAGTGGTACCAGTCCGGACGCTATCAATATGTGCAGCGCAAACACATGCCCATATTGAATCTTCTCTCACGCAACACAAGTGTCCGCTTTTGTCATGTTCACCCAGAATGCTGGTCACTACGCCAGCCCTATTGAGAACCGACATTTGAAGCTGATCACAGGAAGTTTCTACCGCCGAAAACACATTTCGCATAAGGAATGGAAATGGAAATGAAGTCCCATGCTTCTTTACAGAGCTTAGGGGAACGATGCGGGAGACCCGCACCGCCTTACTAGGCAAGGTCCTAATGGAGGTGGTTTGCCGTTGCCTTCCTCCGACCGTAATGGGAATGAATGATGATGATGAAGACGACACAACAACACCCAGTCATCTCGAGGCAGGAAAAATTCCTGACCCCGCCGGGAATCGAACCCGGGACCCCGTGCTCGGGAAGCGAGAACGCTACCGCGAGAGGACCGCACTATTAAAAACACAATGTGTTCAAATGTTCAAATGCGTGTGAAATCTTATGGGACTTAACTGCTAAGGTCATCAGTCACTAAGCTTACACACTACTTACCCTAAATTATCCTAAGGACAAACGCACACACCCATGCCTGTGGGAGGACTCGAAACCCCGCCGGGGCTAGCGTCACAGTCCATGATTGCAGCGCCTCAGACCGCTCGGCTAATCCCGCGCGGCAAAAACACAATCACAATATGTTGCTGTCTCTCTGCATAAAAAGCAGTCTTGATTCTTCAGGCACACTACAGGTTGACAGCGTTATGCCTTCTCGTAAAAATACTGTCTGTGATTTGTAATCAAATCTATCCATTCAACCACATACTTGCGTTGGATCCTATGGAGATGTCTTTTGCGAAACGAGTCACCTTTTTTCTACCCTATCTGCTACAGCAAAACGCTAGCACTGTTTTTTAGACACTCCCTCTGCATCTTGTAACTGTTCCTCAGTCTCTGCCCTACACTCCCTGCAGCTTTGTGCATGTGATCGTTCCATTTAAGTCGAAACTGAGCACAAGTCAGAAAGAGCTATATCTACCACCTTCTGCAACCTGTGGAGAAACACAGTGACCTGAGTTAATAGTGGGCCGTGTTTTGACTACTCGGTGGAAATGGGAACATGTTGTCGTAGGTCCGCCAACTGTTTTCAGTGTGTATGGGCAGCATCAAACGAAGCTTTCGCCTGCAATACGAGGTAGTAGAAAAGACAGGACAAACAGTTACAGTGCTGTTTCTTATCGGGAGAATTAGGAAAACTCCATATCATACAGGAACTGGAAGAAGGACGGAAGTTTGCTACTGCATTGCGGTGCACCTCTAAACTACATAAAGGTACAGCAGTCCAAAGGACATCTGGGTCCTTCAAGGTGCATTCATGTCTGACACCCTTATATTCTGTTTGTCGTCATTATTTTATACCATCCAACCGAAATAGGAAGTATAAAAACTTCGCTAACATCACCTGGTAGAGAAATCGATAAGAGATATCGAAAACAAATACAGTCTGAGTGCTAACTTTGAGCATGTGTGGTCTCCCTATTAAATGTACAAGTACTGGTATTGGTTCATGGGAGCTGGTGGCCAGCGTTTGAAGTTATTTCTACACATCAATGTAAAGTTTCATCACCTGTAATGTATGTTGTTGTTGTTGTTGTGGTCTTCAGTCCTGAGACTGGTTTGATGCAGCCCTCCATGCTACTCTATCCTGTGCAAGCTTCTTCATCTCCCAGTACTTACTGCAACCTACTTCCTTCTGAATCTGCTTAGTGTATTCATCTCTTGGTCTCCCTCTATGATTTTTACCCTCCACACTGCCCTCCAATGCTAAATTTGTGATCCCTTGATGCCTCAGAACATGTCCTACCAACCGGTCCCTTCTTCTTGTCAAGTTGTGCCTCAAACTCCTCTTCTCCCCAATTCTATTCAATACCTCCTCATTAGTTATGTGATCTACCCATCTAATCTTCAGCATTCTTCTGTAGCACCACATTTCGAAAGCTTCTATTCTCTTCTTGTCCAAACTATTTATCGTCCATGTTTCACTTCCATACATGGCTACACTCCATACAAATTCTTTCAGAAACGACTTCCTGACACTTAAATCTATACTCGATGTTAACAAATTTCTCTTCTTCAGAAACGCTTTCTTGCCATTGTCAGTCTACATTTTATATCCTCTCTACTTCGACCATCATCAGTTATTTTGCTCCCCAAATAGCAAAACTCCTTTACTACTTTAAGTGTCTCATTTCCTAATCTAATTCCCTCAGCATCACCCGATTTAATTCGACTATAGTCCATTATCCCCGTTTTGCTTTTGTTGATGTTCATCTTATATCCCCCTTTCAAGACACTGTCCATCCTGTTCAGCTGCTCTTCCAGGTCCTTTGCTGTCTCTGACAGAATTACAATGTCAACGGCAAACCTCAAAGTTTTTATTTCTTCTCCATGGATTTTAATACCTTCTCCGAATTTTTCTTTTGTTTCCTTTACTGTTTGCTCAATATACAGCTTGAATAACATCGGGGAGAGGCTACAACCCAACCACTGCTTCCCTTTCATGCCCCTCGACTCTTATGACTGCCATCTGGTTTCTGTACAAATTGTAAGTTGCCTTTCGCTCCCTGTATTTTACCTCTGCCACCTTTAGAATTTCAAAGAGAGTATTCCAGTCAATATTGTCAAAAGCTTTCTCTATGTCTACAAATGCTAGAAACGTAGGTTTGCCTTTCCTTAATCTTTCTTCTAAGATAAGTCGTAAGGTCAGTATTGCCTCACGTGTTCCAATATTTCTACGGAATCCAAACTGATCTTCCCCAAGGTTGGGGAAGATCTCCCATTTCGTCTTCATCTACATTCTCTTCCAATTCGAGAATATTGTCCTCAAGCATGTCGCCCTTGAATAGACCCTCTATATACTCCTTCCACCTTTCTGCTTACCCTTCTTTGCTTAGAACTGGGTTTCCATCTGAGCTCTTGATATTCATGCAAGTGGTTCTCTTTTCTCCAAACGTCTCTTTAATTTTCCTGTAGGCAGTATCTATCTTACCCCTAGTGAGATAAGCCTCTACATACTTACATTTGTCATCTAACCATCCCTGCTTAGCCATTTTGCACTTCCTGTCGATCTCATTTTTGAGACTTTTGTATTCCTTTTTGCCCGCTTCATTTACTGCATTTTTATATTTTCTCCTTTCATCAATTAAATTCAATATTTCTTTTGTTACCCAAGGATTTCTACTAGTCCTCGTCTTTTTACCTACTTGATCCTCTGCTGCCTTCACTACTTCATCCCTCAAAGCTACCCATTCTTCTTCTACTGTATTTCTTTCCCCCATTCCTGTCAATTGTTCCCTTATGCTCTCCCTGAAACTCTGTACTACCTCTGGTTCTTTCAGTTTATCCAGGTCCCATCTCCTTAAATTCCCACCTTTTTGCAGTTTCTTCAGTTTTAATCTACAGGTCATAACCAATAGATTGTGGTCAGAGTCCACATCTGCCCCTGGAAATGTCTTACAATTTAAAACCTGGTTCCTAAATCTGTGTCTTACCATTATATAATCTATCTGATATCTTCTAGTATTTCCTGGATTCTTCCATGTGTACAACCTTCTTTTATAATTCTTGAACCAAGTGTTAGCTATGATTAAGTTATGCTCTGTGGAAAATTCTACCAGACGGCTTCCTCTTTCATTTCTTTCCCCCAATCCATATTCACCTACTATGTTTCCTTCTCTCCCTTTTCCTACTCTCGAATTCGAGTCACCCATGACTATTAAATTTTCGTCTCCCTTCACTACCTGAATAATTTCTTTTATCTCATCATACATTTCATCAATTTCTTCATCATCTGCAGAGCTAGTTGGCAAATAAACTTGTACTATTGTAGTAGGTGTGGGTTTCGCGTCTATCTTGGCCACAATAATGCGTTCACTATGCTGTTTGTAGTAGCTTACCCGCACTCCTATTTTTTTATTCATTATTAAACCTACTCCTGCATTACCCCTATTTGATTTTGTACCTGTAATGATTACCTGTAATGTAGGTGGATCATATATCACAGAATGTCAGTCACAGAAGAGGGTCCCTGTGTTGTTGTTTAATACACTGTTTTTTTTCTGGTGTATCACATCCAAGCAGTGTATGATAACAGCTACATACATCGCCATCATTTTGTTTTCTTCCATCACGACTTTGAGATCTGTGTCATGTGCTAAGTCGACTACAACACATTTTCATCCACTTACTCTCACAAAAAACTAGACATCGCATGGTGTAAATTCTGCTGCTGCTGCTTCCACAACACAGTCAGTATGAGTGAAATAAAAGACAGAAGCGATGTTCTTCTTGACCAGAAAAATGCAAAAGACATCGTGATCTATGGAAACTGAAGGAGTTCTGTGGCATTATGGGGCATTTCCAAACAGCTGTCTCAGAGTGACTGATGACCCTTACTTTTAAAGTTACCCTTCACAGTGTTGTGATGGCAGATGTCTAGGGCTCCAGTTTCGATTGAACCCTCATGGATCACCTCTACATTTAAAGTTATCTTTCACAGTGGCATGATAGCAGATGTCTAGGTGTCCCATTTCGATTGATCCCTTATACTGCAATCATGTACGTGTTCACTGTTCCGGTGCAGGCCATCCCTGGACGTTGTTGCCCCTTCAACAAGACTCTCTATCTCGATCTCAAACAAGTGATGTCAGTCAATCATTATGTGGTTATCAATAGCACACCAGTGGAGGGATGGGATGGAAAAGACACCATCGATGTACTGTAATGGAAATGGAAATGCCGTATGGATAGGGCCTCCTGTCGGGTAGACTGTTCACCTGGTGCATGTCTTTCGAGTTGACGCCACTTCGGTGACTTGCGTATCGATGGGGACGAAATGACGATGTTAAGGACAACACAACACCCAGCCCCTGAGCGGAGAAAATCTCTGACTCAGCCGGGAATTGAACCCGGGCCGTTAGGTATGACATTCTGTCGCGCTGACCACTCCGCTACCAGGGGCAGACGATGTACTGTAATAAGCACCACAGTTGATAGTGCGATCAATTTTAGCAATTTCACCAGTTTTTCCATAACTTCAGTGCCAACCAGTGACATGGTAGTATGCTTCCCAATTTCTGTATCAGCGCTAAACCACCCCGCCACTACTTTGCGAGCAGCATATACTACTTTGCGAATGTAGATAGATGACTGTGCAGTACGTCCATTCATTGTTAATTCTCGGTCATATACAGGGTGGTCCATTGATCGTGACCGGGCCAAATATCTCACGAAATAAGCGTCAAACGAAAAAACTACAAAGAACGAAATTTGTCTAACTTGAAGGGGGAAACCAGATGGCGCTATGGTTGGCCCGCTAGATGGCTTGCCATAGGTCAAACGGATATCAACTGCGTTTTTTTAAAAAAATAGGAACCACCATTTTTATTACATATTCGTGTAGTACGTAAATGAATGTTTTAGTTGCTTTGTGATAGATGACGCTGTAATAGTCATAAACATATGGCTCACAATTTTAGACGAACTCTTGGTAACAGGTAGGATTTTTAAATTAAAATACAGAACGAAGGTATGTTTGAACATTTTATTTCGGTTGTCCCAATGTGATTCATGTACCTTTGTGAACTTATCATTTCTGAGAACGCATGCTGTTACAGCGTGATTACCTGTAAATACCACATTAATGCTCAAAATGATGTCCGTCAACCTCAATGCATTTGGCAATACGTGTAACGACATTCCTCTCAACAGCGAGTAGTTCGCCTTCCGTAATGTTCGCACATGCATTGACAATGCGCTGACGCATGTTGTCAGGCGTTGTCGGAGGATCACGATAGCAAATATCCTTCAACTTTCCCCATAGAAAGAAATCCGGGGACGTCAGATCCGGTGAACGTGCGGGCCATGCTATGGTGCTTCGACGACCAATACACCTGTCATGAAATATGCTATTCAAACCGCTTCAACCGCAAGCGAGCTATGTGCCGGACATCCATCATGCTGGAAGTACATCGCCATTCGGTCATGCAGTGAAACATCTTGTAGTAACATCGGCAGAACATTACGTAGGAAATCAACATACATTGCACCATTTAGATTGCCATCGATAAAATGGGGGCCAATTACCATTCATCCCATAACGCCGCTCCATACTTTAACCCGCCAAAGTCACTGATGTTCCGCTTGTCGCAGCCATCGTCGATTTTCCGTTGCCCAATAGTGCGTGTTATGCCGGTTTACGTTACCGCTATTGGTGAATGACGCTTCGTCGCTAAATAGAACGCGTGCAAAAAATCTGTCATCGTCCCGTAATTTCTCTTGTGCCCAGTGGCAGAACTGTACACGACGTTCAAAGTCATCGCCATGCAATTCCTGGTGCATAGAAATTTGGTGCGTGTGCAATCGATGTTGATGTAGCATTCTCAACATCGACTTTTTTCAGGTTCCCGATTCTCTCACAATTTGTCTGCTACTGATGTGCGGATTAGCCGCGACAGCAGCTAAAACACCTACTTGGGCATCATCATTTGTTGCATGTCGTGGTTGACGTTTCATATGTGGCTGAACACTTCCTGTTCCTGAAATAACATAAGTATCCGGCGAACGGTCCGGACACTTGGGTGTTGTCGTCCAGGATAATGAGCAGCATACATAGCATTTTGATCACAATAGCCATACATCAACACGATATCGACCTTTTCCGCAATTGGTAAACGGTCCATTTTAACACGGGTAGTGTATCACGAAGCAAATACCGTCCGCACTGGCGGAATGTTACTTGATACCACGTACTTATACGTTTGTGACTATTACAGCGCCATCTATCACAAAGTGAAAAAAGTGGTCTGACTAAAACATTCTAATTTCTTTACTTACTACACGAATATGTAATAAAAAATGGGGATTCGTATTTTAAGAAACGCAGTTGATATCCGTTTGACCTATGGCAAGCCATCTAGCGGGCCAACCATAACGCCATCTGGTTTCCCCCTTCAAGCTAGACAAATTTCGTTCTTTGTAGTTTTTTCGTTTGATGCTTATTTCGTGAGATATTTGGCCCGGTCACTATCAATGGACCACCCTGTATATACCAAAATATACCAGACAGTGTCCTATACCGATCTACATATTTATAGCGCTTCGATCATAGAGCATAATTTACGATTACGATTGCCCATCTTTCCCTATACGGATGGGAGTCACAGAGCATTCTCACATTCGTAGGATAAAGTTAGAGATTAAAAGATATCCCCGCATTGTCTTTGACCAATCCTTCCTGCAACACTGTCAACCATTTAATTTGCAGCTGACCGGAGGTAGGAGGCTACATTCCACATCTCATAAGAGAACACAGTAAGTCGAGTCCGTAACTGCTATTCCACACCATCGTTATTCACGCACCCAATCAAGTGCACAATATTTCTTCAGATGCACGCATGTCGAGGAGGTTTGCACCCCTTATCGGTATACAGTAGATATGAAAGTGTTGAGATGATATAACAGACGTTTAAGAAGAAACATGTGGTTTTTGTGCGTGATGGAGCTTCAGACAGATGTACTTTGAAGCATTTTACATAAATCAACTCAGCTATCAATTTTAAAGTATTGTTCTAGTGTCTGCGGTCAGTACCAAGAAGGTATTGGTAAGAGAGAAATGATCAAATGATCGTGGAACATAAACACATGCATTCCTAAGGCTACATAGTTTTCTACTTAAAACATGCTTTAATGTTAGAGTGGTGAGATTTCTTACCTATTAGTCATGAGGAGGGCAACGCTGTTAATATTCCAGTGCAAGAAATGTAGTTCCAGTGCATGACACATATTCGCCCTGCAAGTTTCATTATGATAAGCTGTGGTGACGAACTGTAAAGTGATAAAACTACTGCCGTGCACACCAAAGAAAACATTGATTCTTTGTAACACAAACACTAGATATGTACCGAGCGAGGTGGCGCAGTGGTTAGCACGCTGGACTCGCATTCGGGAGGACGACGGTTCAATCCCGTCTCCGGCCATCCTGATTTAGGTTTTCCGTGATTTCCCTAAATCGATTCAGGCAAATGCCGGGATGGTTCCTTTGAAAGGGCACGGCCGATTTCCTTCCCAATCCTTCCCCAGCCCGAGCTTGCGCTCCGTCTCTAATGACCTCGTTGTCGACGGGACGTTAAACACTAACCACCACCACCACTAGATATGTTTTCAGAGGTGTAACCTGATTACGGTTCAGAAATTATGATATGTTCACATGATAGTCGACAGCTGAAAATGCATACGAAGAAACAATGAAATCTTATTAGGAAATAAACACCATTATCAGTAGCAAGAGGAGATGTAACAATCTTACCGCAGTTTACCACTGCCCTTGGTAACCTTCCTTTCGTACACAGAAGTCATGGTACGATATTAGGCGGTATTGCTCATGTGCGGATAATATTGCCATTTCGCCTTGATGCCACTCCTTGGAATGCCTCCTCTCTCCACTATTAAGGTGTGTATATGTAACATCAGTCTACTCTCCTCCTCCATAACGCCATTTTATAGATTTTGCTCAGTACCCTTTCCATGGTATTCGTCTCTAATTTTTTGTATTCTCAGTCAATGTCCATAATTTTACTGGATTTTCGCGATTTTACATATTTCATGTGTTTCCTTCAATTTTTACGTATCTCACATAAATTTTTCGTGATTATACCACGTTTTCCTCGAATTTACGGATTTTATGTCATTTTCCATATTTATCCACAGTTTTCCATATGTATATGGTCATATTGCTGACATACCCATGTGCTGTCTAATTTATATGAGAATGTTTGCGTATCTTATACATCAAATTACTGAAAAATCCTGACTTCCCCTCTCTCCGATGATCCCTTTGCATGCATTTAGGATAGGACGAACATGGGAAATATAGTAATTACGCTGTGGTTTGGAGAGATTTAGTGTTAACGATTGCAGGTAGATAGCGCTCTAAGTCACACACAGAAGTTGGAGTCTATACTTGTCGATCACAGGTTACACCACACAACTGACCCACCCCAAGAAAATAGTGAAAAATAGTTACATGAGTGATAAATGGCCAGCAGAAACATGTTCCTGTCTCCCTCTCTACCGGTCACACCATCTACTTTCTATAGTCCTTTAACGCAGATCCATGTCAGTTTAGAGGCAGATGGCTCTCTTTTCCAGGAAAGCATCAAAAACAGCAGTCAACTTGCATGTTCAAAATGGCTCTGAGCACTATGGGACTAAACTTCTGAGGTCATCAGTCCCCTAGAACTTAGAACTACTTAAACCTAACTAACCTAAGGACATCACATACATCCATACCCGAGGCAGGATTCGAGCCTGCGACCGTAACGGCCGCGCGGTTCCAGACTGTAGCGCCTACAACCGCTCGGCCTCTCCGGCCGGCCAACTTGCATGTATCACGGTCACCTCAACAGGCGTACAGTAGAATGCTGTTAAAAAGCAATACTGAAACTGTTTGTTAGCTGACACTGCAAGGTTGTGATTGGTGGAGAGTACAGAGAAGCACACTGTAAATACTGTTTGTTAGTGTTTAAAGCACCTAAACAGTCCTACACAGGCTCGGACACTCGAACCATTCTGTAATTATATATTGCAGTCGTCCCAGCTGGTACGAGTAATACAACGTTCTTTAGCTGAGGACACTTTACAAAAATCTATAAGGTGGTTGCTGATAACTCTGGGATCACACCTAGGCTTGTGATCCCATATATATAAATTTATTATTTTATATTTGGTGGTCAAACACGTTAAACATTCTATTCCAACTGTTATCTTGCTGCCGACCAAAAAGAAAAAGACTAAGTCCCTGATTTCCGGTGCTTCCAAGTCAACTTTTTCTCGTATTCCTCTTGCGTCACATAATCGTTCCCATGTACAAGAATTCTACTGCACCAAGCAGGAGACATGCAAGTAATCCCTCAATTTCTCCGCATTTCGGTGTATTTTCCCTCAATTTTTACTTATCTTCCGCCATTTTTTGTAATTTTATAGATTTTGTATCTCTTCTGCCGATGTGATCATAACATCACTTCACTCTCTGTATACTAAAATTGCTTGTAAACGTAGTGCAGGTTTCAGCACCTAGCGCAAATACTCTATTTTTGCAGTTACATGGCATAGTATAGTGCTGTACTCCAGTGCACCCAGTCGCCTGCAACCAGATATTTGTCAGTTGCAATGCGTTTGTTCTGTTTTCTGCATGCCTGTGTCTGTACGTGCGTCAGGGTGAAAAAAAAAAACAAAAAAAATCATGGCAATGTATGCAGCTGTAATCATACACTGCTTGAATGTGTTACACCAGAAAAAAATCCTATATGAAACAAAAACACAGGGATCCTCTCTTGTGGCTGATAGTCTGTGGGATAGTCCTCCTAGAGTACAGGGTGACGAAACTTTACACTGGTCTTTGGAAGTGACTTCAAACGCTGGACACCTGCTTCAATGAACAAATAACTGTATATTTAATAGGATCACCACATATGCTCGATACCAGCAATCAGTATTTGTTTTCTTACATCTCTGAAGAGAGGGATGATAGTCTGTGGGATAGTCCTCCTAGAGTACAGGGTGACGAAACTTTACACTGGTCTTTGGAAGTGACTTCAAACGCTGGACACCTGCTTCAATGAACAAATAACTGTATATTTAATAGGATCACCACATATGCTCGATACCAGCAATCAGTATTTGTTTTCTTACATCTCTGAAGAGAGGGATGTAGGAATATCTTACCGTTTAATCTACAGGGTGATGTTAACGGAGTCTTTATAGTTCCTAGTTTATTTCTGTTGGATGGTATAAAATAACGATGACAGAGAGAATTTTTGTGTGACAGACATGAATGCTCTCTGAGGGACGCAGGTCTCTTCGGACTGCAGTACTTATATGTAATTTAGAGGTGCACCGCAATGCAGTAGCAAAATCCCGTCCTTCTTCCAGCTCCTGTATGATGTGGAGTCTTCCTAATTTTCCCAATAAGAAACAGCACTGTAACTGTTTGTACTGTCTCTTCTACTACGTCGTATTGCACGCGAAAATTTCGTTTGATGCTGCCCTTACACACTGTACACAGTTGGCGGACCTACGACAACATGTTCCCATTTCCACCCAGTAGTCAAAACACGGCCCACTCCACAGGTTGCAGAATATGGTACATATAGCTGTTTCTGACTTGTGCTCAGTTCCGACTTAAATGGAACGATCACATGCACAAAGCTGCAGGGAGGGTAGGGCAGAGACTGAGGAACAGTTACAAGATGCAGAGGGAGTGTCTAAAGAACAGCGCTAGCGTTTTGCTGTAGCAGATAGGTTAGAAAAAATGTGACTCGTTTCGCGAATGTGATTCATTGGTCACCATCATCGTTAAAAGACATCTCCATAGGATCCAACGCAAATATATGGTTGAATGGATAGATCTGATTTCAAATAACAGACAGTGTTTCTACCAGAGGGCGTAACGCTATCAGCGACTCTTGTGTGTGCCTGTAGGACCAAGTCCGCATTTTAGGCAGAGAGTCAGCAACACAGTCATTGTGATCGTGTTTTTAATAGTGCGGTCCTTATGCGAAATGTGTGTTTTCGGCGGTAGAAACTTTTTGTGGTCAGCTCAAATGTCGGTTCACAATAGTTCTCCTCGAAAAGAGCATCGTCTTCCCTCCAGGGATTCCCATTTGAGCTACCTGATGAGTGTAATCCGACTGCTGAAAAAGAAAAATTACGCGCCATGCAAACTGACTCACATGATCAATTTAATTAATTAGCTCATCGGTTTGATATCAGTGATGTGCCTCCTGGTGGGTGGAAGTGATGGCTAGGGTACAACAGATATGATTCTCGATGTGAGCGTAAATATTCGTTAGTTTCGTTATAAGATATCTTTTATCAATATTTCAGTCTCTCAGCTACACAGGAAGAGAAGAGCATCGTAATAATACAAGACGTAATACCGCATTTATAAAGTGATACACAGCATAAACCTGATTTTTAAAACTTCTCTGTGCTGTTACCTTAAGAGACTTGGTGTGTGGCGAGGCATTTGGCTATTTTAAGGGAGTTTGAAAGTGAGGAAGTGTCCTGTGATAGAGTAGCTCTAGGCACCCCGTCGTGAGTCAAAAATGAGATTAATATTGTAGTCCTGTGATGCATCACATAACAGGTAAGAATAGATTTTTCCCACTTGATGAGAAGATACATAGGGGAAATGTAGCCTGTGCCATACTGTTACAAGAGTTTCACAACAATAACGATACTTTAGCCATGTGAGAATGCCTGTCTTCGAAAATAACTCATACAAAAGGGAGAAATCTACATTTCACGTGGGAAATTCGAAGTGTATGGTCAACAATATCACTGCCTCAGATGGGGTAAAGTAAATTTTTTTAAAATTGTGGGTCTATGTCGGGTTGGAATTGTTCAGTACTAACGTATACGTTCAAGCTGCCGCTGCTTGTTGCACAGTGCATCAGGGTCTGCTGCAAGGACGGTCACGAGGTTTCGGCGACCGAAAGTTCCAGATTAGCTCAGCCTGTGATGGGTACGAAAAATGCGCCGACCTGTCTGATCTTGCCCACGGCATTCTGGGTGAGCATGACAAAAGCGGACACTTGTGTTGCGTGAGAGAAGATTCAATATGGGCATGTGTTTGCGCTGCACATATTGATAGCGTCCGGACTGGTACCACTCCAATCATCCCCAGATGCCCTCCATGGCCAGGAGTAGTGCACACTGGCGTACAAGCGCATCCAAGTCTGGTACAGCGTTTCGCGGCAGTGGTTTTCACCGACCTCTAAGCGTTGGTGGCGTGCTTCGTGTGGACATCGGGACATGAGTACGCGGGATGTGCGAGTGTTTCAGCGATCTCCGACATCTAGTCATGAGAGCTTGCGCTACAGACTGGATCATAGTTTAAGTGTGTTGTGAGTAGTGCTTCTCAGTACGTTGCTGTGGACTCTTGTCTTGCATGGTACTTCATGTTGTCTCTATCCTATCGCGCAGTAGCTCTTCCTTCTTCCGAATGTAGCGTTGAGAACCAATTAAGGAATTCTATAGAACCTAATCACGACGTCAAATTCCCGATTGATAGCGATCTCTGACATCTTGCCATGACAACTTATTGCTACAGATTGGACCGCGGTTTAAGTGTGCCATCTTTAGTGCTTCTCAATACACTACAGTGGACTCTGTCGCCGCTCGGAGTGGCCGCTCGGTTTAAGGCACCATGTCACGGACTGCGCGGCCTCTCTCGCCGGAGGTTCGAGTCCTCCCTCGGGCATGGGTGTGTGTGTGTGTTGTTCTTAGCTTAAGTTGGTTTATGTAGTGTGTAAGTCTAGGGATCGATGACCTCAGCAGTTTGGTCCCTTAGGAATTCACACACATTTGAACTTTTTTTTTTTGGACTCTGTCTTGGATCAGTAGTTGTTGTTCTTGCGCCACATGTTGAAGAAGCACCAGTAATTGTTTGTCTTATCAGTGCGTTTAAAAACACCATAATGACTCCATACGTTTTGCGTGTAAAGAAAAAAATGAAATGAGCATATGGCATCGTTGGCCGGGAGGCCCCATTCGGGGAAGTTCGGCCGCCAAGTGCAAGTCTTATTCCAGGCTACGCCACATCGGGCGACTTGCGCGCCGGTGATGAGGATGAAATGATGACGAGGACGACACAACACCCAGTCCCCGAGTGGAGAATATCTCCAACCCGGCCGGGAATGGAACCCGGGCCCGCTTGCCTGGGAGGCGAGCATGTTGCCACCCAGCTAAGCAGATGGACTGAGTGTGAAGAATAAATCCATCTACCAACTTTTCAGGTAGACATATGCACCACCATTCTTGGATAAGTAAATGTCAGTACAACAGTACTCCTTTACAAATAGTATAATTTTCTAAATTATTACTATCATCTCCTTCATATAATTTGAGTCTAACCTTTTTCCAGTGTAGATCTTCATCTTGCAATTGCTCCAGGCTATTGCACATTTTTACATAATAGGGTTGATGAGTTTTGTCTTGTGCAAGTATGATGCAGATTTCAGAATTCTGTTTGGTGTGTTCTAAAAATTCATTTAACCCTTGGGGCAGCCTCAACGAGGCTTCAGCAATTATGTTTTGTTTACCTTTGATGTACACTACCTCTCAAATGAATACCTGCAAGAAGTGACATCATCTGGCTATTCCACTATGCAGTAATTTGCGCCTGAATTTTTTTTTTTGTGATTTGGAATAGGCATGCCCCCAGATCATGCAAAGATGCATCAGTGCCTAAAGAAAACACTTGTGACATGTCTGGGTGATGCAATATAATTGCATTGAGTAGAGCTTCTTTTATGTTTTCAAAGTCAGCTTGACAGTGATTGGTCCATATCCACAGGTTATTCAACCATAACAAATTTAACAGGGCATCGCTGTTCAGCAACTGGTTAGGAATAAATTTTCTAAAGAAAGACACGAAGCCCAGACAGGCTTCGAGCTGTTTTTCTTTCTGAGGTAGGGGAAAATATCTGATTGCATCTAGTTTCCCCGGATGTGGCAAAATACCTTGAGGTGATATGATATGTCCTAGGAATTTGACCTTTTCCTTCCCCAATTCAGGCTTCTTTTCAATTCGCTGGAACATCATACTTTAGTACTTGTGCCAATTGTCACAATTGCTCTTCCCAGGTAGGCAATGATATTAAAAAATAATCCACATGGACAGTGACTTTATTAAGTAGTTCTGGATCTTAAACTTTGTCTAACGCAGAAACGAAGACACCTGCACTTACATTTAAGCTGAAAGGCAGGACACAAAATTCATAGCTTCTGCCCTTATGTAGAAAGATTATGTACTTCCTACTGTGTTCATGGAGAGCTGTCTGCCAATATGATTCCCTTAAATCAATGATGGTAATGTATTTGACTTTATGGCACTTTAGTAACCGTTTTTCTACGTTGTTGGGACGTGTCCTAAGAGGAACAATGATCTTGTTAATATTCCATATATCGATTAAAAACCTGCTGCTACTGGGAGGTTTGGCGAGAGCTGAATTGGATTACAATATGGTGAATGCGAGTGGTGCGTGACACACCAATCTATCATCCTTTCAATTTCCTTCCTTACTGCCTTCTTCTTGGATCAGGCCATGAGGTATGATGAAAACAGAACGTTTCATGTGGGTAAAAGTCCATTTTATATGCGTAACTTTTTATTACTCCTGGGCTGTAGCTCCTTTTCCTGGTCTTCTGATACAAACTGATTCACTTACCTTCGTTGGTAGTAGCGCTAGATCCATTCTTCTTTCATCTAGCTGTTTGTCTTTTTGCGCATTATAGAACAATACACCAGAATAAGACAATTGTACTCTAATGTCTATATTTGGCAAAGGTTTGTTTTCTGTTCTACCAGTTATGATTAAATCTACTGACAACTTTTGTTCGTTAATTGTATTCTATGCCAATCAGTACCTTGTACTGTCGGTAGGTATTCATACCAATAAGAAAGTTAACTACAAGCTCTTTGATACTGATGGGTATTAATGTTTGAAATTTCACCCGTTTAGATTTGCTCCCTACTGCAATCATGATTCGACAATTCTGCACAGGGAAGATTGGTATGTATGTTCACTCTTGTAACTCATTAAATAAACCTTGTGAGTTACATTTGATGATACACCTGTATCCAGTGCAATTTGCACATCTAAATCAGCTATCCTGGCATTTATTAAGGCCTATGCAGACTCCCTTCTGTTCTCTTGCAAATTGTCCACAGTTTCCTGTTATATGTCCTCCTTGATATCTACTTCTTTGTTATATCTCAAGAAATAATTAGGAATCAATTGTATGCCACCATCCCCTTCCTCAGTCTGCGAATGGGGATCTGTCAGACCCGTTTTGGTTTTCCTGATTAGTTTGGGCTGGGGTGGGATGGACGGTAATCTCCTCATTCTGGGTAACCTCCACTACATGCACAGTGTGGTCTTGACTTTGCCAATGTGTGTCTTATGATGCCTGCGAATTAAATTCTCTTTGATCTTTACCTCTGCTCAGTACATAATTGTTGTTCCACTCATTGTAGCTACCAGGAGGAGAACTGTCTCACCATCTACCAGCAGTTGGCCACTGCCAGCTGTTGTATTGGTTATTACCTCCCGCCGGGGTTTTGACTGCAGCCACCAAATCATCAGTGATCACATAGGGCCGGCCTGAGCGTTCTTCGTCATGGATGTTTTGACGGCCATTTTTAAACTCTCTAACCCATTGACGCACTTTACCTTCACTCACTGCATTCAAGCCATAAACTTCTGTTAACTGACGATGAATTTCTGCAGCTGATAGGCTTCTCGCGGTCAAAGAACGTATCACTGACCGTATCTCATACGCGGCGGGCGATTCAATAATCGTAAACATTATGAAGTAGCACAGTACTGCGTACACGTCAGCTACAGAGCTGCAACTTGCATCAGTGTGAATGGGAAGGATGCCGGTAAGTGGCGCGATGGCTTGTTGCAGCGTCCGCGCGAACTCCGGGACTATACGCGCGAATAGCCCTTACTTAAAAAACAACCCTTGTATTAGATATGAGTGAGGCACTACCAGGTGCAGCCATGCGAGCCGAAAGTTAGGATTTTCCTTTCTTCTCGAGGGATTTCACAGTTTTTTTGTGGTAATTTTTACAAATTTTATTTTCCGTCCATGCATATCCTTCTTTCGAAATCCTTCCTCTCTTTCTCTTGGCAATATCATCATCGCTTCCCGCGTGTTGAATACGACACACAGATTTGGTAATGTTTGTCTGGACACAGAACCCATGTAGCGCGAAAGACACACGCGCCAATAGTTTGCTCACCTTCTGCAAGATGTCACCAGCTACCACAGCACGTTTCAGTGTTCTCCGTCGACAGTTATTGAAGACAGTCTTTGCTTACCGAACATCCACAGTGGAAGAATGACAAAACGATGTCGAGATGCTGTAAGTGTGTGTTTCTGTTCATTTATTTGTAACCTATTTTGAACCAATGTTATTTTATTGTCAAAAGACTATTAATAGAATATTTGCCCCATATGGCACTAAGATAGTACTTCCTGCTATTTTATTGCACAAGTTCACGTGTGTGTCATATACGACATAGTGGATTTGAATCTCATAAAAATGTTTGTTCATTTGTAAATATTCAGCAGTAATTTCGCTGTAAGTTTTGGCACATTTCGCAATTGTTGACAGTGAAGTGTCTAATGATGAACATTTAACTGACAAGTTTTGGATGATATGCCCTATCTTGAAAACTGTAAGAGCTTGCTGCCTTCAGAATCCAAGGACTCAGAAAGTATCCATAGACGAACAGATTATTCCATTCTATGGACAGACTGTGATGAGACAGTATATTCATGGGAAACCAAATCCGTGTGGTTTGAAGAACTTCATTTGTGCCTCACCAGATCGGCTTCCTTTGGATTTTGTTATGTGTGAGGGAAAAGGGGACACAATATTGGAAGGTTGTGATTTTTTAAATATTGGAGGCAAAGTCATTATGTAACTGGCAAATACATTACCTTCAGGGTCTATTATTGTCATGGACAGATACTTTACATCAGTTGAGCTGTTGGACTGTCTCCATTCTGAGCGAGGTTGTCAAGCAACTGGAACCATACAACTCAGCAGAATTCCAGGTGAAAGTAAACTCCAGCCTGACAGTGATATAAAAAAGACAGGTCGTGGTTCAATCAATCAGTCCATATGAGGAGATGCACCAATTTCTATTGTGAAATGGTACGGCAACAAACCAGTAGTTCTCGCTTCATCTGCAGAAGGAAAAGTGCCTGTGGGACAAAATGTAAGCGCTGGTCAAAGAAAGACAGGAAGTATATCAGCATCAACAGACCACAAATTGTTGTAAGCTACAATGAGAATGTGGGAGGTATCGATATATTTGACCAAATCATTGCAGCATACAGGCAAACTGCAAAAACTAGGAAGTGGACAGTCCGCTCAATATTACATTTTTTTGACTGCTTGTGCTGCTGGATGGATTGGGTACAGATGGGACTGCATTGCTCTGAAAATGAAGAGCAAAGAGATAATAGACTATCTGACGTTCAAGGTTCAAGTACCAGAGTGGCTGCTACATGCTGAAGAAGGAACTCATAGTAACATAAGACAGTACAGTGAAGAAGATGTTGATGCAGTGTCTAGCTCTTCAATTAAAAAGAAAATCCCAGTGCTTCATCCAAGCCAACCGAAAAGGAAGAAAGGAGCATTACACATACCAGATGTTGTTACTGATGATAAGACTCATCGCTGTAGAATGCCATGAAGTAAGCCAACAGATTTTGTGTCATAGAATGTCCTGTGTATCAAAAAGAACTAGGTTCCTATGTTCCATGATGTAATTAAATCATGTATTTGTACTGCTTTCATTTTCATTACTTGATTACAAAATAAAAAATCTGTACATTACCCAACTAAATTTTTATAATTTTTGACTTTAAATGCCAGTGTGTCGTAAGCGACACATAAATTTTTGGAAAATCTAGAAAATAATTTTTGAAGACAATTAAACTTTTTAAGCTTGTTGGTCATGTGATCACATATAATAGAAATATTAGATAGATAAACATATTTATCTGCTAGTGGAACTGAAGAGGATATTATTCGTTTCATGTAACAAAGAAAACAAAAGATAATTAAAACAATGGAAAATTTTTACAGCATTTTTATATATTTTATTTCTTCTATTATCTGTCGTTTTTAGTCGTCAGTTATACTGGTATTTACGTATTTGGAGCTGTAAGGAGATTCGAATAATGTGGATTATTTTGAAGTGTGTGGCTGGTGAATACTTTCAGCAGCAGCAATTCACTTGTCTAAGTTCACACATCCACAGTCTCTTGTTACGATTACCACTGTAACAGTCTAAACTGATTGATATATTAACTCTCCTTTGAACAGAGTGATATTTACCTCCTCATTCTGGACAAAAATAATGTACTGTCAGCTCCGTGGTGAAGAATGCAGTATAATACAATCATAAATCATGTCGTCATTTTTATCCAAAGATTGCGAGCTATGATGTATCCAGGTATCATTCTGAGGATGAGCAATTTAGAAATAAAACATACTGCATTCATTTCCAGAAGATATATTGTGAAAATCTTACATAAATATAGTTATCTGACATGCACACAATACAACCACCCTCAGAATCATGGACGGGAAGAGACAGATAGTTGAAGAGTGAAAAATTTGATTTCGGCTTCAGAAACCATTAAATACAGATTTATGTTCATCTTTCTTTTCGTACATAACTCGTTTTGGCACAGGCATATTTATATTGCATCTGCGCACCGCATAGTGTTCCAGTACTTATTAAATTATGTATACTTTATCGTTAAACCAAAATAAGATTTGTCACAATGTGCAACTGCAAAGGCGTGGGCGATGTACCCCCATGCCGAGATGTGCAAAGAATCATGGCTGGTGCACCGAAAAAACCAAGACTGTCCTCTGTGGTGGCGCTCCGCCAGTTTGCTGAGCATGCAGTGTACCTTGGCTGAACTTCCCACACTGTCCGGTATTGTGGAAATTTAACGAATGCCACGAAAATCTCTCCACTCTTTCCTCCTCGACTCCAAATCCACATGGAGTCGCCAAAAATTGTTCCCTCGAATGGGCAAGCTGCCCATGCAAATTGTGCCAGTGGCGTACGTATAACATCGCACCACATCTCCTGCCTAGCATGGCATAGCAGTAATCTTCCAATAAGAAAGTTGTCCACCAAAGGCTATGCTCTCTCCTGTTAAACTTGACACCAGCAAAACGCACATGCATTCCACGCCCGTGGTGGGCAGTGCTCTCTGTCCCAGAGCAATCGTAAATCTCAATGCCAGTCTGTCGGTCTCACACCCAAGGATACGCTTCCAGAATGCAGGTTGCTGGCCATTGTCCTGTTGAAGAGTGGGCCGCCCTTGTGGACCTACTTCATGACAAGAGGCCACCGCATGCTCCCACATTTTTGTGGAAGCACAGATGCTTACCTGGAAGAGCCTACGACTGTTTCTTTGACTTCTGCCGCCCTGATCACGTCTGCCTGCCGTCCTCGTTGGCACAGAAAAACTCTAGTTCCACAACTATTATTGCTAGCTGCAAACAAACTCTGTCATTCCCTGTCATACTCACAGTTACTCGTCCTGATGCTCGCCTGTAGCTGAGATAGCTGCAGTGCGGCTGGAGGGACTATGTAATTGAGTGGAGAAGATGGTGTGCCCAGAGCATCTCCACCTTTCAAAGCAGACAAAGTTAACGGATTGTGCTACCTTGGAAGCTGAGTAACCCATGATGGATGAAGCAAGGACACAAAAAGTAGACTAGGACAGGCGGTGAGGGCATTACTGGCCAAGAGAAGTCTATTGGTATCCAACATAGGCCTTGATTTCCGAGGGAGTATATTTTGAGCACAGCACTGTATGGTAGTGAACCATGGACAGTGGGAAAACTGAAACAGAAGAGAATCGAAGTATTTGAGAAGTGGTGCTACAAAAGAATTTTAAATATTAGGTGGTCTGATAAGATAAGAAATGTGGTGGTTTTTCACAGAATTGGCGAAGAAAGGAACTTATGGAAAACACTGACAAGAAATAGGGACATGATGATACAATATGTGTTAAGACATCAGGGAATAATATCCATGGTATTAGAGGGAGCTGTGGGGGGAAAACTGTAGGGGTAGACTGAGATTGTAATACATCCAACAAATAACTGAGGGCATAGGATGCAAGTGGTACTCTGAGATGAAGAGGTTACCGCAGATGACATCGAACCAGAGAGAAGACTAATGACACAAAAAAATTAAATCTGGTGGCATGGGCACTAGACCTTTTATAGTGACATAGGTAAAATCCCAATAACCTTCCCTTTCATAAAGCCTTTCACAGGCAGTGCTCCTACTGGGAATACACTGGATCAGGGCAGTATTATTTAATATCTGTAGATACTTCAGACAAAACTCTAATGTGGGCCATACCTGAGAAACTTTTATGATAACCAACTCACAAAAATAATATTTAAGAAGAATTTTCGAAATAAAGGCCTGCAACGCAGCATTTAAGGTTCATTATTTAACTGTATAAAATTTTAATATATGATTTGTAATTCAATGGACTGATGAGGTTAAAAACATGAAAAGATAATGATGTGTTGGAATGAGTAAAATGTTGCTAGATCCCTTTATTATTTTCCAACATTTTTTATTACTAGCTCAAACCCATATCGGGCGGGTGAGGGCCGGTGGTCATGGATGTATGGAGCTTGGTGGTGAAGTGTTATAAGAAAGACGTCTGCAGCTGTTATGCCCAGTGCAGCTCAATCACAGCGTGACCTTGCAAGATAGACAGTCCTAGATGGTGGCTGAGCAACGTTAGGAGCTGATGCTGCAGACTGTCACAGTCAGCTTGAGTGCAGGAAGGGTGGCAGCCTACCCCAGCCGTGGCAGGTGATGGGTGCATAGACATCTAGTAAGTGAACCCCAGTCCACCATGTGGCTGGCGGCATCTGGTACTGCTGGGCACTTAGCGTTATCAGGCAAATGAGCAAAGTTATTACCTACTTACATGTACTTTATGATTATAAGAGGGGCTTTGCTGCAGTAGTAAAACTAGGAGCTCTTTGTTTTAAATGTGGTGCACTCCACTAGGCTGCAGTTTAGGTAGCCTGCATGTAATTCCAGACCTGCGACTGGATGTTCCAGAACAGTGCACACTCTGCTCCAAAATGAAAGATTCATTTTGTATGTGTCTGTCCTAGTGATTATCCATTGATTCCAAGGGTGACATTCAGTTCAGCTACTCACTTGCAGCTATGAGAGTCTAATGCTACCCTCTCCTGCCTATAACTGAAATAGTGTTGAGTAACCGACATAATAAAAGAATAGTAACAATTCTGTTAGTGGACACCAGATACATAATTGACTATGATAGGCTGTAGGATGTGCATGCAAAAACTACTTCATTAACACTGAACATTTTGAAAAATCAGTAGCTGAAAATAATATTCATATTTTGATTCTCACTGTATTTGTAGTAGTTGTTGCTGTTGTGGTTGTTGTTGCTTGTTCTCTTGAAAATAATGGAGTATGATGTCGCTAAGAGGGTGCCTGGATCTTGAAAGTCTTTAAGAGCAATATGTTAATCTTTCTCTTGTTCTCAATGTTCGGTAGTAATTCCTCCAACATAATATCAATAATGCAGATCAGTTGCATTCTCAGAATTACATAATCAGATATAAATGTAACCACTTTAAAATGAAACACCAGTTGAAGTAATTATAGTATGTATTCTTCACTTTTAAATAACTACAAAACACTGTTTCTACATTTCTTGATTCATTGACAATATATCCTACAGGGGTACAATGGAAATTAATTACATTTTGACCCATCTTCTCAGCAGCACACTATCAACTCCACACAGAAAAGGGTAACATAAACCAAAGATACAAAAGTTTTACAATGATGACTCATAGAATATGGCAAATATTGGCATTTGTTCACAGATGCGTGTATGTAGAATAGTTTACATCGAATAATATTGCACTTTTTGTTAAATTTAGAAAAACAATTAATGAATCATAATATTTTTTAAACAGTTTTATAAGTTATTAAGATCGAAATTGTCTGTTGGTGACTGATAAATGTAAATACAATTAGCCACATATGATAATCAATTTTCTCCAAAGCAATTCGAAAAGTTTTCAAATGAAATGAAGATAAACGGATATACATAAGAAATATGGTCCCCCAAACATCCAAACAAACTGATTAAATCGCACTGAGAAAATATACTTTACCAATATTACAAAACATTACAAGATCGAAAGAAGTATCGTATTGTACAATTAGTTACTGTCATGTCGCCATCTGCTGCAATGTCAAAATCATACAGGTGTAGGCTCATTATAAGAGCAACTGGTGATGAGTTGGAACTGTGTTTAACCATCCTCCCTCCTTTCAGCCCATAACTACTCATTATAGCACTGAAATGCAAAGTGTCTCATCCTTTTATCCCCACAACAAAGACTAATCTTCTGTGTTTCTGTGTGTTCTACAGATATTCATGTCAGAGGTTCATAATGTTTTGATTCCAACTAAAGACTAGGCAGACTGCTTGCTTATTTTCTGAGTCTTTCATTCTGCAAAATCTTTATTATAACCCAACTTATTTGACACAGTTCATTGAAGGGCATGAGGATTGAATTTTTGATCATTAACTCAAAAAAATTAATGTCTATAATTATAGTAATGATATGAAAAAGATGTACTTTGCATATGTTAATCAAATTTTTTACCTTTTAGGTTTCAGAGTAGTGTATCTAAAATTTATTCTTGGAATATGATTCATCCTCAAATTCACCAAATCAGTTATAAGAAAAAGCAGCTGTTTTAGACTCTCATCCTCTCTTGGAAAAATTTGTGCAGACACCAATAAGACTTTTGAATTGATTGCATCCTCAAGTACACTCCAAAACAAAAAAATGTGACGCACCATGAAAGAATTATCTGAATGGGATGTTATCACCAGATGTGATGTACATGTACAGACAAACAAATGATTACAATTTCTTTGGCTTGGAATCTGATTGGCTGGAGGAGAATTGTCTTCAGTGATGAATCCTGCTTCAAGTTGAGCCCCGATGCCCAGCCAAGACCTGTATGGAGACACCCCAAAAAGCAGTATGATACAAACCTGACTGTCACCTGACATATAGCCCTACAACCAGGAGTAATGATCTGGGGAGCTATTTCTTTTTATAGCATGACCCAGTTGGTTGTCATCCATGGTACGTTGACAATATTCCATGCCTCATTTCTTTGCTCTTCATAGCAAGCCACATTGCAGCAAGATAATGCTCACCACCATTAATGAGAGTTTCTACTGCTTGTCTTTGTGCTTGCCAAAATCGACCTTGGCCAGCAAGGTCACCAGATCTCTCTCCAATTGAGAACGTTTGGACCATTATGGGCAGGGTCCTCCAACTAGTTGGGCATTTTGACAATTTAACATGCTAACTGGACAGAATTTGGCATGATATCCCTCAGGAGGACATGCAACAACTCTGTCAATCAATGCCAAGCTGAATAACTGCTTGCATAATGGCCAGAGGTGGATCAACGCATTATTGACTTGCTCAGTTTGTGGAGCTCTTTCTCTTCAATAAATCATCCAATTTTTTGTAATTGTAATAATTTGTTTGTAAATGTACATCACATCTACCGATTTCCATTCCATTTGAGTAATCTTTTGTGGTGCATTGTTATCTTTGTCTTAGAGAATATATGATGAGTGGATTGGATTGAAGATATAGAATAGAAAAAAAACTATAGCAAAAGTTACAATGGATACCAACAAAAATAAGCAATAAGAAACATATATAGCACTATGATACCATGTACATCCACTTACAGAATGTCACATCTGATCATTTTAATAATGTTTGTGTTTTTCTCATGTCTCCTATTTTGTAATATTGTCTGCCATAGGGACAATTCAACAATATGTGTTTTGAATGGTATATTGTTTGGATTGTTTGAGTAAAGTGCATGTAGTCTTTTTCTGTGTTGTTACTGTTGGGAGTTACTCGAATGATAAAATAAATGGTGATGGAATTCATTAGGTTGTCTGCTCCTGAGTTTCTATTAGCTAAAATAGAAAAGTCTAACCCATTAATGCACTGTTGCGGCCGTGATGCCACTGGGCTCCTTTTATTCTGGCAGGGGTTTCAGGTAGCTAAACTGAGCTCTGTATGAGGCAACAGAGGAATACTACAGATCAGGAGTCAGATGTGGCAAAAACTTTAATATATTGTTCCTTAAACACAAGAATTCCAAGGTAACGCATTACAATCTGAATAGCAGTTACTTTACACATAAGATTATCACAAATATGGCACAGAAAAGTTTTTCAGTGATGGTATCAAGAACTGTACATTCATTCATACAAGTCGTTGAAGGTGTCCCAACTTGACAAATGCACTCAGATGGCAAGGCTGCAGTTAGAGAGAAACAATGTGCAGTGGGGTATGGTGTGTTGGGGTTAGGTGCTGTTCACAAGGAAGAAAGGAAGGAAGATACGGTTTAACGTCCCGTCAACATTGAGATCATTGGAGATGGAGCACAAGCTCGGATTGTGGCAAAGATGGGAAAGGAGAACCATCCCAACATTTGCGAGGAACAATTTAGGGAAATCACAGAACACATAAATCTGGATGGCTGGATGTGGGTTTTAATCATCCTCCTGAATGCAAGTGCAGTGTGCTAACCACTGCATCACATTGCTCATGTGCTCTTCACACAAGAGTCATGAATTTTAGGGTGGGCCATGATAGCAGGATCCATTTGACATCACAGTGTGGAGGTCAGGAATCATCTGGATGTCATTTCCCCATGGACCGCCTTTGGGAGCAGATGTCATGATGCCAGGAGGCATCAAGCTAAACAGGAAAACATCTCTTGTCATTGTGCCACCTCCAGAATTGACTGCCTAGCGCTACTGGGACAAGATAGTGGAGCTGGATGTCATTCCAGAAGTTGTAGTTTGTACCACACTTCACACTGATGCAGGACAACACTCGGCCTCACATTGAGCAACTCACTTGAGATCAGTTCCCCAAGTGACAGAATGGCCTGTGAACAGTGCTGACTTAAACCTGATTTAACATGTATGGGGATTTCATGGTGCAGGCTATGGTGCATAAACTCCCAGCGAGGAACAGTTGGGGTATTGGCCAATGTGTTACAAAATATCTGGAACAATGTCCCTCAGACCTGCATCAATTCTTTGCCACAACTGTAGTCACTGATGCCAGGCTGTCATTAATGTTAAAGGTGATGACACCTGTTACTGAAAATCCATTCAAATAATTAAAATAGTCATTAAAATCAAAGTATCTACCTTTCTTTGCTCTGAAAATGATTTGATCATGCATTGAAACAGCCGAGTAGCACTACACCGATGCTCTAGCACTTGCTGGATGCATGCGATATCTGCTTGGTGTCGAAAGTACTGCCAATCCAACCACCTACTAGCATCTAAGAATCAGTGCAAGGATGTCATTGTACGGGGGACATTTTTAAAGAGCCCAACAAAGGAATGCGGGTGGCACCAAGGCTATTGCCAAATGGGAGGGGGGGGGGTTTAGCGGACCCCCTGCCATTTTATTCATGTTCATGTAAAAATTACACCCCACATGTACACGCTGCAGGAGAATGTGAAAAAGGAGGGATAAAAAAGTTTAAATAACCTTTCTGCTTCGGATGATGTCCAGATTTTGTCAAAAGGTATTAAATGGTCCCTAGTGGTTGCAGTCTGTATACCAGTGCAAAAAGTTGCAGTCACACTATGCTCCAAGGGGGTGAATCATGTTCAATGGAGTTGCAGCCCTGCAAGTTCTAGAGAAGAGTTCAATTGTTGGAGTGAGCCAGCAGTTTCAGAGGTTGTCAAGAACATCATTCTGTTGCACATCCCACTGCAGACTGTTGTTTAGATAGGAAGACCTTTCTTTTTAGCAAGAGTGACAAGAAACAGATTTCAGATTATGTGCATGTTGTGCTTGTAACGCCGGAAATGCATATCCTCCTATTTCCATCTATTGTACTATAATTTTTTTTCCTTATTTTGTTACCTGAAGATATGACATTTCTGTGTCTTTTTATATTGTAATTGTTTTACTATTTGTATATATATATGCATTTATGTCGATGTATAATTGGTTTGTTTTGTGAATATTATTTGTATTTATACGCTGGGTCTGGCCTAAGGAAAACTATGCTATCGAACGACTACATCGATAGGTCGTGTGGAGAACCAAAGTGTTTAGGATCTTTAGTAGTTTTAACTCTGCCACGTAGAGTGCGGGCAGAGCAGAGTCTGGCTGGAGTAGGGCGGTGGAGCAGGTGTGTTGTGTGACGCCCCCGTGAGTTGCCGCGGCATGTAATTTCATGTAATTGCGCTTGACTTGCTACGATAGTTTCTGACACGGTGTCGCGGATGGGAAGCATTAGCTAGCACACATCAAGAGCCCATTTCGCCTGGTGACCGTGTCAAGAAGGAGGCGCGCCAACATCCAGCTTCTGCAACAGCGACGGCCGACAATGAGTGACTGTCGCCACCACCTCGACCGACGACTTCAAACCTTCAATCAACCAACAAGGAAGACTGAAAGCACGTAAAGTTTTAGAACTGTATGGCAGACCTCAACTTTTCAAACTATTCCATTAGCAAAATACAGCAACTTAGCATGAACCTTTGTTGCTCATTGTCCCAATTGCATTACCAAGCAGGGTCCCTTCCTTTTCTGGAATCAACCCGAGTGTAGTTGAAATTCAAACGCCAGCATTAAAGTAATATCATTCCAGTTCACTGCTTTAATTTCGAAGTTCAGTTAAAGTATTCATAGATGGCTACAATATTTAGATTACACAAGCACAAATTAAGAGTGCAAGTTTTGTTGCCATATTTTAGCTTTCCTGTGACTGCAGCTCAGCTTGGTACGTACTAAATTTTACTATAGTTAATTGTTCAGAATCATTTAATTCAAGTTCAAAGTTAAATCTCTTATTTCTAAATTGCACAGCTTCAAGTAGCTTTTGAAATGATTGTTGAGGTAGCCCAAGACTAACCTTATTTTATTGAATTTCGTAATGCTTCAGAAACAAAGTTAACTATTAATTTCAGTCACTAAATTAACTTTCAATTTTCCGGTTTTATTAATTCTTTTGCTAAATTAAGTCAGAGTGTCGCGAAATTTATTACTTCTGACAAACATTCAGTTTTCACACAACACGTGTCAACTTTCAGTTGCCACGCTTTTAGTGCTAACTATATGTGCATTAATCTTTCATTTTCAGGTATTATAGTAGTTGTCCATAGGACTGGCGACCGTAATTTTCCCCGAATCTGAAATATCTAATTAACGCCAATTAATTGTTAAAATAACGACCACACATTTACTTTCTTTATTAATTTTACCCTTTTCTCAAAATTAATTTCCACCAATTTCATTTGCATTTTTCCTTTCATTTAGATGTAACTCTTTCCTCCCTCTTTACCGACAGATTAACTTCGGTGATGATTGATTTTCCCAAATGCAAACACACAAAAATATTCATCAGAATATAAGCAAAAATGGATATGAAACTGAAAATTACAAAATAATGAAAGATTTCATATCACTTGACCCATAATTAATATGCTCAGAATTATAGAAAACTCATGTCAGAAGACAGCTCACATTGTAAAGAATCCATAAAGTCTAAAATGTCTAGAGCTGAGTGAAAATGGGAGATATGGCATTGTCGAAAAGAAAATGAGGAAAGGTGCAAAATGATTACATAGCTGGCCAATTGGGCATCCAGTAGGCAGCAATGCTCCAAACTTGAGATTCATCTATGTGTGACCATTATTCTATTTGGTGTAACCCTTGTATTAAAGAAAGTGATAATTAAACTATGTATTAATATGAGACACTTATTACGGTTTTAATCAGACGTTCCCATGAGTAATGTATGGCACTGACCCAAACAGAGCGCAGAGAATTTGGGTCTTTAAAGAGATAATATATTCTGATCCTCATGCAAATACATTATTTTACATGTTTTAAACAATTATCGTGAAGTATTGCCATGTTCAGATTTTCTACCACATTTGTCATTTTTCAATATTAAGTATTAGCTGTTGATTTTCACAATATGGAAAATGAGAAATTTTGCAGACAAGTACAAAATTGGTAAATTTCCCTATAGATAGTGGCACCATCCAGACTACGCTTAAGAGCTACACAGTGTTGACAGACATGACTGCCAGAAGCATGTGCCAATATTATATCATGTCCTGAAATGATAACAAATTGAAAAATATATATATTTTGAGATGGGAAGCAATTTCATTACTAATTAGTGAAGAGAACATGACGCCAAACCTGAGCAGTCCATTTGGCATGTTCTTGGGTCCATCTGTATAGTGCTGCACGGCATTGTGGTTGCAAAGATGGACCTCGCCATGAACGTCGGGAGTGAAGTTGCGTATCATGCAGCCTGTTGCGCACAGTTTGAGTCATAACACAATGTCCTGTGGCTGCACGAGAAGCATTATTCAACATGGTGACACTGCTGTCAGGGTTCCTCTGAGCCATAATCCGTAGGTAGTGGTCGTCCTTTCCAGCAGTAGCCCTTGGGCGGCCTGAGTGAAGCATTGTCATCGACAGTTTCGACCTGTCTCTCTGTATCTCCTTCATGTCCAAAAATATTTCTTTGGTTCACACCGTGATGCCTGGAAACTTCCCTTGTTGAGAGCACTTTGTGGTACAAAGTAACAATGTGGACATGATCGAACCATGGTATTGACAGTCTAATCATTGTTGAACTACAGACAACACGAGCCTTGTACATCCTTCATGGTGGAATAATCGTCTGCCGGACCCCCTCCGTCTAATAGGTGCTGCTCATGCATGGTTGTTTACATTTTTGGGCAGATTTAGTGACATCTCTGAACAGTCATAGGAACTGTGTCAGTGATACAATATCCACAGTCAATGTCAGTCTTCAGGAGTTCTGGGAACTGGGGTGATGAAAAACTTTTTTAGATTTATTTAGCAAAAACTCAGGTTTTATTTGTACAAAATTACAAGCTGCATTTAGTAATGCAGACAGCACAATGAACTATTTTCATTCCTGAAGGCATTATACAAGGAATTATAGAAGGCATGAATACGAAACATCAATTTATCCTTAAGTCTTGGATTCTGAGAAACTTTTCATTCAGTTTGCACAGAATCTGTATCAAGAGCCCTAAACAGATAAGGCACTGATTAAAACTGTGTAAGTATACTGAAGAATATATACATGACTGCTACAACTTACAGGAAACTTCATCAGGATAGTCTTTAAAAAAGATATGTGAATACTTTTACAATAAAAATTGACAAAACTGAGTACATCTGCAACTATTTTGAGATACATGAAAACTTATCATGAAAAGTCTAAATATGGCGAAATCATGAACTGCATTTTATCCATAATGATAACAGGAATGATACGTAAATATAAGGTATTGTCAATGCCTTATGTTTCATGCTATTCCTATATGCACTCCATCTTTAGCTATAGAACCATTTTTTGGTGTCCCACACACAAAACATCAACACATTCTTCAAACTGCAAAAAGGGACCATTAGAACAGAAACTAAACATAATAAATGAGCTCCATGTACAGATATATTTAAACAGCTGTTGATTCAAACTGTACCTTATAAGTAAATTTACTAACATGTTATGCACTTCAAGAAGAATATCAGCAGTTATATCAGAAATGGCAGCATTCATGATCATGGAATGAGAGCAAATAGTAGTAGTAGTAGTTTATTCATCCAGTGACAATGTACATAGTCAAAGAACATAGTATAACAAAAATAAGGTGTGGGTGTACAGTTTCCTACATAATACAATGGTTCTTTGTACCCATCACAATATTTTTGGGCAATACAACTTTGATTACTTTAATAATATGAAAGTATGAGAAGGATCTTTTATGTGAAATACATTACAAGTAAAAAATTTGATCTAACACTTTTGTTCAAAAAAAATTAACCTTGAGGCTGTGGCAAGCATCTGATTCATGGTACTATTAACAAATAGTAAATTAATATAGTTACTTACTACAAGGTTACTGCAGATATTCAGTTACACTATAATAGCAGTTCATCATTAAGAATTTAAATATTGCTTCCTTGAATGTAGACAATGTTTTTATTTCTTTTAGCTAAGTTGAAAGTTTGTTGTACAAAATGGTGCCCTGAATGTTGGTTTGTTTTTGTGTTAAAGCCTTGTTTATTCTTTTTATGTGGATGTCATTGCACATTCTTGTATTGTAGGAATGAAGAACTGTGTTTGGTTTTATAATTATCAATGTGCATTTTTATATTAACAACATTTTTTTATATAGTGGCATGGTAATGGTAGAATATTTAGGTGTTTAAATAACCATTTGGAAAGTGTTAGCCCTGTACTGTTTGAAATTATTCTAACAGCTCGTTTTTGTAAGGTGAAGACGGTTTTCATGTTTGCCTTCTTACGACCACAGAGGGTCATTAAGAGTAAAAACACAGAAACACAGAACAGCATTTTCTACATACTAATAAAACTGTACAATAAACTGCTCAAGGAAAGGGCTAAAATAAAAATATTTATGAAGTTAGTTGAAACATACCTCTTCAATAATTCTTATTACAAAGTTAAGGAATTTTTAGTTAACACTAAGTAGGGGAATGGTAAAAATTAACATAATTTAATAATAAACAACTTTCTTTCGTGTGATGTGTGTCTGTATGTGTGTGTGTGTGTGTGTGTGTGTGTGTGTGTGTGTGTGTGTGTGTGTGTGTGTGTGTGTGTATGTGTGTGTGTGTGTGTGTTTTGTAATCAGTGACCAGTGATATGATACAAATGGATATTGCTGAAGTACTTTTTGATAAGATAATATTACTGTATGCATAAATAAGATTTAAAAAAATTTTCTTTTTGCAAATGACCTATTGATGAAAATATAACTAACTATCATTCATTTATGGAGACAACAGGTATCTCTGTGGACATTCCAAAGAATTTTTTTGTATCTAAACTGCTTAAAAGTGTGCAGACTTGTTTTAACTCTGACACTTCAGTAATAGTGCTGTTAACCTTCCTGTTGCGCACATACTGTTTCAACTAAAGAAAGGGGGATACATGATCCTTCCCCATACTTCCCCTTAAAAAAATGATAGCCCTGCAATTTAAGTAAGACAGTCATATTGGCATTTGGTTTAGATTGTCAGTATTTTCTGTTATGTGTTTACTTACTCACTGCATAACTGAAATTACAGAAAACATACTTGTGGAAAGCCTGAGTGCCATGGTTAAAATTCTGATTCCGAATTAGTAAAACCTGTGCAAATCCGGAAGCTGAAATCAGCAATTACAACACTCGTGCTGTCTGACAGTAAACATTTTACTCTCTAATGAGCTAGATACTTGTTGGACACTCCAGTCTCTTCTGGCTTTCCCATCTACACTACCTGTGAGCATCCTGTTACTGTGAGAGTGTGTGTTACTAGTAGAACAGCATGTTCCTTTACCTGCAACTACATGAGACCATGAAAAAGATACTTCTATTCATCATTTTGTATATGTCCCACAGTTGTTTCTTCAGTTGAGAAGAGAAATGTTTCTGCATCACTACAATTGCCTTTTTCAGGACACTGTAATAATAAACAAATATATAAATAAAAATAAAACAAATCCCAGTCACTAACTGTCTTCCCTCTATTCATCCTCATTACTTTCTTCTCTTTTTCTGAAGTTACATCGATGCTGAAAGGATTACAATTCAGTACAACTGAAATTCAGTGTAGCTTTTAGGAATTTTTGTATTGATGTTTGTATACAGCCTGCTTTTTACCCTGTGAAGGAAGAACACTACGAGACATTTTATGTGGAATAAGCAGTAAGAATACTTAACATGAAATATCACATTTATTTTATTTTATTTTTTTCATTAGAGACCTTTATTTTATTTTGAAGGTGTACGTCAAACACAGTTCATTGTATAGTGTAATGCATCAATGATAAACAACGACTTATCTCCCAAGTCATTGTATTTGTTGCACTGGGGTTGATATACATGAGTTCTTGTATCTTTACATGACACATGCTAAGCCTGGTGGTATTCTGTCTTCTGTAACATCTTTGAAAGCAGCAGCGATATGACCAGTACTTGGTCAAATAAAGAATAATGATTCAATGATTCCAGTCTTCATCAGGCAGTATCTTCAAGCTGTCATGCTAACGTTCAGTTGTGGGATAAAGTTTTCCATTTTCTAAATCTCTGAAGTTAGGCCTTTCCACTTTATTATGGAGAGAAAAAGAGTGTCAGTAGGAAGAGCTACCACAACCAGTTACTTTCAGAACATTTCAACAATATGTTGTTCTTGGCAGTTATCACGTAGCAGGATAGCAAGGGACAGCTACTGGTTTTGACAGTTATCAGTGCAAGCAACATTGTTGCAACATAATCAGTAGTGGATTGATACTGCAGATACTGCCTCTGACAGACTTCTCATTCTGGAAAATAATACAAAGTTGTCATTCTAAAGGACAGTGTTGTGAGGTGAGTGCTAATACCACTATCAAGATCAATTTGAGAAAGAGGTGCATAGGCTACCTTCAGCAGACTGAAAATCAGTTGAGTTTTGAACTGTTACTTTTAATTTGTACAACTAGCAGAACTTTTTGCATTCCTCTTTAGAGTTGTGTAAACCCCAATACAGATCATACAGAGTCCTTGTTCATTCCCAGCCACTATGTAGCATGTTATACTGAACCTAGTGGAGCAATGAGACATATGCCATATATCAACATCTGCAAGCAAATGTATTCTGTAAGTCTCTGTGATGTGAATAGTACACAATATTTACCTATGTTCCATATTTTAGAGTTTCTTTTCTCGTTTTATTTGTATATGGAACATGGGAGGAATGACTACTTAATTGCCTCTGTGATTACCGTAATTAGTATGATATTGTCTCTGGAATGGTTATGGTAATGATACACAGGGGACTACAGTAGATTCTTGGATTCATTAATATTGGTTCATGAAACTTTGTAAGTACACTTTTGTAGGTTATTTGATGCCTATCATCAAATGTCTGCCAACTCACATTTTTGAACACATCTGTAATGCTCTCCCTTGAGTCAAACAACCTGTTACTATTCCTGATGTTCTTCTTTGTACATTATAAATATCCCCTGTTATTCCTATTTGGATACTGCACATTTAAGCAGTGCTCTATAATGGGTCACATGAGTGGTTTTTAAGCAATCTGCATTGCAAATTGACTACATTTTTCCAGCAACCTACCAATGGATCAAGTTCTTCCCCCAGCTTCACCTATGACTGAGCCAATGTGATCATTCCATTTCATATGGAATTTTGTTTTAGGCTGAAGTCTGTATTTTTGATTGTCTGGCATTTTGCAATTACCATTAGCAAGCACTGTCAGCATTAGCAAGATTATCAAAAGCTTCAGACAAACAGCAGCTTCTGTTGCTGTCAGCAGTAAATGGTGTTAATATGCCAAATGTGTTAATGTTTTGTTTGAATGGCACAACAGGAGTTTAACATAATGATTGTAACCACACACAATTTATTTTTAAGGATTTTTCTTCCCTGACAAATTTGTTGATGTGATCAATGATTCCAATGCCATCCTGAAAAAGGAGAAAAAGAGTGCAACTGACTTCGGCTGGGGTTGCTTGTTGCTGGAATGAATGTCATATTTTCAATATTGTTTAAATCATTTTCTGTTATTTCAGATATTTCTGCATGTAAATACTCCAGATTCAAAACAACTACAAAAGATGCTGTCATTCCACCAAACATCCATATAGAAGAATGTGAAGCAGTATAGTAACCCAAAGAGCTACCCTTGCTCTTTAACCTACTGTAGCATTAAAATGGCACAGTTCTGAGAAGTAATAACATGTTAACTTGTTTATGCATCAGTGTACCTACTAGTAGAATTAAACATGGTTCAAATTTTTAGATGATGTTAAGCCACCAAAGAACAACAAGAAGATAAGAAATTCCAGTAATGGAAAACTATGTGTGTTACATCAATATCTGGAATCTCAGAAGAAATTTGAGCTTTTGAATCGTGGCTTATAGATTCTGGTCATTTATGTCATACCCATGTATTATGTTCCATGGAACACCATGTCAGGGGTGGAGCTAAAATGCCTCAAATTGATGAGTATGCATTGGCAACAACTCATCATAGAACTCTATTAAGGAGAAAGATGGAACTGCAATGTATGTAATATTTAAAATCTTAAACTTATGTACTTACTGTGTAGATCTTCATTTTGAAGCAGATAACTGACATTACCACAAGTGACATGTCAGATGTGTTGGCAGTTAACAGGGCTCCTGCAGGGAAATGTGTGTTTTTCTAGAGCAGATGTAATGGCTTTTGAGCCCAATATATTTCATAACAAAGGGTTTAATTATAATGGGTGATTTCAATGTCAGTTTGTGACATTCACCTGCTTTATTTCTTCATTCATAGGCCTGGGTATCGACATACTAAGTTGTGGTACTGGCTGAAAAAAGGGGGGTGAAAGTTCAATACTGACTACTGTAAATGATGTAGCTGACAGAGCACAGTTGTGTTTCACAGATCTTTACTTTCATTGTTCACAAAAATACACAGTTAATATGACCAGTTCACTATTGGTTAAACTTCGATAAGCCTCATTAACAGTTTGCAGGCAAGCATCAACATACTGCTACAATAGTTCACTGTTGTACATCTACGAGCAGTAAAATCCTAACTACACATTTCACAGTTTTTCAAATAAATTGAACAGACACTGTTATTGGTTTAACACATGATCTATTGGTGCAACATTTATTTCACCGTTAAGTTGACACGTTGTTGTTCTAACTAACACAGGTTGGCCATGGACTGACTGTCTTGGGTCCAAAAATTGGGATTTTATACATCATCACCATAATAGGCACTGAAACTATACATTGCTCAATGTTAAAGTTACAGAAATTGCAATTAAAACTTAACTCATTAAATTAACTGAATACATCAAACAACTCCATCTTTTTAACAGTTTCTTCTACTACAAGGGTGTAGCTGAATTATTTGTTTAAACCATGAAATTAACAGATACAATTACACAAACAATACTTTTCATAAAACTGGTAATTACTTTGGAATTAATTAAGGACTGGTTTTCCTAACTTGTTTTCGAATAGAGCCAAATAGATCCTTTAAGAATACTATTAGTTGACCCTCCATATGTTTATAATTAGTACAGAATTTATATTTGTTTATAATAGAATTTATGTTAAAAAACAATTGCTGATTTCACCCTATAACAAAAGACATTAACTAGGAATTGTAGAAATAAATTAGAAAATCAATTACATACATAAAAATAAGGACAAAATTAGATCTGGTGTTATGTTCTTTAAAACTGGGGGCCAAACTTTCTCTTTTATGAAAATGCAGATTATACTCACGTATATTAATGGTAATTAGTCGGCCATGAAAAAAATGGATTTTAAGACAGCAGATGGCAAAACAAGAGGGAAAGTAAAAATATACCAGCTTGTTTCACCACAGGTTTCTTAACTGAAAATGACAATAGGTGGAATAAGAGTACCTGATGGAATCATTCAACCTAATTGCTGTAGTTAACTTCATCACTAGAGTAAAAAGTAATTGTAAGAGCCTAAGACACCCCCTGAACTGTGGACCTTGCCGTTGGTGGGGAGGCTTGTGTGCCTCCTCAGCAATACAGATAGCCGTACCATAGGTGCAACCACAACGGAGGGGTATCTGTTGAGAGGCCAGACAAATGTGTGGTTCCTGAAGAGGGGCAGCAGCCTTTTCAGTAGTCTGGATGATTGACTGATCTGGCCTTGTAACACTAACCAAAACGGCCTTGCTGTGCTGGTACTGCGAACGGCTGAAAGCAAGGGGAACCTATGGCCGTAATTTTTTCCCGAGGGCATGCAGCTTTACTGTATGGATAGAGAAATAAGGGTTATAAATGCAAAATCAAATAGGTGTAATGCAGGAGTAGGTTTAAAAATGAATAGGAAAATAGGAATGTGGGTAAGCTACTACAAACAGCACAGTGAACGCATTATTCTGGCCAAGATAGATATGAAGCCCACACCTACCACAGTAGTACAAGTTTATATGCCAACTAGCACCACAGATGATGAAGAGATTGATGAAATGTATGACAAGATTAAAGAAATTATTCAGATAGTGAAGGGAGATGAAAATTTAATAGTCATGGGTGACTGGAATTCAGTAGTAGGAAAGGGGAGAGAAGGAAACGTAGTAGGTGAATATGGAATGGGAATAAGGAATGAAAGAGGAAGCCACCTGGTAGAATTTTGCACAGAGCATAACTTGGTTCAAGAATCATAAGAGAAGGTTGTATACATGGAAGAAGCCTGGAGATACGGGAAGGTATCAGATAGATTATATAATGGGAAGACAGAGATTCAGGAACCAGGTTTTAAATTGTAAGACATTTCCAGGGGCAGATGTGAACTCTGACCACAATCTATTGGTTATGAACTGCAGATTAAAACTAAAAAAAAAAATTGCAAAAAGGTGGGAAATTGAGGAGATGGGACCTGGATAAACTGAAAGAACCAGAGGTTGTAGAGAGCTCTAGGGAGAGCATTAGTGAACGATTGACAAGAATGGGGGAAAGAAATACTGTAGAAGAAGAATGGGTAGCTTTGAGAGATGAAATAGTGAAGGTAGCAGAGGATCAAGTAGATAAAAAGACGAGGACTAATAGAAATCTTTGGGTAACAGAAGAGATATTGAATTTAATTGATGAAAGGAGAAAATACAAAAATGCAGAAAATGAAGCAGGCAAAAAAGAAAACATAGTCTCAAAAATGAGATTGACAGGAAGTGCAAAATGGCTAAGCAGGGATGGCTACAGGACAAATGTGAGGATGTAGAGGCACATATCACTAAGGGTAAGATAGATACTGCCTACAGGAAAATTAAAGAGATCTTTGGAGAAAAGAGGACGACTTGCATGAATATCAAGAGCACAGATGGAAACCCAGTTCTAAGCAAAGAAGGGAAAGCAGAAAGGCGGAAGGAGTATATAGAGGGTCTATACAAGGGCGATGTTCTTGAGAACAATATTCTAGAAATGGAAGAGAATGTAGATGAAGATGAAATGGGAGATATGATACTGTGTAAAGACCTAAGTCGAAACAAGGCCCTGGGAGTAGACAACATCCCATTAGAACTAATGACAGCCTTGGGAAAGCTAGGCCTAACAAAACTCTACCATTTAGTGAGCAACATGTATGAGACAGGCAAAATACCCTCAGACTTCAAGAAGAATGTAATAATTCCAATCCCAAAGAAAGCAGGTGTTGACAGATTTGAAAATTACCGAACTATCAGTTTAATAAGCCAGGGATGCAAAATACTAACACAAATTCTTTACAGTAGAATGGAAAAACTGGTCAGTTTTGATTCCGCAGAAATGTTGGAACACGTGAGGCAGTACCAACCCTACAACTTATCTTAGAAAATAGATTAAGGAAAGGCAAAACTACGTTTCTAGCATTTGTAGACTTAGAGAAAGCTTTTGACAATGTTGACTGGAATACTCTCTTTCAAATTCTGAAGATGGCAGGGGTAAAATGCAGGGAGCGAAAGGCTATTTACAATTTATACAGAAACCAGATGGCAATTATAAGAGTCGAGGGGCATGAAAGGGAAGCAGTGGTTGGGAAGGGAGTGAGACAGGGTTGTAGCCTATCCCAGAAGTTATTCAATCTGTATATTGAGCAAGCAGTAGAGGAAATAAAAGAAAAATACGGAGTAGGTATTAAAATCCATGGAGCAGAAATAAAAACTTTGAGGTTTGCCGATGACATTGAAATTCTGTCAGAGACAGCAAAGGACCTGGAAGAGCAGTTGAATGGAATGGACAGTGTCTTGAAAGGAGGATATAAGATGAACATCAACAAAAGCAAAACGAGGATAATGGAATGTAGTCGAATTAAATTGGGTGATGCTGAGGGAATTAGATTAGGAAATGAGACACTTAAAGTAGTAAAGGAGTTTTGCTATTTGGGGAGCAAAATAATGGATGATGGTCAAAGTAGAGAGGATATAAAATGTAGACTGGCAATGGCAAGGAAAGAGTTTCTGAAGAAGAGAAATTTGTTAACATCGAGTTTAGATTTAAATGTCAGGACGTCGTTTCTGAAAGTATTTGTATGGAGTGTAGTCATGTATGGAAGTGAAACGTGGACAATAACTAGTTTGGACAAGAAGAGAAAATAAGCTTTTGAAATCTAGTGCTACAAAAGAATGCTGAAGATTAGATGGGTAGATCACATAACTAATGAGCAGGTATTGAACAGAATTGGAAAGAAGAGGAGTTTGTGGCACAACTTCCCTAGAAGAAGGGATCGGTTGGTAGGGCATATTCTGAGGCATCAAGGGATCACCAATTTAGTATTGGAGTGCAACGTGGAAGGTAAAAATCGTAGAGGGAGACCAAGGGTGAGTACACTAAACAGATTCAGAAGGATGTTGGTTGCAGTAGGTACTAGGAGATGAAGAAGCTTGCACAGGATAGAGTAGCATGGAGAGCTGCATCAGACCAGTCTCTGGACTGAAGACCACAACAACAACAACAACTGACAATACATTCATTGATTCATTGGCAGAGATGAGGACAACTGTATCATTGTAAGCTAAAGTGCTAATGGACTGTCAAATCCTGATGGACAACTGCTTACAGTAAATTACAACCTGTGTGAAATAAACATTCCATTATATTATTCAGTCCAGTCAATAATTATACCTTAGAAACCTTCAACCTTTACTTGCAGCAGATTGACTAAAGCCCTATATACATGGCTGTACACTTGGGAAGGAATTGTATAGATGAACTGAACCAATTTTATAATGAATAATGAGTTTGTGTCATTGTTTGAGCTGCATTTGAAAAAAAAGGAAAAAATCCCCTGTATTACCAGGGGGATCAGAATTTCCTGTAGAATAAAAAAGGAAGTTTTGTGAAACACTAAAGATATCTGAGTATCCCATAAAAAAGAACTACATCTGAGACTGATAACTCCAACAACAAAGCAAAACCCATCTGCCAAGTTATAAAAAAGGCATCCTCAGAAAAAAAAGCAGAATGCATGTCTGATGTAGAAATAAGTCACAGTAAAAATACAGTAAAAACTGATGAGGAAATTGCTGTCTTAAATAGATATTTTTTAATAGCCACTTAGAAAATGCTCTCAAACCTCAGTGAATGACATGATAGCCCTTTTGCATAAAGTTAGCAAGATTGAAGTCAGTCAGATGAACATCACTCCCATCACAGTTAATGAGATCAAGAAGACAATCAAAGAGAAAAAAATAGAAAGTTCTTCTGGGGTTGATAATACCTTCACAAGGATACTTAGGCACTACCACATATATGTAAGTGCAATCCAGTGTCACATATTTAATGAATCTATGTAAGGAACTGTACCACTGCAATTAAATTATGCAAGTGTGGAACCACTTTAAAAAGATCATTGTAATAAACTACCATCTAGTCTCGTAGCCAAAAGCTAACACATTTTTATTGTTGATCACCTGAATAGCCACCACATATTCAGTCAATGTTATTCAATTTCCAGCAAGGTCTGTCCACAGATGATGCTTTCATCTTTTTCACTGATCACATTTTGCAATCTCTTAACAGCAACAAAAAAATAAGTAACTGGGAAACAAAGTAGTGGCACTGTAAAATACAGAACAGTAGCAAGAAAACCAGTTCAGAAAAAGAAAAATTTATTAATATGAAATACAACTTTATATGTTATGACGTCTTTTAATTCTGCCTGAACAGGCCATGAAGGCCCAATGGTATGGAGCTACTGCTGTGTCATCCTCAGCCTACTAGTGTCACTGGATGAAAATATGGAGGGGCATGTGGTCAGCACACTGCTCTCCTGGCCATAAGTCAGTTTACGAAACTGCGGGAGTATTTTCTGAAGACATTTATGTGGCATGTACCCTTGTACAGGTGTGAAACATGGAAAAAAACAATTTCAACAGTTAGGACAGGAGAGAACAGAAGTTTTTGAAAGTGGTGCTATTAAAGAATGCTAAAGATTGGATGTGTGGATTGAATGGCAAACAGAGAGATACTGAATCAAATTGGGAGGAAAGGAGTGTTATAGCCCAAATTGATTAAAAGAAAAGATCAGTTGAAAGGACACACCCATTTGTTAGTGGAGCAGAGGGGGAGGGGGAGGGGAATGTCTTGAAATTGTAGTTGAAGTTGACTATAGCAAGCAAATTCTAATGGATTTCATTAGCAGTAGTTACGCAGGAAATAATGAGGCTTGAAAATAGTGGGTGTTCTGACATTTCCTACTTGAAATCCCTTGAGTTTCCCACTGCTGGAGTATCTTTGTGGGTATGTGCACTGTTCCAATAAATGACAATGTTTTCTCTCACACGTGTTCTCACAGTGTTGGACCAGAAATCTTGGGAAGCATTTGGTAATTATGGTTTTAATCAAAGATATCACTGTCTGTATTAATATATCCACTATTTTGATTACGAGTTTTGATCTGATGAACAGATCAGCTTCAGGTCTAAATTTATTGTCGCAAAGCTCACTTACCCTGAAAGAGTGAGAATGTAACAGGAAATTTAGCTTTGTGTCTGAAGATGAAGTAATCAATACAATGAAGGTTGTGACCCAGGTAATGTTTTCTTCCATCATACCAATTTTGGTCCAGTTTTGTTAAGGTATCACATCTTCAGTTATCAGTTACTGTTTACCATAAGCAAGTTAGGCCTAATCAATCAGAAAAATGCATTTTGTATCACAAGGAATACTGTTTGCAGTAGTCAACGACTTTGCATTTTTTACTCCCGGTGGCAAAAATAGAATCTGCAACAAACCATACAAATGTTGGTTTGGTTCCTGCTTTCATGCAGTGTGATTAGCCCCGATTGAACAGTTCTGTCAGGAGGGTAAATATGATACTAGAGCAGCTGCTTTGGGTGGCTACTTTCACAGGCATAGATTTTGTTCCTGTTGATGCTCTTGGTAGGTGGAACTTTCCAAGGCATGGTCTGCATCTCAGTAGGAAAGGGAAGAGTAAATTGGTTGGGATGATCACAAAGTCTTTAAGAATGAGAGGCGCAAACTGATTTTTATCCTATTTTTTAGGCTAAGATCGGTGTCCAGTGATTCAACACTGAATGAAATTAAGCTTAATGAGAAGCTCAGACAGGTAGGTACTAGAGATGTGTAAATATCACAAGATTATCATAAAAGTACAGTGATAAATAATGTTAGCATGTCATAAGACTCTCATAAAAACACAGTGAAAAATAATGTTAGTTTTTTTGTTATGGTTTTAGGGCGCAAAACTGCTACGGTCATTAGCACCCTGTCTGTGACTAAGGAAAAGCTAAAAAACGAAACTGGAAACCAGCAGCAATGGGAGCAAAACTCAAAAAAGAGGGGAAACCAAAAACAGAAGAAAGCTTAAAAAACCACTATAGAAGGGGGGTTGTTTGTCCCCAAAAAGAGCTTCAAATTACTGACGTCATCTCACTGGCACTAATGAACTCGAGAACGCGATCGGGTGATCGCGTGTCATCTGCTAAAATGGAAGATATGTCAGGCGACAGCTGTAGATGGGCGCGTAATGGAGTAAAATAGGGGCACTCAAGTAAAAGGTGTCTCACCGTCCACAGTTGAGAGCAGTGGGGACAAAGTAGGGGAGGATTGCCGCTAAGAAGATGTCGATGGCTAAAAAGACAGTGCCCTATCCAGAGTCTAGTTAAAATTACCTCCTCCCGATGACGAGTTCCGGAGGAATAGGTCCAAGCACAGGGAAGAGCTTTCACATCCCGCAATTTATTATTGGGAAGTGTCGACCAATGTGCGTGCCATAAAAGAGCAACACGACGACATAAAACACTCCGTAGATCGGCGAAGGGAATCATGCGAATAGCTGGCCGAAGAAGAGAGACTGCAGCCTTGGCCGCTATGTCGGCCGCCTCATTTCCACAGGCGGATGACGCGACGGCATCGCGCACGGAACTGCTTATAGCAGATACAGTTGGCCAAAGTAGGATGGTGTCTGAAAACGCGAAGAGCACGTCGCCGCTCACGTATTGCGTTACGGCATGCCTCGTTCCACCAAGGAACTGGGGGGCGCCGGGGCAATTCGGAGGTGCGAGGTATTGAACGTTCCGCAGCTGTAAGAATAACTTCTGTAACATGAGTGACCTCATCGTCGACGCTAGGAAATTAACGGTCATCAAATGTCGCTAGAGACGAAAAAAGTGTCCAATCGGCTTGTGCAAACTTCCAGCGTCTCGGGCGCATATATGGCAGTTGTGGCTGCAATCGAAGGACACATTGAAAGTCATCACTCGAGTGTGTATCACCAAGAGCGAACCATTCGTAGCGCCGAGCTAGCGAAACAGTACCGACCGAAAGGTCCAAATGAGAGAAATTTGTCGTGGAGGCAGACAAAAACGTAGGGTCCCCAGTGTTGAGGCAAACAAGATCCGCTTGGTGGAAGACGTCTATTAATAGTGAGCCGCGCGGACAAGGATGCGGAGATCCCCAAAGCGGGTGCTGGGCATTGAAGTCCCCAACCAGCAAATAGAGGGGCGGAAGCTGACCAAGAAGATGAAGGAGATCAGCTCGTGCCTTTGGTGTGGACGATGGAATGTAGACAGTACAAAGAGAGTAGGTGTATCGAGAAAGAGGGACAGCGACAGCTTGGAAGAAAGTGTTTAAGGGGATTGGGTGATAGTGGAGAGTATCATGGAGAAGAATCATGAGTCCTCCATGTGCTGGAGTGCCTTCAACGGAGGGGAGATCAAATCGGACTGACTGAAAATGAGGGAAAACAAAGCGGTCGTGGGGACGCAGCTTTGTTTCCTGAAGACAAAAGATGACTGGCGAGTAGGATCGTAAGAGGATCGACAATTCATTCCGATTGGCTCGAATGCCGTGGATATTCCAATGGATAATGGACATAGGGTGGACAGAAAATGGAAGAATGTGGCCAAGGTTGCCCTCAACTCAACAACTGCTCAGAGCTTGCGACCGACAGCGTGGAACGGCATTCAGCCAGAGGAAGAAGATCCTGATCCATAGGTTGTTCGGGAGCAGCTCCTGCCACCAGCAATCGGTCGGTTGATCGGCCGCCAACAGTGCACCTCGGCGACACAGAAGACGGACGAGGGTGGTTACCGCCAGGCAGTGCTATAGATGAGACACGCCGTGGCGGAGAAGGAGAGGAACTGGGTTTCTTATTAGCCTTTTTGGAAATAGAGCGTTGAGATGAAGGAGGAACCGAATGTTGAGAAGTTGGGGTACATACAAAATCTTCACGAGTAGGCTCTTTTTTGGAAGTCCGGGTGTCTTGTTTTGGGGCTCGAGATTTAGCAGAACCCGATGAAGGGTGAGCCATAGCGTGAGCAGGTAAGAGTGGGGAGGTTGAACGGGCGATCTTTGAGCTGTCCGATCTGACGACCGTGGCACTAAAGGTGAGATCACAAGTCTGAGTGGCTGCCTCCTTTGTTGGCTGAGGAGAGGCAAGGACAGTGCTATATTTACCTGTGTGGGGCACAGTGGGCGTTCGACTGGCGAATAACTTTCGAGCAGCAAAAGTCGACACCTTTTCCTTCACTCTGATTTCCTGAATGATCCGTTTGTCTTTAAAAATGGTACAATCTCCGGAGGAAGCAGCGTGGTCACCCATACAGTTGATGCAATGAGAGGATGGAGGTGGACAAGCACCCTCATGGCCATCCTTGCCACACGTGACGCTTTTGGCCCGATTGGAACAGGACTGGCTGGTATGATTGAACCGCTGACACCGATAGCAACGCGTAGGGTTTGGGATGTAAGGGCAAACGGAAATTATCTCATAGCCCGCTTTTATGTTCGATGGGAGTTGAAGTCTGTCAAATGTCAAGAAGACAGTACGGGTTGGAATGATGTTCGTGTCAACCCTTTTCATGACTCGATGAACAGCCGTGATGCCCTGGTCAGACGGGTAGTTTTGAATTTCCTCGTCGGACAATCCGTCGAGGGAGCGTGTATAAACGACCCCACGTGATGAATTTAAAGTGAGGTGTGCTTCCACCCGGACAGGGAAGGTGTGTAGCAGTGAAGTACGTAGCAAGTTTTGGGCCTGGAGGGCACTGACTGTTTCTAACAACAAGGTGCCATTTCGTAATCTCGAACAAGACTTTACAGGACCTGCAATTGTGTCGACACCTTTCTGAATAATGAAAGGGTTGACCGTGGAGAAGTTGTGACCTTCGTCAGACCGAGAAACAACAAGGAACTGTGGCAACGATGGAAGAGCTGTCTGTGGCTGAGACTCATTGAACTTACGCTTGTGAGCAGACATAGTAGATGATGAGGAAACCATTGCGGAAGTATCCCCCACGATTACCAGCGTCTCCGATGGAGCGCTCCTTCCTTGTGGGGGCCCTCTCTGAGGGCACCCCCGCCTTAGATGATTGTTCACACCTCAGGTCACATCTCCCGAGAAACGGACAGAGGGACCAATCGGCACTTTCGGTAGGTATCAGCTCGGGTAATCACCTCTCTCTGGGCCTGGCCGTTACCAGGGGGTACGTATGTGTCCTACCTGTCTACCCGGGACGGGGAATTACGCGTTACCCCGTCACCAGCTACGCACGGGAATGCGTGGGTCGGCCTTCAGACACACACAGGGAGGAAAAAAGAGAAAGGGAAAAACAAAGAAAGGGAAAGGAAAGAAGAGAGGTCTCAAACGCCGCAGTGGAGAAATGGGTAAAGAGAAGAGGAAAGGAAAAGAGAAGGACAAAGGAAGGACAAAGACTTGCCAGTAGAGAAAGTGAAGAAGAGAGACTGTTTTACATTTTCGAGCATCCATCTCTGGACGTAGGCACAAAACATACTCCCAGAGGGGGAGAAAGGGAAGGAAAGAGGCGGAAGTGAGGGGGGGGGGGCAAGTTGGGGAAGGGGAAGGAAGCAGAAAAGGAAGGTATGCAGCCTGGAAAGGAAGGAGGGCCACATTAGCTCGGGGTCCCGTGCTCGCTATGCACGTATCCACAAAAGAGTTGTAGACCCCCTGGGGGGAAATAATGTTAGTATATTGCATCAGAATACCAGATGTTTAAAAAAACTAAGTAGATGAGCTTCTTGTTTGTTTAGATATTTAGAAACTGAGGGTTGAATAGATGTACGATGCCTGTCTGAACACCATATTGTCACAGATATGGAAAAGGTAAATGTAGGTGGATATAAGCTTTCAGCACATGTATGCAGAGATGCTAAGGGGAGAGGAGGAGTTGCCATATATGTTAAAATTTATCATAGTGCAAAAAAATTAGAAACTACAAAATTTTGTGTAGAGTGACATATAGAAGCATGTGCATGTGAGCTTAAACTAAATAATGGTAAAAACAGCATATGCAACAAACCATACAAATGTTGGCTTGGTTCCTGCTTTCATGCCCCCAATTGAACAGCTCAGGTGGATCAATATTGAACCAGATGCGCTGCTTCAAGCAGGTATTTTTATAATTGTAGCTGTGTATAGGTCCCCATTGGGAAATTTAGCTATTTTTGAAAACCTTGGAGTCTTTGTTGTGCTATTTGTCTGACAGAGAGAAGCAAATTATTGATTGTGGGGCTTTCAATGTAGATTTTCCACAAAAGTCCAATAGAAAGCTGGACCTTCAAGTATTACTTGGTTCTTTCAATTTGACATCAGTTATTGATTTTCCTACTCAGGCGGTACAGGAAAGCAGCACACTGATAGATAATGTTTTTATAGACCAAGATAAATTTAGTCAAATAAAAACTTTCCCTGGTAAGAATGGTCTATCTGATCATGATGCACAGTTAAGTACAGTATATGATAGAACTCCATTCAGTAACATAAAACAGTCCCCCATTCAGTTCACGATTTAACAATTGCAAATGTTAGGGAAAGCTTGGAACAGTTAGAGTGGGATGAGGAGCACAGGGAACTTGATGCTAATTTAAAATTTAACCTTTCTCATCATACCTTTCTGAGTAGCCTATATTTGAAAACAGTTTGCCTTGTGAGACAGTGAAATGTAATTGTAAGAAACCATCTATAAAGGTATGGCATACTAAAGGGATGAAAATATCTTGTAAACAGAAAAGGGCAATGCATCTTACAGCTAGACAGAGTAATGATCCAGAAACAGTCAAACATATGAAAACTCGTACAATATATTAAGAGAAGTTATTAAAAAGTCCAGAAGTTCATACATTATGTCTGAGATTAGCCCACCTGATAATAAAATTAAAACAATTTGGAATAGTGTCAAAAGGGGAACAGGGCAAATGAGAGCAAAGGAAGACTGTATTTCTATCAAACTCAATGAAAAGTTTGTTAACACACAGTGAAAAGTAGAAAATATTTTTTTTAATAATCCTTTTTTAAGTGTCATAGAGAAAATAAAGTAGGATCCAGCAATTCATCAGAAAATGCAAGGCTTTATAAGGAAGAGGCAATACCTATGCAATTTGATAAAATTGAAATTCAGCCCACCTCTCCTACTGAAATTCCATGCAAGTAAAAGCTTGATTGGAACTGATGGAATTCCCAAAAGATAAATTGGATTCTCAGACACATATGTAGTAACTCACTAAAACAGGCCATTTTTCCAGACAGACTGAAGTATGCTATTTTTAAACCATTGCATAAAAAGGGGAAGTCTGTTGCTAACAACTACCATCCTATCTCACTCCTGATAGCCTTATCCAAAAGTCTAGAATAAGTGATGTATTCAAGAGTAGCTTCATATATTTGTAAAAATGAAGTACTAACAAAATGTCAGTTTGGTTTTCAGAAAGGCTTTTCAACAGAAAATGTTATGTGTGCTTTCACTGATCACATATTGATTGCTCTGAATAACTGATCATCACTAATTCTGATATTATGTTATCTCTCAAAGGCTTGTGACTGTGTGAATCGTGAAATTCTTCTAGATAAGCTTAAGTATTGTCGTATGAGTGGAACAATGCACAAATGGTTTAATTCATATTTAAATGGAAGAATGCAGAAGGTTGAAATTAACAATGCAGGTAATCTGCAAAAATCAGCAGAGTCCTCTAACTGGGGAGGTATCAAGAATGGTGCCCCACAGGGTTCAGTCTTGGGTTCCTTGTTGTTCTCAATATATATTAATGACTTATCACTCTATATTCCTGAAGATGAAAAGCTAGTTCTTTCTTCTGATGATACAAGTATAGTAATCACAACCAATAATCAAGAGTTAGTTGAAGAAACTGTAAATAATGTCCTTTAGAAAATTATTAAATGGGTATCTATAAACGAGTTCTCACTAAATTTTGATAGTACATACAATTCTGTATAGTAAATGGCATATCACTGTTGATAAATATAGACTTTGAACAGAAGTCTGTTGCTACGGCAGATATATTTAAAATTTCTGGGTGTTTGCATTAATGAGAAATTGAATTGGAAGAAACACATTGATGATCTGCTGAAAAGGTTAGTTTCAGCTACTTATGCTATTAGTTTTATTGCAAATTTAGGTTATAAACATATCAGTAAATTAGCCTACTAAGCTTATTTTCATTCACAGGTTTCAGAAGGTGTCATCATTAAGAGAAAAATTATTCATTGCACAAAAGCATGTAATCAGAATAATAGCTGAAGGCCACCCAATATCATCTTGGAGACATTTATTTAAGAAACTCGGGATATTGACAGTACCTTCACAATACATATAATCACTTACAAAATTTGTTATTAATAACTCATCGCAGTTCAAAAATAACAGCGAAGTGCATAGCTACAACACTAGAAGAAAGATGATCTTCAGTATTCTAGATTAAATCTGAATTCGGTACAGAAAAGGGTGAATTATGCTGCCACAAAAATCTTTGGTCATTTGCCAAATAGCATTAAAAGTCTAACAGATAGCCAGCCGACATTTAAAAACAAACTAAAAGAATTTCTGAATGAGAGCTCCTTCTACTCAAGAGATGAGTTTTTAGAAATGAAGTAGTAACTGTAGAAAAGAAATTATACGTATATTTTGTGTAATGAAAACTTGTGGTAAACTGACATGTTCCACATCATTACGAAATGTCGTATTGATGATCTATGGAACAAGTATTAATGTAATGTAATTACTACTATTTCATTCATGACATGATATAACAGCTACATATCAGCGTTCTAACTCATTTTTAAAACGATGCAAAAACTGCGGTTTTTTTTTTTGCGCACTTGCTCTGGTTCATTTACAGTAAGCTCGTTCATGGTTAACTCTTTGTTCTGGTATGCCCCAAGGCAGGAGCTATTTAATCATCGGGCAAACAATTCCACAGTGTGTATTCTCACTCGTGGCCATTCTCGAGAGAAGTAACGTTGGAGATATTCGTCTTCCATGAAAAAGCGCAGCACGTAAATTTGACTCACGGGAGAAGTTTCCGAGAAACCTAAACTGACTTATGCTTTAAGAGGAAGTCAGCAACCTCGTGAAAGCCTACTTACAAAGGTTGAAGAACCAGCATTAAGTGAGGAATCTAGGGATGATGTGACCTCCTACGTTTCGCACTCATGGGGACCATCAAGACAAGATTAGATTAATTACAGCACACATTGGAGCATTTACTCGTAAAAACGTCATTCTTCCCGCCCTTCTTAGGCAAGCTTATGCGAAGAAGGTCTAAGTAATACAAAGGGATGTATGCTTCGCCGAACTTTTCACAGCGGTTTGTAGACTATTGATGTAGATATAGAAAGACGTATTGGAATAAAACTTCACCAACTTCGATGAAATTTCAGTTGGCAATGAATCGCCTAAAACAAAGAAATTTATGTCGGCACAATATACCTGTTTACCTTTTGAATGAGACACATAGCACACTTTAAAAATGGACCATGTGGGAGTAGGGTTCGCGCTCTAAGGTTCCGTACAAACTTAAATACGCTGTACGTAGGCAGTTCATTCATCCCGGGAATCGAGAATCTCGACGAGTTTTGCCTGTTATCGACATCGATACTGGAAAGATATCGGTTCCGAGAATTCCAAGACTTTCGAGAATATAAATTTAAAGCCGTAGCTATAACAAATGACAAACCAAATTTTTTTCATGTATGTAATTACAAATTTGCAATTTTCAGATTTATTTCCTTCACATTTACTGTCAAACTTGCTTCTTACAAATTTCATCATTCCAGACCAACGTGAAGTACCCTATAGATTTTGATGAGTGAGTGTACGAGTGTCAAAATATGCGACATAAATAGCCTTATCTTTTGATTACATTAACATAGAAGCTTCAATGTTTGACACCGCCAATAGACTATAAAGCTAAGTACGTGACATATATCTCAGCTTCATACGTCTACCCGTTCCCAGGAAAAGTGTTTTAAACAGTCAGACAGACAGATACGCAAGCAGACGATGAACAAAGTGATCCTGCAACGGTTCTGTTTTTACAGACTAAGATGCGGAACTTAAAAATCAATTACGCGTTATTGCTCATGGGTCATGTTGACAGTTGCTTCACCTTATTGCTCAACAACTGTCGCGTCTTCAGATAAGAGCGCGTCATACTTATGTGAGGAAGGTTAAGATCGAAATATGAGATGTAAAGAAACACAGGGACTGGTCGTAGGTACCTATAGTTAAAACTGAGAAATGAGTGTCGCCACCTGCCATTTGAATTTACCGGCCATTCAGCGAAGTTGGAATTCGCTGAATGGCCGGTAAATCCAAATGGCAGGTGGCGACACTCATTTCTCAGTTCCAACTTCGCTGAATGAAGAGTATCATGGAATCCTGATGGTGGCAACAGGGCAAAGACCCGCAGAGCGGCGTTGTATGCGGGTGCGGCAAGCGCGGTTATCGGAGAGGCTTCCAGAATCGCGACCCGCTGCTGCTGGGTTTGCGCGAGCACTGCCCCTCGCCGTTCCGGTACAGCACGTCGCTCGCACGTCGCACACCAGTGCTGCACATCACAGAAACTCAAGCGGTGGTTAACAACTGAAGTCAAGGAATAAGCGTATGCCTGCCTCCTCTACATTCACAATGACAGAGAAAAAGCCGAACAGAGTTTTCATGCTCGATTGACTTTGCCACTTTTTCCCTTCCATTTTGGTGGACTAGGGACCACGTGACAATTTAAGTTCCTTCTCATTTGCTCTCTATTCTTTTCCTCCAATGTTCTTTCATTTTTCCACCACGTCGCTTATTTCTTTCTTCAGACCAGCGATGGTGAAAAAATTCTCTTCGCTGATGACAGAAATATTATAGTCACTGGGAAAACAAGAGAGCTTCTTGCAGAGAAAGCAAATGAAACTCTCAAGGAAGTTAACGATTGGTCAATAAACAATAAAGTGACATTGAACATAAAGAAAACTAATGCCATTCATTTCAGATTGAAGACGGAAAATGACAATGTTAAATTAAATGTAGATGGCACCTCTATAGACTGTGTAACAAATGCGAAATTTCTAGGAATGAATACTGATTCTCAGTTGAAGTGGTGTGAACACACAAAGGTACTTGCAAACAGAATGTCATCAGCATGTTATGCCCTTAGAATCCTATCATCAGTGTGTAATATGCAGTGTCTTTTAGTTACATACTATTCATGAACCATGGACCTTGCCGTTGGTGGGGAGGCTTGCGTGCCTCATCGATACAGATAGCCGTACCGTAGGTACAACCACAACGGAGGGGTATCTGTTGAGAGGCCAGACAAACGTGTGGTTCCTGAAGAGGGGCAGCAGCCTTTTCAGTAGCTGCAAGGGCAACAGTCTGGATGATTGACTGATCTGGCCTTGTAACAATAACCAAAACGGCCTTGCTGTGCTGGTACTGCGAACGGCTGAAAGCAAGGGGAAACTACGGCCGTAATTTTTCCCGAGGGCATGCAGCTTTACTGTATGATTAAATGATGATGGCGTCCTCTTGGGTAAAATATTCCGGAGGTAAAATAGTCCCCCATTCGGATCTCCGGGCGGGGACTACTCAAGAGGATGTCGTTATCAGGAGAAAGAAAACTGGCGTTCTACGGATCAGAGCGTGGAATGTCAGCTCACTTAATCAGGCAGGTAGGTTAGAAAATTTGAAAAGGGAAATGGATAGGTTAAAGTTAGATATAGTGGGAATTAGTGAAGTTCGGTGGCAGGAGGAACAAGACTTCTGGTCAGGTGACTACAGGGTTATAAACACAAAATCAAATAGGGGTAATGCAGGAGTAGGTTTAATAATGAATAGGAAAATAGGAACGCGGGTAAGCTACTACAAACAGCTTAGTGAACGCATTATTGTGGCCAAGATAGATACGAAGCCCACACCTACTACAGTAGTACAAGTTTATATGCCAACTAGCTCTGCAGATGACGAAGAAATTGAAGAAATGTATGATGAAATAAAAGAAATTATTCAGATTGTGAAGGGAGACGAAAATTTAATAGTTATGGGTGACTGGAATTCCAGTGTAGGAAAAGGGAGAGAAGGAAACGTAGTAGGTGAATATGGATTGGGGCTAAGAAATGAAAGAGGAAGCCGCCTGGTAGAATTTTGCACAGAGCACAATTTAATCATAGCTAACACTTGGTTTAAGAATCATGATAGAAGGTTGTATACATGGAAGAACCCTGGAGATACTAAAAGGTATCAGATAGATTATATAATGGTAAGACAGAGATTTAGGAACCAGGTTTTAAATTGTAAGTCATTTCCAGGGGCAGATGTGGACTCTGACCACAATCTATTGGTTATGACCTGTAGATTAAAACTGAAGAAACTGCAAAAAGGTGGGAATTTAAGGAGATGGGACCTGGATAAACTGAAAGAACCAGAGGTTGTACAGAGTTTCAGGGAGAGCATAAGGGAACAATTGACAGGAATGGGGGAAAGAAATACAGTAGAAGAAGAATGGGTAGCTTTGAGGGATGAAGTAGTGAAGGCAGCAGAGGATCAAGTAGGTAAAAAGACGAGGGCTAGTAGAAATCCTTGGGTAACAGAAGAAATATTGAATTTAATTGATGAAAGGAGAAAATATAAAAATGCAGTAAATGAAGCAGGCAAAAAGGAATACAAACGTCTCAAAAATGAGATCGACAGGAAGTGCAAAATGGCTAAGCAGGGATGGCTAGAGGACAAATGTAAGGATGTAGAGGCTTATCTTACTAGGGGTAAGATAGATACTGCCTACAGGAAAATTAAAGAGACCTTTGGAGATAAGAGAACCACTTGTATGAACATCAAGAGCTCAGATGGAAACCCAGTTCTAAGCAAAGAAGGGAAAGCAGAAAGGTGGAAGGAGTATATAGAGGGTCTATACAAGGGCGATGTACTTGAGGACAATATTATGGAAATGGAAGAGGATGTAGATGAAGATGAAATGGGAGATACGATACTGCGTGAAGAGTTTGACAGAGCACTGAAAGACCTGAGTCGAAACAAGGCCCCCGGAGTAGACAACATTCCATTGGAACTACTGACGGCCTTGGGAGAGCCAGTCCTGACAAAACTCTACCATCTGGTGAGCAAGATGTATGAAACAGGCGAAATACCCTCAGACTTCAAGAAGAATATAATAATTCCAATCCCAAAGAAAGCAGGTGTTGACAGATGTGAGAATTACCGAACAATCAGTTTAATAAGCCACAGCTGCAAAATACTAACACGAATTCTTTACAGACGAATGGAAAAACTAATAGAAGCCGACCTCGGGGAAGATCAGTTTGGATTCCGTAGAAATACTGGGTCACGTGAGGCAATACTGACCTTACGACTTATCTTAGAAGAAAGATTAAGGAAAGGCAAACCTACGTTTCTAGCATTTGTAGACTTAGAGAAAGCTTTTGACAATGTTGACTGGAATACTCTCTTTCAAATTCTAAAGGTGGCAGGGGTAAAATACAGGGAGCGAAAGGCTATTTACAATTTGTACAGAAACCAGATGGCAGTTATAAGAGTCGAGGGACATGAAAGGGAAGCAGTGGTTGGGAAGGGAGTAAGACAGGGTTGTAGCCTCTCCCCGATGTTATTCAATCTGTATATTGAGCAAGCAGTAAAGGAAACAAAAGAAAAATTCGGAGTAGGTATTAAAATCCATGGAGAAGAAATAAAAACTTTGAGGTTCGCCGATGACATTGTAATTCTGTCAGAGACAGCAAAGGACTTGGAAGAGCAGTTGAATGGAATGGATGGTGTCTTGAAGGGAGGATATAAGATGAACATCAACAAAAGCAAAACGAGGATAATGGAATGTAGTCGAATTAAGTCAGGTGATGTTGAGGGTATTAGATTAGGAAATGAGACACTTAAAGTAGTAAAGGAGTTTTGCTATTTGGGGAGCAAAATAACTGATGATGGTCGAAGTAGAGAGGATATAAAATGTAGACTGGCAATGGCAAGGAAAGCGTTTCTGAAGAAGAGAAATTTGTTAACATCGAGTATAGATTTAAGTGTCAGGAAGTCTTTTCTGAAAGTATTTGTATGGAGTGTAGCCATGTATGGAAGTGAAACATGGACGATAAATAGTTTGGACAAGAAGAGAATAGAAGCTTTCGAAATGTGGTGCTACAGAAGAATGCTGAAGATTAGATGGGTAGATCACATAACTAATGAGGAGGTACTGAACAGGATTGGGGAGAAGAGGAGTTTGTGGCACAACTTGACCAGAAGAAGGGATCGGTTGGTAGGACATGTTCTGAGGCATCAAGGGATCACCAATTTAGTATTGGAGGGCAGCGTGGAGGGTAAAAATCGTAGGGGGAGACCAAGAGATGCATACACTAAGCAGATTCAGAAGGATGTAGGTTGCAGTAGGTACTGGGAGATGAAGAAGCTTGCACAGGATAGAGTAGCATGGAGAGCTGCATCAAACCAGTCTCAGGACTGAAGACCACAAAAACAACAACACTATTCATATGTACACACAGTTCTTAGCTACGGCATTCTTATTTGGGGAACAAATTGCACAAAATATGAACACAATTTCCAAACTCCAGAAAAGAGTCATAAGAATAATAACCAAAAATAGTAGTTGAGCTCGTTGTAAAGATCTGTTCAAAACACTGTGGATTTTAACTGCTCCGTGTGGCTACATTTACCAGTCAGTTGTACATATCAAAAATAACATTGGTAATTATTGCACAAACAGCTCTGTCCATGACCATGGAACAAGAGCAAGACTCAGCTTACATTTACCAAGAACAAAATAAACATAAAACTCAAAACAACATTTTCTATCAAGGAATAAAACTGTACAATAAATTACCAAAAGAGATTAAAGAAATTGCAAAACCACACATATTTAAAAACGCAGCTAAAAAGTACCTGTTATGCAATACATTTTATGCATTGAAGGACTACCTAGACAAAACAGAACAGGTGTTTGATAAAAAAATTTATACAAATAAATAATAGTAATGATTATAAAACATCCAACATTCCAAATAACACATTCACACTATGTTTTTTTTCCCTTCTTTTTCCCTTTTCTAAGAAAACTTACCCTCCAAGCTATGCATAGCTCAACACTAACACCTCTTCCTCTTTCTGAACTCAACATCTTACTCATTGTAGAGGGATGCTGACAGCTTTTCAGAATAGCAAAAGGGAAGTTGCGGTTGAGAAAATGGCCCAGAGATCGTCGGTGTGTGCATGTTTGTGTGTATAGTGAGTGAGGTGTTATGAAACAATGTGTGTATAGTGTGTGCAGTGACTGATAAAGTGAGATATGAGTGAAAAGTATGGCATTTCATTATTTAATAAGTTATTTGTAAAAAAAGTGTTGTATACCAGGAGCAAATCTAATGATTTTCTCTAGCTAAAAAATGGTTCAAATGGCTCTGAGCACTATGCGACTTCTGAGGCCATCAGTCGCCTAGAACTTAGAAGTAATTAAACCTAACTAACCTAAGGACATCACACACATCCATGCCCGAGGCAGATTCGAACCTGCGACCGTAGCGGTCGCTCGGCTCCAGACTGTAGCGCCTAGAACCGCACGGCCACTCCGGCCGGCTTCTCTAACTAGAAGTCTGTAAACGTATGTGTATACGAATTAGCTTATTTTAAATTGGTCCAAAGTTGTAAATACTTTGACATGTCCTATATCCTGGTGAAAAGAGATCTACGAATGAGTAAAGCTACTTCTACTGCTAGTAGTTCACACCTCTGTCCTGTAATCCACATTTAAGGTTTTCATTCCTAAAACATCTCTTTCTGCTACTTCTTGTGGCTTAATGTCGGGAATTTCTCAGTCTTTTTTTTAACTTCATGGATCCAACTTGCTATTACTTTTTTTCCCAGAGATGCACTGCCCGACAAAAAAGTAAAGCTCCCAGGATGGGAGGAGGAAATGAAACGAAGGTTCACTAGTTGAGAGGATATGTGATGTTATTTCAGTGATTACAAAACCGAGCAAAGTTTACAAAGAACCTGGGAGTATGAGCCCAAGTACTCGTATGACGTTCCACCCTCTCTAACCTGGATGCAAACACTGATCCGGTTGGGAAAGCTGTCATATGGCCATTGTGTTCTCCTTTCCGCCAGAGGTTCGAGTCCTCCCTCGGGCATGGGTGTATGTGTGTTGTTCTTAACATAAGTTAGTTTAAGTAGTGTGTAAGCCTAGGGGTCGATGACCTCAACAGTTTGGTCTCTTAAGAATTCACACACATTTGAACATTATTTTTGGACTCTGTCTTGGATAGGTAGTTGTTCTTGCTACTGTCCCACCACGTGGTAGACCCTTTCCTCCCTCCTTCTTTATCGTGGTGTAACGGAGAGAACCATTGAACTTAAGAATTCTATAGCGGTTTAAAAAAGAAATTACACTTAGCAGACCCGTAGTCGTTAGAAACCCTATAACCTTGACTATATAAATTTACGTCGAAATTTGAAATTCCAATTGTCATTTCATACATCAGTGCTTCCAGTCGTGATGTCAGATAGTAATAGGTTTGTGTTATTTAATGAAATTTCTCGTCAAAAACGTGACACTGTTATTTATGCACGCAAACTACTGTGCAGTTTTGACCTTTTTTCTATTTCGAGTAGTTTTAAACTGTATGAAGCAAATTGTTTAAACACTATATGAACGATTTAATTAATATGTATTTCCCGTGGCACATCTTGTGAAGCGACGTTTGTGATATCTACAAGATGAGTATTCCACACCAGATTTAATAACTCCTGAAGCAGTTCGTGAAATGTACAAGGAAATGCGCCAGGAAGGCTGGGGCAGTTTAGCTAGCCCATGGTAGAATGAAATATCTCATGCTAGTGCTCATGGCATCTGCAAAGCAAACCACAGCTATCTTTCTCTCTCTCTCTCTCTCTCTGTATACAGTGCTCTTTTCTTTTTCTTTTTTTAAGTGTAATTCGTTTCAGCCTCGTACTAGTTTTGTGACAGCGTCGATTTGTTTGTGTGTGAAATAGCTATCGTGTCCGCCTTATATTCCCTATATCTCGATATTGTGGCCGGAAATTAATTACTTGTTAACTTCAGCAGTATTTCAGGATCGATTCCCAATCAGGTATTTGATTTGGAAGGAAGGCGTCTCTCACGTGCGCTGGTATACGACAGGTTGTTTCACACGTACAAACCACTTGGGACGGCAGCCGACAGCTGACAATGGGACCGATGACCAAAGCAGTTTGGTCCGTTAGCAATTCACACACATTTGAACATTTTTTTTGTTTGTTCTCTACTGCGGCAAGCTGGCCCACAACTGTTGAAACTCTTCCTTTATATCCTGGATGCAGACACTGAGTCGAACTTGACGGCTGAGCTTGTCCACACATGTTCTTTGGGGGACAGACCGAGGATCTAGCTAGCCACAGGATACACTCAACCCCACGCAGACAATTCTTAGAGACACGTGCCACGTGCAAACGAGTATAGTCCTGTTAAAAAATGGCAACTCGTTACTATCGCATGACAGGTAAGACATGAGGGCACAGGATGTCCGCGACGTACCATTGTGCCATCAAAGTTACCACTTTCAGTACCAGCCGTGACCTCACGATGCTCCCAACATCATGAAGCCAGGAGTAACACCGCGGTGCTTCTCCAAATCATTGGAAGAGTTATTTTTACTTCTCCCGAGGTAGCTGCTATGCTAGCCGATGATGGTCATGTAGGGTAGTCCAGAACCGCGATACGTCGTTGTACACAATGTCACGCCGTTCACCAGCAGTCCATGTTTCACGGCCACGGCACCTCTCCAAACCAGTCCGTCTGCTGCTGGTCTCCGACCGATGGTGCGGCTGACACAGACTGTTGTTGGGAGTCCATTACTTGTTCTCGGATGGCATGCGCAGATGTGCAGGGGTGCACAGTATGTCGATCTTCTCCTGTGATGGTCAAACGTAGTCGGCTGGAAATGTGACGACAAGTATGTCTGCCCCCCCCCCCCCCCCCCCACGTTCCCATCCAGTCCAACACCGAGCCTCTGTCATTTTCGAGTGTCCCACAAATCTGGATGTTACACGATTCGACCAGCTGGCCGAACTGAGGCCAACAATGAGGTCCCTTCAAACATTGCCAGTTGCTGCTAAAGTTGTCTCACTCAAGTATACTATTTCTCCGTGTTCTTCAGTGAACTCTCAACATCTGACGTAGTTGAGATCCCTTTTACATCCAATCAGGCCTGTTAACAACACTGACCCACTACTGTGCTGTGGTGGCTGTTCTCCCTGTCACAGATAATCGCGAATGTAATCGTTTACAGGCTACATTCATACCGATGGTTTGTGCATACCCGTCGTTACACTGACATCCGCCCATGTGCTCTGGGAGCAACACTTTTTTATCATCAGGTAGTGCCCATTAAGGCAGATTTCTTCACACTATCGACATTCATCCTGCAGGTACGTCAAAAAAATATCGGTCTTCTTTTCCTTATACACGGAAATGTCAAAGAAACTGGTATAAGCACGTGTATTCAAATACAGAGATATGTAAACAGACAGAAGACGGCGCTACGGTCGGCAACGCCTATATAAGACAACAAGTGTCTGCCGCAGTTGTTAGATCGGTTATTGCTGTTACAAGATTTGCTGCTATCAAGATTTAAGTGAGTTTGAACGTGGTCTTTATAGTCGGTGCACGAGCGATGGGACACAGCATCTCCGGGGTAGCGATGAAGTGAAATTTTTCCGCACATCATCTCACGTGAATATCAGAAATACGGTAAAATATCAAATCTCCGACATCGCTGCGGCCGGAAAAAGATCCTGCAAGAATGTGACCAACGAAGATTGAAGAGAATCGTTCAACGTGACAGATGTGCAATCCTTCAGCAGATTGCTGCAGATTTCAATGCTGGGCCATCAGCAATTGCCAACGTGCGAACCATTCAACAAAACATCAACGATATGGGCTTTCGGAGCCGAAGGCCTGCTCGTCTATCCTTGATGACTGCACGACACAAAGCTTTACGTTTCGTCTGAGGCTGTCAGCACCGACACCTGACTGCTGATGATTGGAAACATGTTGCCTGGTCGGACGAGTCTCGCTTCAAATTGTATCGAGCGGATGGACGAGTACGGGTATGGAGACAACCTCATGAATCCTGGACCCTGCATGTCAGCAGGGGACTGTTCAAGCTTGTGGAGCCTCTGTAATGGTGTGGGTCTGTGCAGTTGGAGTGATACGGGACCCCAGAATCGCTGGAGAGTGGCTCTAGGAATACTCTTTTCAGTTTAAACAGTTCCGCTGACCACCAAACTCACCGACATGAACAATATTCAGCATATCTGGATTGCTTTGCAACGTGCTATTCAGAAGAGATCTCCACCCCCTCGTACTCTTACGGATTTATAGACAGCCGTGGAGGATTCAAGGTGTCAGTTCCCTCCAGCAGTACTTCAGACATTAGTCGAGTCCATGTCACGTCGTGTTGCGGGGGCCTAAGCGATATTAATAATAATAATAATAATAAACCCCGTGGAGGCCCGGGAAAAGAATAGGCCTCCGGTATGTTCTGCCAGTCGTAAAAGGCGACGAAAAGAACAAACCACTAATAGGGCTAACCCCCCTTTTAGTGTGATTAGTTGGTTCAGGACAGAACTAAAGAAGCCTCGGACAAGCGCCGTCATGGTCGGGGACGACGCTTGAACCCTATGCCCGCCCACAATGGTAACGACACTGCTAGCCAACTGGAAAATGATTTAAATCCAAATAGAGGTGTTTTGCAGGATATGCTTCCTGCAACCACCCTAGAAGGAAAACAAAGACAGAGGATGAGATGGTCAGATGAAGTTAATCGACACCTCATGTTCTGTTATTACCAAGCAACAAACCTAGGAACCAACACAACTGGATACAGATCACAAGTATACACAACATTTATAACCAGATACCCAGAATTAAAATTTTTAACAGAACAACGACTAGCTGATCAGATCCGTGTAATAATCAAAAATAACAGGATACCCCAGTCAGAATTAGAAAACATCTAACAACAAGTACAACTAATACTGGAACAAAATAATGTGCAATCAGAAGAAGAAGAAAATACAGTAATGGACTCAAACATCCCAGAGCAAACAAACAAAGAACAACACGCATCAATTAAACAATCAGCGGAAAACGAAATCTTAAGACAGCCACCAGAACAAGCACAAATAGAACACAAAGTGACACACATGTTAGATATAGAAGAAAAATTTCAGCTGACGTATACAGAATACAAATACACAAATACAGACATTAGACCATTCTTGCAAAGACCACCAAATAACCCACAAGTCGAAACAACAATAAAAACTATCAACACAATCATACACAACAAAATAAATGAAAACACAACTATGGAAGAGTTACAACTACTGGTTTATATAGGAGCACTCACTACACTAAATATACACACTAAGCAGAGATCAGAACCAACCAAGACACAGAAGAAACCCACAAAACCAGCATGGCAACACAGGCTACAGATCAGAATAGAAAAACTGAGAAAGAACATCGGACAGCTAACACAATTTATAAGAAATGAAATGTCAGAAAAAAACGAAAAAGGTTAGGTAAAATCTCACAACAAGAAGCGATAGAGCAATTAGATGAAAAGAAACAGAAATTACAAGCATTGGCCAAACGACTTAGAAGATACAAAAAAGTGAAAATAGAAGGAAACAAAACCAAACATTCAACACAAACCAAAAGAAATTTTACCAGACAATAGATAACACACACATTAAAATAGACAATCCACCAAACATAACAGACATGGAACACTTCTGGAGCAACATATGGTCAAACCCGGTACAACATAACAGGCATGCACGGTGGATACAAGCAGAAACAGACACATACAAGATGATACCACAAATGCCTGAAGTGAAGTGATAATTTTGCAACATGAAGTCACCCAAGCAATTAATTCTACTCACAATTGGAAAGCCCCTGGAAAAGATAAAATAGCAAATTTCTGGCTAAAGAAGTTCACCTCAACACATTCACAGCTAACTAAATTATTTAACAGTTACATTGCAGACCCATACACATTCCCTGATACACTTACACATGGAATAACTTATCTGAAACCTAAAGATCAAGCAAACACCGCAAACCCAGCAAAATATCGCCCCATAACATGCCTACCAACAATATACAAAATATTAACTTCAGTCATTACACAGAAATTAATGACACATACAACACAGAACAAAATTATAAATGAAGAACAAAAAGGCTGCTGCAAAGGAGCACGAGGATGTAAAGAGCAACTGATAATAGATGCAGAGGTGACATATCAAGCTAAAACTAAACAAAGATCGCTACACTATGCATACATTGATTACCAAAAAGCTTTTGATAGTGTACCCCACTCATGGTTACTACAAATATTGGAAATATACAAAGTAGATCCTAAATTGATACAGTTCCTAAACATAGTAATGAAAAATTGGAAAACCACACTTAATATCCAAAAAAATTCAAATAATATCACATCACAGCCAATACAGATTAAGCTTGGAATATACCAAGGAGACTCATTAAGTCCTTTCTGGTTCTGCCTTGCCCTGAACCCACTATCCAACATGCTAAATAATACAAATTATGGATACAATATTACTGGAACATACCCACACAAAATCACACATTTGCTATACATGGATGATCTAAAACTACTGGCAGCAACAAATCAACAACTCAACCAATTACTAAAGATAACAGAAGTATTCAGCAATGATATAAATATGGCTTTTGGAACAGACAAATGTAAGAAAAATAGCATAGTCAAGGGAAAACACACTAAACAAGAAGATTACATACTGGATAACCACAGCGACTGCATAGAAGCGATGGAAAAAACAGATGCCTATAAATATCTAGGATACAGACAAAAAATAGGAATAGATAATACAAATATTAAAGAAGAACTAAAAGAAAAATATAGACAAAGACTAACAAAAATACTGAAAACAGAATTGACAGCAAGAAACAAGACAAAAGCTATAAATACTTATGCTATACCAATATTGACCTACTCATTTGGAGTAGTGAAATGGAGTAACACAGACCTAGAAGCGCTCAATACACTTACACGATCACAATGCCACAAATATAGAATACATCACATACATTCAGCAACAGAAAGATTCACATTAAGCAGAAAGGAAGGAGGAAGGGGATTTATCGACATAAAAAACCTACATTATGGACAGGTAGACAATTTAAGAAAATTCTTTATAGAACGAGCAGAAACTAGCAAAATACACAAAGCAATCACTCATATAAATACATCGGCTACACCATTTCATAACCACTTCTACAACCCTTTAGATCACATAACATCAACAGATACGAAGAACGTAAATTGGAAAAAGAAAACACTACATGGCAATCACCCGTATCATCTAACACAGCCACACATCGATCAAGACGCATCCAACACATGGCTAAGAAAAGGCAATATATACAGTGAGACGGAAGGATTCATGATTGCAATACAGGATCAAACAATAAACACCAGATATTACAGCAAGCATATTATTAAAGATCCCAATACCACAACAGATAAATGCAGACTTTGCAAACAACAAATAGAAACAGTAGATCACATCACAAGCGGATGTACAATACTAGCAAATACAGAATACCCCAGAAGACATGACAATGTAGCAAAAATAATACATCAACAGCTTGCCTTACAACATAAACTTATAAAACAACACGTTCCCACATACAAGTATGCACCACAAAGTGTACTGGAGAATGATGAATTCAAATTATACTGGAACAGAACCATTATAACAGATAAAACAACACCATATAACAAACCTGACATCATACTCACCAATAAAAAGAAGAAATTAACACAACTAATTGAACTATCCATACCCAATACAACAAATATACAGAAGAAAACAGGAGAAAAAATTGAAAAATATATCCAACTGGCTGAGGAAGTATAGGATATGTGGCATCAGCATAAAGTTGACATTATACCAATTATACTATCAACTACAGGAGTCATACCACACAATATCCACCAGTACATCAATGCAATACAGCTACATCCAAACTTACATATACAACTACAGAAATCAGTAATTATTGATACATGTTCAATTACCCGAAAGTTCCTAAATGCAATATAACACATACCATACAGTTAAAAGGAAGTGACGCTTGATCAAGGTCCGCGTCACTTTCCATTTTTAACCAGACTTAACGTCTGAGAAAGTAAAGAATAATAATAATAATAGTTTTATTGTCATTCGGCCATTACAGCAATAGACAACGTCATATACATACTAAAATACAATTAATAGTTTGAAAGAAACAACAGGTTTGTTGTGTGTGTGTAGTTTGTGTGTGTGTACTTTGGTTTCACGTCTGCATTGTATGATGATTAGAGAGAAGGGAGAGGGTGGAACACGGTGCCACCACATAGCTTACAGCTGTCGAAGAGCAGCAAAGGGGCCGCTCAGCTTAACGTCTCCAGCCGAAGGTCGGTTCATGATCAACCGTGTCACATGCACTCACTCCATGAGGCACCGCGGAGAGCTTTGGAACTTAATCCAGGTCGTTGGCATAAAGTCTGGTGGTCAGGAACTTCACGCCATCACCTCTCCTCCCCTTTTCCGGATAGGCAAAGGGTAAACTGCCAACAGCGCATGGCCTACCAAGACAGTTCCTCATCCAAATACCGGCTACGACCGATGTTGCTTAACTTCGGTGCTCTGTCGGGAATCGATGTATTCACCGAGGCAAGGCCATTAGCTATTAACAGAGCCAAATGCCTTATTGAAGTCCACAAATGATACAAATACATGTTTTGAGATCAGTAGTTTGTCATTTCAAATTGAATATTTATATTCAGCAGTGCCACTGATGTTCGTTTAATTACCACTCGAGAGTTCTTCAGTTCTGCTCAGCAGCATTTTTGAATATATTTTGTAGAAAACTGATAGAAGAACTATTCCTGTGTAGTTACTTACATCTTTTCTTACCTTCCTTACGAAAAGGATGTATTAGTACCAAGGGCGCCGCCTCCCCTGCCCCCTCCCCCCCCCCCCCTGCCACCCTGGCCCCCTCTCAGAGAAAGGAAAAAAATAGTGGAGTCAGCTGTTTTTCTTTCATGAAAATGATTTAATCGGCGGTATTACGTAGGTTTTTAACGGAGTAGGAACTGTAACATTCTCAGGGCTACCTACAAGTCGCCATTCGTCTTCCAAAGTATTAAAAATACTTTATACTGCCAAATTTAGCCCCCCCCCCTCCTCCGCCTCCTCCCCTACATCTACATACTGCCGTACGGGCGCCCTTGATGAGTTCAATTCACTATGCTTCTGGAATACTTTCTGTATTCTTTATTTCTTTAAATCCACTTACAGATCTTTCATAATCTTTGTTTGCGACCTTTTCAGAAATTCAGCTGTTGTTGCATTGTAATTTTTCACGATTTGAATTATTTCTCAAATTTCTTCAATGGCTGCATATTTTCTTCTCAGTTTACACGAAAGTCTGAGGATGCTAATTTGCGACTTGTTCTGGAGAATTTATCAAACTATTTTGCTAGCATCTCACAATTTTTAGTGTTATTTAAGTCAGTTCTCATTCACTCGCTACTGGAACAAATCCATGGCCTTTGGTACCCTGTAATTTATTCTTGGAGGTCTGATAAAATCTCTGGAATTTTTTGTTAAGTTTTGTAGCATTGTACTGAGGTGTGATTTTTCGAATGATCTTTTAATTTTCTGCATTGCGCCGCATATTTCTTTTCTTTGTTGTTTAAATTGCACACAGTGTTCAATAGTTTCGGGAATTTTCCATTTTCTCCGTCTTTCTCACCTTGCTGTTAGCGCTTTTTCATACTCTTCATTCCAGTATACTCTCTTTTTATTTCTGTTTAGAATGCTGCAATGTTAATTTGCCCAGATAGCTCTTGCCAATTCGTAGGTTTAGTTGTTATTCTGTGATTTTGTACGTATATTTCATCAAGAAATCTGGGTTCCTGTACTGTTAAAATCAGGATTATATTTTTATCAAAAACTATCTAGTTCCTTCCGTTTTCCAGCATTTAGCAAGGACTCGCAAGGTGGCTGTTAGATTAGCAACTTTTACTATATAGCATAGTTTATTTTTGGTATAATCTGTGAGGTGTTCAGTAAGTATTCTTAGAGTTCTGGCTGAGCTGACCAATCAGCTCACACCCCTCCCCGCTGTTAATTCTGTGTCACATGTTTGAAGCGGCACTTGTATTGTGGTGAACTTAATGGAGGGTCTTGTCTGGACTCCGATGGCGCCGCTAGCTTTTTGCGGTGCAGCGTTGAGGTAAGATGCAGTTGACTACCTGCAGAAGAGCACACTTGCAATGCAATTTTGTTAATCATTCACAGCGAGCGTGTAGTTGACACGTAAGTATTTTCTTGATAAGCACTGTGAAATTTAACCGTTGACTACTATGGATTGTCTCTTAGACCGCTACAGCTTTTTCCTCGTGATATTTCACGAACCCCTGTGAGGTGAAGTAAAACTCTTCTGTGTACCTTCCGAATGGATGGCAAACTACGCGTGCCAGAAATCTCGCACTGTTGTTGTAATTAGTTCCTTATTTTTGGGCCTTGGGTGGTCTCACAGACGTACCATAGTGTTTGTGTGTCATGTTTTTGTTGAACGTTACCGTTTCTCCGTGGTGAGGAAAGCTACACCTTCGATGTAACGTTTTTTCTGCGAGACTGGTGTGGGTGTTCTCATGGTAGTCATACAAATTCTCATGCCTACTCTTCAGACAGATGTCGGCCGCGGTGGACGTGCGGTTCTAGGCGCTGCAGTCCGGAACCGTGGGACTGCTACGGTCGCAGGTTCGAATCCTGCCTCGGGCATGGATGTGTGTGTTGTCCTTAGGTTAGTTAGGTTTAAGTAGTTCTAAGTTCTAGGGGACTGATGACCTAAGATGTTAAGTCCCATAGTGCTCAGAGCCATTTTTTCAGACAGATCGATTCCGCAAAATACATGGCACAACATATGAAGACTTAGATGACAGTAGTAATGCCCGTGATTCTGAATATTTGGTGATCTCGATATTAATTAGGAGAAGGAAACTAAACGTGATGAACATGTGATAGATAACGACGATAGAAAAGCGTACTTCTTCGGTAAGAAGAGAAAGATGTTTTCGATGGAGAAAACAGAAACCGCTACCTAACGTAAGAGCAAGGCAGCTCAACATTGTCTTGTAGCTGCAAGGACTTCTACAGATTCCGAAAAGTCTCAGAGAAAACGTACTGTTTTATAGATGTGAGCATCAAATATGGAAATAGTTTGTTGAAAACAAAAAAAATATCAGCCTTGCGTTGTCCTTGTTTCAAGTGAAAAACAAAATATCCGTGTCAAAAGTGTGGCGTTCCGATTTGGTTGGAGAATTGTAGGAGGGCCTGCGTGAAATGCATGCAGGCTGAAAACAATTAAAATTTTATTCAGTGCCTGAGAAGAATACGTAAGGTAATTACCTTCTTCTCGATTTGTAATGTAAAAATTTGGCGAAATTTCTTCCTTGATAAAGTTATGGGGTGGAATAATCGCTCTAAGGCTGAAATGATGAGTAGTGAACTCAAAGCTGATTCCACATACAAATTGTCGTAACTCAAATGTGTTTTACCATACAGTTTGGTTGCGAATCTGTAATACGATAGCCCTGATACTAATTTGTGTGTGAGCAGAGAGGTAACTATGTGCCGTTATTTAATGCATAAAATAAAAATAAACTGCAAATTTCGCTATGTTTTAGTTTTAAAAGTGTTTAATTTTTGCATTGTTTAAAAAATGAAAATTTCCGTAAAGTATGTTTCCAAGAAGTGGAACGAATAACAGGAAGTCATGAAAATATATATTCACCAAAACGGTGGTTTTATACATAAAAAATAAAAGGGTGGTCTGAGACCCCTCCATAGTAATTGTGTTCCTGTCAGTATCCGTAGTAGCCAAGGGTTAACGTGGTGGACTGCACTGAAACTCTGATGACTTGAAAACGTGTCTCCCCAACTGCAGGCCCCGTCTTTGTGCTTTTGCGAAGAGAGTGGACTTCAGCTGCTCACTACTGAATCTGTTTCATCCAAATTGTATAAAATTTAGTTTCGTCACTTAACTTTCCCTATAACTGAACCTTTGTTTTTGTTTTGAGCTTTGTATAACTTTTGCTTTATTTGAATTCTGTGTGCCATACGTTTTCTGAACATTAAGATTACAAGTGCTATCTTGCTTTAACTAACTTTGCAGACAATTATGTGGATTTATGTTCATACATTCTTTCAAATAAATTTTTCCTTCTCAATTACTGTCCTATCCAGATGATCACTCGATGCGAAACGTACTACTTCTGCAATTGGTTGAATTTTTATGGATTTCTTATTGAATTTAATATCAAAACTAGAGTCAGTCACTCGGAATGTTATACTTCGCGTTTCTATGCATAGTCTTTCAGGCAGTCCTTCTTTCTACATATTTGATGTTCTGTAATTGTGAGCTATTACAACAAACTGGGTCTACATGTCCATCACACTGCATAAACTACATTGCTATGTATATTGTCACGCATGGATATAGATGTGCTGCAGTTACTCTGGATCACCTAAATTCAATTTCCTTTTGCTGTTGTTGTGGTGGTCTCCAGTCCAACGACTGGTTTGTTACAGCTCTCCATGCTACTCTATCCTGTGCAAGCCTCTTCATCTCCAGGTAAATACTGCAACGTACATCCCTCTAAATCAGCTTAGTGTATTCATCCCTTGGCCTCCCTCTACGATTTTTACCCCCACGCTTCCCTTCAGTACTAAATTGGTGACCCCTTGATACCTCAGAATGTGCGCTACCAACTGATCCCTCCTTTTAGTCAGTGTGTACCACCAATCCCTCTTCTCCCCAATTCTGTTGAGTATCTCCTAATTAGTTACGTGATCGACCCATCTAGTCTTCAACATTCTTCTGTAGCACCACATTTCAAAAGCTGCTGTTCTCTTCTTGTCTAAACTGTTTATCGTCCACGTTTCACTTCCACCATACAAAGACTTTCAGAAAGGACTCCGTGACACTTAAATGTTTACTCGATGTTAACAAATTTCTCTTTTTCAGAAATGCTCTTCTTGCTATCGCCAGTCTGCATTTTATATCCTCCCTGCTTCGAAGATCATCCGTTATTTTGCTTCCCAAATAGCAAAACTCATCACTACTTTAAGTGACTAATACCTAATTTAATTCCCTCAGCCATCATCTGATCTAATTTGACTACATACCATTATTCTCGTTTTGCTTTTGTTGATGATCATCTTATATCCTCCTTTCAAGACATTGTCCATTACGTTCAACTGTTCGTCCAGGTCCTTTGCTGTCTCTGACAGAATTACAATGTCATCGGAAAACCTCGAAGTTTTTATTTTTCTCCATGGACTTTAATTCCTACTCTAAATTTTTCTTTTGTTTCCTTTACTGCTTGCTCAATATACGGATTGAATAGCATCGGGGATAGGCTACAACCCTGTCTCACTCCCTTCTCAACCACTGCTTCCCTTTCGCGCCCGTCGACTCTTATAACTGCCATCTGGTTTCTGTGTAAATTGTTAATAGCCTTTCGCTCCCTGTATTTTACCCCTGCCACCTTTAGAATTTGAAAGAGGGTGTTCCAGTTAACATTGCCAAAAGCTTTCTCTAAGCCTACATATGCTTAACCCATCTTCTATGAGAAGTCGTAGGGTCAGTATTGCTTCGCGTGTTCCTACATTTCTCCGGAATCCAAACTGATCTTCCCCGAGGTTGGCTTCTACCAGTTTTTCCATTCTTCTGTAAAGGATTTGTGTTAGTATTTTGCAGCCGTGACTTTTGCTATGCGCATTATAAAATCGTTGTGAAAAGTAAGCGTCCTATGTCTAAATGATATTCTATAACTTTTTGCCGTCAGATTGCGTTACTATTTTGATTAACGGGTCTAAACACTGAGGGCATCCTTTTTAACTCAGGGACTTACTTTCTTTCACTGGTAATTCGTTGTCAAAAAGACCTAGCAGGAAGTTTTCACAGTTTACATTGAAAATGTCTAAAAAGTCTTTCTATATACAAGTTTCAAGGGACTACAAGGATGCTCCAACTCATACTGATTCCAGATGTTCGGATTTCTCAGAACCTTAGGTCCTGATGGATTGCGTAATGCAACAGTGGATTACTCCTCTTATTTACCGCCGAGGATAGTGTATAAAAAAATGTCGTATGGCATGATTGGCTGGGAGATCCCTAGGGGCAGATTCAGCCACCTAATTGGAAAGGGTTTTCGTAACCCTCGTGCACATTGGCACCTTCCCTTCGCGAAGTGTGGATTTAGGTCTTACATGTATCTGCTTCGTGTAGGCGACTGTAATGGGTGCGTGTGTAGTGTGATATCATGTTTGCGTTGTATGATGAGAGAAGGGAGGGGGTGAAACCCGATGCCGGCATATAGGCCGCTCCTCTCGAAAAGACCAAAGGAGTCACCGAGCTTAACGTCCTGTTCGACGGACGGACCACCAACAACACAATAGTGTCACGTGCCCACACTTCAGGAGATACGGTGGAGGCGTTTGGAATTTAGTCCACGACATCGGCGAAAAGTCTGGTGATCAGGAACTTTACGCCACCACCCGTCCTCCTCTTTGTCCGAAAGGGAAACGGAGAATTACCGACAGTACGTGACGTAATTAGGCAGTGAATCACCCAGCCAAATACTGTCCATACCCGGTGTTACTTAACTTCGGTCATCGGACGGAAACCGGTGTAATCAACGAGACAAGGCCGTTGGCAGTATACTTTTAGTATACTTTTCTTTCCACAGTAGAATTTCTGAATCGTAGAGGATTGAAATTAGATTCCATTACAAGATGGGGTTAGCTCACCAAGAATATTCCTTTCTAAAAGCATTCCATTTATGAACAATATTTAGTTAGCGATATCATCCAAACTCCGTGTCCTGCTGTAAATATCCCAGGTCCCTTCGACTGACCGGCCGGTGTGGCCGTGTGGTTCTAGGCTCTTCAGTCTGGAACCGCGTGACCGCTATGGTCGCAGGTTCGAATCCTGCCTCGGGCATGGATGTGTGTGGTGTCCTTAAGTTAGTTAGGTTTAAGTAGTTTTAAGTTCTAGGGGACTGATGACCTCAGATGTTAAGTCCCATAGTGCTCAGAGCCATTTGAACCATTTGAACCCTTCGACTGATGCCTGCATTGCGTAAGTGTCTCTGTGCAGACCAACAAGACGCTGTACCTTCTAGACATACAATGCCGTTTGGGGGTCCTGCTGAAATGTCATTGTATTACGGCTCCATATGTGTCTCTAAGTGGCAATACCTTTTTACAGGCACGTTATGAAGAACTCTGTCTGAGCTTCTCTTCTAGACATACTACGTGCAACACTTCACTCCTCCAACCACACAAGGCCTCTACGTCATTCTGCCAGTGCTAAGGAGCTAACGGCTGCGGTAACACTTCATCCACAACGTACACTATATGCTATCAGCTTTGAATGTCTCTTTCATCGAGAGCCCTACAGTTAGTGTTTCAATTTTGAAGAAATTATAATTTTTTGGCCATCTCTTTTAAAGCAGACAATGATCGAAACCCGTTCTGATCACTATTTTATGACGGACAGTCAAATGAAAACGAGTTAGATGAAGAAAAGTGAGTAATCACCATAGTTTTTGACACATTTATCCCACTGTCAGACAAGATGGTTATTGCCTTCACTGAAAAACGTTTGCTGTTCCCTGCGGAACCGTGATTGTACCGCAAGGAAATCAACGGCCACGAATGTCTTTTTTCAGGACGCCAAAAATATGAAAATCGCATAGGGAGAGATCGGGACTGTATGGAGGACGTCTAAGGGCCTCCCTGCGAAACTTCTACAGCATAGTCCAAACAACAGGCACGCAGCTCAAGGAAATTCTGGACGACTTTTTTCTTTCACTCTAAGGGCACGCTGTTCATAGACTTTCTGGAACACGGCGCCACAATTAAAGCATGCCATCAAGTCCAAACGCCCAATACTGTTGACGGACGGCATCATTCTGTTGCGGAATAATGCCTGCCCATATGTGGCCAGGGCTATTTCAAGTACGCTGCAAAACTTTCGCTGGAAAATTCTTACACATTCTCCACACAGTCCCGGTCTCTCTCCACGCGAGTTCAATGTTTTTAGGGCCCCGAAGAGTTCGTGACCGTCGATTTGCTTCCGACAAATAGGTCCACCCCAGGTTACAATTATGGTCGCATTAAGGAATTAACCATCTTGTCCGACAATGGAGTAATTATATTAACAATGATGGCCATTTCTTTTGAAATGATATACAGCTTACTAGCTTTTCTCCATTTGTCTCGTTTTCGTTTGACTGCCCCTTATGTTTGGTACCATCGTGGTTCTTGAGCTTGTAATCCCAGACAGATCTAGTTCGCCTTCGGTTGTTTCGAAACTGACTGGAATAAATTGTTGTCGAAAAGTCTGGTTGAACTGGCTTTCATTATGGAATATGCCATACTGAAAATCATAGAACGGCAACAGTTACAGCGGCAATAACAGCAGAAAAAAAAGAAAAGAAAAAAAAGGTGGTAAGCAGCAGAATCAGCAGGTACTCCAGCTGCTAAAGGAACGGAAGAATAACAACAGATACGTCAGCAACAGCTTTAGCTGCTACACAAGCTTATCGAATCACATTTACAGCGACCACGTCATATTCTCCGTTCCCATCTTGGACCCCATCAACCTTGAAGTGTCCTCGTCGACTGCAACTGCTATTCCACAGGCATCCAGTCCCCTCTCCCCACTCACCCACTTACCGCGGAGCATTTTGGGAGTTTGCACTACTTTTATTTTTATACGAGAAGGCGATGCAGCACCAGTACCGACATATCCAGGTACTAGGACACAGAAGCCATAGTACCGTCTACGTAACATGGACAAATCTACTGATGAGATAAACGGCACCTAATGAAAGGAGAAATTTAGACAGATCATAACAAAATACACTCCGATTTAATGCACAGCTAACAGACTAATCGAAATGGATTGGAAAACGGGAAAGATGGCGACATGAAGACAATTGGGACATACAGAAGAAGACCCTGCAAAGTTCTACTCTCTGCAAAGACGTTGGACGAATAGCGTCGACAGACAGGGACTTCGGCAAATACAGTGCAGTTTTGACCTAAAAATCATAGTCACTGCTAGGCCGAGGTATTTTTGCCCCTTGTCCGTGTATATAGGATTGTAATAGGTTGGACAATGGCAGCACGAGGTAGAAATCAAAGGACGCAACATCAACCAGCAGCACGACACTAAAGGATAACGACGGAGACAAGAAGAATGACAACAGTGATGTAGAAGAATATGTTCCTACAACAACAGGGAATGTGTTGCTGGAGGCTGCCAGAGTTCTACCATGCTGTTACCGTTAAATTTCCGTAAAAGAGATATCCAACGGTTGTGCGTCCATCGGAGTAGTATAGCACTGTTCCACTTTGTAAAGTGTGAGAATAACAACAGTTGAAATGTTGAACGGTTCCGTGTCACGTAAGCGTCCTGTATGCTAATCTGCGGCTCCTCTGTAAAGCAGCTATGCAGAAAGCGTCAGTTTCTGCCGAGTCACGGTTCACCTGTCTCCTGCGTCAACTTGCGGAGTGTACCGCGAACACTTGGCAGAATTTGCCGTATACTTAAAAGCGAAAGTGCAAATAGTGACACGCGAAAAAATAAGATGTCTTTGTTTGTCATCCAGCAGTTCGCTGAAATGAATGATTTCTGGATACTCAGTGAGGGGATTTTCGTTGCTGCCGCACACTGCTCTAGAGAATACGTTTAATGAATTCTTGAAATATACGTGTGCTTCGACTTCTGGGAAGTGAGATATATAGTAACAGGCGGCTTGTTTGTATCAACAATTTAATCACCATCACGCGTCATTTCGAAATGTACACAGTCACTTCCTTCTACTGTTTCAAATCACTATTTTACCACTAGAAGCGTAGTACGGCTACGTATACTTATTCGTTTAACCCACTATGCGCATGGTGTTTACATTCGGCAACAAATCTTAAATCTACGAATAATGTTAAGAAAACTACTCGTGTATCCATGGTATTGCCGTGCAGGAATGCATACAGTCTGGCTGCGTGGAGCTAGATTGTGTTTAGTGTCGTTATGTTGGCAGAACCACCAAAAATCGATCATCTTTACTGAAGGTCGACTGTACGAAAAGCACATAGATGCAGCTGAGAGAACGAATTATTTCTGCCAAATAGATCACACCTACAAAAAATATATTTATACAATATGTGAAATGATGCTTAAAGGAAGAACCGATTATGTGTTCATGTTTCTGGAAATGAAGGATAAATAAGAAATCAATATTTCCTGTTTGTTGCCGTATGGCAGTACTACGATCTTGCTGCCGTGAACGTAACTTTTTCCACTGTGAACAGATTCAGTGTAATACTACTTATTACTTTTAGGTTGTTGACATAAGCGCCCTGAAGAAAATGACGGTTCAGAACTGGATGACACTAACAGCGAAAAAGTATTTGCAGATGACTAAGAGGATGAGAGTGCTGGGCCCGATGTTGGAAATCCCATTATACTTGTTTCTCGGAGTGATAACGATAGTGAAGAAGAACAAGAAGTAGAGTAATAAAGAAGAAGAACAAGATGAAAACAATGTATTCCATTGAAATATCATTCTTGCCGCAGTATAAGTTAGTGCTTCGAAGACAAAATGCCTGAATTTTCACGCAGTTAGAAGACATGTGGGAAAGAACGATCCATGGCAAAATGGACTGGTATACTTGACACATCTTCTCATATATACTGTCCATTAAACGTTTCTTTGAACATTATCAAGGAATCAAACAGGCTATATGTTAAAAAATTCTGATGAGCAAATTACGCAATTCAAAGGACATCACTGAATGAAACAATGAAATCCTATAGAAACCAAAAGATGGCCCTACAAAATGTTGTACTATCTGATGTGAAATGCTTAGTGTACGTCTTTGAACTGTCTGCTGGCCCGTGTAGCCAAAAGGATCGTATCCCTCACATAGATGCCAATGGAAATGTGCTAAAAATCACTAGTGTTACACAACAGAAAAAAATTGTAAAATACACTCCTGGAAATGGAAAAAAGAACACATTGACACCGGTGTGTCAGACCCACCATACTTGCTCCGGACACTGCGAGAGGGCTGTACAAGCAATGATCACACGCACGGCACAGCGGACACGCCAGGAACCGCGGTGTTGGCCGTCGAATGGCGCTAGCTGCGCAGCATTTGTGCACCGCCGCCGTCAGTGTCAGCCAGTTTGCCGTGGCATACGGAGCTCCATCGCAGTCTTTAACACTGGTAGCATGCCGCGACAGCGTGGACGTGAACCGTATGTGCAGTTGACGGACTTTGAGCGAGGGTGTATAGTGGGCATGCGGGAGGCCGGGTGGACGTACCGCCGAATTTCTCAACACGTGGGGCGTGAGGTCTCCACAGTACATCGATGTTGTCGCCAGTGGTCGGCGGAAGGTGCACGTGCCCGTCGACCTGGGACCGGACCGCAGCGACGCACGGATGCACGCCAAGACCGTAGGATCCTACGCAGTGCCGTAGGGGACCGCACCGCCACTTCCCAGCAAATTAGGGACACTGTTGCTCCTGGGGTATCGGCGAGGACTATTCGCAACCGTCTCCATGAAGCTGGGCTACGGTCCCGCACACCGTTAGGCCGTCTTCCGCTCACGCCCCAACATCGTGCAGCCCGCCTCCAGTGGTGTGGCGACAGGCGTGAATGGAGGGACGAATGGAGACGTGTCGTCTTCAGCGATGAGAGTCGCTTCTGCCTTGGTGCCAATGATGGTCGTATGCGTGTTTGGCGCTGTGCAGGTGAGCGCCACAATCAGGACTGCATACGACCGAGGCACACAGGGCCAACACCCGGCATCATGGTGTGGGGAGCGATCTCCTACACTGGCCGTACACCACTGGTGATCGTCGAGGGGACACTGAATAGTGCACGGTACATCCAAACTGTCATCGAACCCATCGTTCTACCATTCCTAGACCGGCAAGGGAACTTGCTGTTCCAACAGGACAATGCACGTCCGCATGTATCCCGTGCCACCCAACGTGCTCTAGAAGGTGTAAGTCAACTACCCTGGCCAGCAAGATCTCCGGATCTGTCCCCCATTGAGCATGTTTGGGACTGGATGAAGCGTCGTCTCACGCGGTCTGCACGTCCAGCACGAACGCTGGTCCAACTGAGGCGCCAGGTGGAAATGGCATGGCAAGCCGTTCCACAGGACTACATCCAGCATCTCTACGATCGTCTCCATGGGAGAATAGCAGCCTGCATTGCTGCGAAAGGTGGATATACACTGTACTAGTGCCGACATTGTGCATGCTCTGTTGCCTGTGTCTATGTGCCTGTGGTTCTGTCAGTGTGATCATGTGATGTATCTGACCCCAGGAATGTGTCAATAAAGTTTCCCCTTCCTGGGACAATGAATTCACGGTGTTCTTATTTCAATTTCCAGGAGTGTATTTTTTGACAGTTGGTTCTGTAGCTTAGATTTGCAAACTGAACTAGCAGAAGTGGAACCTACTAATATATACCACCATTTAAAGGGAAGTATGTTCGACTGCGTCAGCGATATGAAAAATCTAGAATTGGTTGCAAAACATGAAAGACATTGTTCTGCTGACATGAGAAGAGATTTCTGACATTACCCAGAAATTTTGTACGAGGAAAACCAATGGCTGAAGTAGAAAGATATGACATGAAGCTTAAGAAATCAGTCAAGGTAACTAACCCCAGTTGTACAATACAGGGTGTTCCACTCAAACCTCCCTGATTTCAAGGACCCAGGAGAGAAGAACCACGGTAGATACGACAGTGAAAAATGCACCATATTCTAGAGCATCTCATCTCAAAGAATTTATATTCCCACGTCAGAAGTGCTAAGTATCGTTGCCAGAGTGCAGCACAGTCGCATGAAGTGAAAATGGCGACTCCACAGCAGAGCGCACAAGCAGTAGTGTGGTTTGCAGAAACAAAATCGCCGATTACTGTGCCAAGAAACTATCGTCGTGTGTATGAATGTGATCCACCTGATGTGAAAACACTTAAGGAATGGTATAGGAAGTTTCTTGCAACAGGAAGTGTTCTGAAACATTCTGACGATGCATGTTATGGGGTTTCAGAAGAGACATTGGAGGACATCAGACAAACGTTTCTCAGAAGCCCATGTAAGTCAATCCGTCAAGCATCTAGGCAGCTTGATGTACCTCGATCAACATTGCATCATGCAGTTCACCAGCGTCTTCGTATGGGTGCTTACAAAGTGCAAATTCTGCAACATCAGACGCCAAACGACAAACCACGCCGGCAACAATTTGCTGCAGATGTGCTGCAGCGTTTTGATATGGATGCCAGCTTCCTGGAAAGATGGTTATTTTCAGATGAGGCAACCTTTCATCTTTCAGGACGGGTTAATAGGCATAATGTTCGGATTTGGGGTTCGCAAAATCCACACATTGTCATTGAACATGTTCGTGATAGCCCTAAACTAAACGTCCGGTGCGGGCTATTGCACAACAGGATTGTTGGGCCGTTCTTCTTTGCGGAACAAACAGTGAATGGGTCTGTGTATCTGGACATGCTGTATCTGAGGGTACAGAAACTGCTCCAAGACTTGCAACCCAACATCATTTTTCAACTAGATGGAGCTCCGCCACATTGGTCAACGACTGTTCGCAAGTTCCTGGATAGGAAATTTCCCAGTCGTTGGATCGGACGTGGAGGACCCATTGCCTGGCCACTACGTACACCCGACATTACGCCGCTTGATTTCTTCATGTGGGGACTCGTGAACGACCACAGGTATGTGACCAAAGTGGACGATATTCCAGTGTTGCGAGATCGTATCACTAATGCGATTGCAACAATAGCAGAGGAAATGTTACAAAGAACTTGGCAAGAAATCGAATGTAGACTCGATAGTCTTCGTGCTACAAATGGTTCACATGTAGAGGTGTATTGATGATAAATAACTAAATTATTTGAAATGCTCTACTGTGTTCGTTTCCTCGGTCTTTGAAATCAGGGAGGTTTGAGTGGGACACCCTGTATAATCAATTCATGGGAGGTGTAGATCCTGTGGATTCCGTCATGGCCTTCTGTAGGAGTCCAGATATGTTAAAAATGATGTATTACAGAATATTTTTTTCATATTCTTGATATGATGGTAGTGAATGCTTAGTTTCTTTACAGAAGAGCTGCAGCACCATGTGTGATGCATTGCTAAACCCCATTTGTCGTAGCCGAGTTCAAGAATGTCACGGGTGGACCTTTGCTGTTCCAGAGTAAAAGTGAAGCAAGAAAACAAGGAAGTTCTAGAAGTAATTCTACTGAGAGATTTTCCGTCACAAAAAAGGATAAAGATGGCGCTGTAATAATGTATGGAAAAGATGTGCAAGAGGATGGCACAGTATATTTGCCTGTTATGGATATGAAAGGATGGTGCAAGGTTCCATCATGCTATTGAATAATTAGTATGAAGTGCGTAAAATGGAAAGTATATTTTTATTTCTCTGCTAATAAGAAATGTTTCTTGAAATTACAGTGTTACATGATGAGATGAGGTACAAAACTGTTCAAGATTACAACTAAAAAGTTTTAGAAAAATTGTAAATAAAATGAAAGAAACAACAATTTTTTTATATAAAACTTTTCCTCTGGTTATTTAGACGTATATTATGTTATGTCGTTGATAAAATGGTTTATACATATAAGAAAATAAAAAAAGTTGTCATACTTATGTTGTTGCCATATGGCAACAGACCTAAAATAGTGAATAAGTAAAAATCAAATAAAATTCCTAATTTATTTTTTAAACAATTACATTCTAATTTGTGTTTAAGACCCTACCAGAGCCGCGCAGTTGAGGGTTAAAGAAGTTTTTGCAAGTGTCTTTTAGTTTATTGTCATGGAGCTGTCTTTGTGAGGTGCCGTTCATTTGTTGTGTATCGAGTAACATACCGCACTGGATTAAATACATCCTTTTCTACACTGCTGATCATTCAAACTGCAACGCTTTAAATATATCATGCAGCAAACGTCAAATTGGGATCAAATGGCTGTGGAAATGACGAGCACTTCAGAGTAACCGTGCACAATAGGGAGGAAGAGAGATTAGTGTGTAACATCCCTTTGACAATGAGGTCATTAGAGAGTGAGCACAACCTCAGATTAGGGCGGGATCGGGAAGAAATTCGGCCAGTCTTTTCAGAGTAACCGTCTCCACATTTGTCTTAAGTGAATTAGGGAAATCACGGAAAACCTAAACCTGGATGACCAAATGGTGATCTGAACTGGCGTCGTCTTGAATGCGAGTCCAGTGTGCTAACGACTGCGCTACCTCGCTCGGTCGTACACAGTAGGTAAGAGTAAGGCGATCTACTTTCTGAATACAAGGAAGATTACGCAATGGGATAATAAATCAGAGCTCGCGCCTGAACGGTGCTTGTATGTGAGATGGTCATGTTATGCCTCGTATAAGGAGGAAAACCTTCTACCAAGACCTGTCGGAGAACGACAGCGGTTGGATCACGGGCTTTCAACACTGCAGTTTATAGTACAGTGATCCTGCTGCTCGTACTGGTCATTATCCAACGACTGTCATGTGAATATCGAGTCGTTGAGTTTAGGAGGGCCACACTCAACGCCACGAAGGATCTCACCAGTCCCATGCGACTAGTGCCAGAGAGGATACACAAATTGCCGTGCACTACATAGAGTCACGTCATGTACCTTTTTCGCAGTAAGGCAGGTATCCACATGAATAGTACGACGGCGTCTGAAGTACCACGGACTGAAGGCACGGTGGCCGTTGATGCGGCATCCCTTGTTACGGCACCAAGGGAAAGGCGTGCGGACAGCGTTGCACCCACCAACAATACTAGACACGGGCACCACGTTATCTTTTCAGTCGAGTCCCAGTTCTCTGTACAGCACCGCGATGGACATATCCACATACAGAGGCTCTGAAGAGAACGAACATATCCAGATAGTATTCGTCATCGTCACACGGGTCAAGGACCTGGTGTGATCGTATGTATGTGGTACCACTGTTCTACAGCTACGAGGGGAAGTCAATTATTATCCGCAATTTAGTTATGTTTTTGTTTATTTTAGTAGTACTGTCGTTTTACGTTGACGACACATGCTTTATTTATTTGTTGTCATATCTTTGCAATTTTCAAGCTGCTAGGTTAGTTTCGTTATTGCTGCCGTGCTGTTAATCATGGCTGCTCCGATGTCTATTTGCACCAAAGAAGAGTGATCCGTTTCTTGTATAAGGAGCCGAAATTCATCGAAGACTTTCGGTACAGTACAGGAACAGTGTTTGGCCACAACGGAGTGTCTACGAATGGATTGAAAAATTTCGAAATGGTCGCACAAGTGTTATGCACGATGAAGGAGTTGGACGACAGTTTACCGCCACAAATGAAGAAACCATTGAGCGTTCACGTGAAATGATTCTCTTAAACAGACGATTAACTATTGACGAACTGGCACATCGTCTGCAAATTAGTCACGGTTCTGCCTACGAAATCATCCACAACAGACTTGGGTTTCATAAAGTTTGTGCAAGATGGTTCCCACCAAAACAACTCACATAGTTGCACAAACAAACGTGCTTGGACATCTGCAAAAAAAAAATAAAAAAAAAAAAAAAATAAAAAATAAAAAAAAAATAAAAACTCTGTGGTAACGAAGCGGACAATTTCTTAGACAGTATCATTACTGGTGACGAAACATGATGGAATTTACCTCGGACGAAACAGTGAAAGAAGCGGTGCATTCCTGGCTCGCAGCTCAACCGAGAACCTTCTTTCATGGGGGCATCAGGAAGTTTGTACAACGATGGACCAAGTGCGTTGAAACGCAAGGAGACTATGTCGAAAATTCTTATAAGTTTCCTACTTGATTACAATAAAATTTTGTAACTACTTTGCGGATAATAATTGACTTACCCTCGAACATCTCTATCCTGCGAGCCACTGTGAAGTGCATGGCGGAGGGTATTCCCCGCTGTACCAGTTATTAGGGCTTTTTCCCGTTACATTCACGATGAAGCACAGGAAGATTGATTTTTTAAACGCCTCTGTGCCTACTGAAATTAATCTAATCCTGTTCTCACGTTCCTTATGGGAGCTATATTCAGGGGGCTGTATTATATTCCTAGAACCATCATTTAAAACTGATTCTTGCAACTTCGTCAGTCGACTTTCTCGGGATGGTTTCCGTCTATCTTCAAGAGTCTGCCAGTTCAGTTTCTTCGTCACCTCTGTGACATTCTCCCGTGGGTCAAACAAACCTGTAACCACCATGCTGCCTCTGTCTGTACTCGTTCTATATCCCCTGCTAGTCCTACACCGATGATTCAAGAAATTATGATTACCTGCTTAACAGCTTGTTTGTAAGTCTTCGGAACAAAATACGTAACTGATTCTGCGTATCAGAGATCTGACAGTTAACTGGTGGGTTTGTGGAGGTACGTGGCATTAGATGTGTATGCACAGATCATGTGCTTAAATTACGGGCCGCTGATCTGCGTACGCGGTGACGGCACCCGATAGCGACCCAGATGAGTTCAATAGGATTTAAGGCGAATTTGGTCGCCAAGACATCTCAGTGAGTCTATTATAATGCTCCTCAAACCACTGCAGCACGGTTCTGGCTCCGAGATACGGACAGTTATACTGCTGAAGGATGACATCGTCGTCGGGGAGGATATCACGCATGAAAGAATGCACGTGGTTCGCAGTTGTCAGCTTGTCTTCGTCTACTGCCACAGGTCCCATACAAGCGCAGGAGAATGTCTCCCACAGCATAATATTGCTCCTACCAGCCTGCGTCCATGGTACGCCGCATGTTTCGAGCCGCCGTTCACCTCGATGACGGCGTTTGTGGAGGCGACCTTGAACCTGCTGTAGCAAAAATTTGATTCACCCGAAGAGTAGTAGTAACTAAAATGTAACATTTTTTTTAATAGCGTATAAATTCAAAATTATATATGTACTCATACAGCACAGCCTGGATGAATCCACACGCTGAACCTGCATAAAACAGCGTAGGAGCAATAAATGAGTAAGACTGGACATAGACCGAGCAATGCTCTATCTCGTATGTTTTATGTAACACTCTTTCGCGGAAGCTCCCACCAATGACGTTAAAACAAGTGCCACTGTGGGTCGTCGATATCTAGAACGCAATAGCAGCTTCTGATTGGGCTGTAATATCGGTTTCTTGGAGAAGAAATTTTCTATACCGTAACATTTTGGCTTCTGCAGGTGGCCTTAGAGAGAAAAAGGGGGGGGGGTGATGGTCAGAGGGAGAAGGAGCAGATGATGGACAAGGGGAGAGGAGCAGATGGACAGAGAGAGCAGGAAGGAGGAGATGGACTAAAAGAAGATTGTAATAAATACATACCCAGCCAATGCCGGGTACTCGTCTAATATGACTGTAAAACAACGTATGTAAAAGTGAACAACGGAAGGCAACGATTCCGTGAAAGATGATCTCAGTTCAGATGGCTGACAAATCCCAGTTCAGATGTCTGACAAACAGGGCGGGATGACAAGGGCGGTGACGACGAGTTTTTTTCCTTTGTTATATTTACCGGCAGAACTACCAAAGAGAACTTGTTTGTGTAATGCACATTCCATAAGAATTTGAGTTTCATTATTTGCCATGGAGTTTTCGAAGCTTCTTAAGGGACGTGCCCTTTCTCGGAAAATGCGTTATGTGTGAGTTGATGATAATTTGTAAAATTCCTGTGATTCGAGAACTGCAAACAGTAACGTGACATTATCCATTGTTTTTACAGTAACATATAACGAACGAGGTACATCTGACGAAACGTTAATATTTCTAGACATAGTTTATATGATACTTTGCCCCTCATTTCGCTGTAATGATCCTATACCCAAAGTTTGTCGAAGTGTTTATTCTGAATAAAACCGGGGAGAAAAGAGTTTTATGGCACCACTTGAATAAAAGACGGAATTAGTTGATAGGACACGTCCTGAAGACACAAGAAACAGTTAAAAGTGATAATGGAGGCATGTTCGGGATAGGGTACTGTAGAGAGAGACTAAGCGAACGTCCAGTAATTAAATTCAAATATATATATACAGGCACAGGGGAGACTAACTTGGAGAGATGCATCAAATCAGTCTTAAGACTGAAGATAACAACAGTAGCAACAACAACAACATATTTTCGTCCATTTGAGAACATACATACGCTAAGAGCGTGTAACAGGATATCTTTTCCAACTTGCGTATTACGTAGTACTTGACAAGCACCTACCGTAAATGACTTAGCTCATTATGGTGTTTCGTAACGATGTTCACTGGAAAGTTCTCAGCCTTGTATCAAAGCAACTCATATGTCAACAGTAACTGTAACTTTTCTGTTGACGCCGTCGAACTGAATCAAGGCAAGAAACTTAGAACCGAAGTATACATACTTTGGGGATTTGTGAATTAATCATTACCATAAATGTCTTTACGGTATTTATGAAACTCATGACTCATATCGTAAACAATTACAAGGAAAGAAACATTTTAAAGAATTCCCTTTATCGAATCAAGGTTTGTAAAAGTACAAAAGACAGACAACAACAATTGGACAAGAAGTCTGTATAAGAGAGCATCTTCTTCTCGCTGTACTCTGATGACGGTTCACGAACCTGTGCGCCGACTAGGAAGTCAGGGACAGAGGGGGAGGGGGGGGGGGGGGCGAGACTAAAAACTAAAACTACAATTTTTGTTACAAATTAGTTCGTTTCGAGACGTGTTGTGCTGCAAAAACTAAAGTTTATAGGACACAAAAATAACTTAGTATATCCCAGATAATTGTGTCTATGCACACACTTCTACAAGTTTATGAGAATTCTGAAGTGCATGAAAACTCAGTATTCCAGATTTCAGGGGAAGAGGGAAAAGGGGGAGAAGCGCCCTCTCTTACATCCCATCTCCCAATTCCCATAGGAGAAAGCCATCTTTTGTGACAGAAAAGTACAGCAGGTTTCGGTCTGTGGCAGAACAATCAGTTCAACACTATATGAGGGAGAAAAAAGAAAGACTTCACATGTTGAGCGCATGTGTAGTTTACTTCCTCACAACGTCGTCCACATATACTTACACAGAAATTTGGAAAACTTGTCAAGTTCCAAATGTAAGTTGCTTGACCATTCCCCATACAGCTGTGACTGGACTTCCAGTATATACCAAATCTTAGGGCTTTGCTCTTACATAAATACCTTACTGTTGTAGTAAATGGAAATTCCTTCCATAGAATGTTTCACCATAGTACTGACTAATAGCTTGTCAAATTTAAGTATTGTAATGTCAGTGGTTTATGAGGAAAAGGTACATAAAGTTCCCAAAATGTAAGTTACGGAAAACACGAATCAAAGAGTTGACAGTGTTTTTATTATTCCTCACCTTATCTGGGTGAACTGGTGCAAACCATATGCATTCTCCTCTTCATCCTTACGCAGTCTGTTTTTAGCTTATCCACTTAGATCACCTTGATTTTCAAAATGAGTAACAGTAATGTCAGCTGGATCGATTCTCCTTTTAGCACAGTTAAAAACTAAACACGTGTCATACGCTGCAACATTAGAACTTTCGGGAACAAATGTTGTTTTTGGTCATTGTTTTCCTATAAGAGAGTTATAGCTTTCATTAGAATTTTCCAAGCACGTACTTTTGCAGAAGTTCCGGATCTGCTAAACACCGAAATATCTCCCACATTTTGACAGCATGAATCTGAAAGAAAACACCACATGAACAAATAATATGAGGAAATACATCAACGACAAGGGGGCGAGGTCCCGTGAAGGTTTTGTTATTATTTTACAAACATAATATTCAGGAAATGAAACTTGAATGTTGTGTTGTTGTGGTCTTGAGTCCAGAGATTTGTTTGGTGCAGCTCTCCATGCTATTTCATCCTATGCGTGCTTCTTCATCTCCGAGTAACAACTGCAACCTACATACTTCTGAATCTGTTTAGTGTATTCATGCCTTAGTCTCCCTCTACGATTTTTACCCTCCGCACTTCCCTCAAATACTAAACTGATTATCACTTGAGGCCTCAGAACGTGTCCTACCAACCGATCCTTTCTTCTAGTCAAGTTGTGCCACAAATTCCTCTTCTCCCCAATCCTGTTCAGTACCTCCTCATTAGTAACGTGATCCACCCATCTAATCATTCTTCTGTAGCACCACATTTCGAAAACTTCTATTCTCTTCTTGTCTAAACTATTTATTGCTCATGTTTCACTTCCATACATGACTACACTCCATACAAATACTTTCAGAAAAGATTCCTGACACTTAAATCTAGACTCGTTGTTAACAAATTTCTCTTCTTCAGAAAGGTTTTCCTTGCCTTCGCCAGTCTACATTTTATATCCTTCCTACTTCGAGCATCATAAGTTATTTTGCTCCCAAAATAGCAAAACTCATCTACTACTTTGTCTTATTACCTAATCTAATTCCCTCAGCATCACCTGATTTAATTCGACTACATTCCGTTATTCTAGTTTTGCTTTTGTTGATGTTCATCTTGTATCCTCCTTTCAAGACACTGTCCATTCAGTTCAAATGCTCTTCCAGGTCCTTTGCTGTCTCTGACAGAATTACAATGTCATCAGCAAAGCTCAAAGTTTTTATTTCTTCTCCATGGGTTTTAATTTCTGCCCCAAATTTTTCTTTTGTTTGCTTTACTGCTTGCTGAATACACAGATTGAATAACATTGTGGATGGGCTACAACCCTGTCTCACTTCCTTCTCAACCACTGCTCCCCCTTCATGCCCCTCGACTCTTATAACTGCCGTCTGGTTTTTGTACAGTTGTATGTAGCCTTTCGTACCCTTATTTGACGCCAGCCACCTTCAGAATTTGAAACAGAGTATTCCAGTAAACACTATCAAAAGCTTTCTGTAAGTCTATAAATGATTAATCTGTCTTCTAAGATAAGTCGTAGGGTCAGTATTGCCTCACGTGTTCCAACATTTCTACGGAATCCAAACTGATCTTCCCCGAGGTCGGCTTTTAGCAGTTTTTCCATTCGTCTGCAAAGAATTCATGTTAGTATTTTGCAGCCATGACTTATTAAACTGATAGTTCGGTAATTTTCACACCTGTCAACACTTGTCTTCCACCTGTCAACACTTGCTTTCTTTGGGATTGGAATTATTATATTCTTCTTGAAGTCTGAGGGTATTTCGCCTGTCTCATACATCTTGCTCACCAGATGGTAGAGTTTTGTCAGGGATGGCTCTCCCAAGGCTATCAGTAGTTCTAATGGAATGTTGACTACCCATGGGGCCTTGTTTCGAGTTAGGTCATTCAGCGCTCTGTCAAATTCTTCACGCAGCATCATTATTCCCTTCTCACCTTCCTCTACGTCCTCTTCCATTTCCATAATATTGCCCGCAAGTACATCCCCCTTGTATAGCCCCTCTATATACTCCTTCCATATTTCTGCTTTCCCTTGTGTGCTTAGGACTGGTTTTCCATCTGAGCTCGTAATATTCATGCAAGTGGTTCTCTTTTCTCCAAAGATCTCTTTCATTTTCTTTGAAACTTTGAGACGTTTGTACTCCTTTTCGCCTGCTTCATTTACTGCGTTTTTATATTTTCTACTTTCATCAATTAAATTCAGTATCTCTTCTGTTACCCAAGGATTTCTACTAGCCTTTGTCTCTTTACCTACTTGATCCTCCGCTGCCTTCACTATTTCATCTCTCAAAGCTACCCATTCTTCTTCTACTGTATTTGTTTCCCCCATTCTTGTCAATCGTTCCCTAATGCTCTCTCTAAAAGTCTCTACAACCTCTGGTTCTTTCAGCTTATCCAGTCCCCGTCTCCTTAAATTCCCACCTCGATTTGAATACCATGTAGAAAATTTTAGCAATTTTGATTATTTTCGCGTATGTCTCCCTTACGAAGTACCATCATTGTTCCTTCGGACATGCAGGGCCATTGCATCGTGCAGGCACTGCTGTTTCGCATTTCGTTATAACTGTCTAGCACTTACGACTTCTCTGTAGACAATAGCGTCAACACAGGTAGTGAAAAGTCATGACGTGCAACTAGTGGTAACCAAACGCAAGTTGCTGTCGAGATAGCCGTCATGTTTAGAGAGGCGACGCAGGGGTGAGTGGCCGCCCCGCCGCTTTCTCCGGGGAGGCGACAGCGGCCGTGGTGAACGACCCGGGTGTTCCCGCCGCCTGCCCCCGTTTGCCGCCGGGATGGGGGCCCCCTCCCACGGCAGCCCGGCCGCCGCTATATGAGGCGCCCCGCGCGCTGCCACCGCCGAGTCATCACCATGTCTGCTGAGGCTACGGCGCTGCTGCTGCTGCTCGCAGCTGCTGCACTATTCGCCGGCGACCACGCCGCGCCGCTAGAAGCCGACTCTGCAGGTGAGCGCCGGCCTCGTATTGCTCTCGGCTGTGGTGGGCATAGGGTCGCTGACAACAGGTGCTCTACGGGCTTTGGTCTGTCGTTATTGACAGCTTCAGAGAACGTAGGACCTGTACTCGCGTTTTAGCAAGACATCGGCGTCTATATAAACCTGTTCTCTTTACTGTGCGCTGCGGATGTTACTTTTTATTGCGCCCCCATCTGTAGATATACCTCTATTTGTGGATGGAACGAATGGAAACTAGTACTTACTTACCTACGTATTTGCCGACTATTATTACTACGATGTCGTTGTTGTTGTGGTCTTCAGTCCTGAGACTGGTCTGATGCAGCTCTCCATGCTACTCTATCCTATGCAAGCTTCTTCAGCTCCCAGTACCTACTACATCCTACATCCTTCTGAATCTGCTCAGTGTATTCATTTCTTGGTCTCCATCTACGATTTTTACCCTCTACGCTGCCCTCCAGTGCTAAATTTGTGATCCCTTGATGCCTCAGATTATGTCCTACCAACCGATCCCTTCTTCTTGTCAAGTTATGCCACAAACTCCTCTTCTCCCCAATTATATTTAATACGTCCTCATTAGTTATGTGATCTACCCATCTAATCTTCAGCATTCTTCTGTACCACCACATTTCGAAAGCGTCTATTCTCTTCTTGTCCAAACTATTTATCGTCCACGTTCCACTTCCATGCATGGCTACACTCCATACAAATACTTTCAGCAACGACTTCCTGGCACTTAAATCAATACTCGATGTCAACAAATGTCTCTTCTTCAGAAACGCTTTCCTTGCCATTGCCAGTCTACATTTTATATCCTCTCTACTTCGACCATCATCAGTTATTTTGCTCCCCAAATAGCAAAACTCCTTTACTACTTTAAGTGTCTCATTTTCTAATCTAATTCCCTCAGCATCACCCGACTTAATTCGACTACATTCCATTATCCTCGTTTTGCTTTTGTTGATGTTCATCTTATATCCTCCTTTCAAGACACTGTCCATTCCGTTCAACTGCTTTTCCAAGTCCGTTGCTGTCTCTGACAGAATTACATTGTCATCTGCGAACCTCAAAGTTTTTATTTCTTCTCCATGGATTTTAATACCTACTACGAATTTTTCTTTTGTTTCCTTTACTGCTTGCTCAATATACAGATGTAATAACATCGGGGAGAGGCTACAACCCTCTCTCACTCCCTTCCCAACCGCTGCTTCCCTTTCATGTCCCTCGACTCTTATAACTGCCATCTGGTTTCTGTACAAATTGTAAATTGCGTTTCGCTCCCTGTATTTTACCCCTTCCACCTTCAGAATTTGAAAGAGAGTATTGCAGTCAACATTGTCAAAATCTTTCTCTAAGTCTACAAATGCTAGAAACGTAGGTTTGCCTTTCCTTAATCTTTCTTCTAAGATAAGTCTTAGAGTCAGTATTGCCTCACGCGTTCCACCATTTCTACGGAATTCAAACTGATCTTCTCCGAGGTCGGCTTCTAACAGTTTTTCTATTCGTCTTTAAGGAATTCATTTGAATTTGGAGCCTTGACTTATTAAACTGATAGTTCGGTACTTTTCACATCTGTCAACACCTTCTTTCTTTGGGATTGGAATTATTATATTCTTCTTGAAGTCTGAGGGTATTTCGCCTGCCTCCCATCTTGCTCACCAGATGGTAGAGTTTTGTCAGCGCTGGCTCTCCCAACGCTGTCAGTAGATACGACAGAACTTCAAAAGCCCTACAGGACTGGCGTAGAAGGAGCTGAACGAAAATCAAACAGTCTGGTCTGCGAATTCGAACCTGGAACTTATCATCAGTTTCACGTTACGAAATTACTCTAGACAAATCGTAACAATTTAAAAATTCTATTTTAGTCCAGTACTATAGAGGAATGGTAAGGCTACGTTACCAGGGAAAGTCTGCTTGTTACAGGTAAAATTCTCCTGCTTTTCGACGTGACCTCCTTTTATGTACCCATTCGAAGTGGCACAATAGAGCATTGCATTCTCATTGTGGAGGTAGGGGCTCCACTCTCCACCTGACCACCGTAATTTACGTTTCCCATCATTACTCTAAATGACATACGGTGAATGCAGGGGTAGTTCTTTTGAAAATTACATTGTGTATTTCATTTCTTACAGTTTCCCTACACGAGCTGCCACTTCACCTCCAACGGCCATGTCGTCACGCGACGTTAGATCCTCATCTTCCTTCCTTTCCTTCCTTTTGCACCTGCGCACTTTGTCAAACGGTTTTGCAATAACTAGATTCATCGCTGAAGTATAGTTCTACTACGTCTACGAAACAACCAGCCAGTGACGCCTTAATCTCTTCATTGAAATTGAATAACTGTACGACCACGAATACTTTACATGTTGGAATACCTGCATATCGAATATACACAGTGCCAAATCTGGTAAACAGGACGGACACTCGAATAATTCGTACTTGAAATTCACCAGTTCTCCCAATGACAAAGCACGTTTTTAAGCTTGTGAGTCGTTCTGTTTTTTTTTTCTTTTGCAGTGCAGTCCAGGCACTTATCATACATTTCAAGTTAATCAATAGTAACATACATTTCAAGTTAATCAATAGTAACAATCTTTGATGTATTCCAGAAAACACTGCTCACAACTTTTCCAAGAGAAGAAGTCAAACTTCTACGCAGTTACAAATAAACGCACAAATACAGCTGTATCCGCTTTAAAATTCTGCAAACATTGCAGAGATATTTTCATACTTCCATTTCGTCAACATTAAACGAATGCAGGAACAATATTCCTCTTAATGTTTTCATAGTTAATTCTTCATGTGGAACGAACTGTATTTTTCTGATATGCCTACGGCTTCAGCAGTTTCGTAGTCTGTTAACTGCCCATCTTTCATGCTGTGCAATTCAATAATATCTTACATCTTTGGCTGAAGTTTCGGAATGTTGTTCTTGTGGATCAGTTTCGAAAGCGGTGCTTCGTGTTTGAATGCAACCACTCATTTCTGAAATGCTGAAAATGAAGTAGAAAACAAGCAATGCAATCCTACTTGAGAGTTAATGATCGTACGATATTCCATTTATCCGTACAACAAACCACACACAACACGAACTTTTTGAAACTTAGTATGAATCAAGCTATTCCGCTGATCAAGTTCACTCTTGACTTGCGCAATGTATATCAACACGAGGAAAAAAATACATTAGTTTTGCCAACCTGATCTCTGTGAGAGCCTGAGAAATTTTTCCTTTGCCTGATAAGTGAAATTATCCTGCTGTACAGTTCGCAAATGGGACATGGAAAGTTTCATTACTTATATGCGATTATGTGGGATATTTGATTGGACTGACTTCCCCCTCCCCTTGCATAAGGAAGTGATGTGATGAATATTCACATGTAACAACTCGGATACAGTTTAACTACCTTGATTTTTTAATGTTTCCCTAACTAATTCTAACGACTGGAAAATCCTCCGACTGCGCAATAGTAAGAAGAGGCAAACAGTGTCCCTAAATAGCATCTCCATGCCCCGTGCCACACTTCTCTTTCATCAGGTCATTTTACATTAGTTTGCGTCAAGTTATTTTTAATCCACCTTCAAATCATGTCTCTGTCGTAAATGACGTTGAAATCTCATTCACCATTGAATCTAATGGTTTTTTTGTCCACTTTATACAGAGAGGAAATTAAAACTCCATTGTAAGAGTAAACATTAACACAGCAGGTCTAGTCGCTGATGCGTTGTTATCAGGACTGATATGTCCCGAAAGCAATGCAATCCTACTTGAATATTTCCTTCCTTTTTTATTATTTGAAAGAGTCTTACGAAATAGGAATGTTGTTCCGTACACTGGTGTAATTTATTTAATATGAAATCTTAGTTGCAGACCATGGTTCAGCGTCTGATGTTATCAGCAGAGAAAGATCCATACACCAGTGGAATAGATGGAATGTGGCTCGCACAGAATATTTCTTTTGTTTTCTTTTTTAAAGAGTCGTATGAAAAAGATCCTTGTTCCACACCCTGTTACAGTTTCCTTAACAAGAAATATTAGTAGTCAATCAAGGTTCAGCATTTAATGTCACACTGAGCTTTGATCACAGCTGGAGCTACAATTCGATATTTGTCGCCTATTGATACGAGCACAGAGGGGACTACATGGTGTTATAGTATCGTGTTCTCCGATAGTTGTATAGGCGACACAGAAATGCCGTTCCATAAAAGTCGCTCTCGACATCCAGCACCGAGGAGAATGTGCAAGTCGTACAGAAAATCTTCCCACGAAGTCTGCAGAAACCAACACGCCAAGCATCTAGAGAAAGTGGTTTAACGAGACACACGACTCAAACCACTCAGAAAGGGGATTAAATTTCAGTCTTCCCGTTACAGCGCCACATGCAGCTTTTTCTCTTACCTTGATGTTGAGGCAGCAGAGCCTTTGTACGTTAGCTAGGATTATTCTTCATACCCATGAAAAAGAACTGTTTTCCCACACATCATCACCGTCTCAGCAGATGTTCCACAGAGTATAATACTTTTTAATAGGACGTAATGCTCATGAAGACCTGAAAATTGAGCAATGGCCTGCAACTGATTTCTGAAATGGCACTTCCTGAAATACATTCGACCTAGGCAAGGAATTCAGTACTTTTTTTTACAAGCAAAATTCAATAGGGAGAACGTTATCGTTAGTCTGTTACGTCATCGTACAGGACTGTACCAGTTCCGATGACGTACCATGCGAATAAACAAAAAAAATGGTTCATATGGCTCTGAGCACTATGGGACTCAACTGCTGTGGTCATCAGTCCCCTAGAACTTAGAACTACTTAAACCTAACTAACCTAAGGACATCACACACATCCATGCCCGAGGCAGGATTCGAACCTGCGACCGTAGCAGTCGCACGGTTCCGGACTGCGCGCCTAGAACCGCGAGACCACCGCGGCCGGCTGCGAATAAACGTTACCAGATACTCCACCGAAATTCTCCTGTGTCAGACTACCCATCTTGAGATGTATACATACAAGCGCAGATGCAAAGAATCAACATCTGATGATATAAAGTCTCTGCAGAACGGCTCAACGAAAGAATGAACTGAGTTCGAACAGGGTGTGATTTAGTGCATCCATCATGTTGGTTCATATAACACCGCTATTTCGTGAAACAGTAGAAGGAAAGTTGAAAGGAGCGCTTTATCGTGGAACTTGATGTGACGACCAGATAGGTTGTATTGAGCTAGTGGATATTTACAGATGGCTTTAATACGAAACTTAGAAAGTTTTCTGATTTATATCTTTGTTTATGGTCAAGGACCTGCACAGGCCAAATTTCTAACGCCGCTGGATGTATTGTAAATTTTTAAATTGCATATCATTGCGCGAACCCCATTAGAACAAGCAATCTCAACATACGCTGAACAGGAAGAAAGAAACGATTTAATACGTCAGGAGATTTCAATTTACGCTGTGTACATGTACCTAATGGTTCTCAGTATTTTAGGAAACTTCTTTATTGAGTAACGCACGAAGTTCCCTTTGTTCACGGCACTTCACCTGATTACCTCCTGCTGTGATTGTTTATTCTGTGTGTCAGGATGAAAAAATGTTCAAATGTGTGTGAAATCTTATGGGACTTAACTGCTAACGTCATCAGTCCCTAAGCTTACACATTACTTAACCTAAATTATCCTAAGGACAAACACACACACCCATGCCCGAGGGAGGATTCGAACCTCCGCCGGAACCAGCCGCACAGCCCATGACTGCAGCGCCTTAGACCGCTTTTTTTTTTATTCACCAAAAACAGTAACAAAAATGGCTACAATGAAATGACATAAATAAGGTGACAGATAATTGCAGTCATAAATTACAGCATTCAAAAAATGAGTCTTTAGCAGTAACACAATTTAGCACCTTCACTGTCACCTTCAACTGGTGGCAGATCAGCATGCACATTTTCTTCTTCTGCAGCCGGTTCCTCATAATCATTTCCCAGACCAAAATTAATCATTCAGTAAATCCTTGATGTGTGTTCCTTCCAGGGTAAATTACATGGACAGAAGAGAAGTCCCGAACAGCGACATCGCAAAATATTTCACTGCCTTGTTATTTTTGTCAGTTCCAGCCTTCTAAACGCATCTATATGGAGTTCAAGATCTTCCTATATATCAGACACTAGATGTTTCTCGCCATATTCTTGTATCTGCTGTACTGCTGATTTATTTTTCATGTGTGACTTGCAGGTGAGGTTAGGGTCGGAAACGTGACCCAATCCATTCCCTCTCTACTAGGAATCCAGTTCCTAATCTATACGCATTCGGTTGAAGACAATTCGGAGCATGTTACCATATTTCTTATTGTGATTCTGATATTTGAGTATTTTCTCGAATTCATTTTCCATATACATCTTGTATTCAATATGTTCATCGCTCCCAATATTGTTAAAAACGTAACTTGTATATTTGCCCATTAACCAAATCACTGCGTTATTTTTTGCCTGAGGGTAGTAACTTTCCTCTGGTCTGAAGAAAATGTTAGTCGGTACATTGTTTGCTGAAGTTCTTGTTATTTGAGCAATTTTCTCCCTGGTCCACCTCCAGTTGATAATCCGATCTCCACAAGTGTAACGATGAGGCACACTATCAACGAGGTTGCATTCGCTGCAGAGATTTGTGTCACTTAAACCGATGGCAAAGAGACGCTCATTAGTGCTGATGATGTTATTGACTACCTTGTACCACGCTGTTCTCACGTCAGACGAAAGAACATCACTACTGATGTTTTTCCAGACCACATTCCATGCTATTCCAGCATATTTGGTTTCTATTTTATTTTTCCTTTCATGTTTCCGTCTTTCAGCTAAAATCGCCTTTGCTGTAACGTTTTTAGAGTTTAAAATCTTTTTGCTGAGATAACTTAGTTCAAGATAATACTCCCTAATGTGTTTCAGCTTAAAACTTATTTTTTGTATGTTTATCGGCGGCTCTACACTTTCTGGCCTGACAATATCGTATAGTTTTGCTGTAATGCACCCTGGATCATTACACATTATGCTCCATGTTCGTTTGACATACAGTGCCATCGCTTTAGACTTGATGTCGGTTAGACCCATTCCTCCATTGCTTGGATCCAAAACTGCTGTCTTCACCGGCACTCGAAACAATTCCCCTTTCCACAAGAACTTTGCTAAGGTGGACATGATCGTCTTCGCCACCACTGGTGGAATGGGGAGAACCTGTGCTATGTAGTAGGCCTTGGATAAAATACACGTGTTGATAAACAGTATTCTCTGGAACTGGTCTATGCTACGTTGACAGTTTTCAATCAAAGCTCCTTTGATTTTTCTTGCCACCTCCCGCCAATTTATTGCTATCATTTTTAAAAGGGACGTTGTCAATGCCATTCCAAGAGCTTTGTGTTCATTAACATTGTTCGCCCACTCAATGCGTAAGTTAGCAAGCCGCTTTATATTTAGAAATTTACTTTTATTTTCATTTACCCTCGCACCTGATGCGGAACAGTATTTTGCAAGTATCATCTCTAGTTGTGTCACATCTGTTTGGTCTCTGATGATTACGCCTACATCGTCCGCGTAAGCACCAACCACGGTCTTTGTTCCTTGAATGGTAATGCCTGTCAGCCTGTGCTGTAGCTGTCTCAAGAAAGGTTCCAGCGATATAACGAACAGGAGCATGGATAAGGGACTTCCTTGGGTAACACCTCTTTTTATTTCAATTTTTTTTGTTAGTCGACAGTTAACGGAGATTTGTGCAGTAACACCCATAGCCATGTTCTTGATGATGTCGGTGGTTTTTGGCAGGAAGTCCATTCGGCGCATTATCTCTATCAGGTATTTGTGATTAATTTGATCAAATGCCTTATGGAAGTCTATGAAAAGCAGTCCACATTTTATGTTACGAGCCTGCGCTAGCGCAATGACATCGCGATACAAAGCCGCAGTTTGTAAAATCGTTCTTCTAAAAGCACAAGTCTGCTGTTGGCCTATGATGTCAGCAGTGCATGGTGTAAAGCGCTTGTTAATTACTCGAGCTATAATTTTATAATCTGAATTTAAAAGCGAAATCGGCCGTAGGTTGTTTATTTTTTTGCAGCCTCTGTTCTTCGGGATCAACACGATTTTGCATTGTTTGAACTCTGCAGGCACTGGCTTTCCTTGTAAGACTTCATTGACAATTTCGGTGAACTTTTCTCCTATTAGGGTCCAAAATCGTTTATAGAATTCAATGGGCAATCCGTCAGGTCCTGGAGATTTTCTAGCAGGGGAGCTGCACACGATTTCTAATACATCTTCCTTGGTGATGTTCGAAGAAATGTTCTCATCATCATCTCGCGATATTCGTGGAAGATATGTACCAAAGAGCTCATCGTATTCTTCTTCGTTTGTTTCCCCTGACGCATACATACTTTCATAGTACGCTGAGATCTCTTTAATTATTTCCTTCTGGGTGGTGATTATGGTACCATCATCTATTTGAAGTTCATCCATGAAACTTCTTCTTCTATTCTTGGCGTGTCTGACAAGGTGGTACAATGCAGCAGTCTCATCTTCAGTGACTGACTTTGCTTTGGATTTTATTTTAAGTCCCTCCAGTTCCTTACGTTTCAGACTTATTAACTTTGCTTTTATTTTCTTGATGTCTTTTAATCTTGTAGGAATTGCATCTGTCTGATCGTAGAGGTCCCTGAGCACGCTATAGTAGAATTCTATAGTCTGTTTCCTTTCTCTGGCCATATATATACTAAAAAATATTAAAACTTTCCTTAGCTTCGGTTTCGCTCGTTGTGTCCACCATTCTATCACACTTGGAAAGTTGCTCAGTGAACGGAGACACATTTCCCAAGCTCTGGTTAGGGCATCTTGTAAGTCTTCTTCTGATAATAACGTTATATTTAGATTCCACTGGCTTCTTACTCTTCGGGTGGGTTGTGGTGATAAATTTACGCAGGTCAACAACGCACTGTGATCGGAAAAACTAACGGGAACAGTTTCTGTTTTCAGTACTTTATCTGCTAAATTTTCCGATACGTAAATTCTGTCAATTCTACTACAGGAATTCGCAACAATATGAGTGAAGTTCACCATTGTTGGGTATTTTATTTCCCACGCATCTTTTAATTTTAAATCAACAACAAGACGTCTCAATTCAGTTGAGTAATTGAAGTTGGGGATTTGATCCTTTCGACTCAATACACAATTAAAATCTCCCCCTATTATAAGTTGGAGGGGGTTTTTCCTCAGTAAATAAATTACGCTTTCATTAAAGAATGTGGCTCTTGCAGCTCTATTACTGCTGCCAGAAGGAGCATATAAATTGACTATAGTAACTCCTGCTACATTTATTCCAATACCTCGCCCCGATTCTAATTTATCAACGTCATGTACGGGGATGCCTTCTCTAACTAAAATGGCCGTGCCAACATTCGTTTCAGTGGAAATATTGTAAAAATCAACGTAATTGGAAAAATTTAATTGTGGGAATACCACTTCCTGTAGGAGAGCAATATCCGTCGCTGACTCATACAGAAACTGTTTCAGAGCAGCTATTTTAACATCCGACTGTATCCTATTAATGTTTAACGTGGTAATCGTATATGACTGTAACATAGGGGAGTGACCTTTTTCCCGCTAGTCTATCATTTCATGCCACTCCATGCCGGACACTTCCTGAGAATCTGACTGGAGACCACCGTCACGGTTTGCATTAGAACCTTTCTTTTTACTTTTCTTGCGGTTTGCATTGACACTAGCCTTCACCGAATGTCTGCTCCGCCCACCCCCTGAGCAGTTTTCCACCGAGGGCGGTGTCGGTGGATCTGAGGGGCAGTCGTGTGCCACCATCTCGTCTGCCAAAGGCGACGCAGAAGCAGTTTGCAAACATTCTTCCAACGCCCCATCACTTCTACGAACACTTTCGTTTACTGTTTGTGTGTTATTGCTGTAAAACTCCGCTTCTTCGTCTTGGGATTTGGGCTGTGACGTCGCCTGTTGTTGACAATCACTCGCTACCTCGTCATGTTTGCTTTCAGTTGCATCCGCGAGTGAATCTGTCTGCATTGGTTGACGTACTGGTACTGCAGCGCTGGGTTGTGGCGTCACCAAGAGCAGCGCATTGCCATCTACTGGCGCGTCCAGCGCTACAGAATGGGACTCTGATGTCACTTCGACCTGTTCCGGTGATGGTAGCGTATTCGATTTGTCTACTGATGTACTTGACTCAGAGTTCGAATCTATCCTGACAATATTGTCTGAAACAGTTTGCAGTACTGTTTTCTGAATGTCACCTACAGCTTTCAGCGACAGGTTGATATCTTCTTCATCTGTGCTACTGCCGTCACAAGTTCGACGTCTCTTCTTAGTGGCTATACTACTTTTTCCAGCCGGATTGTCTACAGTGTCTTTCCTGAGTAATGGTGGAAATGCTTCAAGAGTATTTTGTGGCCTGTCGTCTACATTCCCCGAAATGCTGGAAACTTCACCACCCGTCATCTGATTTTCAGTCACAAGATCAGCCAATGTTAACCTTTTACGCTGTTGTAAATTATTCTGCAATATAAACACCTTTTTTGGACAGTTTTGCCGGAGATGCCCACTTTCATTACATATATGACAAGTCAAAGTCTGTCCATTGTATATAACGTGCGCTTTGTAGCCACAAACCAAAATATGAGATGGAATGTTTTGTTTGACTTGCATATCGACAGAACGAACACCACTAAAGCATTGCAATCTATGCTGGCTTGACCATCGTTCATGACGAATTTGCCTGATGTCACCGTATTTAGATAATGCGTCTTTTAAGTAGCAGTTTTCTACCTCAGGGGGCAAATTAAATACTCTGACTTGTTTATAATCAACATCAGCATTTGAAATGGTAACTGTACTCACCGAATTATCGCAATGGCGGAATTCAGCTTTTCCTTCAAATTTCTGCAAAATCCGTTCCAGCACCAACGGGGAAAGCAGCTTCACAAAAAAGCAGTATTGCTCCAAGTCATAATAAGCAGTGTGCGTCTGATCCGAAGTAATGCCAATAACGTCAACGATCCAGTCATGAATTTCTAGTGAACTTGGCTGAACATTACGGGTTGCTTTGTCAAATCCAAATCTTAGGGTAAGCTTTCTGGGAAACATTGTTGCCATATCAGCAGTTAACAGCTCGCGAAAACAAGGAAACTAAAATGCTGCGTCACCACAATCACAAGCTTACACAACACTGTTACGCAGAGTCATGAAATCCAAACAGAAGCGCCACAGCGCGTCCGCTCAGGACGGCCGCAAAAGCCGATATTCTGGTCCCAGATAAACGAAACTTTTGTGTAATTGCTTGTCAGAAGGGTATGAACGATAATGGACACCGCTCAAAGTATAACTGTCTGTAATACAACTATATTTTTAAATTATTTCACAATGCGAACCAAACTGCGATCTCTGTTTACGTTGCTAAGCAGAGATATGACCGCTCGGCTAATCCCGCGCGGCCGTCAGGATGACTTCCACAGTATCGATTATTAATAAATAATTTTTTAATCGGGCAAAGAGTATATAGTACTGAAACACAAACTTGGAGAGTGATTCAAGTAGAACAAATCACGCATCTGTTCACGTGTAATGACAGTAGAGCTCTTCTTCGAGTTCTGTCTAATTCCAGACCGTAGACGGTGCAGTTTTCACATTTTGAATGTGATGATGATGAATTTATACTTCTCTTTCCATTTTGGCCTTTGAAATACAGGCTAGTTTTAATTACACTTTCGCTTCTTCAGAGGGCCCCCATGAAAAACGAGTGGTCGTAGGGCGATGCAACATTTCGGAAACATCGGCAAGGACACGCGGAAGAGAATTATCGAATAAAGAATTTAAAGAAACATATTTTAATTTCCACACGAGTGGGTAACATTTGTTAATTACGTACCACGTTTACTTTCCACGTTACAGGCGTTGCTCAATCTGACGACCATCTGCATCGACGACAACATGGAACCGCACTAGAGATACCGTTTCCCAGTTGTTCGCAGCACTTGTCGAAAGCTGTCCTGACACAGCTCGTGGATCGCTTGAAGATCGTACACTGCGTTCAGCGTTCTCAACCGTGGCAACAGTAACTTCTTCAGCAGTTTTTAGTGCAGTTGGTCGCTAGTTTATTCCAGGGGCAACTCCCAAATAGCCACTTAATTATAGCTTCCGAAACGTGTTCTTAAACCCCGTTGCGGAAAGAAGACCTCTCCGTTTTCCTGTAATTCGTCGATACACGCGAATAGCAGCAGCACTATTGCTGTTGTTTTGATAAAACAACTGTGCGAATACATCCCCGCTCACCTATGTTGACTGCAACTATAATCCGCACCGATGCCTGTGTTTCAACCCTACGTGCCGTACTGCCCCGGCACCTAACTGCAAGTTATGATACTATCACTGCCAACAACGCAAATCCTACAGCGCACAGTCTGAACATCATTCCTATAAAGTTGGGTTCCTGTACCGTAAATAGTCTTCCGTCTACCTGGCTGAAGTAGTGACAATTTAATTGTAACTACCCTGTATACGGCTAGTGTACTGTGCCGAAGTCAGTCACTTCTTCTCCTTATCAAATCCCACAATGTTTTTGTTAACAGAAGCAAATTCTAGTCCTGTGTGTTGTTATCATTATTCTTGTTGTTTTCCGTGGTATTTTCATTTTGGCATGCCGCAGTATCATGTTTTATTGTTTTCTTTCAATAAGTTTTGTATATATTAATTTGCTCGATCAATTTCGTTTCCGTGTATTTGATTAATTTATATAGCACTCCGTTCCTGTCAAAAGTGTTGAACTGAGTAAAGATTAACTAAAATAAACATAATACAGAGGAATAGTTTCTCTTCGTAGCCGCGCAGATCTCGTTAAGCCACACGTGTCAATGTCACACGTGTGTCCGAGGGCTTCGCATATTGACCGACTCTATGCCGCGCCGCTCCGATATGGACGCCATCTCATTAGCTTATCGTGCGTTCGCTGTCGTTCAGCTGTCTCTGGAAAACTGTGTCTGATATTAGCAAGATCAACGTGGCGAACGTTTGCGGCAGTATTGTTCTGTATGTGCTGCACGGTCTAATTTTTTTATTTCCAGTCATAACTGACTTAACAACGTGAAACTGGCCGTGATAGTGGGAACGTTGGAGGGGCATTCCACGAATTCAAAGGTCCACGACTAGGACGCTGTATGGTTCAAATGGCTCTGAGCACTATGGGACTCAACTGCTGTGGTCATAAGTCCCCTAGAACTTAGAACTACTTAAACCTAACTAACCTAAGGACAGCACACAACACCCAGCCATCACGAGGCAGAGAAAATCCCTGACGCCGCCGGGAATCGAACCCGGGAACCCTAGAACGCTGTAGATTGTGGTTCTGAGATATCAAATTGCGTACAACGGAACCTCTAAAAAACTAAACTAAACTCCTCCCGCACAGGCCGGCAGAGGTACCGACTGGCCGCCGTGTAATCCTCAACCCACAGGCGTCACTGGATGCGGATATGGAAGGGCATGTGGTCAGCACACCGCTCTCCCGGCCGTATGTCAGTTTCCGAGACCGGAGCCCCTACTTCTCAATCAAGTAGCTCCTCAGTTTGCCTCACAAGGGCTGAGTGCATCCCGCTTGCCAACAGCGCTCGGCAGACCGGATGGTAACCCATCAAAGTGCTAGCCCACCCCTACAGCGCTTAACTTCGGTGATCTGACGGGAACCGGTGTTACCACTGGCCAACGGAACCTCTAGGCGGAGAAAATTGCATTTCAGGATCACTTAGAAAATGATCAGAGCAAAAGAATTTTAACTACACCAAACGTGAAGATAAATTGTACTTCTTCGAAGTGCTGGTCCCAGTAAGTTGTTTAACTTTATTCATTTCGATTACGGGATCGTATTATCACGCGAGCCAGTGGTGAACAATTCGCGATCACTAAAATGATAGTGAAAGTCCTGTGACAAATTCAGAACCTGTCGGTAGTCTTATAGGGCGAGGACAACGTGGCGGCATCGAGTTTCATTCTCTCCATTTCTTTCGTCTCCATATTTATCCTAATGAGCACTCGTTGCATGAGCATTCGCTAGTCATTCGCACAAAGCAGTTACATGACCTTGGCAAGAAAACAACGTGGAACGCTCCTAATCGCCATCATGGCTATTTATGACTACAGAGATTAAGTCAGTCCGCAACCACTACGAAAGGAATTTCTAGAATAGAGTCGGAAACAGTGTAGTCCACAAAGGGTTCGCAAGGGAGGTAAGAGGGGGGGGGGGGGGATATTCATGCTACTGTGCTCTAGTTTCAACCCGTATTATTCGTCATGTTATCGCACTACAATGAGGAAATAATACTCAGAGTACGAAGGTATACTACAGACACATACACACACACACACACAGAGAGAGAGAGAGAGAGAGAGAGAGACATTGAGAGCATTTCTGTATGGGATCACGCATTGTGCGAAGGATCTAGTTGCTTTTGGATCGCTACATACAACGATAATGATCATACAGGAATTGTGCTCTTCCAACGTTTGTTGTTCAAATGTGTGTGAAATCTTATGGGACTTAACTGCTAAGGTCATCAGTCTTTAAGCTTACACACTACTTAACTTAAAGTATCCTAAGGACAAACACACACACCAATGCCCGAGGGAGGATTCGAACCTCCGCCGGGACCAGCCGCACAGTCCATGACTGCAGTCGACGTTTGTCCGTTGTAAATAATCGTACTGTAAATTCTGGGAAAGATTGTGTTGCAGTTATAAACTCAGACCTGTCTAATTTCGCTTCATTTCAGTATATTGTCTTATTGAGAAATTTGCAATTCAAAACTTACTCAGGATACTCTATAATCTTTGGCAATAATCGTTATCAGTAGAAAACTGTAACGTTCAAGTGCAAAGCTCACCGGAATAACAGACAGCACAAAAGGGTCAAAACTGAAACACTTATTTTACAGCAGCGTTTTTATACGACAAACTACGGTTGTTGTGTGTTCTTGAACGTTGCCTAACAAAGTACGTGTCCTCCAACCCGAAAGCGCCTGACCTAGCACCAACTACCGCTGTTGATGGTGACCCAGATTTACGATGCAGCGCCAAGGCTGTTCTCACGTCAGCCCTTCTCAGAACGTCGACTTGGAACGTGCTCGCGGCCTCTTTGTACCATGACTTCGAAACTCGTTACCCTTGTGCGCCTCTGGTTGCTGTCATTTCCAATGTGGTGACACTATTATCCTACCGTATCGGAGGCCTAAAAATCCTTCCGCTTTCATCATTAATCATCCGTTGTTTGTTCGCTAATTCCGCCAGATAACACGCATTTCTTCTTCTTATATTAATTCAGTTGAATCATATGCAGTGAAATTATACACATGACCGTATGAGGACAATGAATATCTGAAGATATGTCTGATGAGGGGTACTAGTAATGTCTAATAGCCGACCTGTGGCGATTGATATGTACAGTAATTCCCAACCATCACTGTTCCCCTGCAGGGCGATGCCTGCGTCTGCTGAAGATGTTATTTCTTGAGAAACTTCATTGCATATTCACACAGCTTTGCTTTTCCATTATTAAACATGCCACATCGGTCAGTTCTGAACATCTTCAGGTTGCATAATAATTTATTGACAATATTATATAAGAAACTAGCTTCGCGCTCGCTGATTCGCTCGAGTACACTTATGGCTTGCAGAGATTTTTCCTTTGATTTTAATTAATCGAATTTTTATGTTGTTCACCAATTGCAACACCTTTTACGGTTTTCATGCTAATTAAGGGTGCATAAGCATGGTCTTTTCCGAATGTACTTCTGACCAAAAAGCGATTCTGGTAGCTGGAGTCCAAAGTTTGTGTTAATCATGCCGTGTGCGTTCCTATGGAGATATTTCCATAGCAACTTTCATCCCATAACAAATATTTCTTTATATCTAACCGAGAAGTGAAATACCAGTTTTCGTAAATTTATCTTTAAAATTTTTTTAATGTAACTAAATATTTTCTAAAAAATTTTCATCCCCTATTGCACTCCCTTAGGGGTTGAATTTCCAGAAACGCTCGAACGCATTTCTTTTTATTTGTAACCGAGAAGTCAAATACCAGTCGTCATTGATGTAGCCTTAAAAATCCTTTAGTCGTTCTTTAGTAATTACTTATTTTCAATAAAACTTTCACCCACTATTTCACTCCCATTGGGTAAAATTTTCAAAAATGCTGGAACATGTATTTCTTTATTTCTGACCGAATACCAATTACTGTAGGTCTAGCTTCAAAATTGTGTTAATAGTGATTTTTTTAAACAAACCTTCATCCTCTACTTCACCTAGGGTTGGAATTTCGAAAAATCCTCTCTTAAACAACGCCTACAGTATAAGATCCACACCTTCTCCAAATTACATGTTTCTATCCTTATCAATTTGAGCTGGATGATGAGAGCCAGTCCGTCACTCGGGACATTGCCCTGTATATATAGAGATAATTAGCTGAACATTATACGTAAAGTTGTTTTACAAAATCTGAATCACTCCATGGTCTTATAAATAAAAAACCTCACAAAATTACGGATATGTTGTCTGATCTGCAGATCTACTATTAGACACTCCCCTATTCTACATACAGTCCTGAAAGAACTATCGTAGAGAAGTATGTCAAATACCTTAGGCCCGTGAGCAACTACACAAAATATTTCATATTATTTCAGTGATTCTGAAACATCTATAGGTGTGAACGATATACTCTTTATCATACTGCAGCTATAATCAGTGATGCAGCATTAACAATACGCTGGCTACTGATAATTAAATACACGCAATTTTTTTCTTAATGTTCAACGAAACTGGTGTATTTAGATCTGAGAGCGGTCGCATTATTCGCAGACCTAGCGAAGAAGGCGAATAAATGTTAATGATTCTTGTCTCTCGCATTTTCACTCCCGACATGATTACTCCAGGCCTGTTTCCAATCTATGGAACCTACGTCACAGAGAACCCGTCAAAACGAGATGTCTAAAAACAGCGCGATCGCCTGTATGCACACCAAGTCTTGGGAGCCTCTGCGGATGGGATAGTTACTGATTTCTTGCCAGCAATAACCGCCAGTCCTGAACGAATTCTAAATTGTGAAGTCTCCGAATATGTCGCTGAAAATCTGCGTGGCTAGTTTTCATTCCAGCAGCTTATGCTTACAGGGCTGTGCACCATGAAACACATAAAGACGCATTTTACGACGACCGTGCCGTAACAAGCACACAAAAATCTTTGCACTGCGGTAGGTGGAAGGAGTGAGAAATATGTGGAGAAGCAGGAGGATCCAGAGGACTGATCTGTGGCAAGAATGTCTAAAAGATTAGCGCGAAAAACTGTACTGAAGTGACGCAGAAAGCGGTCTGTCTGAAAAGACGACGAAGAGTCTGCAAAGTATCAAAGCATATCTGTCGTCAGTATTCGTAGTATGTTGCTGAGGTCCTAGGTGGAGGAAAATAGACGCTTAACGCGTAGTTTTCGAGTTATGCTGAATTAGTTATTAGAAGACGCTCACCCTACTCTACTTAAAACCATCTTTACATAACGAACAACTTGATGTTGTTTTATATCTGATGTGAGTACCGTATAATTTATCTTTTGCTCCTGGTCGGTAGCAGATCTACAATGAAATTGCTAACAGCTGATTATTTCACCAGCACTATGCAGCTTGTATCTGCCGCGCGACAGAAGCATAACATCTACACTCTGGTCTGACAGTTTCGTTGTTGTGCAGCCGAATAATGACAAGGATGAATAACTTGGTATGTGTAGAAACATCAATCATTACGTAATATATTTTCGGGAAGACTCACGCCTCACAAGGTGATAAAAGGCGCGCATGGCCGAGAAGTTCCCCGGCTAGCAGTAAGTGGTGATTCCCCGCTCGAGGCTGGGATGGCCAGCTGCCCTTGGAGCGCTGCCCTGTTACGTGTCCTGCGCACTGGCTGCCGCGAGAGTGCGCGTGGGCGTGACGTCAGGTGACGTAGCAGCGAAAGTGCGCTTTCGCCTCGTCGCCTACGCAGAACTGGGGAGTCCCGCAACATATGCCAGAGCGCCCTAGCCCCGTGTCTCCGGTGGCCACATTCAAAGCACAGTGCTGTCTTCTTCGACAGAAATAGTGCCAGAATGTCAGTGGTGTGCCTGTAGACACGATCGCTTCAAATAGGTTACCAGAGACTGTTCAACAAAGTTGGGTGAAACCAGGATCGATGCTGTCTTATTACTAACAAGGGAATTACTCTAGCTCGAAAAGCTAAAAACCGAATAAAATAACTTAGAGTGTGGAAATGTGTTTGACGATGAAACCAGTGACAGTGACAACACTGACATAACACAGGCACACAAAACACATGTAACATGAAACACATAAAACATGCGCAACAATTAACATGGACATAAGTCAAAGATCGCAATTTATGTCTCATTATTCATGAATGAAATTAAAAGAAGAAGTAATTAGAATAGTCCGTGAATAGATATTATTCTAGAATCCACGTGAAAACCTGTGCACATCATTGTTAAGTAGTAATATAAATGAATGAATCATTGTAAATGTAATAATGCGAATGTAATGTAAGATATGTAAGCAGTAATTCAAACAGTGTTAATACACAACAGCAACAGATCATATAAATTTATAAATTATAGAGCGAACCAATCAGTCGTCTTTGTTTTGTAGGTTTTATTACGCAAATCTAGATTTTCTAATCTCGATGAATGTTAGTTCCCTGTTGTTTGGGCGTCAGTCAACAACAGGGAACTACCATGCATCGAGATTAGAAAAATGTTGCATTGATAATGGCTAGGCACTCGCCGAAATCTGGATTTGCGTAATAAAACCTACAAGAAAAGGACGACTGATTGCTGCGCTCTGTAATTTACAAATCACATAAGAGTCGATGAGTGCACCCACTTTCCCAATGGGAGGTAACCTGAGTAACAGATCATGCATATTATGCTATATATGCAAGATTAACAAGTGCAAGTGCACTACTCAGAGAAACGAGCTGTATCACACAAATATATATATATATATATATATATATATATATATATATATATATATATATATATATATATATATATATATATATTTTTACAAGGTTAATAGCTGGGTTAGTTGTGGCTTGTTATTTCTGCTACAGCTGCATAAGATCTGTGTATAACTTAACTGGATTGCATCGAGGCAGGATATTGTTCCAAAGCCATGTAAAATTTGTTTACTAACTAACTTAGTATTAGTAGTTGTTATGTGACAAAACAAACATTAACTCGCATAGCACACTAACAAACGACACCAAGCATATATTACATTATATCTGCATGGACTGAACAAATCTAATTTTCTCGAGGAGAGGTTCATGCAGATAATACTAAAATGGGTAACACCACACTGGACTTGAACTTCAGTACCAAATCCCCTTCCCCACCTGGTGTTGGTGAAGGGACATTTATATCCACTCTTTCCTGTATTTTTATTCCCTTCTTAAATTATGCCATAAATTTACAGTTTCCCACTTCCAAAGTTATGAATTTTTCTTTGAAAAATTAAGTTTAGTTGCCGTAAGTAAATGAAAAATAATACCAAAGAGTAGACAAAAGAACTCCACGCAGCCCCAGCCGGACGTGGTGCTGCCTGGGCAACAGTGCCCGTGGCCTCAACTGCGTAGCATGATATTGCTGCGCAGTGGTGGTCGTGGGTAATGATGGCTGAGGGGTCTATATGAAGCACACGGCTTGCATAAAGTAATAAGATGGCGGGCCCTAGCAGTCAAAATACAGCTCGAAAAAAAAAAAAAAAAAAAAAAGAAGGTCCCGCAAGATACGCACTCTGTCACACACAAAGCACAATGTGGTCTTCTTTGACAGAAGTACTGCCAGGATGTCAGTGGTGTGTGTGTAGAGATGACAACTTCAGAGTTCCCCAGAGGCAGTTCAACAAAGTTGGATGAATCCAGAGTTGATGGCGCCTTATTGCTAACAAGGGAAGCACTCTAGCTTGAAAAGCTAAAATCGATTAAAATGACGCTAGAGTTCGTAGATGCGCTTGTTCCTCAATTCAGCAAGTTTACTTACATCTGCATCTAGATGTACACTCCGCAAGTCAAGTTATGGTGTCTGGTGGGCGAACCACTGTCACTGCCCCTCTGTCCTGTTCCATTCGCGAATGGTGCGTGAAAAGAACGATTGATGGTAAGTCTCCGTGCGAGCAAGACTAGTTTTACCATCAGTAGTTCGTGGTCTTATGGATAGCGTTACTGACTGTCGATGACGAGGCCCCCGGTTCGATTCCCGGCGGTGTTGGAGATTTCCTCCGCTCGGAATTCGGTTTGTGTGTAATGATAATTAAATCAAGATCCTAAGCTGTCGACGGGCGTTGATATACATCAACGGGGACAGTTGAAAATGTGTGCCCCAAGCGGGACTCGAACCCGGGATCTCCTGCTTACATGGCAGACACTCTATCCATCTGAGCCACCGAGGGCACAGAGGATAGTGCGACTGCAGGGATTTATCCTTGCACGCTCCCCGTGAGACCCACATTCCCAACTTAATGTCCACAAACTACATTCGTAGTGCCCCTGCCCACTACACTCATTACTCGCGGCAGACAATCTTATCGAGTCCCGTAAGAGTTCGGGCAATGCGAGTGCATCCGCACAGAAGAAGAAGGTCAATGGCCGGTTAGCCTTAACTATATGAAGATGGTGTCTGTTTTTTCGGACGTGTCCGAAAGAACAGATACGATCTTCATACGGTTTGTGTGTTGTCCTCCTCCTCATCATCATTATCATCGATGCGGAAGTCGCCGAAGTGGCAACTTGCACCAGCGAGTCTCCTTTCTAATTTTACCTTTGTGCTCTTTTCGTGATATGTAGATAGGAGGAAGCAATATATTGATTGACTTCAGGAACGGGACTGGGTGTTTTTCTGGTCCTCATCATTTCATCGTCATCATCATTCGTGACAGTGGCTGTGTCAAAATTGTGACTTTGTATGGGCGCTGATGACCGTGCAGTTGAGCGCCCTACAAACCAAACATCATCAAACTTCAGGAACGTGCGCTCTCGCAATTTCAGCAGTAAAGCACACCGTGATTTATGGCACCTCTTTTTTAGCGTTTGTCACTGGAGTTCGACGAGCATCTCTGACAAGTTTTCGCACTTACTAAATGATCCTGTAACAGAACAAGCTGTTCTTCTTTGGATGTTCTATGTTTCCTCTATAGCGCTATCTTACAAGGGTTCCAGACTGGACAGCAATACTCGGATGGTCGAAAGGGGGTTTTGTAGGGTAACTCCTTTATGAGTGGTCACTTCCTGACGATTATTCCAATGAATCTGTCTGGCATCTAACTTTCCTAAGACTATTGCTTTTACACGTGGCAGAGTTTGTGAGTCCTGTGAAATTAACATAATTCAAAAACTTAAGCTGCGTTTTTCAAGGCGATTTGTACTCCAGGATTAACCCCATGAATTCAAATAACTCTACACAACGACTCCCGCAGTGTTATAAACAATCACGCAGAAATACACTGATCAGCCAGAAAATTATAACTATTGTACCTAATAGCCGGTATGTCCACCCTTGGCACGGATAACAGCGGCGACGCGTCGTGACGTGGAGGCAGTGAGGCCTTGGTAGGTCGGTAGAGGGTGTTGGCACCACATCTGCACACACGAGTCAACTAATTCCCGTAATTTCCGGGGAGGGGGCGATGAGCTCTGACGCCACATACAATCACATCCCAGATGTGTTCGAGCGGATTCAGATTTGGCCAGCACATGAATTGGAACTCGCCACTGTGTTCCTCGGACCAGTCCTTCACACTCCTTGCCTTATGACATGACGCATTATCTTGTTGAAAAATGCCACAGCCGTCGGAAAACATGATCCTCATGAAGGGGTGTACGTGGTCTGCAGCCAGTGTACGATACTCCTTGGCCATCATGTTGTCTTGCACGAACTACACTGGAGCCACGGATGCCCACTTTAATGTTCTCCAGAGTATAATGGAGAGGTTGTCTCCGTCCCGCAGCACAGGTATCAAGGAACTGTTCACCTTGAAGACGAAGGATTTGCGCCCTCTCTTCGGCACGATGAAAAAGGTATCGAGATTTATCAGACCGTACAACGCTCTCCCAATGCGCCAACGTCCAGTGCCGATGGTCACGTGCCCGTTTCAGTCGTAGCTGCCTATGTTGTGGTGTTGACGTTGGCAAATGCATGGGTCGTCGGCTGCGGAGGCCCATCGTTACGAGTGCTCGGTGCACCGTGTATTGACACACTGTACTCTGCCCAACGTTAAAGTCTGATATTACTCGTATTTCCGCCACAGTTCTCCGATCTGCCTTCGATCAAACTCAAATGCACTGCGCGCCTTCCCTTTTCTACTTATGGACAGCACTCTCACTGATAGTACATGCACCGTGCTTGTGTCTGACTACCAGTCACTCCTCGCCAGGTGACGCTGCTACCGCCTGGGCGGGTTTATATCGATAGTGGGTCGGTGGTCGTAATGTTCTGGCTAGTCAAAAAAGGAATTGTACCATCACAAAAAAGTGACTCGTTGCAATCAGTTCTGAAGACCGTAATGGGATTGTATTACAGAAAATTTGGAGGTGATTTGCGCAATACCTTTCTACCACTTTGAGGAACACGATGAACAGCTTTTCTCTGTGCCAGTACGCAACTTACATTAGCGGTGGAACGTAAGTTGCTACGGTCACGTGGCTAGTTTCAGGTCGTCGCAGGAAGGTCTTATCGCCCGTCCGTCCGCCTTTCCATGAAGGATAACCCTGGGAAATACCCTCTCATCAGCGTTTTGCGCAAGTCTTCTCACTTAGGCGGGATAATGTCAAGAAGCACCTGTCCTTTCTAGTTTGTATTCAAAGTGCTATTTAAGTCAGAACAAAGAAGAACGATTACATCGACATACTAGTCGAAGGTAAGCAACCACTTGTCAAAGTGCGTAACAGGTTTTTACATTCCTTGGCGGTACCAAGTCACTTTCTCGTACAGAAACACGCTATATTAGCGTACACGAAGCCATTGTCGAATAGCTTCTAAAGTCTCAGTGTTTTACTCGTCCCACACTAAAAATGTCGTAATAATTCTTCCATATAGTGGCCTGTCATCCCCAATGTAAGAGATAGGTTCTTTCCGACGATGAGTGGAATGTATGATGGATTTGTGCACAGCAAACGCTGTGACAATTTGTTTGGGTCCTTGGTTCAGCTGTACTGCATGTTTTGCTTTATAGATTCTGAAGTTTTTTGAATGAAAATGATTCACGTCGGTAAACCGCGTTTCTTGTATCGCAAGGATTTTTATGTGGAATTTTTCCATAGCGTTTGTGATTGTTTTATTTTACCTACTTTGGATTTTTTTGTTTAGCTTTTACCGTCTAGTTTTTTTTTTATATTGGTCGTAGAGATTTTGTGGCAGCTCTGACTTTCCTGCGCATGATGTTCCTTGTCCTCGAGGGTGCGATGACCGGGTAAATTCAGTGTCGAAATTAATCCCTGGGGTTTTGGAATTATTTCCTATTGTTCCATCACGCATACTGAAGTTCGAAATTAGTTTTGTTATGATCTGTGCAGGATCACATGTTTACGACGTTACTGATGGAATCAGCAGGGCATGTAGCAGCCGCACCAAGTAGGTGAAAAGACGCTGACCACAAACCAATTGATTTCAGAACAGACGCTAGTGGTTTTGGACGTTTCTTTCATTTGATCCATAAAAGCTGGGGTACCTCACCCAGGCCATGTGAACCAAGGTTGTTTGTCGCGATGTTACTGCCCCCCCCCCCCCTTTCCTCTCTCACTGGGCTTTGGATCGGCTGTGGCAGAGTTGAAGAATACATTATATGTACGGGGTACTTCAAAGCCTTTGTGGCAAACGTCTAGTATTGGTAGATCAAGTTATGGGGAACAACTTTTATTGGAGACAAAGTGTTCGCTGACGCTTCCCAACGTCATCCTTTAGTATTTGGTGATTCTGGGACGACAGAGTTGATCGTACGAATGCAAAATTCCCAGGATTGGCTTTAGTTTACAGAAGCTCGAAATTTTGCGTGGATTTCAATGCGAGATGCTTTTAATAGTTTCCAACAACCTGGCAGAAAGTCTAAATATATTTAAGTCGCATGTAAAGTATGCTGGCACCATACATAATCATTGCCTTCTCTGCGGAATGGCTACGGAAATCCTGTCGATGACAGTACTGCTAAAGCAGGATTACTAAACACGCCCTTCCGAAATTCCTTCACCAAAGAAGACGAAGTAAATATTCTAGAATTCGAAACAACAACAGCTGCCAACACGAGTAACTTAGAAGCAAATATCCTCGGAGTAGTGAGTCAACTTAAATCACTTAATAAAAGCAGGTCTTCCTGTCCAGACTGTATACCAATTGGTCCCTTTCAGAGTATACTGATGCAATAGCTCTAAATTTAATAATCATTTACAACAGCTCGCTCGACGGAAGATTCGCACCCAAAGGCTGGAAAGTTGTACAGGTCAAGAAATTACAGGACCATGTCATTAACGGCATTATGAAGCAGGATTTTGGAACAAATACTGTGTTTGAACATTATGAATTACCTCGAAGAGAACGGTCATTTGCCACACTGTCAACACAGATTTAGAAAACATTGTTCTTGTGAAACACAACTAGCCTTTTACTAACATGAAGTTTTGAGTGTTATCGAGAAGGTATTTCAAATTGATTCCGTATTTGTAGATTTCCAGAATGCTTTTGATACCGAACCAGACAAGCGACTTGTAATCAAATTGCAGCTTATGGAATATCGTTTCAGATGCGCGATAGGTTTCGTGATTTCCTGTCAGAGATGTCAGAGTTCGTAATAACAGACGGAAAGTCATCGAGTAAAACAGAATTGATTTCTGGTGTTTTTCAAAGTAGTGTTATAGGCTCTCTGTTGTTCCTCATCTATATAAACGATTTAGGAGAAAATCTGAGCAGCCTTCTTAGGTTGTATGCAGATGATGCTGTTGTTTATCTCCAGTAAAGTTATCAGAAGTTAAAACAAATTGCGAAACGATTTAAAAAAAAAGATACCTGCATGGTGCGAAAATTGGCAAGTGACCTAAAATAATGAAAAGTGTGAGGTCATCCACTTGAGTACGTAAACTTCGGTTACGCGATGAATCAATCATCTCTAAAAGCCGTAAATTCAATTAAATACCTAGGAATTACGAGTTCGAACAACACAAATTGGAAAGCACAAACTGAAAATGCTGTGTTGAAGACGAACCAAAGGCTGCGTTTTATTGGAAGAACGTTTAAAAGATGCAAGATATAAAGCGACTGCCTACACTACGCTTGTCCGTCCTTTTCTGGAGTGGTGCTGCACGTGTGGGGCACTTACCTGATAGAAATAACGAAGTAAATCAAGAAATTTCAAAGACGGCAGCAGTTTGTGTACTATCGAGAAACAGGGGATAGAGTGTCACGGACATGATACAGGATTTGGGGTGACATCATAAAAACAAAGGCGTTTCTCGTTGCGGCGCGATCTTCTCATGAAATTTCAATCACCAATTTTCTCCTCCGAACGGGAAAATATTTTGTTGACGGTGACCTACTCGGGGAGAAACAATCGTCATAATAAAATAAGGGAAATCAGATCTCGCACGGAATGATACAGGTTTTCTTTTTTCCGCGCGCTGTTCGAGGGTGGAATAATAAAGAATTATTGTGAAGGTGGTTCGATGAACCCTCTGCTAGGACTTAAGTGTGTTTTGCAGAGAATCCATATATATGCAACTGTAGATTTCGACAAATTAGAATCAGGTATTGGCTTATATTACCTTCAACAGTAAACTGGAAGAGTGATTTTCAACAAGAAATCCTTAACAATTGGTGTCTCTATGCGGATAAAATTATTTTAGAAGCGAATCAGAAACTTCAATTTTACACAACCTTCCGCCTTTCACCTGAAGCAGATGACTGGATGATAGGCAACATACTGCATACTAACGCCACAGATAGCCTACACTCTGCCGCCTCTCAGGGGCATAACCAGCCTTAAACAACGCATAATGTCGCTTCGCTGGGATTCGTCAGCGAACATTGTGTTTAACAAAAGTTGTTCCCCATGACGTGATTTATCACCCGTAGATGGTTCTTACAAAGACTTTGAAACACCCTGTATATACAAAAAAGAGGTATGCTAATGTTCCTTCCACAGACCGCAAATGAAATTGTCCTTATGGATGCGGAACAAGACAAAAATCTTAAACAGATTTTGAGAGATAAGACACTTATTACAAAATAAGTAAATGGAGGTGCTTAAGACAATTCCTAGACTTTTGAAGCCACACACCATAAAAGAGAAATTCAATTTACGTTGATCACTTTACTGCACAACATTATGTGGTTTGTGGAGCGTAGATGTAGATGTTGGTGTAGAAGACGAGGTGTGAAGAAGTCAGATTTTATGTAACTTCACATTATTCGGTATTACTAGTAATATACACGTCAACTGAAACACGTTAATGGTGTACGTGTCGGCTGCCATTAAATCCTTTAGGTTTCTCTTAAACTGCAGTTTATTAGTAGCTAAACATTTTGTGGCTGGTGGCAAGTTATTGAATATGTGTGTTCCTGAATAATGGACACCTTATGGACCAAAGTAAATGTCTTTAAATCTCTATGCAGATTATTACTATTATTATTATTATTAATATCGAATCCACGTGCTGAGTTATCGCTTCTAAAAGTAGATATTCATAACTCATTCATAGCTCAGATGGTAGAGCACTTGCCCGCGAAAGGCAAAGGTCCCGAGTTCGAGTCTCGGTCGGGCACACAGTTTTAATCTGTCAGGAAGTTTCATATCAGCGCACACTCCGCTGCAGAGTGAAAATTTCATTCTACTTAAACCTAACTAACCTAAGGACATCAAACACACCCATGCCCGAGGCAGGATTCGAACCTGCGACCGTAGCAGTCGCGCGGTTCCGGACTGAAGCGCCTAGAACTGCATGGCCACACCGGCCGGCAATACACACATGTATGGGACAAGTGGGAACAGGTATTACAACACTTACAGCTTTATCTAAACGCTACATGAGTCAGAATTTGCTGTAGTTTACTAAAGAATGACACTAGAATCACAACAGTGAATTATCATGTTAGGTGTAAATTCAACAGCAGACCTGCGTAGTGCCTGCTGAAGGACCATGTATGTAAACTTATATAAAATAGACTTCGCTAAGCTGGTATGAAAATTTCACCCACAATTGATTCTTAAGTGAAGACTATCGTAACAGCTATTGCACGATGTATGAGACATTTCATACCATCCCTTTTTCTGCAACGAAAATAAAGAAAGGAATATCCAGCCACAGTGTTCAGCTTCTTTAAGTCAAGGTTGGCCTACACTGCTGTTACAATTCAGAAGTGTAAAGGCAATAGAAAACAAGGCAGTGTCGTCTGAGAGGGCCATGAAAATGAGACTGCTCGCGCCAGTTGGCTTTCGGAAGGCCAGTAAATCTTTGGCGATAGGGCGCTACTGTTCGCGTGCAACGCGATGATGATTATTAAAATGAAACGTTTAGTCGGGAAAATTGATAGATCTACTACCAGCAAGGGTGGTAAATTACGGCGGATACGAGACAAATCGCTGAGAAATCCCGACAAAAAAGAGTGAAGTAAGCGGCGAATAAATTACTAACCCGGCGGCGGATTGGGTCGTCTGCGCTTACGGGCGCGCCGCCTTATTGGAATGTTTCGTATGAGAACGTCCTAATTCCCATACTCGGCTGAAAGCTCGTGCCGCGATTGCTACCCGTGTTGGCTCATTTGCATGGGGAAACACACGGGCGGAGCGCTTCGCGTGACCGTCGGCGCTTGGCGGCTGGGGTGACGTAACGTGACGTGATGGGACGCGGCGGCACGGGATGCTGGGAAGCGGGTCGCCGGCTTCCGTGCCCGGGAACGAAGCTTTCTTTATGGCTTCGCAGTTCCTTCTCCTCACACTCACTGCTTTCCCTGTGACACGACGCACAACCACTAAGCCAGATCACCGTAAGATTAGCAGCTGGATCACGCTGCTTGATCCAACAAAAAATCCAAGAATTACGTTTAACCACCCGTCGACGACGAGGTCGCTAGAGATGGAGCACTCGCTCGGACTTGGGAGGGATGGTGGTGAAGTAAATTAGGCGTATCCTTTTCAAATGAACAATCCTGGCATTTGTCTTAAGCCATTTTGAAAAATCACGGAAAACTAGAATCTGGATGGCTTCACGGGGATTTGCACTGTCGGCGTCCCCGATGCGGGTCATGTCTTACTACTGCGCCACGTCGCTCGGTCACCTGCTCCAACGTCCATTGCTCTGGAACTACCAACAAGACGACACTTTGCACCCATGTGAGACCGGAACTTCCCTATGAAAAGCATCCCTGTGGCGCTAAAGGAAACCATGGGTAAGGGCACAGTTTTCCTCTTGAAAACTTTATGTCTCTTTTACTGACTCGAACTCGGAACCTTTGCCTATCGCAGGTAAGTGCTCTACCAACTGAGCTACCCAAGCACGATTCACGCCCCGTCCTCACAGCTTTACTTCTGCCAGTACGTCTCCTACCTTCCAAACTTTACAGGAGCTCTCCTGCGAAACTTGCAGAACTAGCACTCCTGAATGAAAGGATATTGCGGAGACATGGCTTAGCCACAGCCTGGGGGATGTTTCCAGAATGAGATTTTCACTCTGCAGCGGAGTGTGCGCTGACATGAAACTTCCTGGCAGATAAAAACTGTGTGCCGGACCGAGACTCGAACTCGGGACCTTCGCCTTTCGCGGACAAATGCTCTACCAACTGAGCTACCCAAGGACGACTCACACCCCGTCCTCACAGCTTTACTTCTGCCAGTACGTCGTCTCCTACCTTCCAAACTTTACAGAAGCTCTCCTGCGAACCTTGCAGAACTAGCACTCCTGAAAGAAAGGATATTGCAGAGACATCGCTTAGCCACAGCCTTGGGGATGTTTCCAGAATGAGATTTTGTAAGTCCTAGGGGACTGATGACCTCAAAATTTAAGTCCCATAGTTCACAGAGCCGTTCGAACCATTTGAACGGGAAAATTTCCAAGTGTCAATAAACGATCTTGATAAAACTTTGCGGATTGTAGAGGGGCAAAATAGTGCAATAAGCATATTTTTTTGTTTGTGTCTAGTTTCACTTTTAATGGGTAAAACACACCCCGAAAGGTAATTTGCTATTTTAGATTTAGAGGGAATATATTCGAAACGACGATATATATATATAAAATGTTTTTAACATAGAAATTGATAGGTAATTAATGTTCTTGAAAACTGTTTGATCAACTATTCCAACGATTTAAAATTTTGTAAAATACCCCATCACTATTAATTGATTTTGAAAAGTTAAAACTTTCGTTACAATATAAATTAAAGAAGCTTTCAAGCTACATATAGCCCTGTGAAATAAAGCAGGTTTCTGAAATACCATTTTTGGATAATAAACAGTACATAATGTACTGTCTGAGTATTTTCGGCGTACCTAATTAAAATATCTAATCATTCATTACTACTCTAACTATTTATTTTACTTACATTTTGTTTATGTTTTAAATTGTTCTTTTTACGTTTTAAATTCATAGGTTTTTGTTGTTTAGTTCACTGTTTCACACACGTGCATTTTGATAACTGAAAATAATAAGTCACTCATTATTATGACAGAAAATAATTACAATAAGGAAATGCTTAAATCATAACGTTTTTTACACTATGCACGCAAAATCAACGAAATTTCTTCACGTAATATATATGACGGAGCAAATATAAAACAAAATTTAACAGAATTTCAAATCGTCAGGTGTGATCCCGTAAATTTCCTAATTTGTACCAGGCACATCTCAGTACATTGGTAAGCCTTGGCGAAGAGAATTAATTATATACTAGTGACTGTAGGTTGATTGCATTGTTCCTGAAGTGTAGATTGACATCATAATCGTTCAACGGAACTAGATATGAAACACTTCTCACAAAGTTCTTCCAACATCGATAGCCATATTCATTCCACAGCTGTAGCTGCGCCACCGAGCCCTTTGAGATCACCATATGTTTCTTGTTCACGGGTACGACTCTCAAAGCGGTTTTATTCACACTGACCGCCCACCTTTTCATAGTTTTAAGAGAAACTAGTGGTGAATTTGGACCAAGAATTCGAGAATCTTAGCTCTTTTTCAAGCCCCAGAGTCCTTGTGACAGCATCGAAATCTACTGAACAAAACATCTGACCAGGTCAAAAGATATATGAAAGATGTTTTCTTTCCCAGGGAGAAATGTCTGTATTATTGTTAGATTCTTGAAGCGGTCAATGTGAAAGAACCGTTCAGGACAAGGAACTTGTTCATTTGGTGATCCCAAAGAACTCGACGGCACAGGTGCAGCCGTGGGACGTGTACGGCTTTCGATGTTGGAAGAACTTTGTGAGAACACCTTCAGATCTAGTTCTGCTGAATGACTACGATGCGAATCTCCACTTGAGAAACGATACAATCAACTGAAGTCGCTAGTACATAATCAGTTCTCTTCAGCAAGCTTACCAATGTACTGAAGTAGTCCTGATACTAAATCAGGATAAGGATCACCTGTGAAATCAGAAATCTGGCTGAATTTTGTTTTATATTAGATTCTCCGTCGTGAGGAAATTTCGTTCATTTATGTGCATGCTTTAAGCATTTTCTTATAGATTATCATTATTGTAATTATTTTGTATCATAATAATGAATTGGGCTTACTTATTTTTTTCAGTCAACAGAAACATGTATGTGAAATGGTAAACAATAAAACAAAAAGGCAATGAATGTAAAATATAAAATAACAATTTACAACATACAACACATCAAAGTAAAACAAATAATTCGATTAGTAATTAATGTTTAGATATTTTAATTAGGTACGCTGAAAATATTCCGAAAGCACATTGTGTACAGATCATTTTCCAAAAATGGCGTTTCAGCAAACAGATTTATTATGCAGGGATTTATATGGCGTGAAAGCGTTTTTAATTTATGTTGTAACAAAAGTTTTCGTTTTTCAGGATTAAATAATGGTGGTGGGGTATTTTGTAAAATTTCAATAGTTGATTATACAATTTTCAAGAACATTATTACGTGTCAACTTTTATATTAAAAACATATTTTTATACACATTCAAGATTCAAAGATATTCCCTCTAAACCTAAAATGGCGGGGTGTGTTTTACCCCTTAAAAGTGAAATTGTGCACTAACAAAAAAATACGTATCGCACTACTTTGCCCCCTCTACCCTCTCGCCAAGCTTCATCAAGATCGTTTGCTGAAACTTGGAAATGTTCGCTTGTAAGTTACATCTTCTCTTAACTCAAATCCTGTATTTCACTCACAGTATGACCGCGCCTATATATCAAGTTATTTCTTTCTTTGTTTACATAAGTCGTGATGTTTTTCTTATTTTTCTAAAAAGGTCAATTCGTTGATTCGTGGGGAAAACTGCAGTCGTGCAGCTTCTGAGAACTGAAGATAACCTTGACACAGTGCGTCAGTGTAGCCAATCTGTTTACAATGTAGAACAGGGCGGGTCACGTTATGCAAGTCACAGGAATCATGCAGCGACGTCATCTCTGAAGGTCGTAAGGTGAAGCCAGTGCAGCAGAAAGTTATCGCCAAGCACCGTTGTATAATCAGAATATCATAATGGCGCGCAAATATTAACTATGTATTGGTGATGCATGGTTGTTAACAGTTCAGGTGTGCCTATCGTCTACGTCAACTACAGCACTGCTTCTTGAATTTTGAGGAAAAAGAATATGAGTAAAAGCGGCTTCAAGAGGCGTCACTGTACATAAAACGGAAAGGACATTTACCGCTCACTGTACGATGTATTAAATTCTGGGTACGGCCGTTCATTAGGAAGTTTATTACAATGTAATTTTTCAATTTTAAAGGAACTATCTGCTTGATGACTAGTTTTACCTTATGTAATATCAAATTAATGTCTCCTGAGAAAACATTCTGACCTACTATTAGGCCCCTTCACAGGTAATACAGTTTATAACCATCTCAAAAGGACAAAATCGTTTACATGTACAGTATTTAAATACCTTTGATATTCTTCTTTTTCGGCCAGTTTTCCACACCGGATTAATTGACAAGATTTAGAGACATTGTGTGGATTTGGAACTTAATGTTAAGCAGATGCATTCTAAACAGGTAATATTATATTTAATACATTTGGGGATCCGAGTAAATCTTTGATAAAGTGATGTTGAAATGAGATGTACATATTCTAAGCCACAGAAATATGATGGAGGCAGAAGATGATCACTAACGTGAAACACATAAAGTGTCACTGTGAGACGGAGTTACTCTATGACATAGTACAACATGACTATCTTGTTGTTTAATTATGAAACAATGACGGGAGAAATTAAAAGGAGACAGCCAATACTCAATCAGTAATTTAAACGCAGAAAACTTCGATCCGACAACCACATATGATGTTTCGCTAGAACACTACAAGGTGTTGGCAAGTAAGGGCAGAATGAGAGATTCGCCGACAGTGATGTAGCGCGCATCTTAAATGAGAAGGCATTAGAATGAAAAATGGTTAAATTTCGTTAAAAAAAGACACTGAGTGTAGAACACGCAGGGAAAGCCTAATCCTCTACATAGAATAGTGTGCTACCAAGTTTTGCAGAAAGTTTTATTGCTTTGGTAAAAAGAAAAACGTTTACTGTTTCTTATGAACAACCGTGGACCTTGCCGTTGGTGGGGAGACTTGTGTGCCTCAGCGATACAGACAGCCAAACCGCAGGTTCATCCACAACGGAGGGCTTTCTGTTGAGAGGCCAGACGAACGTGTGGTTCCTGAAGAGGGGCAGCAGCCTTTTCAGTAGTTGCACGGGAAACAGCCTGGATGATTGAGTGATCTCGCCTTGTAACATCAACCAAAGCGGCCTTGCTGTGTTGGTACCGCTAACGGCCGAAAGCAAGGGGAAACTACAGCCGTAGTTTTTCCCGACTGCATCCTCTTTGATAAAATATACCGGAGGTGAAATAGCCCCCCATTCGGATAACCGAGCGGGGACTACTCAGAGGACGTCGTTATCAGAAGAAACAAAACTGGCGTTCTACGGATCGAAGCGTGGAATGTCAGATCCCTTAATCGAGCAGGTAGGTTAGAAACTTAAAAAGGGAACTGGATAGGTTAAAGTTAGATATAGTAGGAATTAGTTAAGTTCGGCGGCAGGAGAAACAGGACTTCTGATGAGATGAATACAGAGTTATAAACACAGAATCAAATAAGGGTAATGCAGGAGTACGTTTAATAATGAGCAAAAAAAAAAAAAAAAAATAGAAACGCGGACAAGCTACTATGAACAGCATAGCGAATGCATTATTTTAGCCAAGACAGACACGAAGCCCGCACCCACCATCGTAGTACAAGTTTATGTGCCAACTAGCTCCGCAGGTGACGAGGAGATTGAGGGAATGTATGATGAGATAAAGTAAATTTTTCAGATGGTTAAGGGAGCCGAAAATTTAGTAGTCATGATGGACTGGAATTCGATACTAGTAAAAACAAGAGAGGGCAAAGTGGTAGAGGAATACGGATTGGGGGGAAAGGAATGACAGAGGAAGCCGCCTGGTAGAATTGTGAACAGAGCATAATTTAATCATAGCTAACACTTGCTTTAAGAATCATGACTGAAGGTTAAATACGTGGAAGAGACTTGGAGACACTAAAAGGTATCAGATTGCTTATATAATGGTTAGACAGATTTTAAATTGTAAGACATTTCCAGGGGCAGGTGTGGACTCTGACCACAATTTAATGGTTATTGGCTATGAAATGCAGATTAAGACTGAAGAAACGGCAAAATGGAAGGAATTTGAGGAGGTGCGGCCTGGATAAACTGAAAGAACCAGAGGTTGTAGAGAGGTTTCAGAGGGAGAATTAGGGAACGATTGACAAGAACAGGGGGAAAGGATAATAGAAGAAGAATGGGTAGCTTTGAGAGATGAAGTAGTGAGGGCTAGTAGACAGGGTTACACTACAGATATTGAATTTAATCGAGGAAAGGAGAAAATATAAAAATACAATAAATGAAGCAGGCGGAAATGAATACAAACGTCTAAAAAATGAGACCGTCAGGAAGCGCAAAATGGCTAAGCAGGAATGGCTAGAGGACAAATGTAAGGATGTAGAAGTATATATCACTAGGTATAACACAGATACTGTCTATAGGAAAATTAAAGAGACCTTTGGAGGAAAGAGAACCACCTGCATGAATATCAAGAGCTCATATGGGAAACCAGTCCTAAGCACAGAAGGGAAAGCAGAAAGGTGAAAGGAGTATATAGAGGGGCTATATAAGGGAGATACGCTTGCGGGCAATATTATGGAAATGGAAGATGAGAAGGGAGATACGATACTGCGTGAAGAATTTGACAGAGCACTGATAGATCTAAGTCGAAACAAAGTCCCGGGAGTGGACACCGTACCGTTAGAGCTACTGATAGCTTTGGGACAGCCAGCCATGAGAAAACTCTTCCATATGATGAGCAAGATATATGAGACAGGCTAAATAGCTTCAGACTTCAAGAAGAGTATAATAACCTCAATTACAAAGAATGCAGGTGCTGACAGGTGTGAAAATTACCGAACTATCACTTTAATAACTCATGCCTGTATAATACTAACACGAATCCTTTACAGAAGAATGGAAAAACTGGTAGAAGCTGACCTTGGGGAAGATAAATTTGGATTCCGGAAAAATATAGCAACAAGCGAGGCAATACTAACCCTACGACCTCTCATAGAAGATAGGTTAATGAAAGGCAAACCTACGTTTATAGCATCTGTAGACTTAGAGAAAGCCTTTGACAATGTTGACTGGAATACTCTCTTCCAAATTATAAAGGTGGCAGGGGTAAAACAAAGGAAGCGAATGGCTATTTACAATTTTTACTCAAACCAGATGACAGAATAGTCGAGGGGCTTGAAAGGGAAGCAGTGGTTGGGAACGGAGTGAGACAGGGTTGTAGCCTATCCCCGATGTTATTCGATCTGTATATTGAGCAAGCAGTAAAGGAAACAAAAGAAAAATTTTGAGTAGGAATTAAAATCCATGGAGAACAAATAATAACTTTGAGGTTTGCCGATGACATTGTGTTTCTGTCAGAGACAGGTAAGGATCTGGAAGAGCAGTTGAACGGAACGGACAGTGTCTTGAAAGGAGAATATAAGAGAACATCAACAAAAAGAAACGACCATAATGGAATGTAGTCGAATTAAATCAGGTGATGCTGACGGGATTAGATTAGGAAACGAGACACTTGAAGTAGTAGATGAGTTTTGCTATTTGGGAAGCAAAATAACTGATGATGGTCGAATTAGGGAGGATAAAAAATGCAGATTGGCAATGGCAAGGAAAGCGTTTCTGAAGAAGAGAAATTTGTTAACATTCATTGTAGGTTTAAGTGTTGGTTCAAATGGCTCTGAGCACTATGGGACTCAACTGCTGTGGTCATTAGTTCCCTAGAACTTAGAACTACTTAAACCTAACTAACTTAAGGACATCACAAACATCCATGCCCGAGGCAGGATTCGAACCTGTGACCGTAGCAGTCGCACGGTTCCGGACTGCGCGCCTAGAACCGCGAGACCACCGCGGCCGGCCATAGGTTTAAGTGTCAGGAAGTCTTCACGGGAAGTATTTGTGTGGGGTGTAGTCATGTATAGAAGTGAAATTTGGACGATAAGCAATTTAGACAAGAAGAGGATAGAAGCCTTTGAAATGTGGTGCTGCAGAAGAATGCTGAAGATTAGGTGGGTAGATCACATAACCAATGAGGAGGTACTGAATAGAATTGGGGTGAAAAAAATTTGCGGTAGGGCACATTCTGAGACATAAAGGGATCAGCAATTTAGTACTGGAGGGAAGCGCGTTGGGGGTAAAAATTGTTGAGGGAACCAATAGATGAATACAATAAGCAGATTTAGAGGGATGTAGAATGCAGTAGTTACTCGGAGATGGAGAGGCTTGCACATGATAGAGTAGCATGGAGAGTTGCATCAAACCAGTCTTTGAACTGAAGACCACAACAACAACAACAACACGTGAATAACATATCGCTTGCTTCTCCAAATATACGAAATTACGTAACAGACATGCATCTGAACATGTCTTCCAGTTTAGTGCCTGATCAGACAGAGAAGTCAAATTTCAACTCATTGGCATCAATAATTGCAAACATTCGCAAACGAAACAAGAATTAATTGTGGTTACATCGCTGTAGTCATTATTACCACACTTTCTTTCCACAGATGTGAAATTTTTTTTTGTCATTATCCATTTTGTGGGCCATGTTTGAAGATTTTTGATAGCTGATGTGCTGTTAGTCCGCAGCTCGTGGTCGTGCGGTAGCGTTCTCGCTTGCCGCGCCCGGGTTCCCGGATTCGATTCCCGGCGGGGTCAGGGATTTTCTCTGCCTCGTGATGACTGGGTGTTGTGTGATGTCCTTAGTTAGGTTTAAGTAGTTCTAAGTTCTAGGGGACTGATGACCATAGATGTTAAGTCCCATAGTGCTCAGAGCCATTTGAACCATTTTTCTTATGTGCTGTTATCCAAACGTCACTCCTTGAGAGACATTTTAAGAGAGACTTACCAGATGTATATTACAGACAGAAATGCCTGTGCAGTAAGCCATAAGACAGGAAAAAAGATTACAAAGTCTGAAAGAAAGTATTGATAATTAGCGGTAGGCCTCACACAATAGCAGAGCGTAAAATAAAATACTAAAAACACGGCAAATGTGGCTGGAAGCCCCTGCTCCCTCCTCTGTCGATTGGAGAGTACGCTCTTGAAGGTGGAAGGCTTTTAAACATTGTTGTAATGTAACTTTTCAGTGTAGGTTGCATTCGAATATCGGCACGATGTATATCGCGAAGTTTTATTACTACGATAATGTGTATGGAGGCAGGGAGCGTGGAATCTAGTCCACACAGACGAAACAAAGGCACCTGTTGACGTCGACCTCATTATAAACAAATCTTAAGCCCATTGGACAAGGAAGTCAGAATGAATCTTACCTACTTCTGGGGTGGGAGCAGGCAGTCTGCTACCAAGGGTCACAGCGTCCCCGCCTTTCAGCGTCTCAAGTCGCGAATGAGGGCGGAGAGTGCATAGAGCTATACAAGCACGGGACTGACTGGTGGGGCTCAGTGAAAGCGCGGCCTAGACCCTCTTCGCGCAGCACGCATTGTGTTGGCGTCACGAGACCGAAGCTTCCAGCAGCGTGCGCTGCGACCTCAATCTGCCTCGCAAGAAACGATGTTAGGCACTTCACGCGAGTCTACAACAAATACGGACACATCTATGAGTATGTGTGTGAATTCCCAAGGGACCAAACAGCTGAGGTCATCGGTCCCTAGACTTACATACTACTTAAACTAACTCATGCTGAGAACAACACACACTTCCATGCCCGAGGGAGGACTCGAACCTACGGCGGGAGGGGTCGCGCAATCCGTGACATGGCGCCTCAAACCGCTTGGCCAATCCGCGCGGCATCTATCAGTGATGCAGTCGCTGTACAGTATGTATTACTACTCTCCCAGATTCCTTTACATCGATAGCCTGTACTTTAGCCGTATTAACCTCAGTCTCCAGAGTGAAATATGACTTTAAACGATGTTCCATTCAGTGCAGTCATGCATGTCCGTAGATCCACTGGCGGAGACGAAAGTGGTATACCATAAAATACCAGTCTGTCATTTGTAGAGACGTTTATCACGTGACGAATATTAATAATTAAACTTCCAGCCCTCAATCAACATTAATATGAGGAACAATTGTACTCTTGTTTTCGTTGTGGCATGAGAACAGTCTCTGAATGTTATCTTGAACAATATCTTCCTACGCCTGAAGCACATGCTGTGGCAAGGCATGAGGATTGTTGGCTGGAGGATGTTACGACAATATACTCGTTCTTTCTGTATCCCAGACATACTCTATGGGTGGCAAATCAGGGGATCAAGCATCTTACTGAGTGATCCGCACTTTCCTCAAGGCGTTTGAGGTGTGAACTGCAGTGTGAGGGTCTTGCATTATCCTTCTGTAATATGCCATTTGGTACCCTGGTCATGAAGAGAAGACAATGAGGGCTTTACCGTTCTTGTCACGTACTGGCGACCTTTCAATAGCTCTTCACCAACTACCAAAACAGTCCGGTTGTCAAATAATATAGATTCCAACATCATGGTCCCAGGAGATGGACAGGTATAGGTCTCGAGGATCGCTACTTTATTTGGTCCTTCACTAGGTCGTCTATGGGTACCTTGGCGCCTGCTGACCACCGCAGACAGAAGCAGGAGTCATCGCTCAACGCCAGAGACTGAAACTCACTTTCCCAGGTGTCTCTGGGTCTACACAACACAATCCCTACTGTCTGCCGGATGATATCGGCGATAAACAACGGATGGCAGTTGGGAAATTCAACCCTATTTCCAGCCACTTGATGGTTCACGGTGCCACTGTTGTCATTCGTCTATTCGTCGCAACTAGACGAACAACAGTACGATCATCTAATGGTGTGGTCCTTTTGGAAAAACCAGTGTCTGCTCTTGCGGCCACTCGTCTTGAGTTCGTTTGTCACCACTCGTTCTGTACGCACTGGTCTGTCGGTGTGATGCTGCCATGTCCCATATGCGAAGGAGTCATTTGTAAATGGTACAGAAGAACCTTATTTTTTTGTTGCTACGTTCTGTCTCAGAGACAAAGCGGAGTTTTCGGATCCGCATATCCGGATAATGTGTCTATTGACATGTGACTCATAACAATTCGTCCCGCACAAATCTTAATACTACTCTGTAAAGGGCAGAAAATTCTCACAAGAAACTGTCTGTGTAAGAGAGAGTTACGCTGCAGTTCGACACCAGTAGAAATTGTTACGGGATGCACTACAATCGGCTCCTCATAGGTGTTATTAATAATAGTAATTGTCGGTTGTCTTTCTACAGGATTGTGATAATGTCTGCACAACGTCTGGACTGGCGTTAAAGAGAAGCATGTCGTTCAAAAATGCCCATCGAAAAGCAACAACTAGTGTTATGTTGCTTTCTTTCTTCTTGTAGCGCATTTGCGAGAAAAGCTTCCACCTGTCCCTTACAAATGTTACAGGCAATTTGCGGCGACGGGGTTACAATATTGACGATGAAGAAAACGTATTATTTGCAGTCCTATGTCAATCTCCTGGAAAAATTGCTTAGATAAAGATCGTGATCACCTCTTTGACTAACGAGGCAAGGTTAGATGGTCACAACTCCACAAAGTTTGTATGAACCCTGTCTGATTACGCATGAGAAACTCTAAGATCCAATCACTGGACCGCAAATCGTACATCGCGAAAAGTCTTCTTTGGTTCCTTGCAACGTCCTTTGCAACAAAAAATAAAAGTTCGGAATAGTAGCCCCAGTTCAGATGTGAGAGAATCTAACTGTCACACAAAATCAAACATTTAAGTTGCCACGAAGACATGATTTACATCGGCTTCAACAAACGCCGCCGAGCACGATACGTTGACCAGCACCTTCTGCTAGCTATTTAGCTCTACAGCGTAATACTGGGAAGTCGCTGAAAAATTACGCACCCCTTGACTAACTCATAATACGCTGAGTGATGGGATGTTTCCTGATACCGTGTCCGACCTCCTTTCACCCGGCGTAGAGCAGCAACTCGACGTGACATGGACTCAACAAGTCGTTGGAAGTTCTCTACAGAAATATTGCGGCATGGTGCCTCTACAGCCGTCCGCAATTTTGATAGTAGTCCGGTGCAGAGTTTGTGCACTTACTGACCTCTCAATTACGTCCCAAAAATGTTCGATGAGATTCACGTCGAGCGATCTGGGTGGTCAAATCATTCACCTGAGTTGTCCAGAATCTTCCTTAAACCAGTTGCGAACAATTGTGGTCCGGTGACATGGAGCATTGTCATCCACAAAAATTTCATCGTTATTTGGAAACATGAAGTCCATGAATTGGTGCATATGAGCAGTGATAGGTTCAGCTGGACCACTGCGTTGTCCTTGGTGAGACCTAACGCTTGAGATTCTCGGCACACTCTTAACATTGTAGGTCTCGGAACACTGAATTCCCTAACGATTTCCGAAATGCAATGTCCCATGCCTATAGCTCCAGCTACCATTTCGCGTTCAAGGACTGTTAATTAGCGTCGGAAACATTTTCACGTGAATCACCTGGGTATAAGTAACAGCTCCGTCAATGCACAGCCTTTTTACACCTTATGTTAGAGATACTACCGCCTTCTTTATATGTGCTTATCGCTGTCCTATGACTTCACCTATGTGTACTTGTCTTTGAGAATCACAACTGCCGATAACACTTTGCGCTCGATATTGTGCACTTAATTGTAATTTCACGCCATGTTTGAACTTGATTCGTAATTTTGCCTGTCCCTGTGAGTTTCAACTTTCGTCTTAACAACATAAACTGTCGAAAAATGAACATCTCCACGCTGCTTCTCATAGGCTGTTAAAATGTTCCGTCTGTCGTCCTCGAGGAGTCGCAACCAGCTTCTAGATTTCGTGAATTGTACAACAGTTACAAGTGGAGCACATCTTGTAGCCATTTTAGTTAACACTAGCATTTGTCTTGTTCTGTACAAAATGCGATATAAATCGAAACTGAATAAATCTGTGCTCAAATGAAAGACACCATAATGTCCTTCGCGTGATTCTCTAGCTGTCTGGTATGCCACATGGACCGCTTTCCATTTGAAGATTACGATTTGCATCCAAGATTGTGGCTTCCAAAATAGATCCCATTTTGACGACATAGCAACGCGTTGTTTCCCCTCTCGCATCTCGTACTACGTGATTCTGTATATGCACCTGTTTCTGTTTTATAAATTCAATTCTACACCTATGGACCACCCTGTGCATTGCAACAACTGCTTCTATAATGTGTACTACAAAATTTTATTGATTTGACACCATTAATCACAGAAAAAATATATGCTTTACAGAAATTATATGGGTTTCTACAAGGCACCTATACGGTTTCTGTTATCCCTGTTAACTTCCATAGTCCACTATTACCGTTTAGCGTTTCTTAAAATTCTTGCATTTTTACTGCTGCTTTTACAACTTATGTATGTCATGTAAGTCATAACAGTTATAATCAGTGAAACGCCTTGAATCGAAACTATAAAAATTGCTGCGAATATCTAGTTCACAAACTGTCGCCACAGTCCCAGCCTACAACACGAGTTTATATCGTTGTAAAAGTATGTAGAATTGAATGAAGAAAGACATGAAATAGTGATGTAAGACGTACCGTATTTCCATATACAAGTAATATATCACGTAATTGTTATTTGTGGCTACAATGTTACCTTACGCATAACACTCACCGAAAGGAACATTGGACAATTAAAAACTTTAAAAACTGAGCTCTCAGTCTATCAGGGAGTATATCTTCAACGGCCGCTCCGGACGCTCTGTATAGCCTGTCTAGATGGTGGGATAAGTTTAATGCCATCGACTAGCTAAATGCTTGTTAACAGCTACAGGTGCCCATCAATTGCTCGGGTAGTTTCTACTGTCGCAGGTGTCGACCCAGGGGTAAGGGGATGTAGAATGAAAACCAAGAGTCTCGAAAATGCCAATGAATCACAGAATACTTTCCACTTGCTTGCTGACGGCCTGCTCATATGCAAGGGCTTCCGACTTGGCGACCCGCAGCGAACATTCCCGCTAGAGAAAGAACAGGAAATTGAATAAGGGGAGACAGAAAAGAAAAACTCTCCACTACGAAAAAAGTACGGAAAAACTGACGTTTCCCAGAACGTGAACGCATATGATTAAAAAACATTCCACCCATTTACCACTCACGTAGCTAAGCTCCGCATATCTTTCTTCACTATCGTTGTGCTCATTGAAATACTGCTGTTGGTGAGAGCACACTACGATTTTAGATAGTGTAAATTATGAAATGGCAAAGCTGAATGAGTATGATGCTATTATAGTTGTTAAAGCAATTACGCGACAAACATATAGCTACTTCTAGGACTAATCCTTTCTACATTTCTCTTATTTGCAATTCCTTTGAAGTTATTGTGGGAAGTTGTTCTAAGCAATTATGTAAACTAATTATTATTATATTAAAATATTTTATATAATTAGCCGAATTTTCCATCGCTGCATGACAAAACATAATAACATTAAATAGGGAACACTTCCTAATGTTCCTCAAAATTATATTTATTTGGTCACGAACCGGCTTTTGGTTTCTTAGGCCATCGTCGGGTGACAACTGAATGCCGCAAACACAGATAAAATGACATGTTACTTACACATATACTACTTATACGGAAGACCATGGAGGTAAAAAAGAAAGAAGGGAGATGTCATTACGTCATAAACTTGATGCCGATGTCCGCCATCTTAACTAGCCCAAAATATTAGGTTCATCGCATTCATACCTTCATAGTTCACCGCGGTGATACTTCCCTGTGACGTCACTCTGACGCGCCCATGCCCAGTTTCGACAGTGTTGGGTGCTTTGATTGTATATAGAGGTAGAAACGTAGCTGTTCCATAAAAAAAAGAAAAAAAGCCAGCCTGCGTTGTTTAGCGGTGTACTAATCAATTCGATCGTAATCTAAAGTTTATCACATTTCATTCACAAGTGGAGCGGTTTTAGCAGTATCTTATTTTGTATACATGAATTATTGCTGCACTGTTTACCTTTATTGTAATGATTTTATTTCTGCCATTTGACTTTAGATTTGTCTTACTTTACTCATTGTCCGTTCTTTCTCTTTTTCCTGTGTTTTTCACTGCCTTCCAAGTCGCAAACGCTCCGACATCCGAGCCACACTGCATCAGCGGTCTCGTCCCCGCACAACACACGGTTCCGTAATCGCGCTGATTCCTGGGGCAGCATCTCATGGCCCGAGTTACCTGCCGATTATTATCATTCACTGTTCACATTTCCTCGTCCTTTAAAAAAGATTCTGGCTTGAACAACCGGAGAAAGCGGTCATGTGTTTGAGATTTGTCTCTGTTATTGTATGAATGTGTATGTGTGCTGTGCTTCCTTTCCGAAGAATGCTTCGGCTGAAAATTTCTGTGAACACTCTTTTCGTCGTACGTATTTTGGTGCTTGGCGTATGAGTAGCAATCTATCCGTTTCACAATATAGTTATTCCCTCTTGAAGTTTGTTGTAAGTAATCCACAGCACTTCAACAGGAACAATGACGTATATAATTACAATACCAGGAGAAAAAAGTGTAATTCATTACGCCACACTAAGGTTGTCTGTAGCACAAACAGGGGTTGACAGTGCTGCAACCAGAAGTGTTGATCACTTAGCCATTGATATAAAATGCCTGACACACAACAAAGGAAAATTTGAAACTGAGGTGAAAACGTTTCGCTTTGGTAACTCCTCCTACTTCGCGGAAGATTACTGTTATAGCGTCTATCTGTCCTTAATTAAAAAATGTAAAAACTAATAAATGATCAGCATGCAGGCATGTTAACAAAAATAATGATGTCAATATATATTGACTAGTTCCATATCATTACGACTTATCATGCAAATGATACATGGAACATGAAACTAAGCAACTAACTATTGGTATATCAAAAAGCAAAGTATAGACTTATATAGCAAGATGAAGCAGATGATCAAAGTAGACGCACATTCCAATTGTGCTATGTTTTGTTATTCCTGAAAAACTGACAGAGCTACCGGCGAGAAATATTTCGGAAAAAAAGCAAATAGGTTACTGTTGGCAAAGTAGGCCTACACCTTACGAAGGCTAGGCTATCATTACTATAAAGTTATTGAGATACATGTTAAAGCAAAATATCCATTTTAAGAGGTCTTAAGCGTTTGAGATGATTCCCTTAATAACATTTATAGCATTCCACAATGCTGGAAGATGTTTAAAACATTATGTCGTTTTCTTACCTAGTAAATTGCTATTATTGACCACACACTGAATGACGCGTTATAGGTAAGATTTCTAAGTGAGAAGATGGTTTAACTACAGGGAGACTAGTACACTGGCAATATAATAAAACAAGAACTCTATTCTGCATGAAGCTATACCTCTACGTAGTTCTGTTTCTTTGACATTTCAATAATCATTCAATTTGTTGACATGCCCAAGATACGATAGCATTCCTTGCTTCTTAGTAATTGAACACTTTTATGGGTTTAGCAAACAACACTTAGGTAACTTTTTTGCAAACGTGAACACTAAAAATGTTGTGCATACGAGCTGAAAGCTGAAAATGTAACGAACAAGAAGCAGTACCGATACCAGTAGCGAACAAGCATTGGTTTCATAGTTCAGTTTCATTTGCTATCGATACAAATACAGTAAAAGTGGATTTAAATGGATTACGAAAGGATGGTTTTCACATCACGTCCCTCTGTTTCTGCTTATCCGAAATATAGTAGCAAAATGCAAGTTACGGTAAGGAGGCCAAATGAGTCGTTTTACTAGAGCAGAGACGCAAGGAGAACAGAAAAACCTTCGAAATTGCCTTCCTTACACTATGTTGTTCACTAAACACTGTAATTTTAGTATTTAAAATAGCTGTTGCGCGCACACGACAAAAATAACGAACAAGAAGCAACTTTCAAATAACTTCCGGTAATTCAGCCAGGTAACACATTCAGCGACCGCCGATATTTCGGCGGGAGAACACCCCGCCATTTTCAAGGCAAACTGCAACGGACAGGCGGCGTACATGCAAATTTAATACCTCGGTTCTCCGACAGAAGCAGACAAGATAACACACACACACACACTGAACACTAGTGCCACCAAAGATGACCAAAGTCAGAGCTATCGATAGTGAGACTATGAATTCGCAGGTGAGGCAGCATTGACTCTGTTCCTCTGTTTTTTGACAAGGGAGAGAGCCGGATTCCAAACAGAGTTTAAACAGAAACCTCCATGCCTGTTAACGAGGTTGCTCGCTAATTTAATCTCAACTGCCTCCCTAATGACACTGTCCCAATAGCTGGACGTGCATGCCAATATCTCGGTGTTATTATATAACATGGGGTGACCAGTATCCAAGCAATGTTCGGCAATAGCAGATCTATTTGGCTGCTGTAATCGTGTGTGCCGTTTATGCTCAGTACATCTGTCCTCCACGGTCCTGATAGTTTGACCAATATATGCCATGCCGCAGCTACAAGGAATACGATATACACCCGCCTTACGCAGTCCAAGATCATCCTTAACGGAACTCAAAAGTGCTCTAATTTTAGATGGAGGTCGGAAAACACATTTCACATCGTATTTCCGTAAAATACGACCGATCTTATTGGACGTGTTTCCTACGTAAGGCAAAAAGGCAGTAGACTTAAGTGTCGACTCAGAATTATCATGAATCACCCGATGTACAGTTGGTCGATAGCGCAACGCACGTTCAGTCTGTCTATCACTATAACCATTTTGACGAAATGTAACTTCAAGATGGGACAGCTCAGCTGGCAAAGTCTCAGCGTCAGAAACGACATGTGCCCTGTGTACCAAGGTACGAAGTACCCCTTCACGCTGAGCCGAATGGTGACAACTATTAGCTTGTAAGTACAAGTCGGTGTGAGTACGTTTCCTGTAGACTGCATGTCCCAATGATCCATCATCCTTCCTCCTAACCAACACGTCGAGAAAGGGAAGGCAACCATCCTCTTCCACCTCCATCGTAAAACGAATGTTCGGGTGGATCGAGTTCAGATGTTCTAGAAAGACATTCAAATTCTCCCTACCGTGAGGCCAAACAACGAAGGTATCGTCAACGTATCTAAGAAACAGGCGGGTTTTAAAGGCGCCGACTCCAATGCACGTTCCTCGAAGTCTTCCATAAATAAATTTGCGATCACAGGAGACAACGGACTACCCATCGCAACTCCATCTGTCTGCTCGTAATACTGGTCATTAAATTAAAAGTAAGTGGATGTCAACACATGCCTAAAGAGATTAGTTAAATCAGCAGCAAACCTGGCTTCAATTAACAGCAACGAATCAGACAGAGGAACACGAGTGAAGAGAGGGACCACATCGAAACTCACTAAAATATCAGAGTCATTCAGCCTCAGTCCCTCCAAACGTAAAAAATCAGCTGAGTTCCTGATATGATGTACACACCGTCCTACTTGTGGACTCAACAGAGAAGCAAGATGCTTGGATACACGATATGTCGGAGCGCCGATGTTACTTACTATAGGACGGAAAGGAACCCCTTCCTTATGAACCTTTGGAAGGCCATATAACCTAGGGGGAACGGCACTATAGGTGTTAAGCCTCTTGATTGTGTCCTGCGACAAACCACTTTTCTTCAGGAGGCTGTTGGTCTTTCTCTCAACACTTTTCGTGGGGTCAGCATCGATTCTGCGATACGCTGAATCAGATAGTAAACGTTGCATCTTTTGTACATAATCATGTTTATTTAAAACAACGGTGGCATTGCCCTTGTCAGCAGGTAAAATAACAATACTGGGATCAACTTTGAGAGAGCGTAAAGCAGCCCTCTCTGCTGCTGTTACATTACTCTTGGGTGGACGAGCCCTAGTCAAAACACGGCATGCCTCCCTCCTAACTTCCTCTGCAGCGTCAGGAGGTAGTTTGCAAACTGCCTGTTCAATTGAACTAATAAAATCAACTACCGGCAAATTCTTCGGAGTGGGTGCAAAATTTAAACCCTTCCCTTCCACTTAAAAAAAAAGCGGCAGGACTTGACCACTCTGGCTTCAAAGCAACATACAGTGTAGATCTGTAGTGCCATTGCCCTTCTTTTGTTTTACCTCCATACAGTAGACACAAAAGATACAAGAACCATGATGTATAGAGTGTTTGCAAAGCGAAGTATTACATTTCTTTAATATTACGCGGAAATAGCTACGTTAACTAAAAAATAAAACAAAGTTTTTTTCCTTGTGCAGGTACGTTTAACAATTATTGAAAAATTAAGTTTCAGTTATACAAACATTGGATTACAATTTAAATTCAACCCTATTTTTCAACACTTGTTCATTGTATCTGCAATTGAAAAAGACTTTTAGTTAGTGTAACTATTTTTGCGTAGTATTAAAAATGTAATACTTTCCTTTGTAAACACTTACATACACTGAAGCGCCAAAGAAACTGGTATAGGCATGCGTATTCAAATGCAGAGATATGCAAACAGGCAGAATTCGGAGCTGCGGTCGGGAACGCCCATATAAAACAAGAGTCTGTCGCAGTTGTTAGATCGGTTACTTCTGCTACAAGGATAAATCTCCGACGTGGCTGTGGCTGGAAAAAGATCCTGCAAGAACCGGACCAATAACGTCTGAAGGGAATCGTTTAGCGTGACAGAAGTGCAACTCTTCCGCAAATTGCTGCAGATTTCAGTGCAGGGCCATCAGCAAGTGTCAGCGTGCGAGCCAATCAACGAAACATCATCAATGTGGGCTTTCGGAGCCGAAGGCCCACTCGTGTACCCATGATGACTGCACGACAAAAGCTTTAGCCTCGCCTTGGCACGACAACACCAACATAGGACTATTTATGACCGGAAACGTGTTGCCTGGTCGGACGATTCAAATTGTGTCGAGCCGGCCGCGGTGGTCTAGCGGTTCTGGCGCTGCAGTCCGGAACCGCGGGACTGCTACGGTCGCAGGTTCGAATCCTGCCTCGGGCATGGGTGTGTGTGATGTCCTTAGGTTAGTTAGGTTTAAGTAGTTCTAAGTTCTAGGGGACTTATGACCTAAGATGTTGAGTCCCATAGTGCTCAGAGACATTTGAAATTGTGTCGAGCGGATGGACGTGTACGGGTGTGGAGACAACATCATGAATCAATGGCCCCTGCATGTCAGCAGGGGACTGTTCAAGCTGGTGGAGACTCTGTAATGGTGTGGAGCGTCTGCAGTTGGAGTGAACCCCTGATACGTCTAGATACTACTCTCACAGGTGACACGTTTGTAAGCATCCTGCCTGATGACCTTCATCCGTTCATGTCCATAGTGAATTCCGACGGTCTTGGGCAGTTCCAGCAGAACAGTCTGACACCCCACATGCCCAGAATTGCTACAGAGTGTCTCTAGGACCACTGGACCACTCTTCTGAGTTTAAACACTTACGCTGGCGCCAAACTCCCCAGACATGAACATTATTAACGATGTTTGGGATGCCTTGCAACGTGCTGTTCAGAAGAGATCTTCATCCCCTCGTAGTCTTACTGATTTATGGACAGCCGTGTCCGCCCCCGGTAGCTGAACGGTCAGAGTGACGAATTGTCAATCCTCTGGGCCCGAGTTCGATTCCCGGTTGGGTCGGGGAATTTTCTCCGCCCAGGGACTGGGTGTTGTGCTGTCCTCATCATCATCCTATCATCCTCATCGAGTGCAGGTCGCCGAAGTGGCGTCAAGTTGAAAGACCGGCACCCGGCCCCTAGCCATACGATTACATTTAAAAAATGGACAGCCGTGCAGGATTCATGGTGTCAATTCCCTCCAGCACTACTTCAGATAATAATTGAGTCCGTACCACGTCGTGCTGCGGAACTTCTGCACGCTTGCGGGGGCTCTACACGATATTAGGCAGGTGTACCAGTTTCTTTGGCTCATCAGTGTGTAATTTATGTTTTGTTTCTTGTGTATAAATAATATCTGTGTAGGTCGCACGTTATTTTATCTGCGTTTGCGACATTTGTCACCTGACGAAGGCATAGGAAGCCGAAGCCGGCTCGTGGCAAAAAAAAAAAAAAAAAAAAAAAAAAAAAAAAAATCGGGACAATGCAAAGTGTTTTATGTTTAATACTAATTTTGTGTTTCTTACAGTAATAAGAAATTAATATTATTATATTAAAATAAATATTTTATTGTTTTTGTTACCAAAATCTCAAGCATCTATGGTCGTTAAAAGTGGGTGTAACGGCGAGACCGCTTGTTAGTTTATGTGTGTGTGTGTGTGTGTGTGTGTGTGTGTGTGTGCGTGTGGCATGTGAGAACTGAATCGGGGATCGGCGCCTGTGCTGACGCCGATATGAAGTGCACTTAAGCTGGGTGCAGAGTGAGTGAGACGTGGCTCTCGTGGTGTTCGCAGAGGCGACGCCACGTCCGGCGTCGGTGGCGACGGCGGCGACGTTCCACCCCGAGGCGGCGTGCTCGCGCCAGGGCGGGCTGTGCGTGCTGGCCGCGGAGTGCCCGCCGGGCTCGCTGCACAACACCACCGGCCTCTGTCCGCAGCAGCAGCCGCAGGGCGTCGAGTGCTGCTACGGCCGTAAGTATACACCACTGTACACAAGCCGCACCTCTTTCTCCGGCTACAATGCAGGCGTCCGACATGCGAACAGCTTAGCCCGAGGTTTTATGGAATTAACGGTATAGCAATCAAACGACTCACGCTTTATTTAGCAAAATGAGAGTACGTTGTTGTACTTCATAGTTAATTAGCTGTAGACAGGAGAGGGGAGGTGCGGGGGTTCCACACAAAAGATTTAATACGGGGTCTTCTCATTTATCGGCCGGCCGAAGTGGCCGAGCGGTTAAAGGCGCTACAGTCTGGAACCGCACGACAGCTACGGTCGCAGGTTCGAATCCTGCCTCGGGCATGGATGTGTGTGATGTCCTTAGGTTAGTTAGGTTTAAGTAGTTCTAAGTTCTAGGGGACAGATGACCTCAGATGTTAAGTCCCATAGTGCTCAGAGCCATTTGAACCGAATTATAGGGGCTGGACATAAATATTACCGTTTCTAATAAGGTGTAGAGACAGCCGTTGGTATTCAAAACAGCTTCCCGTCTTCTCAGAAGAGATAAATACAGGTACCGTATTGCTTTTAACGGAATCTTACACCACTCTTCCTGCAAAATAGTCGCAAGTTTAGGTAACTATGACGGAGATGGATAGTAGACCACAGAGGTTCAATAATATTCAGATTTAATGACTATAGCGGCTGGGAGAGATGCAACAATTCTCAAAAGCAGTGCTGGACGATGTGAGATTTGCGAACAGGTGAACACGGACACTGTCGTTTCAGAACACAGCATCACCATCGGGGAATAAACACTGGCATGGACTGACTGGCCAAAATGAGCTCATAATTCTTGACGGTAATACGATCTTATAGAGTAACAGTGAGGCCCATGGAATATCTCGATGTGGCTACTCAAATCGTCACCGACTCCTCCCCCTCCCCCCCTTCCCCACTCGTCATGTCTCACCCTTGCGACGTAAACTCGGCCAAAAGTTGTAAAAAGTGTGTAACAAATCTCATTCGACCACATCACATTCTTCCATTCCTCCATAGTCCACATTTTATGGCTTCGGTACGACGTTTTCCTGCTACGGACATTTGCGTCCCTGATGGGTGGTTTCAGAATTCCAGCTCGGCTTGCACTTCCCAGCATATGTACACTATGTGTTCAAAAGTATCCGGAAACTCCCAAAAACATACGTTTTTCATATTATGTGCAGTGTGCTGCAAGCTACTGCCAGGTACTCCATATCAGCGACCTCAGTAGTCATTAGACATCGTGAGAGAGTAGAATGGGTCGCTCCATGGAACTCACAGACTTCGAACGTGGTCAGGTGATTGGGTGTGACTTGTAGCATACGTCTGTACGCCAGATTTCCACACTCCTAAACATCCTTAGGTCCATTGTTTCCGATGTGATAGTGAAATGGAAACGCGAAGGGACACGTACAGCACAAAAGCGTACAGGTCGACCTCGTCTCTTGACTGACAGAGGCTACCTACAGTTGAAGAGGGTTCTAATGTGCAATAGGCAGACATCTATCCCGACAATCACACAGAAATTCCAGACTGCATCAAGATACACTGCTAGTACTATGATAGTTAGGCGGGAGGTGAGAAAACTTGAATTTCATGGCCGAGCGGCTATTCATAAGCCACAAATCACGGCGGTAAAGGCCAAACGACGCCTCACTTGGTGTAAGGAACGTAAACATCGGACGATTGAACAGTGAAAAAACGTTGTGTGGGGTGACGAATCACGGTACACAATGTGGCGATCCGATGGCAGAGTGTCGGTATGGCGAATGCCCGGTGAACGTCATCTCCCAGCGTGTGTAGTGCCAACATTAAAATTCGGAGCCGGTGGTGTTACGGTGTGGTCGTGTTTTTCATGGAGGTGGCTTGCACCCCTTGTTGTTTTGCGTGGCACTGTCACAGCACAGGCCTACATTGATGTTTTAAGCACCTTCTTGCTTCCCACTGTTGAAGAGCAATTCGGGAATGGCGATCGCATCTTTCAACACGATCCTGTTCATAAAGCACAGCCTGTGGCGGAGTGGTTACATGGCAATAAAATCCCTGTAATGGACTGACCTGCGCAGAGTCCTGATCTGAACACTGTAGAACACCTTTGAGATGTTTTGGAACGCCGACTTTTTTGCCAGGACCCACCGATCGAGAGCGATACCTCTTCTCAGTGCAGCACTCAGTGAAGAATGGGCTGCCATTCCCCAAGAAACCTTCCAGCACCTGAGTGAACGTATGCCTGCGAACTATCGCAGGGCTAAGGGTGCACCAACACCACACTGAATTCCAGCATTACTGCTGGAGGGCGCCACGAACTTGTAAGTCATTTTCAGCCAGTTGTCCGGATACTTTTGATCACATATTGTAGCTCCCTTCGTGTTATTTTCGTGCCGACAAGTTCCACGAATGCGATATTCATTCCTGCAGTGACCTTTGCGGCTCTCGTCACAATCCTCTTTAATCACTGTCCGTCATGATCACTCAACACACACTTTCACCTGCGTTGTGATTTAGCGAATGAGGTTTTCCTGCTTTTCCTGTATGTTGTGTGAATCTCCGATACGGTGTCTCTTGATACAGCATACACTTCTTTAATACGGCGCGTTTTGAAACAACAAACATTTCGCATATCTTGGTCACGGAAGCACACACCACAAGCGCACCAACATCTTGCTCACGTTCGAATTCACTTAGCTCCAACATAATGCACTCACAACTACACAAATACTATTCGGACTACGGCTGATACCTGAGACGTATTGAGGGCATTGCGCAGGTCTAGTTGGTGGTCAAATACAACAGCGCTATCCGGCCTGTCCAAGCATGCGTCTGCCGGCCGAAGTGGCCGTGCGGTTAAAAGGCGCTGCAGTCTGGAACCGCAAGACCGCTACGGTCGCAGGTTCGAATCCTGCCTCGGGCATGGATGTTTGTGATGTGCTTAGGTTAGTTAGGTTTAACTAGTTCTAAGTTCTAGGGGACTAATGACCTCAGCAGTTGAGTCCCATAGTGCTCAGAGCCATTTGAACCATTTTGAACCAAGCATGCGTCTGTCTCGTTGTTTCCTTGTTTTGTCCAACCCCCGCAGTTCTTTTTGCACGGATGCAACCGTTTTAATCGTTACCAATAGACATAAAGCAACATAGAAAGGTGTAAAAAACATTTTTAGAAGAGTTATTAAAGGTTGTCTGCAAGTTACATCTCTCTTACCTTAAATTTTTCGCATTCGGGAGGACGACGGTTCAATCCCGTCTCCGGCCATCCTGATTTAGGTTTTCCGTGATTTCCCTAAATCGTTTCAGGCAAATGCCGGGATGGTTCCTTTGAAAGGGCACGGCCGATTTCCTTCCCACTCCTTCCCTAACCCGAGCTTGCGCTCCGTCTCTAATGACCTCGTTGTCGACGGGACGTTAAACACTAACCACCACCACCACCACCTTAAATTTTAAGAAAATGCAGAATATTCCGTTCTGAACATCAGATCGTAATAAGTTTACAGCATGAACAGCAGTTAGTGAGCAAGGCAGAGTCTTGCAATTTTTGGAGAACACATTTCGAACATAATTAAGTTTAAAAAAAATTAGTTTCTTAAACTGCTCATTTCAGCTACTTTTGCTCTTTATTTTACTGCACGCCTGGGAAAGATACACATTCGTAAGCTAACATACTTTGCTTATTCTCATTTCAGTAATATCTTACGGAAAAGCATTCTGGGATAATTCTTTTTTAAGAGACAGTATTCCGTTGTCAAAATCGTGCCATAAGAACAGTATACTGTGCTAACCCTCCATTATGTTGTAGGCAACCACCTTATACAGGTAGACAGCGTCTTGATATCTCTCATTATGTTCCTAAATGATGTCATTTACACATCCTGATATCTGTCATTATGTTCCAAAAGCGTGCAGCGTGGACACCCGTGAAGAACTGAAAAAGGTCATTGATTTAAAAAATACCTACAACGGTTCTTAAATGTACGGTGCGATTTCCATAGATTTTTTGAAGCACTTTCTGATCTGTTATGATGTGTCTTCTTATTCCTGTATTTTGTCTCATTCCATTGTTGGCGTCTCTTTTTTCTGCCGCATTGCACTTTTTTAACAGTGGCTTGGTTTATCAGTTCGTTCTTAATGGCTGTTTCGTTGCACTTACGACTGCCGTGTACTATTTCACTAAGCGCTGATCGCGCCTGCATGAGGGCGTCATCTATCATGCTTCTAGTGCGCATCTACCTTATCTTCACCACTAGTTCAGCAACTTTTTTCTAGTTTTGACTTTGATAAGTCTTTCTCTTACGATTAATTTTTGTTCTGAATATTCTTAGTTATGCAGATGCGAGTTAGAAATTTCTTTGTCAGCTGTAGTCTTTAGCTTCAAGACTCAGGGCGCTATGTTGTACTGTAAGCTCCTCGTCGGGTCTCGTCAGTTGAGGAGTTACTATATAACGTACTGAAGTAAACATGGTTGTATGTAGAACTTATTTTTATTTACAATTAAGTTTCCTATTATTTTACTGTGCCCTTTTTTCTTCCTCTTTAAACAGATCATTTGATGATAACTCGGTAATAAGTGTGACGTGAAACTGATACATAAAAAAATAGCAACTGTAAAGGTTGGCGTTATTGTATGCAGCATGGTGGTCTGGACTTCCATCTATTAAGGGTAATCTGAACAGCACAGTTACATCGGTGAGGTGTTAGAGTTCGAGACATTTACCCACATTCATGCAACTTCATAAGCCATATTTTAAAAGTACGATGACCAGCGTTTGTGGTGGATGTTGTAACCTTATTCATTGTCACTTAACCATACAGCATTTATCAATTATACGATCATTTAATTAGAGTATGTCAAATATTATGCACATTTTAAAGGATAATTGGAAACGTGTAATAAAGTTAAATTTCCGCTTATCTGGTTTCTCATGTTGATGACTGTAGTTAATTATAGACAGTCGTTGAACAACGTCCTCGGAAAAGTCAGGTGCCTTACTAAGTTCACATTTGTCATAGTGAGAAAATATTTCACATTTAAATAACACACACAGTTTCTGATTAAATTCGCGGTAAATACAAAATTTGTGTCTATTCTTCACTATAAATTTATTCAACCTGCAACCCCATCTTCTAATCGGCTCCTAGCTAATCTGGTACACTACTTGTACCGAACACAGAAGGTATGTCACTGACAAAGATGGCGTGGAAACCATAGCTATTGTAATTATATTACCTTTAACATTATTGTTTACGAGCACATTTTGGATTTACATCGAAATATTTTGTGTTACAGGATTACCGGTAACAGTATTGAAATTTTACAATGTGACGAAATTATAGATATTACCAAGGAAATGACTTGGATGCGCCAGAACAATACATATTTGTTATTCCGACAAAATTTGATTCTAGAAAATACAAATAGAAAACTAACATTATCTGCGTCACTCCAAAATCACAAAATGAACTTACTGACGTTGCGTCAGCGAAAGTAAGTGAACTTACCAATACTCCGCGTAACGAATTCCTGTCGCTCTGAAAATAATACAGCGTTCAAAAAGCGCTATCGAAGAATTAAGGTACCACTGCTCCCCTGCACTACGCATTCATCCGATACGTCTCTCAAGGAGTATGTCTGTGTGATAATCCCCCTGAAACCACTGTTAGTGTTCTGTGAATTCGCATGCTCAAACCGCATGGGGAGAAATTACCTAGCAACGTCTCCAGGCCCTCTTCCATTTCATATAATGACGATTAGAGATTCTGAACGTAGTACGTGGGGGGGTTACCCCATACTGAGTCAAAAATCATGTACTATTCTGTACACAACTAAAAGTAGCACCAGTATCCTTCACTGAAATCAATAAAATTATAAAAATTGTAAAAAACAAAAGCTCTTTTTGGGGTTGATAGAATTTCAAACAGAATTGTGAAAAGTTTTTCCACGTTAATGAGTAATGTCCTTATTGATATGTGCAATGCATCTCACGCAGTTATTAAATCCCTTCATAAGTATGGTGACAAGACAGACTTAAACAATTATCGTGCAGTTTCCTTAATGAGATCTTTTTCCAAAAAGAGATGTACTCTAGAGTAGTCGCAAACAATTTACCTATCACAGTTTGGATTTCAGAAAGGCTGCACGACTGTGAATGCTAATTATACATCCGCTCATCAAATAGTACAAGCCTTATGTAATAACATATCGCCAGTTGGTATTTTTTGTGATCTTTCCACGGCGTTTGATTGTGTAGAGCATGATACTCTCTTAGAGAAGAGAACTGATAGCTTTATACACAGCTGATTTGAATGATATTTGACAAGAAGAATGCAAAATGTTGTGCTGAAGAATTCAGATAACGTAGGAAAGGTAGAAAATTTTAGTGACTTCCCAAAACGAGTCACAAAAGTAGCCACACGGGGTTCAATTTTGGGTCCACTTCTATTCCTTGTATCTGTGAATGACCTTCCGCTTAATATCCAAGAAGCAAATTTGGTGCTTTTTGCAGACGATACTAGTGTTATAACAAATTCCAGTTGAGAGAAAGCAACAGAAGAGCTGGTAAGTGATATTTTCCGAAGAATGGACTCTCCCTAAATTTTGGAAGAACGCACTACATTCAGTCTGTACAACAAATAGAGAGATACCAACAACTGATGCAGTATATGAGCAGGAGATAGTAGGTAGGGTAGAATGCTCCAAATTTTTTGGTGTACCTACTGATGAAAAACTGAACTTCTCAAACAATTAAGCTCCGCTAATTTATTTTGTATATTTCCACTCAACAATGTCGTATAGAATAATTTTTGCGGTAACTCATTACATACAAAGAAAGTACTTATTGTATAAAAACGAGCAGTAAGAATAATATGTGATGTTCACCCACTGACGTCATATAGGTACCTCTTCAAGGAGATAGGCATTTTAGCTGCTCTGTCACAGTACATATATTCGCAAATAAAATTCCTTATTAATAATCCATCAGAATGTGAGAAGAACATTGATGTACATACCTACAACACCAGAGGAAAAAATGACCTTTGGTACCCATTGTGAAAGCTGCAACAGTTCAGAGAAGAGTTCAGTATGTAGCAACAAAAATTTTGATCATTTGCTGAGTAACATAAAATGTCTGACCGATAGTGGAGAAAGTTGTAAATCTAATCTAAAATTATTTCTCCTGGACAGCTCTTTCTATTCCATTGACGAATTTCTACTGAAAGACTAGTAGTCACAAAAAAAAAGGAAAAATGTAGTTGCATGTGTGTGATTAAAAACAATAATGTGGTAATTGATGCTAACACCAATAACACATACATATCCTATAAATAGACTCGTTCCATGTCGTTTCTTTAGAAGAAATGTTGAAATGATGTATGAAAAGTGTAACTAACTAACTAATGAATCGTAGCTGTTTTTGTCTTGTCACGTACGTAAGCTGTGACATGAAGATCGTTTAAGTCAGTGGTAATTTTCACAGTATTCGAACTATTTCCTAGATTTCTGAAGTCAGATGAACTGATGTGGTTCCTCGGGTCGTGTTTCAGTGTCGGTGCAGGAGCGGCGCTGCTCCGCGCGCGGGGGCGTGTGCCGGCCCAAACACAAGTGCGGCCGCCAGCTGTGGGAGGAGAGAGCCGAGGACTGCGGGCCCACCGACACCTGTTGTATACTCGTCTCCTAGCAACGGGGACTCCCACCTGCCCAGCTGTACCTAGCACAGGCCGTCTATGACGCAGACTGCCTCTTGCTCTTCAGTACGAATACATTTGCTGTTTGCAGCAAAACGACCAAATCATTATGTGTACACCTAATCTTTGCAGAAATGTAGATGCCTTAGCATGTCTGCTACAACTAATGCCTGGAGCTGAGTTCACATTTATTTTAGAATTAGCAGTGTAACAGAGAGGACGTTATTTTATTTTCTTCTAGTATCCCCTAAACTAGCGAAGTTAGAGAACAGAGCAATGGTCCTATTTTGGAGCCACTTGAGATGCATTACTACCAGATGCCGTTCTTTCCTATTTATTTGCTTTCTGATCCAGGAGATAATATCGTCTGTAAAAAACTCTACCTAGTATTTCATTTTTCATGTGCCCTGAGTGTACAATTAATTTCCTTCAGAATTAATATTGCACAGTCGACAATTCTCTTCCTCTTGTCGAAAGCGATGCTTCAGACGGTCTTCTGATCAATTTGAGAATCTCGCTCGCGGTATGTCTTACAGAAAATTACGACCAATTGCATCACTCGCCCTCATTTTGCAACACTGTGACGTTACTAGAAACTCGGCGAAATAATAATGTTATTATTTAGAGATTAGAATATAATAGCTTTATTGTTTACAACTTGTAATTAATTGTTATTTCGAAAATATAATATTCTTGTTATTTACGTATTTATTTTCATTTCTAACTCCCGTAACTCCCATCGAACCTGAAGAGTATACATGTGCTTATAAAAATGACAAAAACCTAATTTTAAATTGTACTTCTTCCATTGAAATGTATTTCCCTGGTCGGACTGGTCATGAACCATTCGCTCATGGCTCCTTTTCTGCCCATTGTTTCGACAGCACTACAAAATATTGTGCACATAGAGCAATCTCGGATCCAAATTGCTGACAAAAGCTGTCTTTTGCTGCATTTGTGCGTTGTGAGTGTTTGAATGTTTTCATCCTGATGCTGTACTGCTCTTTACGAGTCCATATTTAAAGCAGACACTGTAAAAAATGAATCTTTAGTCTCTAAATTACGAATATTTGCGCTCATATGACAACACACGATTGTAATTACTTGTAAGAGCAAAAAACGCAGACAGGAAGGCCGAGTATTTTTTATCTCCCCTTTAAAACAAGTTTTTTAAAGGTTACCAACGCTACAATGACTAATTAATGGTATTCTAAAAGATTTACAGAAGCTACGTAACTGGCCAACCTGCTTAACTGGCCAGAGCGAAAAATCAGCCGTACGTAATACTAATGACATTTGTTTGTAATTACATCTATTCCTTCTTCCTTGCCATGCCCTCATTTGATGTGCTAAGATGTTGTATAGCATAGAACGTAGTAACTGGAAGCAACAATTAGAAACGATATCAGCCAACCTATTCCATGTTTGCAAATGCTATGATGACTACCTGTAGGGCCGGCCAGTGTGGCCAAGCGGTTAAAGGCGCTTTAGTCTGGAACCGCGCGACCGCTACGGTCGCAGGTTCGAATCCTGCCTCGGGCATGGATGTGTGTGATGTCCTTAGGTTAGTTAGGTTTAAGTAGTTCTGAGTTCTTGGGGACTGATGACCTAAGATGTTGAGTCCCATAGTGCTCAGAGGCATTTGAACTACCTGTAGGAGGATATAACTGAACCAGATCCCAGTTTCCAATGATCTGCATGAAGATTTGTACTCCGCAAGCCATCTCATAGTGTATGTGGATGGTAAATCGTCGAGGACTCTCATAAAGTCCCGGTTTCTCCATTCACGAATGGCGCGCGAAAAGAGCTAGTGATGGTTTGCTTCACTCTATATCAGCTGCAACTTCTTGATTTTATCGTCTTGACCATCTCGTGATCTATAAGAGGAAAGAAGTTAATATTTCTCCACTCTTCTTGAAAAGTTCTTCTTCTTCTGGTTCCTATTCGTTCCGGATTTTGGCACTCATCTTGGCAGTGCTTTTCCTGTCACTTGCAGCTCTAATTAGCTCTGTAGATGTTTTAGAAGTCCACGTTCTGATGTTCTTAAGCCAGGATATTCTTCTCCGACCAACGCTTTTCTTCCCAGGTGTTTTCCTTTGCAGGATGGCCTGGGGGAGATGATGTCTGTTGTTGTTCCGCATGTGTCCCAAGTACTGGATCTTTCTTGCTATCACGGTGACCAGTACTTACTTCTCTTTCTTCATTCTTCGTTGAACCTCGACATTTGTGACATGCACTGTCCACGGTATTCTTAACGTTCTCCTGTACAGCAACATCTCAAAAGCCTCCAGCCGCTTACCCAACGATTCTGTCAGATTCCATGTCTTAGCACCATAGAAGAGGGTGTAGTCGTCACTGCTAAGCCATGATTCTTGAAAAGGTTACACATCTTACGTGTATTTATGTACTTGCTCTATGTGATTTTGACCTATCTTAATGTGACATGCAAGGACTCTGTTTTTACTGATTATCATTGTTTTCGTTTTTTGAGGATTGACATCTACACCACAAATGGCTCTTAGCACTATGGGACTTAACATCTGAGGTCATTAGTCCCCTAGAACTAAGAACTACTTAAACCTAACTAAGCTAAGGACATCACACACATCCATGCCCGAGGCAGGATTCGAACCTGCGACCGTATCGGTCGCGCTGTTCCAGACTGAAGCGCCTAGAACCGCTCGGCCACTCCGGCCGGCTGTACACCACATTCAGAGCTTTTTTGTGCAAGTCTATCGACAAGGTACTGCAAACTATGCTCACTATCAGAAAATATTACTGTGTCGTCAGCATATCGGATGTTGTTGGTATATTTTCCGTTTAAGAGCACTTCCATCTCTACTTCATCAAGAGCTTCCTTAAAGATGTGTTCTGAATAGATGTTGATCAGTGGGGATAATATACAATCCTGCCTTACACCTCATAGAATGTCTATGTCTTCTGTATTTTCTCTGTCCCGCCTCACAGAAGCCGACTGGTTCCAATATAGGTTCACAATTATACGTAGGCCTTTATCATACAAACCAATGCTTCTTAAAATGTAAACAATCTTCTGGTGTTTTACTGTGTCGAAAGCCTTCTGATAATCAATAAAGCAGGCATAAATGTCTTAATTGACATCTCTGCACCTTTGAAATAGTACCTGAATACTAAATACTGCTTCGCGCGTGCCAACTGCATTTCTGAAACCAAACTGTGTGGAAGAAATTTGTTCTTCACACATCTTGTAAATTCTTGGGTCAATGACCCTTAGAAACATCTTTAGCACGTGACTCACGAGGCTGATGGTCCTGTATTCACCGCAAGTCTTAGCTTCCGGCTTTTTGGGCAATGTAATAAATTCGGATTTAAGCCATTCCCGTGGAATGTTACCGGAGTCGTAGATGTCACCGAATATTGCAGTCAACCATTTTAAATTATCCTCACAGAGCAGCTTGAGAATTTCGGCATTCACATTGTCGGGATCTGGTGATTTACCAACTTTCATTCCATTTATCGCAGCTTGTACTTCTTCCAGCAGAATTCTAGGTCCTGTTTAGCAACATATTTGAGGAAGTTCTGGCCGGTTGTCATAAAAGAGTTGTTCTATGTATGTTTTCCATGTTTCTTTAAGCTCATCTTGTCCAACTATTATTTTTCCTTCATTATTCACCAACCTGTTTCCTGTCCTTTTTCTGTAATTTCCTGTCACTTCCTTGACTTTTTTAATGAATGTTGAAACTATTATGCTTCAGTTGTAAATTCTCTATTTCACTGCACTGCTCCTGTGTTTCTCTTTCCTTAGCTTCTCGTACCCGTTTCCTGATCTCCTTGTTGATATTCTTGTATTCATCAGGATTACTTTTCACTTTCCTCGTTCTGTCCATCATTTTAAGTATCTCTTCAGTCACCCATGACTTCTTTTTGGTGACATTGGGTTTTAGATGTTCTTCTTTAACTGACTCCACTACAGAGTTTATCTTTTTAATTTTCTCTTCGGTGCACAAGTTACCTGACAGAGACTTAAGTTCATTATTAAGATGGACTCCTACATTTTCTCTTATGGAAGATTCTTTCAGTTTGTGGATATCATACATTTTGACTTTTTTCTTTTGAACCCTCTTCATTCTGGTTTTAAAGACACCAACTAGGGGAATGTGGTCTGAGTTAATGTCGGCACCTGGACAGGTTTTCCTTGAAAGACAGCTGTTTCTTTATCTTTGATTAATCAAGACATAATTAATCTGATTCCAGATAATATTTTTGTCTGAATCTCTTGGGTACTTTCAGGTGTAGAGACGTGTGGGTGGTAGTGTGAAGAATGTGTTAGTTATTACGAATCTCCACTCTCCTGCAAATCCACTGAATAGTTCCCCTCTCTCATTCCTTTCACTAAGTCCATAGTGAACTATAATGTTGCCTTCGGATACCCTTCTTATTTTGGCATTAAAATCTCCCATAATTATTGTAAGATCTTTCTTCGGTAGTTGTTACAAAACACCTGAGATTTGGGAGTAAAATTCTGCAACTTCTTCATCACTATGGTCTGTTGTTGGAGCGTAGACCTGAATAATGTTCAGTTGTGCTGGTAGAGCACTTATTTGGAGTAACATCACTCTCTCTGAAATAGGTACCCAATTAGTACGTTTATAGATTTTCCGTCCTTTTTTAAATAACGGCTTTGATCTGCGTGTTTTTCAGTTGCCAGAATGAGATTTTCACTCTGCAGCGGAGTGTGCGCTGATATGTGACTTCCGGGCAGATTAAAACTGTGTGCCAGACCGAGACTCGAACTCGGGACCTTCGCCTTTAGCGGGCAAGTGCTCTACCAACTGAGCTACCCAAGCACGACTCACGCCCCGTCCTCACAGCTTTAATTCTGCTAGTACCTCGTCTCCTACCTTCCAAACTTTACAGAAGCTCTCCTGCGAACCTTGCAGAACTAGCATCCCTGAAAGAAAGGATATTGCGGAGACATGGCTTAGCCATTTTTTGTTTTTCAGTTGTTTGGAACACCCGTCACTTTAGCGACGTACGCTAAACTGTTCCTTGAAAGTTATTAAGTTCTTACCCATAATCTGTACAGATTCGTATTAGTGTAGCATCAAATTTAGTGGCTTCTCGTTTATTGGTCGATTTCAGTTGATTTTCAGTTCCTCGATTTCCTTTTATTTGTCATTTGAGTTCCCTTGCTACCTTCACAATGATGAATCGGGGTACGATTTTTTTCGAAGAAACGCTTGCGCTTGACTGAATGAAGTATTTAGGCCTTCTTTCCGCTGTGGTTTATGGTCTGAGAACCCCGTTAAATGATAAACTCAATCTTTTGTGCATTGATTGTATATGAATTTTAGCATTCATTCAGCCCGAAACCACATTCGACTTGCAAAAGCCCGCGTGTGTAAGTGAAGTTAGCTGAATCTTAGTTAATCGCGAAACAGCCATACCCTTGAGACTCAGTGCTGAATTTAGTGTACACAACGGAGTTACTAACGGTGTAATTAATTTAGGCCCTAGCAGTGAATCTGAAGGTGGGGAATTGACATAATATTTATCACTGAAAAGAATCGACTGTGATAATAAATTCCAGATTTAACTCCACTCTATAGTTTATTATAAAAGACATATGGAAAAACAAAGCACTGAAAACAATTTTGAATATCGACATTACAATGACATACTTTCCGGTTAAAGTTGCAAAACTAAAACTATGAGTTGGCAAAGTTAGTCTTTGAGGTGGAATTGCTTAAGCTTTTCGTATTTGGCTCTGTGAAATGTATTGTAAAATGACTATTTAACGATCACCGTGACCGTCTGTATGCAACAAGAATCTAAGACTCCCAAAGATCTGAGGATGCGCTGACGAATATAAGACATTGAACTCTGTCATGAATTTGATGTGCAAACTCTTGCCTGTCCTAATACGCCAGAGCTGTAAGCGACATTTACCATGATCTTCAATGCAATATGTACAGAGTGCAGACACCGCGCCTCTCTGGTATGAAATGCAGCGCTACGATCGTGCAGTTGACTCGAACACTTGCGTCCCAGCAGCTCCGCCAATTGAGAGCGTAGCCCGTAGAGCACCGATCTGTTCAGCTCTGAGTTCCACAACTTCCACATCCCTACGTTTGCTCACCATCTGCCGCAACACATATTCCAGAATCCAAAACGCAGCTTGCTCGTTTCTTTCTGCCAACAAAAGGAGTGCGCCAGTCCCCTCAAAAGTTACTAAAGCCTGCCAGCGGTGTAAGTGTTTCCTTGACAAAATATTTTGCCAAAAAAAGGCGAAATGTCAACAGGACAATTAACTGACTTTCCTTCTCTCTTCCCCCTCCAGCAACAACAACAACAACAACACCAACCACTTCCCGTTAAGTGTTACGTCCTCCTGACATCACTTCCATCCGGCCAATCAGTACTCATTCAGTCACCACGTAGCCTCACATAACAGGTCCTGTGAAACGTCCATGCGACTAGTCGCCGACTTTGCTGCAACTGCTGAAGGTTAGGTACGTCAAAGCTGTTTTGTCAAGTTTTCTTAGGAAAGCCAGGAGATTTTTATCTGCTCAGGTATTTTTTTTAACATCCTTCTAGCGCCTACCACCCGCTGACAGAGTTCCATCCTCTGGAACAAAAGTTTTTATCCCGGCCGCCTCGCACACCGTGCTATGAACTGCGCAATAGCCTCTCTGCCTGCTCACCGTTCAGCAGGGCGACTTTCACCGCGGCCATGGTGAGGCAGCTAAACTCACTCCTCTCCAGCCTACAGTTCTGCAAAAGACGGTGGGCCAAAGGCTCCTCGTGGCTTGTTTCGCCGTGCCTCGCCACAAGTTGCCTGGCTCATACTCACAGCACTTCCAGAGCTCGCCCATAAAGCAAATTGATATACCCAGTACCAAGTCCAGTTACCGAACGTTAAGAAGAAGAAATGGAATCATCTCACGTAATCAGTGTGAGCTAATAACTCCCCTTAAACTAAATCAACTCCCCTCGAATTAATTAAAGATGAATAAATGGAAAGACAAGAGCCGAAGCGATTGCCACTTTACTTCCTGCTAGCGCAAAGCTTTTGTGCATGAAGTGTTCCTCTACAGAAAAATAGTGAGGCATCAACAAGCAGAAATTTACATAGAGCTTTATACAGAGAGATCAACAAGATAATCTAGTAGACCACCAAAGTCAATGGCAGAGCGGAGAGTAAAACGAAAGGTATCTTGACCAACCGGAACAAAATTAAGATAAACGAAAATACATTCATCCGAGGGGAAACCATCTTTCCCACTTACCCTTACAGCTGGCCATTTTTCTGAAGGCAGTTAAGCGATCATCAATAATTTAACAATATACATATCAAACGCCCAGCTGGTCAGACATTCACTCGTTTATTAAGACAAGAGTTGGAACCATGTTACAAAAATGTTATCAACTTGTGGTTCTCTGATTAGCCTCCTAAGTAAAGTGACAAATCATAACTGAAGGTCACTCATACTCGTTACATATTATGTTGATATCTATTCTGGATCGACGATTATAACAGATGTAATTGTTTTACAATAAACACAATTATTACTACGAGGTATGTCCACAAAGTAAGTTCCGTTTTGTTAAATAAAACAGACGTGTACAGATACAGAAAAAATATTTATTGTACAGAAATCTACAACTGTTAAAATACTTTACTACATAGCTTCCGAAATTTTGTAGGCACTTGTCATAGCGTGGCACAAGTATTTGTATGCTTTCTGCATAGAAGGTTGCCGCCTTTGTATTCAACCATGTGGTAACATGTTCTTTCAGCTCGTCATCATCGTTGAGGTGTTGACCACCAAGGACAGATTTTAGGTGCAAGAAGAGATGAAAGTCGCTAGGAGCGAGGTCCGGGCTATATGGAGGGTGATCAAACGCGTCCCAGTGAAATTCCCGTAAGAGTTGTTTGTTCACATTCGCCGTGTGAGGTCGGGCATTATCGTGGAAAAAAACACCTTTTGACAGTAATCCTCGGCGCTTGTTCTGTATTGCTCGGCGCAATTTCTTAATGGTCTCGCAGTAGCCATGAGCATTGATTGTTTGGCCTCGTGGTAAGAAATCAATCAGAAAAATGTCTTTGCTGTCCCAAAAAACGGTGCACATGACTTTTCGAGGTATCAAGATTTGCTTAGGCTTGGGGATGAAGTGTGCCCCCATTCCACTGATTGCCGTTTTGTTTCAGTGGTGTCGTACGATACTCAAGTTTCATCCCCCGCGATTATGCAAGAAAGAAAACCATCGCCGCCTCCATTGTAGCGTGTCAAAAACTGAAGTGCACTGCCCATCCGTTGTTTTTTGTGTTGTTCAGTAAGAATTTTGTGTACCCAACGTGAGCAATGTTTTCGAAATTTCAGTTTTTCAGTAACAATTTCATGGAGTAGTGATCGTGAATATGCGGAACTTCCATAGCAAGGGCACTAAGTGTAAACTTATGGTTGTGCTTAGTCTTCTCTTCAACTGTGTGAACCAGTTCATCAGTAACCACAGACGGGCGTCCAATTCGTTCTTCATCATGCACTTGATCACGTCCTTCATTGAAAAGTCTGACCCATCCTTTAACCATTGAATCACTCATAGCATTTTGTCCGTATACCTCGCAGATTTACCGGTGAATTTCCTTTGGTTTAATTTTCTTTGCACGTAGAAAACGAATCATAGATCTGATTTCACACGCGGTGGCATTTTCAATTACGGCTGACACGATAAAGAAACTACAAAGCACACGTCAGCAGCAGCGATCTGAAAATGGCGTACGTGTCTTCTCCTTAAGGCAAAGTAACAGCCACGCGTGCTCGGAACTGCGATCGTAGAGCTGCCGTGGATAGAAATAGAAACGGAGCTTACTTTGTGGACGACCCTCGTAGAACAAAAATTAAAAAATGTTTTTTTTCTTAAAATACCTCTCAAGATAAATGCATAAATTAATCAAGTACATGCTAAACAAGAATTTAAGCCATCACAAACAAGATAAAATATAAAACGTGTGGTACGCAAATCTGTCATGGGGAACTCATCTATAAATGTACCACATAAATATTTCAATGTTGTTGTTGTTGTGGTCTTCAGTCCTGAGACTGGTTTGATGCAGCTCTCCATGCTACTCTATCCTGTGCAAGCTTCTTCATCTATCAGTACTTACTGCAACCTACATCCTTCTGATTCTGCTTAGTGTATTCATCTCTTGGTCTCCCTCTACGATTTTTACCCTCCACGCTGCCCTCCAATGCTAAATTTGTGATTCCTTGATGCCTCAAAATATGTCCTACCAACCGATCCCTTCTTCTAGTCAAGTTGTGCCACAAACTTCTCTTCTCCCCAATCCTATTCAATACCTCCTCATTAGTTACGTGATCTACCCACCTTATCTTCAGCATTCTTCTGTAGCACCACATTTCGAAAGCTTCTATTCTCTTCTTGTCCAAACTAGTTATCGTCCATGTTTCACTTCCATACATGGCTACATTCCATACAAATACTTTCAGAAACGACTTCCTGACACTTAAATCTATACTCGATGTTAACAAATTTTTCTTCTTCAGAAACGATTTCCTTGCCATTGCCAGTCTACATTTTATATCCTCTCTACTTCGACCATCATCAGTTATTTTACTCCCTAAATAGCAAAACTCCTTTACTACTATAAGTGTCTCATTTCCTAATCTAATTCCCTCAGCATCACCCGATTTAATTTGACTACATTCCATTATCCTCGTTTTGCTTTTGTTGATGTTCATCTTATATCCTCCTTTCAAGACGCTGTCCATTCCGTTCAACTGCTCTTCCAAGTCCTTTGCTGTCTCTGACAGAATTACAATGTCATCGGCGAACCTCAAACTTTTTACTTCTTCTCCATGAATTTTAATACCTACTCCGAATTTTTCTTTTGTTTCCTTTACTGCTTGCTAATATTTCAAAGACTGGAAGACATATCTCACGTATGAAAAAAGGGCAGTTATAAGAGGACAATATATCTATTTGAATAAATATTGAATATTTCAATATTTATTCAAATAGATATATTGTCCTCTTATAACTGCCCTTTTTTCATACGTGAGCTATGTCTTCCAGAACATAAGTAGCAAAACAAAAATGGCTCAAATGGATCAAATGGCTCTGAGCACTATGGGACTCAACATCTGTGGTCATAAGTCCCCTAGAACTTAGAACTACTTAAACCTAACTAACCGAAGGACATCACACACATCCCTGCCCGAGGCAGGATTCGAACCTGCGACCGTAGCAGTCACGCGGTTCCTGACTGAGCGCCTAGAACCGCTAGACCACCGCGGCCGGCAGCAAAACAGAACTGAAAGATTAAGGCTAATATGTGGACCATGAAGACATGGTGTGTAGATTTATTTGTAAAGCCAACACAAAAAATAGTAATCAAGAAATGTGGAAAGTTATTACTTGCACACAACATATATTGTTCTTGGGATGGATCGACATACGTAATTATTATTACACAATGAACAATATGAAGCACATGAATCAGTTAAAAGAACAAAATTGACATGAGAATAATTAAGAGCCTGTTGAAAGAAAAATACAAACAACTCTGAATATGAACCTGATCTGAGATTGAAAATGCAACACCGTCACACGAGAAGCGTGGGGCGCTCAGTGCATCACACAGGAAAGAGTTGTAGACTTTGTCACACGAGAAAGACGTTTTGGAATAGTTACCACACATTTAGACGACAGGTGTGTATCAACACTGACGTCGTGTATGTGGTCGTGGCTTGTAGGCATGGTGTAGTGTGACCGGCAGGCTTATTTTGGGCTGGATACAGTAGGCGGATTACCTCCTGCTTCTGGCAGGCATCTTCTAGAACAGGGTGACAGTGAGTGGTAACAAGCGTGCGTCACTGAGGACATGACTGGGGCATCGTATGTCGTCGATATTGGTTCGGAGGTAGCCTGTGCTTGTGTCCACAGAGACTGTATGCTGTTTCTCATAAACGTCTGTGAGTTACTAATGGATGTTTTCTGTGTTTGTTTACTTGAGTGTACTATGCCAGTGAGGTGGCAGCGGTCTCATCGATAGCTGAATAGTTTACAGTTGTTGAGTAGCACGGACAAGTAAGTCCAGGTGTCCGTGGGAGAGAGGGCGACTGCACTTCGCGAGTACCACCTTTATGTATGGGGTTGTACCAACGCATCAGCTGGAATATGTAGTACAGGGTTGTATATGGACGCGTAATCGGACGGGACAATACAGCGCGACATCGGCACAGTAGAGTAGGAGATGGTACCCGAACTAGGCTTCGGACGGTATGGTATAGCTCAGTATTCGTACCGTGGAGTACAGCACTGTATCCGGACATATTCTCGGTGGGATGGTACTGCGCAATAGCTGGACGGACTAATGTACCTTGTATCCGAGTCTCATAGATACATCTTGCGGTGCGGGTGGTATCGCGGAGAGCTGTAGCCCTCCCTCACCCACGGACTCTTTGCTCACAACATAGCGGAATTCGGTTAGGAGCTAATTGGATTGCAAGTAAAATCAAATTTAAAATGTATAACCGGAAGATCAGTTTTAATTATCTACCTGAAAACTACACTACTGGCCATTAAAATTGCTACACAAAGAAGAAATGCTGATGATAAACGGGTATTCATTGGACAAATATATTAGCCTATACTAGATCTGATATGTGATTACATTTTCACGCAATTTGCGTGCATAGATCCTGAGAAAACAGTACCCAGAACCACCACCTCTCGCCGTAATGACGGCCTTGATACGCCTGGCCATTGAGTCAAACTGAGCTTGGATGGCGTGTACAGGTACAGCTGCCAATGCACGATACCACAGTTTATCAAGAGTAGTGAATGGCGTATTGCGACAAGCCAGTTGCTCGGCCACCATTGACCAGACGTTTTCAATTGGTGAAAGATCTGGAGAATGTGCTGGCCAGGGCACCAGTCGAACATACTCTGTATCCAGAAAGGCCCGTACAGGATCTGCAACATACGATCGTGCATTATCCTGCTGAAATGTAGGGTTTCGCAGGGATCGAATGAAGGGTAGAGCCACGGGTCGTAACAAATCTGAAATGTAACGTCCACTGTTCAAAGTGCCGTCAATGCGAACAAGAGGTGACCGAGACGTGTAACCAATGGAACCCCATACCATCACGCCGGGTGATACGTCAGTATGGCGTTGACGAATACACGCTTCCAATGTGCGTTCACCGCGATGTCGTCAAACACGGATGCGACCATCATGATGCTGTAAACAGAACCTGGATTCATCCGAAAAAATGACGTTTTGTCATTCGTGCACCCAGATTCGTCGTTGAGTACACCATCGCAGGCGCTCCTGTCTGTGGTGCAGCGTCAAGGGTAACCGCAGCCGTGGTCTCCGAGCTGATAGTCCATGCTGCTGCAAACGACGTCGAACTGTTCGTGCACATGGTTGTTGTCTTGCAAACGTCCCCATCTGTTGACTCAGGGATCGAGACGTGGCTGCACGATCCGTTACAGCCATAAGGATAAGATGCCTGCCATCTCGACTGCTAGTGATATGAGGCCGTTGGGATCCAGCACGGCGTTCCGTATTACCCTCCTGAACCCACCGATTCCATATTCTGCAAACAATCATTGGACCCGACCAACGCGACCAGCAATGTCACGATACGATAAACCGCAATCGCGATAGGCTACAATTCGACCTTTATCAAAGTCGGAAACGTGATGGTACGCATTTCTCCTCCTTACACGAGGCATCACAACAACGTTTCACCATGCAACGTGGTCAACTGCTGTTTGTGTATGAGAAATCGGCTGGAAACTTTCCTCATGTCAGCACGTTGTAGGTGTCGCCACTGGCGCCAGCGTTGTGTGAATGCTCTGAAAAGCTAATCAATCACAGCATCTTCTTCCTGTCGGCTACATTTCACGTCTGTAGCACGTCATCTTCGTGGTGTAGCAATTTTAATGGCCAGTAGTGTATGTGAGATTCTTAACTCTGACTCCAACAAAGACAATATAGGTATTACACAGAAGTCTTATGTTAAAGCAGGAGAAACACATCTTTCTCAGTCTAGAACACTGTTCTCCATAATATCGTCCGATATAGATATCGCCGAATTGGGACTGTCCTACAAATAATATTATACCACAAGTCTTAAGAAAAAGAACCAATGCATTAAACAGACTTAAACTATTCCCCATTAAAGAAATTATTCTTTTAAGTTTAGTTAATGTATTACGTGTACGGAAAATAAAACTGGAAATGGAGGATCTTGAAGTAAAGAAAAGAAAACTGGAGTATATGGAGAAGAAAGCTGCCTTAAAGGAAGGATATAAGCTGCAATTGGAAAAGAAAGAAGCTACTGCGGATGTGCAGTCCAGGTTTACATATAGTTTTAAATACACTGTATGGATTAATCTAATCACGAAGGTGGAATATAAAATATTGGCATTTATAGTAAACAGCAATGAAAACTGGTCATTTGTTGGAGTACTGGCAGAAATCAATGGAATCGAGATTGTTAACTATTTGAAGGGATACAAAAAAAATTGTGTTTATTAAGTTCTGTTTCCATTTGGATCGGTTTAAAAAGTATGTTCGTATTCTATCTAAGGGTGGCGAGCTGGATGTTGTCCATCTAGCAACAGAACAGCCATTTACTGAGTTTAAAACTGATGGAATTACTACATTTAATGGATATTCGTTTGCTAAAGTTGTAAACTTAAAGCTATTTACAGAAATATCGCAAGAATGTGGAGCAGAAGAATTGCCGACATACACACAGGAAGATACGGAACGCTTAACAATAGCTCAAATGGCTCTGAGCACTATGGGACTCAACTGCTGTGGTCATCAGTCCCCTAGAACTTAGAACTACTTAAACCTAACTAACCTAAGGACATCACACACATCCATGCCCGAGGCAGGATTCGAACCTGCGACCGCAGCAGTCGCACGGTTCCGGACTGCGCGTCTAGAACCGCGAGACCACCGCGGACGGCCACTTAACAATAGCGCCATGGTGGAAATAAGGGGAAAAATTAAAATCCCCGAATGCTGTCGCCTAAAAGAATTGAATGAAGGATCTGAGATAATATTTAAAGCCATAAAACAAGTATTTTACAGAAAGAAAATTAGATACGTATTAGAAATCGAGAAATTACTGACTGGAGAAAGAAATAGATAATTCAGATGTGGATTTAAGTTTGAATTTGAAAATTACGTTGGACATTATTATTGGAGTAATCCACTGAATTACAGGCCTATATCACTAACGTCGATTTGTAGTAGGGTTTTGGAGCATATACTGTATTCGAACATTATGAAGGTCCTCGAAAAAAACTATTTATTGACACATAGTCAGCACGGTTTCAGAAAATATCGTTCTTGTGGAACACAGCTAGCTCTTTATACTCATGAAGGGGATGTCAAATTGATTCCATATTTTTAGATTTCCAGAAGGCTTTCGACACCGTTCCTCACAAGCGTCTTCTAACCAAACTGCGTGCCTACGAAGTATCGCCTCAGTTGTGCGACTGGATTAGTGATTTCCTGTCAGAAAGGTCACAGATCGTAGTAATAGACGGAAAGTCATCGAGTAAAACAGAAGTAACATCCGGCGTTCGCCAAGGTAGTGTTATAGGCCCTCTTTTGTTCCTGATCTACATTAACGTCATAGGAGACAATCTGAGTAGCCGTCTTAGATTGTTTGCAGATGATGCTGTCATTTACCGTCTTGTAAAGACATCACATGATCAAAACAACTTGCAAAATGATTTAGATAAGATATCCGTATGGTGTGATAAGTGGCAATTGACCCTGAATAAGGAAAAGTGTGAAGATATTTACATGAGTACTAAAAGAAGTCAGCTAAATTTCGATTACGCGATAATTCACACAAATCTGAAGGCTGTAAATTCTACTAAATACTTTGGGATTACAATTACAAATAACCTAAATCGGAACGATCACATAGATAATATTGTGGGTAGAGCAAACCAAAGACTGCGATTCATTGGCAGAACACTTAGAAAGTGCAACAGGTCTACTAAAGAGACTGCTTACACCACGCTTGTCCGCTCTATTCTGGAGTATTACTGTGCGGTGTGGGATCCGCATCAGGTGGGACTGACGGATGACATCGAAAAAGTACAAAGAAGGGCAGCTCGTTTTGTATTATCGCGAAATAGGGGAGATAGTGTCACAGACATGATACGTCAATTGGAGTGGCAATCATTAAAACAAAGGCGTTTTTCGTTACGACGGGATCTTCTCATGAAATTTCAGTCACCAGTTTTCTCCTCCGATTGCTAAAACATTCTGTTGGCACCCACCTACATAGGGAGAAATGATCATCATGATAAAATAAGAGAAATCAGGGCTGGCACAGAAAAATTTAAGTGCTAGTTTTTCCCGCGTGCCGTTCGAGAGTGGAACGGTAAAGAGTCAACTTGAAGTTGGTTCATTGAACCCTCTGCCAGGCACTTTATTGTGAATAGCAGAGTAATCACGTATATGCAGATGTAGAAAACCACACCTAACAAAAATAAAGAAAGAGTTGTTTTCCACATGTATATGTATATACAAAGCTTAATAAAGATTTTGTACGAGAATGTTTACCTGTCTTATTCGTTAATCTACCAAAAATTTTAAGACATTTCCTTTACACAATGATCTTTGTGCATGTATTTCGGATGTGGAAGAGGGTGGTTGGATGGCCTTGAAAATTAGTTGAAACTTGGTAGCTGAAAGCGTAACGACCCTCTTTTCTTACCTACAGAAAGAGAACAGTAGTTGTGCACAGGGCTTAACTGGTATCTTCTCATCCACTACATCTTCACTTTGTCCATGCAGTATAACTGGAATGTTCTGCGATGGCGCGAATGATGGGGTCCAGTACCGACGTGCGTCATGCTGATTAGGATCCCCGATGCACTTCAGCCAGTCAGGGGCAGGCTGGATGTCTCCAACCGACAATAACAGCTGATGGCCCTGCTTCATCAAGCTGACCAGGTGTGCGACAGGATCCTGCTGCCGCTGCCGCAGGTCCCGACGGGCTGGGACACGTCGCTGTTGCAGACCCGACGTGCTGGAGGACGTCGCATCCACTCGTGAGCAAAGAAGAAAAACCGTTACAAGCACAAAAACTTTACCTTCCTCCCACGGCAGTAAACACAGACATTAAGCAAGCGGTACTTACTCATCCGCGGCTTCTTGTTAATCTGCTGCTGTTGCGGTTGGGCAGTGCTGAACGATCTCGGCTGGCGCTTCATGCTAACTGCAACTGAGGCTGCAGAGCTCCTGTGCCTGATGTGATCGGATGCTGCGCACCTATTGGCTACTGCCAGTTTCAAGCGCTTCTGGTGGTATAATTGTGTTGACACATGGAAATTACTCCCTCCATTTCTGTTATATTCCTAATATTATTATATAGTTATGATGGTCCATTGAAATTATGTTCGCGATCTCCCTTTCTTTCCTTAGCAGTTTGCTCATTGAAACCGAATTCAAATTCATGCAGTGTTTTCTTAAACGCTTCTATATCTTCAGTCAGTCGTCCTGCTAGTTGCTGTTGGTAATTCTTCCGCAGTTTCATGTAGTAGTACCGAATGATTTCGCCTGCGCTACAAGGAATGCCTGAGAATTGATTCTTTCTAACCATAGCTTGAAAGAACAGCACTGGATTCTTGCATCTGATGCTATTAAATTTTCCATATTATCATTTTGTGCTTAACACGTTCTTGCACTTGAAATCAACAAACACTTAGCCCTAAATCCCCAGCTGGTTCTAAATGACCAATTGAAACTGAGCACATCACCACTCTTAAACTTTACACAATACAGTAAACGTGCTACTAACCACAATGTGTCCCAATAGTAAGCAAATTCACATCCCAATATAATGTAATATCCCTTATGTGTTTACATTCCTAACTGTAACTCATCTGTAACAATGTAAAATTTGGTATTTATTAATGCACAATTTTTCTAATAACAAAATGTAACCCCCAAAGAAATCATCGCTGTTGTACAATCAACAATTAGTGCCCAGTGCAACTGTTCACAACAAATACAAAAAATTGTAATTTTGTAGTCCAGAACGCTGGTTCGTAAGAACACAAGCTCCTTGTAAACAATAGCCAGTAGTTATCTGAAGATGGCCTAATAAGCCGAAAGCTAGTTCATACAAATAAAAATCAGTAGAACAAAAATCCGCCTAAGTGTTATTAAACCCTCAATATGGAAATGATCTTTCAAGAAGATACGGAAGAATCCATAAATTCATTAAATGTATTCGCAGTTGCGAATACGGATAACCATCAGCTGTATAATGGAATAACAATAAAAATTTATGCTGGACCGGGCCTTCAAACCGGATTTCCTGCTTATTGCGAGTGGTCGTCTCACCATTTGTCTACGCGAGAGCGACTCACGGCCAGACCCAAACATCTATACGTCGTCAACCATGTGTCTACAACCTGTGCTCTTACATCCATTATGTATATTCCCACGCAGGGGAGACATTTTACTTGAAAGTCGCTTGCCCGTTGTCGACGGATAAATACGATGTTGCAGTGCCTGTGTTACTGCCAATTACGATGCAATGCTCCTTCAGACATGCAGGCATGGCCGAAGGAAAGTTGCATCGTAATTCAAAATAACTGTGTAGCCTTCTTTTTCTGAGTTCTGCAGCTAACCTCCCCACACCTAAATTTTGCTACCGATTCTCACTCACACAAATGCTGCAAAATCTTGTGCTCAGAGCCCCCACGCAACTTCTCATGCAGTAGATTTGGCAACTGGACCACAGAATTCTGTAACATGTTAGAATTACAGTTGCTATTCTAAAGGGATTAGATTCGCATCCTGGACAAGAAAAGCCCAATATCGATGGTTCCTAATGGTTCCTGCTCAGAATTTGCTCTTCTAAACGTTATTTAATATTGTGATAAACTGTGATTTCTTCTCTGCTGTCGGACATGAAATAACGAGTAGATGACTAATTAGATTGCCCTTCGTTAGGAGCCAACAACTAATTGATGTCAATAATTAAATGTAATCACAGACGAAGGGTACGAAATTGAGAGGATCAGGTATGAATGTAAAAGATTGTTTATATGATCAAAACATGAAAGAAATGTACAGGATGGCCGAAAAGTCTTTCCCTGATTACAGGCTAGAAGTAACATACAAATATGAAACTTATGTCGAATTGTTTACAACTATCAAAGATTTTTTTTCTGTTTTAGGTTCGCAGTACGTAAGTAGTGGATGAGGTGCAGTGCCCAAGAAGCCATGTTAACGAATCAGGAGAAGGCACAGTGTGTCCTGTGGTACCATGAGACACGATCACCAACCACAGTGCAGACACACTTCCAGACAACATTTGGAAGGAATCCACCTGATGTCAAGAGCATTAAAGCCTGGTATGAGAAGTTCAAGAACACAGGATCGGTTGCTGACCTTCCGAGGTCTGGTCGACCAAGAACGTCAGCAGACAGGGTGGAAGCTGTAAGGCAGTCTTTTCTGCGAAGTCTGAAGAAATCGGTGCGCAGGGCCTCATGTGAATTACAGATGCCAAAAAACTCTCTCCATGACATTTTACAAAAACGTTTATTGTTTCGTGCATACAAAGTGCAAATCGTTCAGGCCTTCTTGCCCAATGACAGTACACGTCGATATGACTTTGCGGATGGTTATCTCAGACGAATTGCCTTTTCCGACGAAGCGACCTTTTTCGTCAGTGGAGTAGTGAATCGCCATAATGTGCGCATTTGGGGTTCACAACCCCCTGGCGAGGTCATGGAGCGCACCAGAGGCAGTCCAAAGGTGAATGTTTGGTGCCCGCTATTGCACGATCCAATTATCGGGCCATTCTTCTTCGCTGAGGCTACCATCACATCTGCAGTGTATCTGGACATGTTGCAACTGTATGCTGTTCCTCAGCTGCTTCAGTATCACCCAGATGTCTTGTTTCAGCAAGACGGTGAACCGCCTCATTGGGGTTTGGACGTCCATGCCTATCTCGATATGACCTTTCCTGGGCGATGGATTGGTCGTGATGGGCCAACGGTTTGGCCTCCACGCTCTCTTGACATAACCCCATTAGACTTCTTTTTATGGGGTTATGTCAAGGACGAGGTCCACCCAACACGTGTACCAGATCTTGGAACCCTGCGGCAACGGATAAGCACAGTCGTTGAATCGATCCCTCCAGTGATGTTGGCTAATGTGTAGACGGAAACTGAATATCGCCTAGATGTGCTACGCGCTACCAAGGGTGCTCATGTGGAAGTTTACTGATGTGTGAAAAAAACTTTGATATTTTGTAAACAATTAGACACCAGATTCATATTTGTATCTTACTTCTAGCCAGAGTTATCAATTTATGCAACCAGGGAAAGACTTTCCGGACACCCTGTATTTGTTTTAGTGCCCTTTGCACAAACCAAAGCAAAATTTCAAATCTCAGGGCCGATTTGACTGAGCGTGGAAAGGACTCAGTTATTAAAGGGAAAGAGGGAGTGACGACTCGCCCCATCATTATTCGTTAGCATTCGTCGGCGGCAGGCGCTGCGTCGGTACGGCGCGTCGCCTCGGAGCTGCGCGACGCGAGTCGGCGGTACTCTTCAGCAATCTCGGCTTTGCAGCGAGGCGCAGATACGACCTCCGCGTTGTCTGCCATTTGTCGGTTGCTGGCCGAAGCCGTGATATTACGGTGTCGTAAAGGGGTGATAGTGGTGAATGGAAGAAACCTCAAGTCCTCTCGCTTCCGCGCCGTCTCGCCGCATCCCTTCTACCCTCCTCATCCTTCTCCTAGCTCAACAATTCTTCGAAATTTTCTTCCTTTCGGCGTTGTCATTGGCGGACAACGTCGTGTCATGGCCACGCCTCTCCGAGCAGGGTGCAAATTTCCTGTCTGGCGTGGGCTGGTGAGTGCCTCGTGAATCGGCATCTTTCTCACAATTTCACATTCGTATGATGTTTTTCTGCACTCCGAGGCTGTTGTGAGAGCAGCTACACTACACTTCTTTGTAACCGCTCTCTCTGTATGAGGACTAGACAGACTCATGTACGGGCTTCGTCTGAGAGTCTGCTGGCGCCCGTGATTTATTAGGAATGTCCTTACTGTGCGAAGGCAACGGCTTTGCCGCAGTGGATACACCGGTTCCTGTCGGATCACTGAAGTTAAGCGCTGTTGGGCGTGGCCGCCACTTGGTTGGGTGACCGTCCGAGCCGCCATGCGCTGTTGCCATTTTTGCCATTTTTCGGGGTGCACTCAGCCTCGTGATGCCAACTGAGGAGCTATTCGACCGAAGCCGGCCGGGGTGGCCGAGCGGTTCTAGGCGCTACAGTCTGGAACCGCACGACCGCAACGGTCCCAGGTTCGAATCCTGCCTCGGGCATGGATGTGTGTGATGTCCTTAGATTAGTTAGGTTTAAGTAGTTCTAAGTTCCAGGGGACTGATGACCTTAGAAGTTAAGTCCCATAGTGCTCAGAGCCATTTGAACCATTTTTTTATTCGACCGAATAGCGGCTATGGTCACAGAAAACTATCATAACGACCGGGAAAGCGGTGTGCTGACCACACGCCCTCCCTAACCGCATCCTCAGCTGCGGCAGACACGGCCGTTGGATGGTCCCGATGAGCCATTGAGGCCTGACGACGGAGTGTGCTTACTGTGAGAAAAACATCTTACGAACGCTGACTTCTTCCACAGGCCTCTCTGCGCGGATTCTCCGCGATTTGTGTACGCTCCTCCCTGTGCCCGTGGGATGTCCGAATTGTCGGCAAATTTCTGCTTTCTAAGGTAGGTAAAATGACTGCCGCCAGGCCAGAAGAACCCACATGCTTGGCGTTCCGTCCTAATGGCTGCAGGCGTCCATCTGTTCTCGGCACACTCTCCATTGTCAACCAGGCCCTTCCCAATGTGTCCCTTCTTGAGCGAGGAGAGGGCGTCATGTGCTCGGGCGCTCACGGCAGGATTTCCGGCTCCCTCCTCCTCTTCGGCCACTGGAGCTGCGAGTTCACTAAAACGGCTGCGGCCGGAGGTATCATAATATGAACAAACCAGTCGCGTCTTTACCTGCTGTTACTCGTACTTTAGGTACTTGGACTGCGCAAGGCTCTGTTTAAAATAATAGCTCGACCTAGTCATTGGATCGAGCCGCGCACGTCTGCTTTAATGCCCACTAGCTAATTAGCTGCAAACAAAAACCTGTAGCTGTGATCCTGCAGTTAAATTGTCGATGCATTGGCTAGAATTGCGAATTAATAAAATATATAGAAATACAGAATAAAAGTTAAATGAATAATTTAATAAAATGGTTCTATTCTAAAGTCTGTTATTGATGTAGACGACAAAGATTATGTTGAATAATGTTTATTCGAGAAAGGACATCTCAAATAAACGGGAAATGTTCTTACCATATTCAGTTAAAAGACAGACAGAAAAAACCCTTATTGAATGAAGTAAAGTTACCTTAAGAACGTTACGAGAATGGTAACAAAATCCTCCAAACAAGTCATCAAAGACTCGCCAAAACTAAGTCCATTTCGCAATCACAACACACGAAATATTCACCAGCTCAAAACAGTTCAGAGTTCAACATGATGTTTCACAAATTAACACACGCGGTACAAAGAATAGTAACTCATACTCTGTCTGTCCTCAGTTCCTTAACACAATCGGAAAAAGTAAGTCCCATTCTGGAGCACATTCAGTCTTCTGAAAATATAACGCCCCTTCAAAAGTTAGAGTATTGTAGCGGCCGTTGACCATCCAGAACGAATCACTTATACGACTGAATAGCGCACGTTACTCTAGACAGGTCTGTCTTCTTCCAGAACTCTCCACAAAGTGTCCAGAACCACTTGCTTTAGCGCTTCATTCGGAAAGTCCCAGTCTCTACTTGACTCCAGCGCTGTGCCGCCACTGTCCAACTCTCATTGGCTGAAAGCCATCCCCACCCAAACATACATAGTTCTTAACCTCTAAAGGCAAGATTTGACTCATCATGGCCGCTTTCCGGACTGAGTTATTTATTTATCTGTTTACATATTTTACGCCCACATTGGAGCACTTGATTCCATCCATATACATTTAAGTCTTAATACTAGTTGTAGATTTGGCTTTCCTCTTCTGCTCCCAAAAGTTCTTCATCAGTTCTGGTGTATTTTTTGCGTGTAAATGCCTTTAGTTTAAATCTCGTGTCACTGTGTTTCAGGACATTCTTCTCTTCTCTGACTTCAATTTCTTGTTGCATTGTCAAGCCTAACTCGTCTAAATCATCTTGATCTTCTTTGAACCAGTTGTTCTTGGTCTAACTTTTCCAAAAGTAGGTGAACAGTTGTTTCAGTAGCCTGGTTTCCGGTAATCTGGAAATGTGGCAGAAAAAAGCAACCCTCCTTTTCCGCACTGTGTCAAGTATTTTGACTCAGTTTCTGGGTACGCGCCTTCTGTAGTTTGTCTGTGGTGTATTTGGTGTTCATCTTGAACAGTGTTTCATTTGAATATGTTGCTTCAGGTTTAATAGCAGAGTGGTAGTGTCTGAGTTTTGCATTTAGCGAGAGACATTTCTTCTTGTATGTTGTTTCAGTTTAGTTGTTCTGCTTTCTACTGACATTTTCTCGTTTGAATTCCAACTTATAACCTGCCCAAGATATTTGAATTTATTTACAATTTTAATTGGTTTGTTATCGTTTAGTGTAATGGCTGGTGTTTTAACCTTGAAGGATGGCATCATTTCTGTCTTTTCAAACGAGATCTGTAGTCCAACATTTGCTGCTATTTTTTCGAGTTCTTCAATTTGGTGTTTAGCCTCTTCCACGCTACGTGCGAGCAGCGCTAGATCATCAGCAAAGGCCAGGCAATTGAGGTTGATATTTCTGCCAATCTTGATGTTTGTTTAACATTTCTTATTCCACCCTCGCATGACTTTCTCCAGTGTGCAGTTAAATAGTAGTGGTGAGAGACCATCTCCCTGTCGAAGTACCGTCCGGATTCCAAATGATTCAGATAGTTCCCCTCTGAATTTAACTTTTGATTTAGTATTCTTAAGGGTGAGTCCAATAAGATTAACGAGTTGCAGGTGCAATCCAAATTCCGCGGGGATTTTAAGTAATGACTCACGATGTATACTGTCACATGCTTTCTTGAAGTCAACAAAAGTGGTTACCAACTTCTTGTTTCTCACTCTTTGATGTTTCATGATCCACTTAAGGCTGATAATGTGATCTGGACAGCTTCTTCCAGGACGAAATTCTCCCTGATATTCTCCAAGTTCTTGGACGAATTGTTCCTGAATTCTTGTAAAGATAATTCTAGACAAAACGTATCCGTGACATCAAGCAGCGAAATCCCCCGATAGTTGTTTGGATCCGATGTATCACCCTTTTAGAGTATTTGGTGGATTATGCTGTATTCCACTCTTCTGGCATTTTTTCAGAATTCCAGATGTCTGCTATGTGCTTATGGAGGGTCCGCAGTGTTTGTTTATTTCCGTTCTTCCACAGCTCTGCGACCTGTTGACTCTCCCCTGCTGCTTTGTAGTTCTTGAGCCACCTAGTTGCTTCGATCACTTCACTGAGATCTGGTGGTGTAAGCTTCTCTGGATGTGTTTTGTTTTTTGAATGTGGTTCGAAATCTAGGTATTCCTTGTCTTCCGGCAATGGTTAGCTCTTCTCGAGATTTTTCAGTTTTCTTTTGCTTCTCATTCAGCAATGCTTTGTTACTTTTCTGTATTGCTTTATCATATTCTTCTTTCCACCAGGCGTGTTTCTTTCTTCTTCTGATAGGGGAAATCTCTTCGACAATGTTTTTCAGTTTATCAATAATCGTTCCCAGTTCGTCGCTTGGAAGTGTCTTGGATCTCTCTGAATACAACACATTATGTATTAAGTAGCTGGGGTTATATTTTCTCCCCCTAGTGGATTTTGACGGTTTGTTTTTCTTTCTTGGGATTAACTTAATTTTTATCTTTGGAATGCAATGATCTGAATCGATGTCCAACCCACGAAGGGCTTCGACGTTATAAAATTCCTTGTGGTACTTCTTATCCATTGCGACATGGTCTGTTTGACACTCTCCCATTTTAACATTAGGGCATTTCCAGGTCATTAACTTGTACGGTCTTCTCTTAAATCTTGTAGTTTCGAGAATAAGTCCATGATGTACGCGAAGTTCAATTAGTCTTTGACCATTCTTGTTTGTCAGTTTATGAGCTGGCCATTTACCAACAACTGTGAGATATTTTCTTTCTTTCCCAATTTTTCCATTGAAATCTCCAAGCAAGATTTTAATACGGATGTCAGGGGTGTTTGATATCAGTTGGTCCAGTTCTTCACAAAATATTTCCGTTCCTTCCTTATCTTTCATGTTTTTGTCATTTGTTGGGGCATGGACATTAATCAGTGTATATATTTTGTTCTGTACTTTGATTGTTAAGGGTGCCGTTCTTGGGGAGTTCGACGAGAAGTCCTCCACTGAGTATAATATGCTGTTATGAACCAGAAATCTCATTCCAAATTGAGCGACAATTTTTTATTACTCTTTTTCCCGGAGGTCCGTTGTAGAGACGGTATCCCCCAGATTCAAATGGGTCCTGATGTAATTTCGAAGTTCCTGAAGGGCTGTTATTAGAATTTTGTTTTGGTCATTACGTCTGTTAAGTGTTTCAGTTTACCAGTTTTCATTATTGAATTTATATTTAATGTTGCAAAGAAAGAAAATTTGCCAGGTTTGCTGAATTTAAGTCTCTATCTGCCTTTTATCTGTTGGGCTGTCAGGTGCACCGACTCACTACAGTCTTCTAAGTGACACCCCACCGTAACCGAGTGGTGTCTTTTCTTGAACCCACGATGCTGTGTATCCAAGACGGTGGATTCTTTCGTTAGAAGACTCAACATGTTGGGTTGATTGATCAATGATCAGTGTTCTGACCGTGTTCAGGATTGAGCTAATATATTACAACAATATTTAAATAAAGAAATGACATAAACTTTCTGTCACACTCAGATAGTTTGCAATGCTTGTAAATGAAGGTTTGTTCGTTAATAAATAAGCCAGCATTCTTGCCCAAGTGCACTTACGTTAAATGATAACAGATTGTCGTTATAAATTGTTTAAACAATTATTTATGCGTGCTTGACAGAATCGTCTTCTGGCACACTTTCCACTTTTAAATTAGCTCGGTTTTTTAATAGTACTTGCAATCAACATTTAAATAAGGTCAGTGAAAAAATAGTAAGCTATTCATCAAATAAAAACACAAGTGTAACAAATTATGAGGTTTTCATGCTGTACTCATTACCTGTTCAAATGGCTCTGAGCACTATGGGACTTAACATCTATGGTCATCAGTCCCCTAGCACTTAGAACTACTTAAACCTAACTAACCTAAGGACATCACACACATCCATGCCCGAGGCAGGATTCGAACCTGCGACCGTAGCACTCGCGCGGCTCCGGACTGAGCGCCTAGAACCGCTAGACCACCGCGGCCGGCTACTCATTATCTGTGTAAATGTGGAGATTACAATGGTCTGATAAACATTTGCATAACAAAATGTTACAAAAGACATCAAAACCCAATATAAAAAATAGATCGAGGTGAATGACTTTCAACGATGGTAGTTGTACTGCAATGATATCATCTTAGGTATCATTTGTTGGAATCTCATGAAGTGTTTAAAATTTGTTGATTCAGGGGTTCATTGTGTAAATATTTATTCACTGTGAGATATTTATTGCCCGAATCTCGTGGTCGTGCGGTAGCGTTCTCGCTTCCCACGCCCGGGTTCCCGGGTTCGATTCCCGGCGGGGTCAGGGATTTTTTCTGCCTCGTGATGGCTGGGTGTTGTGTGATGTCCTTAGGTTAGTTAGGTTTAAGTAGTTCTAAGTTCTAGGGGACTGATGACCATAGATGCTAAGTCCCATAGTGCTCAGAGCCATTTTTGAAATATTTATTTCTGTAGTTTTAAAGATATTTAAATGTTGTTGTGTCACTGGATGTGCCTCATTTATCAGAGATCGCAGATGTATTCTAATTTACTTTAGTGCTCCATGTGAGTTACTGTAGAATCTCAAAGAGCTATAACTTGGCCATCTTTAAGAGTGTCTGACACTCTGCCATTTCCTGGAGCATATTCTGCGCAAAACCAATGAGAGAATCAGCGGTCCAAATGGCCAGCTCTTGGATTTACCGTTTCCGGCGACGCGCTCATTGTCTCTGCACCTGAACTCGGCTGTGGTGGAAACGGTCAACTAGCCGGGCCGACCGCAGGGCGCCCTGTGCCCTGAGCACACTAAATTTCAGTCGTGCAACAGATTCATCTATCCTCAGTACCAGGCCTAGGTGGGCGAATAACTCGCCGACATACTCTTAATGTTACAACCTGAAGGCAGAGAATAGTGCTTAGTTCCACTAAAGCCTTGTTGTAGAATCTTTGGTTGCTACGGTAACGGTATCAACTGTGCTAATCGCTCTCTCTCTCTCTCTCTCTCTCTATCTCTCTGGTCGCTTTGGCTTGGGAGACACCACATGCGTTCTCTACATTCCCTCACCAATCATTTCTGTTCCTAGTTTCCGTGATCCATTCTCCTTTCGTCAGGCCCATCGCATCCGTATCCCTGTTGATATCCTCCCTGCTTTTTGTCAGTGGCTTTTCCCGGCCCCTTCTGCGAAGCACGGATCCGGAGAATGCTGTTCGTGGATGTCTTTCCTCTCTCATCCTAATCAGATGTCCTGCCCACAACAATATTCTTTTCTTCATTCTTCGGCCAGTATCAGCTTGTTCCTCTTTTTTGTTTTGTTTTTATATTCTCCATCCTCTTGACTGGGCGTCCCCCTTGGTACCATATATGTACTTTACGATCATCCTCTTGAAGACAACCAATTTTTGTTCTCCTTCTTTCCTTAATGTAAGTGTTTTAGGCCCATATAGTGCTACCAGGAGAATGACACTGTGGTACAGTCTGGTTTCGAAACTTATCGAAACCGCTATACTAACATGCAGAATTCTAACTGATAATTTTGGGCAATGTTAATGCGGGAAAACATTTTGGGCCTAGAGTTTAATCCCCAGAATACAAAAGAGTCTGCTAAGATGCAACTAAATTCTTTGAGTAACAGTGAAGTACGATCCTCAGTGGAGAAGCGACATTAGTAGTGAATCAACAATTAGAATACACAGATAGCGAGTAATCATTACACCACTTTCACGGGCAGAACCGTCGTGTCAGTGCAGAGGATGCCATCAGCATCTACCCATACATATAGATGCATGTCCTTAGGAACTATAATGGTTGTGGTTTCCCCTTGTTGTAAGCTGTCCGCAGTACGTACGTAGCAAGGCCGTGTTGGCCGAAGTTATAAGGCCAGATTAGTCAGTCATCCACAGGAATCATAGGTCAACCTGGTCTCTCCACCGACGCCCCAGCGGTTCGGTTGTCTGTATCATAGTGGGATGCAAGCAACCCCACCGCGGCAGGGTTCATGGTTCGTGGAGGGGAGGGAGGCTAGGCTCATTACTTATCAATATTTAACAACCTGAAACTTTCTCATATTAATATGCTGTCTATGTAAACAAAAATGTAAATGTTCGTTTGTTCAAAACCATGTATCAACGAAAGTTCTTGACCGATTGCTTTGAAATTGTGACATATTGTTGCATTCCAATACAGGCGTGTTTTTAGGTACCTATTTCTTACAGATACACACACACATGCAGACATATATATAATATATATAAACTTTTAACTATCAAACAAATCATCTGACTAGCTAACTAACTAACCAAAAATCTTACTTACTAACGAGTGAACTCATTAACTAAAAAACTAACTGACTCAAGAACCTAATTTTTTATTAGATTCGGAGTAATCACTCTTGGATTTTCTTGAATTACGGCGCCAACTACCAAGAATCAAAACAAATGTTTGAGACAAAATGTACATAGTTTTTTGTGTAGAATGTCATTCTGCAAAAAAAAAAATGGGGTTCCCATTTCAAATTTTAAAGTTGTCTCCCGCCCCATCCCCAGGGGACTGGGGTGGCGGGCTAATTTTAGCACCAGCAGATGTCCCCCTCGAAAATAATCAGCTTTGGATTTTTTTGTGTGAAGCTTATTTTTTATTTACACTTACAAAAAATCATATTATACACTCCTGGAAATTGAAATAAGAACACCGTGAATTCATTGTCCCAGGAAGGGGAAACTTTATTGACACATTCCTGGGGTCAGATACATCACATGATCACACTGACAGAACCACAGGCACATAGACACAGGCAACAGAGCATGCACAATGTCAGCACTAGTACAGTGTATATCCACCTTTCGCAGCAATGCAGGCTGCTATTCTCCCATGGAGACGATCGTAGAGATGCTGGATGTAGTCCTGTGGAACGGCTTGCCATGCCATTTCCACCTGGCGCCTCAGTTGGACCAGCGTTCGTGCTGGACGTGCAGACCGCGTGAGACGACGCTTCATCCAGTCCAAAACATGCTCAATGGGGGACAGATCCGGAGATCTTGCTGGCCAGGGTAGTTGACTTACACCTTCTAGAGCACGTTGGGTGGCACGGGATACATGCGGATGTGCATTGTCCTGTTGGAACAGCAAGTTCTCTTGCTGGTCTAGGAATGGTAGAACGATGGGTTCGATGACGGTTTGGATGTACCGTGCACTATTCAGTGTCCCCTCGACGATCACCAGTGGTGTACGGCCAGTGTAGGAGATCGCTCCCCACACCATGATGCCGGGTGTTGGCCCTGTGTGCCTCGGTTGTATGCAGTCCTGATTGTGGCGCTCACCTGCACGGCGCCAAACACGCATACGACCATCATTGGCACCAAGGCAGAAGCGACTCTCATCGCTGAAGACGACACGTCTCCATTCGTCCCTCCATTCACGCCTGTCGCGACACCACTGGAGGCGGGCTGCACGATGTTGGGGCGTGAGCGGAAGACGGCCTAACGGTGTGCGGGACCGTAGCCCAGCTTCATGGAGACGGTTGCGAATGGTCCTCGCCGATACCCCAGGAGCAACAGTGTCCCTAATTTGCTGGGAAGTGGCGGTGCGGTCCCCTACGGCACTGCGTAGGATCCTACGGTCTTGGCGTGCATCCGTGCGTCGCTGCGGTCCGGTCCCAGGTCGACGGGCACGTGCACCTTCCGCCGACCACTGGCGACAACATCGATGTACTGTGGAGACCTCACGCCCCACGTGTTGAGCAATTCGGCGGTACGTCCACCCGGCCTCCCGCATGCCACTATACGCCCTCGCTCAAAGTCCGTCAACTGCACATACGGTTCACGTCCACGCTGTCGCGGCATGCTACCAGTGTTAAAGACTGCGATGGAGCTCCGTATGCCACGGCAAACTGGCTGACACTGACGGCGGCGGTGCACAAATGCTGCGCAGCTAGCGCCATTCGACGGCCAACACCGCGGTTCCTGGTGTGTCCGCTGTGCCGTGCGTGTGATCATTGCTTGTACAGCCCTCTCGCAGTGTCCGGAGCAAGTATGGTGGGTCTGACACACCGGTGTCAATGTGTTCCTTTTTCCATTTCCAGGAGTGTATATATATATACACTCCTGGAGCTCCATCGCAGTCTTTAACACTGGTAGCATGCCGCGACAGCGTGGACGTGAACCGTATGTGCAGTTGACGGACTTTGAGCGAGGGCGTATAGTGGGCATGCGAGAGGCCGGGTGGGCGTACCGCCGAATTGCTCAACACGTGGGACGTGAGGTCTCCACAGTACATCGATGTTGTCGCCAGTGGTCGGCGGAAGGTGCACGTGCCCGTCGACCTGGGACCGGACCGCAGCGACGCACGGATGCACGCCAAGACCGTAGGATCCTACGCAGTGCCGTAGGGGACCGCACCGCCACTTCCCAGCAAATTAGGGACACTGTTGCTCCTGGGGTATCGGCGAGGACCATTCGCAACCGTCTCCATGAAGCTGGGCTACGGTCCCGCACACCGTTAGGCCGTCTTCCGCTCACGCCCCAACATCGTGCAGCCCGCCTCCAGTGGTGTCGCGACAGGCGTGAATGGAGGGACGAATGGAGATGTGTCGTCTTCAGCGATGAGAGTCGCTTCTGCCTTGGTGCCAATGATGGTCGTATGCGTGTTTGGCGCCGTGCAGGTGAGCGCCACAATCAGGACTGCATACGACCGAGGCACACAGGGCCAACACCTGGCATCATGGTGTGGGGAGCGATCTCCTACACTGGCCGTACACCACTGGTGATCGTCGAGGGGACACTGAATAGTGCACGGTACATCCAAACCGTCATCGAACCCATCGTTCTACCATTCCTAGACCGGCAAGGGAACTTGCTGTTCCAACAGGACAATGCACGTCCGCATGTATCCCGTGCCACCCAACGTGCTCTAGAAGGCGTACGTCAACTACCCTGGCCAGCAAGATCTCCGGATCTGTCCCCCATTGAGCATGTTTGGGACTGGATGAAGCGTCGTCTCACGCGGTCTGCACGTCCAGCACGAACGCTGGTCCAACTGAGGCGCCAGGTGGAAATGGCATGGCAAGCCGTTCCACAGGACTACATCCAGCATCTCTACGATCGTCTCCATGGGAGAATAGCAGCCTGCATTGCTGCGAAAGGTGGATATACAGTGTACTAGTGCCGACATTGTGCATGCTCTGTTGCCTGTGTCTATGTGCCTGTGGTTCTGTAAGTGTGATCATGTGATGTATCTGTCCCCAGGAATGTGTCAATAAAGTTTCCACTTCCTGGGACAATGAATTCACGGTGTTCTTATTTCAATTTCCAGGAGTATATATATATATATATATATATATATATATATATATATATATATATATATATATATTAAAAATATATAAAGCATACACGTATTCCAATGCAATGTTGTGTCAAAAGTTCAAAACATTCGGTCAAAAACTTTCGGAGATATGCGATCAGGAACGTTTAAAGTTGCTATGTAAGTACAAACGTAGATGTTCGTTTCTTCAAAATCTCAAGTCTCCGAAAATTCTTCACGGATTGCTTTGAAATTGTGGCACAGCATTGCATTTGAATACTCAAATGTTTTTTTATACTACAAGAGCGCCATCTGGTATATATGTAGACGACGGGGTACAAATGTGGCATATTGTTAGTAATATGAAATACTATAGTTTCTCACCTTGCAAGTGCTGTACTCTGGTGATCTGCTTGAAAACTACGTTCAGCGACTGTAGACTGCTTTGGGATGCGTTCATATTGCAGTTGAGAACCATTGCGAGCGAGTAAAGCCGTTTTAACGAATTCACTAGGAGGAATAATTTTTGAAAGTTAGTGGTTTTTAGTTTCATTCTTGTCATAATACATAAATTATTAATATATTTTGTGAAGAGGCGCTTAGCTAGTACATTAAGCTTTAAAATGATATGTTTGCTGTCTATTCAAATTTAATTTTCGATTTAATCTGGATTTTTGAATTTCAAGATGGGCGTATCACTAATACGGAAAACTAATATTCCATATTTGTTCCCTAGTATACCACATTTGTGTTGTACTTTCACAGCCTGTTTTATTAATAGGTAGTGCTTCAGTAATGAATTCACGAGTTCGAGATCAGTGGGATGAGTCTGCTACGCAAATAACAATTAAAAATGCTAGACAAAACAAGGTGGGCTTCTTGAAGGTGGCCACTCTATTTGGCTGCCAAAATCAGATTTATCAGCAGATTCAGCCATAAATACCATATCTCAGCGAAAACCTGTTCTATCTCCTGAACAAAAGCATTGAATATAACGCGACAACGGAAAGCAAATTTTTTGGACTCACCCGAAAGGATCTCCAACAGACGTCATTTCAGTTTGCCAAAGCCAATAATATGTCGAATCCATTCTTGACTGAATGGTCTGGAAGTGGGTGGTTACGCCTTTTTTTGGAAACTGCACAAAAAGGATATTTCGATTCGAAAACCCACAGCAACCTCATTTAACAGATATCTAGGTTCCACAAGAGAAAATGAGCAATGTTTTTGTATCTGTTTTCACAAGAGAAGGAGAAAAACAACTTTTCACGGCACAGAATTACAACGTCGAAGAAAATGGGCCGGCCGGAGTGGCCGTGGGGCTCTAGGCGCTACAGTCTGGAACCGAGCGACCACTACAGTCGCAGGTTCGAATCCTGCCTCGGGCATGGATGTGTGTGATGTCCTTAGGTTAGTTAGGTTGAATTAGTTCTAAGTTCTAGGGGACCGATGACCTCAGAAGCTAAGTCCCATGGTGCTCAGAGCCATTTGAACCCTTTTTTTTTTTTAAGAAAATGGTCTAAGTATTTTGCAGAGTAAAATTGCCCACGTCCTTGCAAGAAAGAGAAAGCGAGAAATAGCACCCACCTCTTCCGCAGAGCGTGGGTCACTTGTGAATGTTGCGATATGCTCAGATGAGTTCACACACCTCTTCTCCAAATAGACAGATAGTAATCGGCAAAGATAATTTGGGAATACTTGAATTTTTAAAGCAAATGGATGAGAAATCACAGAAGAGTGCAGATGAGCTAAGGAAATGGACAGACGACATACAAAAACACATAAAAGAAAAACACAGAAACAAGCAGATGAAATACAAAGATAGATAGATGAAATACAATAGGAAACTATGAAAGAAGTGAGAAAATACTAGGTTAATGGGAGGACGAGCAATAAATGCAAGAAGCCAAGAAAACAGCACAAGAATGCATCGTCGAAACTGGAAAACAAATGAAGGAATCATGGGAAGAGGTGAAGAAACTAACCAGTAGGAATCATGGGAAGAGGTGAAGAAACTAACCAGCAGAATCGAGAACGTTGAGCAAGTACAAAAGCAGTTTACGGTATTGCAACAAGGCCAAAAGAAGAAGCACGAAGGGCACGAAAAGGCCGCGAATCGAGCAGAAAAGACAGGAGAGTGAGTTTTGAGCCGTAGCGCTCACCGATATCCTTGGTTCGCGCTGGTTTATCTGCGCGAGCGCAGACTTTTGCTGTGGTTGGTTAGCGGTGGCTAAAAGGGCGCTGCGGGTCGCGAGGATGGCAGCCAGTACGAAGCATTGGGCAGTGAGTGGCACGCCGGTTGGTTTGGCAGCACGGGTCTTCCTAATAGCAGAACTGGTGTGCAGCTAGGGGTGTGAAGCAGATGTGGTTGTCGCCGAGGACTGCCAGTGTTTGTCTGCGGCCACCGTAGCCGGTCCAGGGAAGAGCCGCAGTTCCTGCCTTGCTGCGCTGATCGAATCCGATGTCAAACGGAACCACATTTATTGTTCCACCTCTATCTGGTGGGCTTGTGCTGTACGCCTTTGGGTGTCAACGCCGTCGTGTCCACCATTAACAGTTGTATAGATTTGCTGCCGAGCTCGTTGTTTGGTTCTGACTGTGCCCTGTCTGTTCTGAACGTATCGCTAAGAACATAGAAAGGAAACTGACTATTCTATGTTTTAGATCTAACTGCTCGTCGTCTACGTGTCATGCCTAGGTCCCAGTGTCCGGTTGTGTGACAGAATTGACTAAGCAGGTTGTGCTGTCGTAACCAGCCTCGCACAAAACACCTGTGATATCTTGATTGTTTTTTCTTTAAGGAAGTTTTTTGCTATTTCTGGTAATATTTGAAACTGAAGGTTGTCCATAAGATGAAAAATTGTAAAAGGGGAAAGGTGTTTATTGTTTTTAACTAACACGAAGTGGTGGGGTAACCAGAAAGCTTTTTGGAACTAAGTTTGCGTCTAGTTGTAAAATGATTGCTTCCTGCTTCTTAATTTGATCTTATTGAGATTGAGATCAGAGCAACGTAACATCTGTGAGAGAATTTTCCTTTATTATTAGTTGCCATGCACAAATCTCTCAGAATGAAAGCCTCGTTAATTTGAATGATCAACAGTAATCTTTGTTGCTGTTAGCTGGTAATTTGGTGCTAATAGCTATTTGAAAAAAATGGTTCAAATGGCTCTGAGCACTATGGGACTTAACATCTGTGGTCATCAGTCCCCTAGAACTTAGAACTACTTAAACCTAACTAACCTAAGGACATCACACACATCCATGCCCGAGGCAGGATTCGAACCTGCGACCGTAGCAGTCGCGCGGTTCCGGACTGAGCGCCTAGAACCGCTAGACCACCGCGGCCGGCAATAGCTATTTGAAATTATTTTATAAAATTGAGCAACGACTGTATCTACCTAAAGAGTAATGGAGCAAAGAAAAGGGAGAAACAATAATATTGCTATTTAACCGCTGTAAAAGTTTTCTTTTCTTTTTTTTAAAAAAAAGAAGGGGAAAATTATTTTAAGAATGCGGCCTCTTGTAAGGTTGTTGCCTTTTCGCTTTATTTAATGTTAATTTAACTGTAATAAGTTCATCATATTGGATGTTAGCCAATGTTTATGGTAATACCAGTGAAGCTTGTTTTATGTCTTTTGGAATAAATCAAAAATTAAAACTCTTTTGCTCTATTGGACTCTGTGTTTCTACTCCAGCAGCCCCTGTGCCCTGCTTACCTAGCTACCAATGGTAGCATAGAGCGTGGTTCCATTTCATGGCGATGAGGATACAGAGTTGTACAGTGATACCAGTACAACGTTGCTGTAGTTGTTACTGTATATTATATTTGCTCTTCTCTTTCTGAGCTCTGGTTCTGTTGTATTGTTTTATGTTTCAGTATGGGTACCTTTGGAGTAAGGAAAGTCATTGGTATTGCCAGCCCCAGAAAGCCATGTCTCCAGTGTGAGCTGCGTATACCTAAACAGGATGAGGAAGACAGCGTTGGTGAGCTCTGTCAGCGCTTGCGAGCTGCCTTGACCTTGCGAGTTAACATTTCTACCAGATCAGTGGAACAAGTGTAAAAATTTGTTAGGGGTCTCCAGGATGATGACAGCATTTGAATTTGCCCCCCCCCCCCCCCCCCGTCTTCCCGTCTTGGAAGCAAACTTGCCGAGTGCAGGCCCTCCTTGCCCATTTGGCTACCAGTATCCGTGATGCTCGGTGTTATGTGAAATTCAAAAGTTGCAGTATTTAATTTTCTCCTTGCAACAACACATGTTATCCTCAAGTTGGTATGATGACGAACCGAATACTGGTACTAATTTTGATGAGGGTAAACATGAACTGAAATTGAGACTCTGTTCGATAGGTTACCTAATCCACTAATGGCTACTCTCAAAGGAGAGATGAGCTTATCTGTTGACAGTACTGGTCAATTAATGGAACTTTAGTGGTTATTGGTTTAAGCTGCATGAACAGGCGAACTGTTATGGGGTGATCCTTGGGTTGTGTTAAGACTTGTGTATCTGTTAGCCATGAGTCGTTTGGCAAGGATTACTGCGGAGGCATTAGAGAGTGAGGAATCGTTGTGGGATTTCTGGAAGTCGCTTTCATATAAATGCCTTGGTAGTCGCGAGAAGAAAGAATTGATATTCAAACATTAGTATCGGGTGCAAGGCAAAAATGAATCCTTAGCTCTTTATATCAATGAAGCACGTTTTGCCATCTTAGCCTCGCTTGTAGAAATTTCTAGCTTCGGCGTTGTGTCGGAGGCTCTATGGCGGGTTGTCATAGGGTGCGAGCGGTAAAGTGTGGGAGGCTACCATACGTGTGCTACCATAAATGTGTTTCTTACTGGATGTGAAACTTGTTTGCACCCTATCGGATTCTGGCAGTGGTATATCTCTTCTTAATTATGCCTGGTATAAAAGATATAGGCGAATCACCAGATTGACAGGGCTAAAATTAAAGAATCATTTGTGTGTCGCTGCTGATGGGCGGCCTCTCGAGATAGTAAGTCAGTCTCGCTTAAGCTAAGAATTCAGGGTTTTACATGTCCTTTCAGGTGCTGTGTTTTCAAGAGGTGGTCGGCTAAACTTATTCTAGGATGTGATTTTTTGCAGTTGAGTAAGTGTTTAGTGGACTACGCTGATGATGTTTTCCTTTAAGTTCAGACCTGGGGAAAGTTTTAAAATGTGTTCCCATGGGGCAGGTATCAATGCGCGTTAAGTGGGCGTTCAGACTGCTAAGATCGACGTTTGTAATTTATCGGAAGCCCAAGCCTCCCAGCTGATCTATCTGTTGGGCACGTTCCCAAAAGTATTTACCAATCGTTTAGGCTTGACAAATAAAATTAAGTATTATATAATACTGATAAGAACTGATAGCCCTGTATTTAGCTATAATTGTAATTTTTCCTTTAGGAATGGTCAGTTTCCTGAGCGATTAAAGTACTCAGTAGTAAAGCTGCTTTATAAAAATGGAGAAAGGGATAATGCAGACAATTTTAGACCTATTTCTATGCCATCAGTGTTTGCTAAAGTTATTGAAAAGGCTGTGTATGTAAGGATAATTGTTCATTTTATATCACATGATTTGCTATCAAATGTACTGTTCGGCTTTAGAAGTCGCTTAACAACTGAAAATGCTATATTCTCTTTTCTCTGTGAGGTACTGGATGGGTTAAACAAAAGGTTTCGAACGCTAGGCATATTTTTTGATTTAACTAAGGCGTTTGAGTGTGTTGATCACAAAATATTGCTCCAGAAGTTGGACCATTACAGAGTACGGGGAGTAGCTCACAATTGGTTCACCTCTTACTTTAGCAACAGACAGCGAAAAGTCGTTACAATGTTGGAAATGGCTGTGATATGGGGTCTGAGTGGGGTACAGTCAAGTGGGGGGTGCCCCAGGGTTCAGTGTTGGGGCCACTCTTGTTCCTTATTTATATAAATGATATGCACTCTAGTATTATGGGTAACTCTAAAATATTTCCGTTTGCTGATGGCACTAGCTTGGTAGTAAAGGACGTTGTGTGCAACATTGACTCGGTTTCAAATAGTGCAGTTCATGACCTAAGTTCATGGCTTGTAGAAAATAAACTAACGCCAAATCACAGTAAGACTCAGTCTTTACAATTTCTAACAGACAATTCAACAAAACCTGACGTTTTAATTTCACAAAATGGTCATATGATTAGTGAAACTGAACAGTTCAAATTTCTAGGTGTTCAGATAGATATTAAACTGTCGTGGAAAGCCCACGTACAGAATCTTGCTCAAAGACTTAATGCTGCCGTTTTTACTATTCGAACGGTATCTGAAGTGAGTGAACGTTCGGCACGAAAATTAGTCTACTTTGCTTATTTTCATTCGCTTATGTCGTATTGTATTATATTCTGGCGTAACTCTTCCCATTCTAAAAGGATATTTTTGGCTCAGAAATTATGCGGTTCGGGCAATAAGTGGTGCAAGTTCACGAACCTCTTGTCGACCCCTGTTCACGAGTCTTGGTGTTTTGACATTGGGCTCTCAATTTATATATTCCTTACTGTCATTTCTTGTTAACAATATTAGCTTATTTCCAAGAATAAGCAGCTTTCACTCAGTTAATACTCCGCAGAAATCAAACCTGCATTTGGATCGGACTTCCTTAACTTTCGTGCAGAAAGGTGTGCAGTATGCTGCTGCATCCATTTTCAATAAGCTACCACTCGAATTCAACAATCATAGCAGTAATCCACGCGCTTTCAAATCGAAACTGAAGAGTTTTCTCATGGGTCACTCCTTCTGTTCTGTCGAGGAATTCCTTGAAAAATTAAGCTGATTCTTGTACTGTTGATTGTATTTACTTAAACTTATGGATTGACTTTTTTGGGTTCATAAACATTTTATTTTTATATGTTATTACTTTTGTGTTGTAATTTCATGTAGTGACACGTTCCATGACCTTGGAGATTTGCTTCTCAATTTGGCCCTACGAAACTTGACGTGTAAGTAAAATAAAATAAACATCGTGTGTCAGACCCTGTATCGGTTATCCTACCTAAAATAGAGAAACTGTGCTAGATAATTAATCAACTGTTGGCAGACGATGCAATTCGACCTTCAGTTTCATCCTATGCAGCCCAATGTTTTTTTACTCCCTAAACCTCCTGAGGAAAGAGTTTGGCCTGTGGTTAGTTACCGTGCCTTGAACCAGAAGATTGTTTTGGTGTCTGTTCCGTTACCGGAGTTACATAATTGTTTTACCTGGAGAGCCAAAGTTTTCTCGGTCCCGGATTTAAACCAGGCATACTACCAGATTTCCTTTGCAGAAGAGTCTCAACCGATTACTGCATTCTGTACAGATTATAATCTTTTTGAATTTAACAGAGTCCTCTTTGGACTTGTCACAGGTGCGAACATTCCGTTCTAGGCGACTTTCAAGTGAAGTGGCTGTGTAACAACTTAGTCGATGTAGTTGTGTACAGCGCCAGGTTTAAGGAGCATCTTGGTCACCTATGCCAAGCTTAGAGAGGCTGGTTTGATGGTAAAGCCTACCAAGATCAGCTTGGCTCAGAGTGAGATATCCTCCATAGGACACATTGTCTCGCGAAAGGGAGCCGTCGGTGATCAAAGCCGGCTTGAGGCTATCAAACAGTTTCTGGTGTCGCCGGACAATTGAGCCATTACTGATTTTATTAGCATGGAAAATTTTTTTCGAAAATTTTTTACTCTATTTCACCCAATTGGTGACACTAATTAACCAGCTGTATAGGAAGGGCCTCAAGCCTGCGTGGGTAGAGTGACGACAGGCAGCGTTCGAAGGATTGAAGCAGGGTGAAAGCGCAGGGCTTGTAGAGATTCCCGATTTCAATATTTTCTCTCTTATACGTCCAACATAGGTGTGGTAGACATACTAGTACAAGAATGGGATGACGAGAGATGGGCTCATGCGTATGTGTCAAGGGCGTTATCGTGGACTGAGTCTAAATATTTTGTATATGAGTCAGAAGCATTGCCTGTTGTTTTTGCCATGTAAAGGTACAAATTTTATTTGTAACACTGCGTGTTTCGCCTCGCAAGACCAGACGGATAGCGCAGTGGGCTTTGAGGATTTCCGCCTTTCAGTTTGATGTCTTCCATGTTAGAGATGGGCAAAACCATGTTCCGATGCCTTAAGCCGCGTGTTCCAAGTGGTTGAGGCCGAGCGAGAGCCACAGGGGGAAGTGAAGTGCACGATAGCGATACCACCCTTGCTTGCCAGTCTTAAGGAGGAGCAGCGACGTGATCAAGAATTACAGTTCATCTGTAATAAGTCAGATGAGGGTAAAACCATTGGTGGTTCTGTGCAGAAGGGTTTGCTGTGTTTTCAGCCTCTTGATAGCAAGAGACCTAAGCTGTTTGTACCCACTAGTTTAACCCTCAGCATGATCAAGTTCTTCCTTCAGCCCATGTGTGGGTGGCATTTGGGGTATCATAAATGACGGATGGGAGAATAACTGACTCGACCATGGCATTCGTAGATTGGTAGCCGAATGTGAGCAGGTAAGGCGGCGAAACCTGATACCAGCCCTTAGCGAGGTTTACTACAGTCCGTCCGTGAATGCTGACCAATGACCTGTGTACAAATTGTTTATCGGTTATGTAGGTCCTTTGCCCATACACAGAGAGATAGTCACTACATTTTAGTTGTGTTCGAGTCTGCAGCGGCCAGCAGCAGCGGAGACGTCGATGGCGGCGCAGTGGCAGTGGCGGCCACGGGCGGGGCTTAGAGTTCGTCGGCAGCACCTACACTGTCCGAAACAACAGTACAGCTGAAGCAGCCAGCATGACGCACAAGTTAAGTACTTGCGCCGATAGCGTTAATATTTGTGAGTCCGCAGGGTCGTCGTTGGTGATGGAGTTACCATCGACTAAATAGTCACCCTGTCTGTGTGGTTCAGATAATGTTAGTGGGCCAGTTAGTCCAAAATCTGACCGATTTAGTGATAGAGACGATATTAATGGGGCACATAGTCTGAAATCAGAGAAAGGAGATGTAACTGCGAGTGATTCAGTGACGTGATTAAGGGAAGTACTGACGAACTCGAACTCTAAAATGGGGATACTGTGGAACCAAGAATAGCGAGCATAATTTGCTCCAGAATATTACTCGCAGTGCGAAACACTCCTTAAGCGAAACAGTTTATCCCATACAAATTAAGGTAAAATGCGATAGTGCATTCTACACAGTAAAAGTACTAAAAGTTTTATATCATTTATACCATTTATTCAAAGAAAATTACACATACAGTATTATGTACTTTATTATTCACGATACATAACTAATTTCTTTTTAATAGGTAGCTGTCTGTAGTCATTTGTTTCTGCCGTCGATTCAACATTTGTCGAAAATCCGACACAGCATTATCCCCAAATAAATTTATATAGCGCATAGCCACTGCTTTATTAGGGAGGTGGTTTTCATTGTATGTCGCAACTAATTACCACTCTTTCTGCAATTCTCTTATTGTGCCAGGAGATTGCTGCTTTGCGGTCACTGTCTCCTCCTCATCCGAAGAACTCCTCTCCGCAACTTCCTGCTGTGAAACACACTGCAACTCCATAAGCTCTTCGGTGGTCACTTCTTGGCTGAGGTCTTCCACAAGATCATCGATATCATTGTTATCCATTTCCAGTCGCATGCTCTTGGCCAAAGACGCAGCTCGTTGACTACAGGCTCCGCAGGTACTGACTCAAATGGCTCAGAGTCAGATTCGACAAAGCAACCTGGCCAAAGCTTCTTCCAAGCAGAAATGAGAGTTCTCGTGGTAACCTCCTCTCGCATCTTTTCGATCATCTTGACGCAGGGAACGATGTTAAAGTCCTATTTCCAAAACTCCCAAAGAGTGAGATTGGTAGCTTCAGTCAACTCAAAGCAACGCTCGAAGACTGCTTTACTGTAGAGCTTCTTAAGATTAGAAATATCTGCTGGTCCATAGGCTGGAGTAATGGAGTGGTGTTGGGAGGCAGAAATTGAATCTCGATGAATTGAAATTTTTTAAGTGGTGGTCTAGTAGGCAAGTTGGTTGGTTGGTTTGGGGGAGGGGGCCGAACAGCGAGGTCATCTGTCCCATAGGATTAGGGAAAGATGGGGAAGTAAGTCGGGGGTGCCCTTCCAAGGGATCATCCCGGCATTTGCTTGAAGCGATGTAGGGAAATCACGGAAAACCTAAATCAGGATGGCCGGAAGCGGGTTTGAACCATCGTCCTCCAGAATGCGAGTCCAGTGTGCTAACCACTGCGCCACCTCGCTCGGTGGTCTTGAAGGCCAGGAGAATGGCAGGAGCGTTGTTCATAACAAGCAAGACATGGAGTAGCATTTACATCTCAAATGTATTTTCACCGAAGGACCAGACACTTCACTGATCCAATCACAAAAAGGTCACGTGTCACCCAAGTCTTGTTGTTGGACCTCCACATTAAATTTAACCTGCTCTTCTGGGCTTTACACTTCTTGAAGGCTCGTGGAGTTTCTGAGTGGTAAACAAGCTGAAATTTAAATCTCAAATCACTGCTAGCGTTGGCACAGCATAGCAGCATGGCACGGTCTTTCATTGGCTTGTGATAGAGCAATTCATTCTCCTCTGCTGTCATAAAGATACACTTCGGCATCGTTTTCGAGAATAGACCTGTATCGTCACAATTTAAAACCTGTTGCGGCGGATAACCCTCAGAATCCACGAGCACCTTGAAGTTGCTAGTGAAATTCTCTGCTGCCTTTGTGTCGGACCTGGCTGCTTTTCTGTGCCTCACAACGCAGTGGATGCCGGTCCTTCTATTAAACTTCTCAAACCACCCACGGCTTCCCTTAAAGATTACTTCGGCCGCTGATGGTCCTGGCATCGTCTTAACGAGGTCGGCGAAAATCATTCTCGCCTTCTCACAAATGATGTTCTCGTTAAGAGTGTCGCCTTGCAATTGCTTCTCAGTTATCCATTTAAAGAGCAACCTTTCCCATCTTCCAGGAAACGAAACAGTGGTTTAGATACTCTTGTCACTTCCTTTGAAGCTTATATCTCCTTAATCTTGGCCTTGTTCTTGAGGATAGTGCTAACAGTTGATGAAGACCGACTGTATGTGCGTGCTATATCAGCAACGTTCACACCAAGATTCATGATTTTACGTTTCATTTCTAAGGTCATTTTCTTTCTTTTATGGTCGTCTTCTTGCTCCTTTATCTTCAGGGACATTTCTACGATGGTTATTAAAATTTATGCACAAAAAACACCGTGTGAACACAAGTTTAGAAAATGTGAGATCACAAACTGCTCTAAGATGGTATCAGAAAGAGCACTGAACCGATACTGCAGTACATGCTAAAGACATTGCTCATAGATCGCTGGGGCTACAGTGAGAGGTGTTGATATTGTTGAACGTTTCCCCGCCGCTCGCTAACGGCTGGTGACGTCACGCTAAATCGTCGTCACTCGTTACGCGAAACATCACTCGTTATCAATTTGTTTTGCTCGTTATGCAAATTGCGCCTTATGGGAAGTGCTCGTTAAGCGAGGTTGCACTGTATTGGATACAGAGATAGGTACAATAAATACAAAGATAGGTTCTGTAGAAACAAAGTGTAGCAGGAAATGTGTAAGCTGAGGTGAAGAAAATTAAATCCGACACAGAAGGGATGATAGCTCCTAATTAGAAACTACAAGGGCAGATGTACGCAAAATTTGTGAAGAGGTTGGTCTGGTTAACAACAGAGTCGACACAGTGGAAAAAACATTTCGTGGACAAGCTGGAAAAGATACAGGACGAACTGGGCGGCGAAGTGAAAATATGTGTGTAGAGACAAAATGCGGTTGAGGACGCGACCAATAAGTCTCTTTAACGATTTGCCCGGTAGATTAAATAAAGAAGCTGTGCAGCTGAACATCAGTTTAAAGACATGAGGGCAGGATTAAATTCCTTAGCAGGGAATCAGCTTACTACTGTGATAAGTGTTTCATGGTTTGACTCAGGAACGAAAAAATGTTACGAAAATGATGGATATTATCATTCAGTTGATTTCCTTGCTACACGTAAAGATGGTTTTGTGAGAGGAATGTCGGAAGAGGCAAAGATTATGTTCGCTATAAGAAGTCTCGAAGGCAACGTTCAACCATGTCCAAATTTATTGAGTGCTTCAGTTACTTCCTATGAATTGTGTAAGAATTGTTCCCTAAACAAATTCTGGAGTGAAGCGAAGAAAACACGACTTCATGATGAGTTCCTGAACCTACCAAGTTTTAGACACAGAAGTAGGTCGATGTGGTATTTTTGTGTGCGTGTGCTCACTAAGTTGACGCATGTGAATCGTTCGCTGGGAGTGATGACTGACGACGCTCAAGAGAGGCTTACCGAAATATTTACAATGGGATCTTGTTCGCAACCCGATAAATTCCATTGACGAATTTTTAGATTTTATAGAGAAACTTGGACAGGCGTTGAAATTCAAGCAACGAAATCGGAAATGGGTATCACAACGTGTTTTATAGTAATCACCAAAACTGTTAGCACCGTAATAATAAGTTTCACAGGGGAAAGGAAACGGGAACTTTCACAAAGAAAATAAAATTCGGTAACGAAGATTTCAGGATCAGGAGCGACACGAAATGCAACGCCAGAATACGATGTCGGGAAATTAGATATCACCGTATGTCACGTCGTAGGTAGCGAAATAAACAGGCGTTGAAAATGACATGTTATTTTAAAAATTCTGTGGGTGTAGAAAATGTTGGAATGGAGGTTGTAACAAGTAAGAATAATATTGGGAGTAATTTGAAGCAGCGCAACCGTAAAGAGGGCGCAAGAAAGCTTATAAAATATGTAAAGAAATTTGATAATTAGGATATGGGGCTGAAAAATTTATTCTGTGATGGAAAGTGAATGATGGAATGAATATATGTTTGTTGAAAGACTGATCAAAAGAGAAGCATATGTGGATCTGAATTTGGTGGAGGTGAAATGTATGATGAGTTCTAATGAGGCACTAGTCAGTAGCAACAATTATGGTAACGTAGGTGAAAGTAATGGAGATGATTTTGTATTGGCGGCAATATATCAGGATATCTGCGAAGGCGGCTAAGCTGTAGTCTCATCTGCTGGAAATAAATATTGTGGTCATCGACGAAAGTTTGTGAAGGTATTTGTGAAGGCAGTGTAGCAATAGTCTCGTCAACTGGTGGTGATAAGTTCCTATGGGACCAAACTGCTGAGGTCATCGATCCCTAGGCGTACACACTGCATAATGTAACTTAAACTAACTTACTCTAAGGACAATAGACACCCCATACCCGAGGTGGGACTCGAACCTCCGACGGGAGGAGCCGCGCGAACCGTGGCAAGGCGCCTCAGACTGCGGCACGTCAGCTGGCGATGAGTTTTATTATGTATCGGCAAAAGTAGGTGATCTATTGTTAAAGGGAAGCAAAGGTGATGTTTTAGAGGCTGATGTTGCGTACGTTGAGGCTACTGATTGAGATATCGCGGAAGAAGGAGTTTGTGCATTTCCGTTGATGTAAATGAACCACTGACTCTTGATGAAAGCATGAATTACGAGAGAATGTGAAAGTGTTATGTAATGGATCAAAATCTAAAATGTCGGAGGAATCTGAGGAGGGGGGAGAAAATGTTATGGAGACACAGGCAGTTCAGACTCTGGTGGAATTCGTGGTCACTGAATTATGATTTGGTGCGGTGCAGTAACGGAAATTTGAGTGGTGTATCGGATGAGGCAGACAAAATACTTGGCGGAGATTTCTAAAACGTATCGAAGGATGTAACAGATGTTTTAAGTAATATTGAGAGGCGCCCACATTCCTTGCTCATACTGTGGCATCAAGCAGTCAGGCCTGCAAGATGAGTGGTCCGCCAAGCGAGTGGATTCATTCTTATTTATCGAGTAACATGAGCTCTAGTACTCACAATTAAGTTACAAATTATTCTACTGTTTGAATATTACGCAACGGAAACGGATAACGCACATCTGACTATTAGTAATTTACACAACTCTGACTGCTCACTACGCACTGGCAATACCACATTTTCTTTCTTACCCAACGGCTTTGATCAACACGTGGCCATCGCACTGAATGTGAATGGCGCACACATTATAAATCCTGGATATCATGACAACATACTATTCCAAGGAAAAGGCCACCAATCTTTTTCTTTTCACTGTCTTTTTCATTCCGATAAATTCTATAACCTAAACACACCATTACATTTTCTACAACAATTACACATGAGAAACTCCGCCCAGTGGGCATGAATTTACATTGGTGATTCTCTATCTTATGGTCTCGTAATTATCTAACACTACAGTGCACTTTCTGGATAGGATGGTGGATCTTTTGCTATATCTCACACTTCGACTCTCACGCCCATCATCACCAAAATTTCCTCCAGACCGAGCAGTACAAAAGGAACATACATAACCCACTACCTCTGAACCTATCTTGCTACTCTCCCACGCAAACCACACATACTTAAATTACATGAAATACACCGCACTGGCAACATGGAATACAACACAAGGAATAGTCACAACGTTATAATCACATCACTTTCAGCTTTCCCACTTCAATTAGTATTCATCTCAGTTTCACACGACACTGTCCCACTTCGTAACTTTCCTGCCTGACATTTAATTCTCCCCACAAAAGTTCCTGAAATAGAGAAATTATTATTCCAAACTACTCTTCAGTATTTCTCATGCATACCATATCTCCACTCTTTTGTCTTTACGGAGCACACCTAAGACAGGTCTTACCAACAGAAGATCCAGCGGCAAAGTGCTGAAACATGGCCGTTCTTCAGGTCATCTCGCACCTCTGTCGAGGTGGGGGAAGACCATGCTACCCATTGGTCAGCCACATTTCAGGCGCTCAAAGCTCAGGTAAATTTCATCTCTTTGGTTCCACCAAAGGTGACCAAAGGACCATCTCAAAGATGATCATATATTGAACATTCACTATCTGCGGTTAGCAGACGACCATACATTCATTCATTTCGCAGATCTCACCAAATTGGGTGTAGGGATTTTTTTTTGTGGGAGTGCACATGTGATCAATTAAATAAATAAATTGTCATTCTTTCGTACACTGGTATCCGGCTTCGGTGTATTAAGTGAAATTGAGTTATTATTACAAAAAATATGTTGTTCTGACACGAATAACGAAGAATGTTGTACCTATTTTCAATGTCGGGCGGCACTGTACCCTTTCACCACCGGCTACCCATGCAGAAAAAAATGACATGGTACTATCCTTGCAATGCGAGGGTAGTTCCGAACATTTTTTTTAAGAAATCTGTATTAGAACAAACATAGCAAGTCGTCATAATAACCAGGAGGAGACCTTAGCCCCTGGTGACCTCAAACAGACGACCAAATGCTGTTACTTTACCAAATTATTGACACAGTTGTTGCATTATTGTACTCTCCACAATCCGGAGTAACGTACACATACAAATTTACATCAATCCAAATGACAAATAAAACGTTACATTATACAAATAAAAAATAATGGTGAGAAAAAAATTTGCTTAGTTACCGGGATCTCCGTTATTTTTAGGAGTAATCCAAACTTCACTAATTCTATAACAAATAAAAAAAAATACTAATTGTACCCATAAAATTTTAAATAGCTCACCGTCCAAACACAGCAAGTACCCTGACCTTCATAAATTGCGTTGTAATACTCTTTACACGGCAATGTCTAAATACAAAACAAAATCAACAAAAGAAAAAAAAATTGCATACATAGTTATATGTAGAATGTCAGGCTCCATATCATTACTCTAAAATGTACGTCAAACCTACCGAGAAATTAAACTGAGAAAAGAACAATGAAATATTCCACAAGTTACATACTGGTTAAGTAATATAGTCTAAGACATCATGTCATACCTCATTAAGTATCATCACTTAAGCAATTACCACTACTACTCGACTGTGAGCTTATCCTTGTCCACCAGTACAAATACCTGCTGCTGAGCTAGTCAGTCCATCAACTTTGATCAATACACACAGTAAATAGTTAGCAATAAGTGCTTGAATCCACCAGTAGCTCTCGTATTTTACTCTACTGCTCATTTCTCTGTTGTTACATATTTAGACGACAAGAACTTGCATTTCGACTAGCCTCTGTTACACTTCAATGTGAAATATCACCACTGTGATAATGAAAATAAGTGGCTTCAGTCAACACACCAACAAGATTATTACTGTCCACCACATCAAAATGCATCAGTTACTTCCGATATTTGTTGTGCAATGCAAACTCTTGTCCCCTGTGACAATCTTACTGACCTATGCAACAAGAGCTGCTACGTTAGTATTACACCACTGGCTAATAATTAAAGCATCCTTGTACCAAATATTCTAATAAACATGCTACGTGAACTTGATAACGCAGAACAAAAAAACAAAAAAAAAACCACACAAACACTAACTATTCTAAACACATACGTAAATGAAATAAAATTACACTTGCTGTCCCTTCAGGAATAAAACATATAAAAAAATGTACACAGTTACAAATACAAATACATTATTCCCTGTCTTGCGAGTCACACGGAATCATTTCATTCTATGATTTTCTTGGGGTCAAAAAGTTGCTGATAGTTTTCCTAGAAACACTGTCTCGGTGTCAAAGCTCTCCCATGGTTACCCGGACGAAAGTCTTTCAGTCACTGAAATCGGCATTTTGAACACGCACTGAACAGTAAAGTGTATCTCACATTAAACACAAATGTCATAGTCACTCTCAGAGTACCATCCACACGAATCTGGTCGTCCAGAAATGGCCCTGCAACTACTATTATCCACGGTCCTGCTCTTTCAGTTCATGGTGTAATTAAGTCTTAAGTTCCAACAAACAGCACTTATTCCCACACCAATTAAAGAAATGTCTCCTACTACAAATGCAAATGTCAATGTCCCACTTTAGTTTCTTGCGTTCATACAATAATTAGTCACTGAACGACAACTGTCCTCTTTAAGTATACCAAGCGTCCCATATGCATTTTACAAAGCACATTTAACAAGTTACTGCCAAACGTTTATAGATCCCACCATTCGGTGGTCAAGACAAAACAAAACAATCGTCCTGTCTGCTAAAGTCAAAATCTTTTCCACCACTCACAACGTGGAAACACCAGTCCTTCACTTTCCACCTTATTGAGACATACGAGCAGTCATATTGTTTCATGGCTCCACAACCCAGTACTAGTTAATAGCTGCCGTTAAGGAAATGCCCGCCGGACTCTGCCGCACGTCGTTCATTCTCCCATCGCGCCGCCGCCACACGAGCTGTTGAGCAGAAAAAACCACCCGCTGTTGCCTCCGTGGGATACTGTCTCCAGTCGTAAGGGTGGCGCAACTTATGAATGGCCATCAGTAGGTGCATGTCGCCCCAGGCCGTTGACCTGTTGTAGTGGGAGCGTGGAGTGTACCTCGACTGGCAGTGGAGTGGGGAGCACAGCGGCTCTGTCGCCTCTCCCATGGCGACGTCAGCTTGGCCTCCCGCTTTGTTATGCTGTACGGGCGCGTTCTGCTTAGCACCTCAGCGCTACGACACCCAATCAGTCGGACCCTTCCGTGCATCTTGCAACATTACAGACAAAAAGATATTCTTACAATATTTAAATACTCATTAATTACATGTATGATCTATTAGATACATTGGTAATAAAAGAATCTTTGTTCTAAAAAACATAAAATCATACACCCTAGTTTTCTACACATACAGCATCAACATTTATCCCTTTTCTATATACAGCCCACACTTGTGCTATTGATTGTAACTGTCGTCCCTCATACAAAACATGAAAGTGTTAAAAAAAGGAATAAGAAACAATCTATACAGCTCATAATTACAATATCAAATAGTAGACTACTTTAACATCCTAACACAATAAACATTTTAGAAACTGATGACTCTAAATCTACAACATACACTGCACCTTTGTGCCTGTAACAGACAGAAATTAATATCTCTTTACATATTTTATCTTTTATTATATATAACAACATTTATAGGACATGCATATACCATCCACATGACGTCATATCCTGACCTGCCATCGAGGTTCATCCAAATCAAACAATAAAGCACAATAATGTTTTAGTTATGGATCGGTAGCATCCCCTTTACAGGAGTGTGAGCATTGATCACACTACTCTACGACTCTCACTCAACAAACACCACATTTTTCTTCTCATTCAATCCATTAATACACCAACAGAGTAGGTCTAGAAGTCAGCTAACCTTAGCACCACCACACTCACGACAACATACCATATCTTTGCTCCCTTATACTCAACCACATAACACATGGAGTTGTTTCGGAGATAGCATTCCAGTCTCCGAATTCGTCCTTTCACTCTGGCACCTCTCTCCATCAGCTTACCTCTGCATTCACGTTACCGATTATTCATCCTCCTAAATATCAACTTAGAATTGCAACATTTCATCTAAGAACAAAAAATACACAAATTATTCATCCTGCAAAATATCTGTACACATTCTTGGTACCATTTTGATTAGTTATACTGGTACCAGGGTTCAACAACAACAACAAAATATTATTTTTGCCATATTGCAAATGTTATGGTAAGAATTCGATTTACACCTATTCCACGACGTTCACCACCTGGATATCATACTCCCTTTATGTCCTTTCACGTTGTGCAGTTGTCCTCTTCTCTTCATTAGTATTTCGGCTCTACGTCCATCCATTACTCCATCATTTCCTGGTCTTCCTTCGCCATTGGCATCAATCTCTATTGCAGCATACACAGGCCTCTCTGTAACACACATCTAAGACATCTCCACATTATTCAATTCTACTCACCTTTATTTATCACTGTTTCATCAAGTCGAATCTCTTTTTATCATTCACACTGCTTCACGTCACTTCTCTCCTTAAATATCACCTTTATCCACTACTATTTATCACGTCGCTTCTCTCTCTATCTACCATCTTTATCCACTCATTAATCATCACGTCGTTTCTGCTTGATCCTTATTCGTATGACAAAAAATACGTACATACACCACTCTGTTGACTCCTGTTCGTGACTCATTCGAACGGTCTATTCCGTCATACTTCCTGACATCCCGCCTGAAAATTCTTATGTTCGATTTGACCCTGCACAACGTTACACACCACAAATAAATACACTGACTATCTACCATAAATTGCCTACTTTAGATCTATCCTTAACTTTTCCATAATTTGATGTTAGAAATGTGATGAAGCCCAGGCGATTGTTTTCCCTTGATCGTCTCAATCAGTACAGCATTTTCATGGGCAATCCGCCTCACTCTGAATGGTACACTATACACAGTAAAGAATTTGCTAGTTAGGAATCTGTGCTTACATGAAAATTAAATGTGTGCAGAGAATATACAAGCTGGGAAAAATGGGACAGCCCAAGTGTTAGAAACTCTGTTGCTAGTGGCCTCTTTCCCTAACATCAGATTCCGAACAACTATAAGCAGCACTTCATTATAACTGTCACCACGACAATGACATACTATAGATCAGATGGCAGCTAATCTAAAAACTTCGATCACATTGCTGATGTTACCTGTAACAGCAGTATAAATGTACCCCATGCCATACAGATCACAATGTTGACTTTTTTCCATTACGTGTTAAGTACCTGCACTAATTAAACTGGACTCATTGGCATTGTTACATAAGGTTTTTAGCAACTGTTTTTTTTTTAGGAAACAGTCCTTTTACTTTAGTGTTCCAAATAAAAATTTGTAAATTTTGCTCTGAGAGACCAGCCTAACAGATGCCATTACTGGTGTTTTATTCTATGATCAGAAGTATGATATTTGCATTCCTACATATCAGTAGAGTATGTCTGCTACATAGACAATTTTCAGTGCCAGCGGCATGTGTTTTAAGGCAAGATGCTAAGGGCTGATATGTTGGATTAGTTTCTCCTATCCATCAATCCATTACGACAAGAATGAAATGCCAGGATTCCATGCTCTCCTGTCATTCTGATAGTTTCTGCCGTTCCTATCCTCGACTCTGTCTGACCTATGTGTCGTGTCTACATTCACGATGTTGCTCTCATTACCCATTTCCTGTAACAAGTGCTGAAATGACGCAGAATCGTCTAAGCCTCTGCCTGCTATCGCTATATCTCTGCGCAATTTCACTGGCAACTTCGTTATACAGATCCTAATGAGGTTCGTATGGCACATCCAAATACCTATTTCGTCTCAGCATTTCCTGATAGCACGCTACTGGATCTCTTACACCACCTTCGTTACAATTTGGCATCATCAATATGCTTTGCTTAACCTGGTCCTGCTTACTTTTCGACCAGAATTCATTTAAAAACTTGTCACAAAATATCTTGTAACTACTACAGTCTTTAATAACTTCCTGCATTTTCGCTCTAGCCGCGTCCCTCAAATGATTACACACAAACTTCATTTTGAGGAGCGGTCCCCACGATGAAGGTAATGAATCTTGAAATTGAGACAGCCTTGGACTACATCCAGTTGGGTTTTCCACCTGTTTTATCCGACACAACCGTTCTTCTGACTCTCTGAGTTCGTCTTCCTCTTTCTGCCTATTTTCCTTTTTTGAATTTATCTGACTCTCCATCTGCAATCTACCTGGTGGTGTGTCACCTTCGCTACTGCACGTTATTTGCAACTGTGCTAGTTCTTCCCTATGTTTCCTATTTATTTCTAATTGTGCCTCTTTAAACTGTAATAGTGATTGTATCTCCTCCTGGTCGGCATAAACCTCTCGCTGCGTACTGTCAGAGCCTGTTTCGCCTCTTATACTGATCTTTTCTACATCTGCGCTAATCGTATTCATTCTGACCACTACCTCCGCAACTTCATCCCTGTGTTTATTTAGTACCACTTCCTGCCGGGTGACTTGAGCTTCCACGCTGTCTAATGCCCCTTGTTTATCTCCAAGTAAGTCCTCCACTATCGCTTTGATTCGCTCATCCGGCAACACGTCCCTACGTTCTGTAATATCACTCTCTATTGCAATTATTCGTACCTCCAAATTATTGGCTTTTTCTTTCACGGCGTCACATACTGGCTTCAACGCACCCAGATTCTTCTCCCCCTCATCTAACCGATTATTAACTGCGGACAGACGCTCATCGACAACTGTGTGTAGCTTCCTCATTGCCTCTTTATTTCCCTTATCCATCGCCTCCAATCTTTTCTTATTATCTTTATACATCGCTTCCAATCTTTCCTTATTCGCTTCCAATCTTTCCTTATTATCTTTATCCATTGCTTCTAATCTTTCCTGAAATGAAATGAAATGTCGTTTGGCTAGGGCCTCCCGTCGGGTAGACCGTTCGCCTGGTGCAGGTCTTTCGATTTGACGCCACTTCGGCGACCTGCGCGTCGATGGGGATGAAATGATGATGATTAGGACAACACAACACCCAGCCGGGAATCGAACCCGGGCCCTTAGGATTGACAGTCTGTCACGCTGACCATTCAGCTACCGGGGGCGGGCCTAATCTTTCCTTATACTCCCTATCTCTCTCCTTATTATTTCTATCCACCTGCTACATTCATCCCATAACCACTCTTCTCCATGGTGACAACACTTTTCGACTGCAACCTAGTTAATACGGACATTACGCAAAAAAAAATTATACAACGATCTTCCAGCCTTGGACGATATAGCAATCGATTACATAAAAAATAAAAGATCCTCACCAATCCAGAAAGAAATTGCAAACAAAAAATTTTACTTCTTAGCGCTATCACAATATACGTAAAAATCCTGACAAATCCCATCAAAAAGAAAAAAAAAATTTAACAGCAAACCCGAACAGCACAATCCTGGTAGGGTCGAAATTATGAAAGACACCTACATGCCTTTCTCATACTGTGGCATCAAGCAGTCAGGCCTGCAAGATGAGTGGTCTGCCAAGCGAGTGGATTCATTCTTATTTATCGAGTAACATGAGCTCTAGTATTCACAATTAAGTTACAAATTATTCTCCTGTTTGATATTACGCAACGGAAACGGATAACGCACATCTGACTATTAGTAATTTACACAGCTCTGATTGCTCACTACGCACTGGCAATACCACATTTTCTTTCTTACCCAACGGCTTTGATCAACATCATGACAACATACTATTCGAAGGAAAAGGCCATCGATATTTTTCTTTTCACTACCTCTTTTATTTAGATAAATTCTATAACCTAAACACACCATTACATTTTCTACAACAATTACACATGAGAAACTCCGCCCAGTGGGCATGAATTTACATTGGTGATTCTCTATCTTATGGTCTCGTAATGATCTAACACTACAGTGCACTTTCTGGATAGGATGGTGGATCTTTTGCTATATCTCACACTTCGACTCTCACGCCCATCATCACGAAAATTTCCTTCAGACCGAGCAGCTCAAAAGGAACATGCATAACCCACTACCTCTGAACCTATCTTGCTACTCTCCCATGCAAACCACACATACTTAAATTACATGAAATATACCACACTGGCAACATGGAATACAACACAAGGAATAGCCACAACGTTATACTCACATCACTTTCAGCTTTCCCACTTCAATTAGTATTCATCCCAGTTTCAGACGACACTGCCCCACTTCTTAACTTTTCTTTCCTACTCTGGAGGATATATGCACGTCTTCCTGTGCAATGCAAGCCAAGTGGCGTTGCTGGATAGACGGCTGACTCACCTTGCTTCTCTCTCAGAGTATTATAGTTTGAATCAAACGTCACGCGGAAACATAACACGCAAAGTAATATTAAGAACATATTCATCACATACGCGAGTGCTCAACTGATACCATGGACGAATACTTCTCTTTATCCTTTGTCTCATACACAGATTGAGACTCACACAGTACTCACCACGTGGAAGTACTCGTCTCTAATTTCAAGACCTTACACTCCATTTCTTAAATATTTCCAACTTATAGTACACACGCCAGTAATTCAGCTTAACTTAAGCACTCGGAAGTATTTCAACTTATTGCTACATGTGGTTTCATTGTGACCGTTGGTCACTTCCGAAGATTACTACGATCCCCTCAATATTACCTGCCTGACATTTAATTCTCCCCACAAAAGTTCCTGAAATAAAGAAATTATTATTCCAAACTACTCTTAAGTATTTCACATGCATACCATGTCTCCACTCTTTTGTCTTTATGGAGCACACCTAAGGCACGCCTTAACAGCACAAGATCCAGCGGCAGAGTGCTGAAACATGGCCGTTCTTCAGGTCATCTCGCACCTCTGTCGAGGTGGGGGAAGACCATGCTACCCATTGGTCAGCCACTTTTCAGGCGCTCAAAGCTCAGGTAAATTTCAACTCTTTGGTTCCACCAAAGGTGACCAAAGGACCGTCTCAAAGATGATCATATATTGAACATACACTATCGGCGGTTAGCAGACGACCATACATTCATTCATTTCGCAGATCTCACCAAATTGGGTGTAGGGATTTTTTTTGTGGGAGTGCACATGTGATCAATTAAATGAATAAATTGTCATTCTTTCCTACACTGGTGTCCGGCTTCGGTGTATTAAGTGAAATTGAGTTATTATTACAAAAAATATGTTGTTCTGACACGAATAACAAAGAATGTTGTACCGATTTTCAATGTCGGGCGGTACTGTACCCTTTCAATATATCTTATGAGTTATCGGCAGATGTTAATGGAATTACTTGTGCTTAAATTTGTAGTTATTCGGCGGAAATAGGGCAGGTTTACTGTAAGGCAAACGACGTTTTATGTTGTGTGGTTAGTTGTGAGAACATTACAGCTACTGGTATAGTTAATTCGGATGTAGGGGACAGTATATTTGATGCTTATGAGGATGATGAAGGATCTGAGGGCGATTTAAAGCCTGCAGATGATTTAGAGGCGGCTTATGAGAATATAGAATTGGATAATGGGGAAAGTATTTGTTTAGGAGACGATATTAATACTGGATGGCACGTCAAGCAAGAATGTGACTACTCTATAAATGATTGAAGATGGTATTCAGAAATATTGAAGTCATTACTGCCTCACTAGTGGGCATAGGAAAAATATAAAGTAGCAAGAGGTCTTGAAGGGAAGAAAGACGAAACCAGGGCGAAGGAAGTGTTTAACGAACTGTTTGATGGTGATAATGAAACTGAAGGTTGGTCTGATGTTATAATGTGTGCAATAGATATGAAGGAGAAAGGAAGGAACATTGAAAATGATTTTTCGAGGGAAAAGTGTTTAGAGACGAGTGAAATTAAAAATGTGCAGCCTGTTAGTGAAATAAAAGACGCTGATGAAGGAAGTGTGCGTTTCTCGAACTGAAAAGTGATGTACCAACAGTAGTGACAAATTTTATCGGTAAACGTAAGAGCCCGTTGGTGAACGAAGAAAGAGTGCTTGGATTTGAGCAAGTGAAAAAACGCAAAAAAGTGAGATTCAAAAGGTACTCACCTTGGGGTGGGGGGTAGGGAGGGGTGAGGGTGGAGGGTAAGTGTGAGAGGCAACGGCGGCAGAGTTACACTTTGTAAAAAAAGAGCGGCATGTGTATTAATACTGTGCAGATAAGTGTAATTTCATGTGTAGTTTTAAGAATTCTGGGGGTCTATTTCTGTTTGGTGTAAAGAGTAAACATGGTGACTTTTAGATGTATGTAAGATGTATGGAAGCAAGAGTGTTGACAGAACATTATTAATTTCGTTATAAATTGTACTGTAAGCAATATTTGGGGGGAAAATTCAAGGGGTAGTTAAATGTGATACTTCTAGTATTTTTATGGAATTCTGGTGTAATATGTATAGTTTATTTTAATTACTGTCTGCACAAAATTTGGTTTATGGAAGTCATCGCATCTCATTAAAACTTTAACTGCCTGTGGGAGTTAAATGTGAAGCTACGTACAAAGTATAAGTAAAGTTTTGGGGTATATTTCGTTCAGTAAATTTATAATATACGTTATTTTGGAAGGGTTTTGAATAGATTTATGTACGTAAAATTATGGGGACAATTTCGCAACATGTTTAAGAGACTAAATCTATGGTTACGTGTTTTCTTCCGCAAATAGTGTATATTCATGAGTTTAGAATGCAGTTATCTGTTGAGAAATGAAAGTTAAATGGATGATTTCTGCAGAAGATAGTATTAGATTTAAATATTCTTGTAAGACTGTGTAAAATTGTAGAGAAATGGTAGAATGTTAGTTGTTTCATGGCGTGGAACAAATTTCATAGCACGAAAGACGTGTTTTCTAGTGGGAACGTGGACAGAGTGTTTGACTGCCGAGCTGAGTCAAACGTATTCCAACCAGCAATCGTTCTTCAGCACTGGCAGTGACTGCGAGTTGACGTATGTTCGAAGCTACGATGTGAAATCAATTGTCAGTATAGATATAAATTCATTAGTGGCTAGACATACATCTCAACTGATACATGGCTTAACATAAACTGATGGATGGCTGGTATAAAATAATTGTTTGGCGCTAAAGAGTGTAGTCATTAGCGCCCTTTCTCAAGTTCGTGGTACGGGTGTATGAGTAGTTACTCCTGTTAAAACAGAAAGCAAAGGCCATTTAACTATAGCCACTGTATTAAGAAGTTTCACATACAGTCTCCAGGGTATCTACTCATACTGTTGTCACACCAATACAAAAACAAAAGCAATGAATTAATAAAGGAAATGAATTTCCAGCGTGATCCCGCAATCATTGTGAATATTTGTGACTAAAGCTTCCTAGGTCGCTAGTAAAATATTCTTTAATTATAGCGCCGATTCGGCAACCACCGTCGCCAAACATCAAAAAGCATAGAATTTGCAGAAAAAGGTTCACGACAGCGAAAACGGCGTCATAAATAAAGAGCTTTTTAATAGCGATCTAGGCGGTTTTATTCTCAAAAAAGGCTGTGAATTTTCCGTAGAGTTTTTATTTCTTTGTTCATCTACATCTATACCCAGCAACCATCCGGCAGCGTGTAGCGGAGTGTATTTCTGGTACGTGCACTCACACACACACACACACACACACACACACACACACACACACTTTTCCCTCTCTGCTGTATTTGCGAATGGAGTGTGGAAAGGATGATTGTCGATAAACTTTAATATTAGCTCCAGTTTCTCGGATTTTCTCGTTGCGGCCGTTTCCCAAGACGTGATGTGGGAGAAAGTAATATGTTGTTCGCCTTTTCCTGGGACGTACTCTCTCAGAATTTCCTCACGATACAGAGCCTCGATTGTAGCGTCTGCGCTGGAGTCAGTTGAACATCTCTATAACGCTCTCGCGCCGAATGAGCGATACAGTGACGTAACGTGCCGTTCTTAATCACATCTTACTGTCTCTTCAATTAATCCAATCTGGTAATGGTCCCAGATTGATGAGTGATGAACAGTATTCACGAACGTTTGAACAAGTGATTTATAAGCCACTTCTTTCGTGGGTGACTTACATTTCTTTAAGATTTTTGCAGTGAATCTCAGCATCCCATCTGCTTTGTGTGATCATTCTACGTTAGGTGTCACCAGACGATTACTCTTACGTATTTTATGGCGGTCACTGTTTACAGTGAAGATTCGCCAATAGCGTAATCGAACATTAGTGGCTTTCTTCACATGCTCACGCACAACACGTTACATTTATTTACTTTAAGGGGAAACTGAGGGTACCTACGAGGGAATGCTTAAAAGTATTGCCTCCGAATTCTACATTTTTATTTCTCATGTCTACATATTTATTTCTCATCATAGTCACTCCTTCCACGAACACATTTCTCCCAACGAGAGATCAGTTTGCTGATACTGTTACTGTAGAATGTTTCACCTTGTTGGTGGAGCCACAATCTCACCTCTGCCTACACCGCTTCATCACTGTGGAAGTGAAGTCTTCGAAGGTGTTCTTTAGTTGTGGAAACAGACGAACATCGGACAGGGCCAACTTGGCACTGTACGCAGAATGATCGATGACAGTCATCCCAAGGCGTCGTTTGTTTTAGATGTCTCAGCGGTCTTGTGTGGTCTGTAATTGTCATGCTGGATGACACGGTGTTACATGTGTGGACGAAGTTTCCTGCAGTTAGAAACTCAATTACAGTTCGTTGTCTTTGCACGCACCGACATACGCTATGTTATCAAAAGTATCCGGATACCTCCGAAAACATACGTTTCTCATATTAGGTGCATTTTGCTGCCACCTACTGCCAGGTAATCCATATCCGCGACCGCAGTCGTCATTAGACATCGTGATAGAGCAGAATGGGGTGCTCTGCGCGACCAAACGGTGCAGAGGATCCTACAGCCTCTGCCCACCGCAGCATCGTGAGCACCTAGCCGCCGTCACTGTCGGGATCGAACACAGGGATTCCTGGTGACCGAGACCGTGTCGAGCCCCGCCCTCCAGTGGATATCGAATCTCGGACCCGCAAGCAAAAATCACCCAAGCGACACAAGAAGAGGCGATTGTCAGTTGAAGAACGGGTCAGGGATGCGAAGCCGGAGGAAGACATGGATTTCGTTGACTCGTCCACAGTTGCAAAGGACTCCAGTGGCATCGTTCACCAGAAGGCGCCTGAAGACAAGGAACACTCTCCTACATCTGGTGGCCCAGAAAACGTGGCGCATTGCGTCGACTCCCAAAATGTAGGTTCCTGTGAAAGCGACTGGCCACCACTGAAATCACAATCCTCTCTTGGTGATTGGGCAGACGATATGGAGGCCGATGATGCACAGCAAAAATCGATATCGCCACCAGAGCCCATGGCTGACATTGAGCCCGGAGGGCTCTGCCAGTCATGGGATCATACAGCACAGTAATGCGCAGCATGCGGATGGATGGCTGTGTGGTCTGCGAGCTCACCGTGGGAGTGCCCCAGCACGCTGCATCCGCCACTTGATATGTCTCAGGCATACCGTGTGGGAACAGTCAATGTAAATGGTGTCCACTCCACTGTCAAGACCCGCATGTTACACGACATGATCAGAGCGGCAGACTTGGACATTGCCCTTCTCCAGGAGGTCCGTCCTGAGCTGCGTTTAGACCTGTATGGATACACCACCTATAGCCTAGCCTCAGGTGATGGCGCAGGAGGAACGGTCATCCTTCTCCGAGATGGCATAGACGCGACGGACGTGACGTACTTGCCGAATGGGCGAGGCATCGCTCTCACATTTAGCGCAGTCCGCGTCATTAAAGTCTACGCTCCCTCCGGTAATTCGCACCGTGGTGACAGGCAAGTCTTCTATTCGGAGGAGGTAGCCCCACTTTTGCAAGGAAATATGGACCATTATATAGTGGGCGGCGATTTTAACAGTGTTCTGCGGCCCGAGGACCAGATACCGCATTACGTCCCATGCCCGGCCCTACAAGCATTGATACATGACCTCGCGCTCCACGACACATGGCTCTTACATCATAGGAACCAGCGTGGGTATACGCACTTTACCAGCCATTCTGCCAGTCGTCTGGACCGGATATACGTCTCGCGTGCCCTCCGCACAGCAACCCGTGATGCAGAACTCTGGCCGACGGCCTTCACGGATCATCTCGCGTATATCTGCACTATCACTTTACCCCGACAACTCATAAGACACAGCAGAGGCCCGTGGGCGCTGAACGTCTCACTCCTTCGCGAGGAAGAGTGTCGGCGTGCAGTTACTGACACGTGGCGTCGATGTATCAGGCGCCTGCCCATGTATTCTTCCACGTTGCTGTGGTGGCCGGGATGTGTCAAACCTGCACTCCGAAAGACTCTGATGGCCTACGGCCGTGACAGATCGAACTGGCAAAGGACAACGTCGGAATGTTATTATACAGCGTTACGTGAGCTGGCGACGCAACCGCCGTCTCCCGAACGTCAGATGTCCGTACAACGCATCAAAGCTCGTCTACTTCGCATCAGAGCAGAGCAGCTAGAAGGTGTCCGCGTCCGTGGGCGAGTGCAAGACTGTATCCCCAACGAAACGGCATCAGTGTATCACATTGTGCGCAAGAGGCGGCACCGCAAACGTCAGCTCATTACGGCGGTAAACGCGGAGGAGGGCGGCCGCGCAGTGACACAAACGGATATAGCGCACACGTTCGCCCGACACTATGGGACCTTGTACATGGAAGATCCGCGAAATGTGCGTGACTATGACGAGCTGCTGCACGATTTTCCCGCCCCTAGGGACGTGGCACCCGATGATTGTCTGCTGTTGCCCATTACACCCGAAGAGCTGACATCGGCCTTGGCACGTGGAGCACCGAACAAGTCGCCTGGACCGGACGGATTACCCCTGGAATTCTACCGCACTTTTTACGACCTTATGGGCGTCAAGTGGCTCCAAATGTTTCGAGATCTGATCCGCCCTGATTTCACTGTCCCCACAGAATTCACAGACGGCATCTTGATCCCAGTACCGAAACCGAATGGTGGTTGTAGGTGGCAAGACTTTCGCCCACTCACACTCCTCAACAACGACTACAAGATCTTCGCCCGCATCCTCCGCGCACGTCTCCGCACCGCTATCGGGAAAGCCATCTACACCGATCAGACATGTTTAGGTGGTGTCAGCAACATTCAAACGGTGTTAGGAGCATACCGCGACGTAATTGCTTTGACGGCGGCCTGCAAAATACGAGGCGACCTTGTCGCCGTAGATTTTGACCACGCCTTCGACCGCGTCGACCACGGCTTCTTACACGCGGTTTTGCAACACATGGGCCTCTCTCCAGAGTCTGCACAGGTAGTCCTTCGACTGGTCCATGGAGCGCGCTCCCACATGATGGTCAACGGTTATCAGTCAGGTCACATTGTTGTTGGACGGTCAGTGCGACAAGGGTGCCCCCTGTCGGGTATATTATTTGCGGCAGCGCTTGAACCAGCTTTACACGGTCTACGGCAGCGATTAACAGGCATTTCAATAGGGGACGTGACCTTTCGTTGTGGTGCATTCGCCGATGACGTGGTGTTCCTGGGCAGATCAGAGGATGAAATGCATATGGCGCTACAGTGGCTACGCCAGTACGGGGCGGTCGTTGGGAGCGTCATCAACGTGAAGAAGACAAAGTACATGGATGTCGGAGGGGGGCTTTCCCACGCAACGGCGGTGCCCTTTGACAAGGTGCCTGTACTCAAGTGTTTAGGAGTGCAATTCTACAGCAATGTTCGCCGCACGGCGGCGGCAACGTACCGCCGGCTCCTACACCAGACACGTGCTCTGCTGCAGGACAACAAATTGTGCCGCTTGGATATGCTCCTCAGAACACGTTATGTCAACACCTATCTTGTCTCCAAACTGAACTATTTTGCGCATGTCCTTCCCTTGAAGGCTACGATGGCCAACAGATTTCGAGCAGCATATGGACATTTCGTAAGCACCGGCCTTGTTTTTGAAGTCCGATACGCCACCCTGACACTGCCGCAGCGGGCGGGCGGTATCGGTTTAATTCACGTATATAACCGTGCGCGATCACTTTATCTCAACACTATGCGTCGCACGTGGACCTCTGCCCACGCCACTCTGACGGGCACCCTGATAGCGGAAGTGGCACCACATTCTCTGCATCCCCCGGTTTCTGTAGGACACATTTCACCGGCACTCGCCCACATCAGAGAGTTCTTGATTGACTTCAGCTACTTACGGTCAGAACTGCCGACGAAACATATGGCCAGCACGAAAGACTATTATCGCCTCTATCAACAGCGGCACCCTATAAATACAGTCGCCCACAGATATCCTGAAGTTGCCTGGAACATGGTGTGGCGAGCAGTACACACGCCTTTTCTACCTACGACGGCGCTTTCATTGTGGTACGTGGTTGTGAATGGGAAATTCGCCACTCGTCAGAGGGTACATTCCATTCATCTGACAGAAGACCCCTTGTGTCCGACATGCTCAGTCGTTGACTCGGATGCACACCGTCTGATTGTGCCGCGACCAGCGAGTGCTGGCTACTGACGCAGTGCATGCTGGTATTACTCTTGCGGCGATTGCCGGAGTCTATCTCCCCTGATGATATATTGCGCCCCGACGGCGTATACTTTCCATCAGCCGGGACGAACGCCGTTAACTGGCTAAAAGGCATGGCCTTTACTACATATTTTGCGATGCTCACAAAGGCACACTTGACTTTTGGTCCCTATTGATGACGACACATGCAGCTTTCAGCCGCCACCCGAAGTACAGAACCCGTTTCGCAAATTATTAAGGTTCATTATTTGCGGATCCTCCTGCTCACTGGGGCGCTCCGGGTATGAGACGCTGAAAATGAAGAAGAAGCCTCGAGCATATTGATCCTCTACGGACAAATAGGGGGGAAACCTTCCCAACAGACGAGAAGATGACTCGGAAGTTCGGCTACGGCAGTTGTAGGATCTTTTTGTAATGAAACAAAAATAAATCCATAAATACACAAAAAAATTAAAAAATGTTATAAAAGTTAAAGAAATAAATAAATAAAACAATATAGACCAATCCACTACATCCTCTTCCTGATCCTGCGATCCTCGAACACGTTGCTTGGACGTGGCGGCGGGATGGCCAGGCTTCGGGTGTCGACCCCTGGCCTACCCGTCGTCTTGCTCCTGCAGCGGTTCCTTCTTTTTTTTTTAAAAAAAAAAACGAGGGATAGAGCCTTGCCATGTAAGCAGGAGATCCCGGGTTCGAGTCCCAGTCGGGGCACACATTTTCAACTGACCCCGTTGACTTATATCAACGCCTGTATGCAGGTAGGGGTATTCATTTCATTGTAATTTCTCTATATTATCTTCATAAACACTCTGACCAAAGTATCCGTACACCTTCTAAAGAACGTTAATATGGGGTGTGACCACCCTCCACCTTTATAACTGCTTTTCACTTTCTTGGAACGCTTTCAAAGAGATGTCTTAATGTCTGTGGAGAATGATAGCTCATTCTTCGTCAAGAGCTGAAACCAGAGGAGTTAATGATGTCAGATGTTGGGGGTCTGGAACGAAGTCGACATTCTAACTCATCCCAAAGACGTTCGGTGGGTGCACATCGGAAAACTCTTGGCAGGCCAGTACAGGAATGCAACTATCGGTAAACCATTGTCCCACATATGGCTTTATGAGAGGTGCATTGTCATGCTGATACATTCATCGTCTCGGAACTATTCCTCTACTGTACACAGTAAACAATGCTGTAAATATTCTTCTGCATTTAGCGTTTTTCTTTTTTTTCTTTTTTCTTTTTTTTTTTTTAGCGCAATAAGGGGACCACACTAACCACTACAAATACCTCCATGCTTTAAGGCCACCTCCTCTGAACTTCACTGTTAGCGCTATACGTGGTATTGTGTAAAGTTATCCAAGGATTCGCCTAACTCGAATCCTTACATCGGTTTGTCACAGCGCATAGAGAGACTCATCACCCCTAATCGGTCGTTTGCATTCAGCCACTGTCGTCGCTCTTTACACCAACTCACGTCTCACTGGCACTGACTACAGAAACGAGTAACTTATGAGGAGCTGCACGACCATTGTACCCCACACTTCTTAACCCCATACACACAGTCGGCGTGCTAGCTGAACTCTGGGTAGGGCTTTCGAGGTCACGAGCGATTCCTTCCGTTGGTTTTCTGGGATTTTTTTTTTTTTTACAACCACCATCCGGAATGTTTGATAGTCCTTGTCCATCAGTACATGTGGTGTGCCCAAATTTGTTTACCTGTGGTTGTTTCTTCTCGTTCCCACTTCTCAGACATGTCACAAACAGTCGACTTGGCAGCTTTAGATGGTTTGAAATGTCTCTGATGGATTTATCACTCAGGTGACATCCAGTGACTAGTTCTCGTTCAAAGCCATTGAGCTCTCCTGACCTTATACATTCTGCCGTTACCGCTTCTTTACTGACAATACAATACTGCCAGCCTTCTTATACATTGGCCGGTCAATCTCTCGTGACATCTAATGGTCAGTTCCACATTAAATATATGTGCCCACATACTTCTCATCTGATAGTGTATGTCTGAGCCTGGCAAACTCAGCAGTTTGCAGAACGCTTTGTATATTGCCATTTGATGTAATAAATGTGGTTTTTGTGTGAAATAAGGGGTATCATTGGAGTGGAAATAAGAGAAAGGTAGTGAGTCCTCTCGCACTAAACATTCGCCATGTAAGTGTACCAACTCAAGACCAGAGGCTTGCAAGTGAACAGATGCATACAGGTTTGTTGGTAGGAGGCCTCACCATTGTCCTCATGAGTCGGTTCTCTTTCCGCTGAAAGTGATTCTCAGGCAAGACTGAATAATCTCACACGAATGCTGTCCGTAGTGCTTACTACAATAGCACAACCAGGAAATTTACAGGCGATATTCTTTCTTTACAAGAACTAACTAACATCGAAAACTATTCTTCTCTTTCAATAGGACAGACTTTTTCAATGTTGAAGTTACTTTCTCTAAAGAACGTTTACCTATTTACCTTCTCATGTAAGCATTATGTCTACATTTTCAAACCGATTGCCCTGGGCAGCAAGAGCAAGGTCATCAGCATATATGAAACTTTTAGAGCCTCAAGGATGCAAAAGTTCCATATACGCTGATGACCTTGCTCTTGCTGCCCAGGGCAATGGGTTTTAAGATGTAGAGATAATGCTTACACACGGTCTACAACAGCTTGGTACTTAATATGAAAAGAATCAACTTGCACCCAATCCTAAGAAAACGCAAGTGTGTTCATTCCATCTGAAACAGAAACAAGCTGACAGAAAACTTGAAATTTTCTGGACTGGAATTGCACTAGAATATTGTTCCCATCCCATTTATTTGGGTGTCACTCTCGACCGTACACTAAACTACAAGGAACGTCGTCTGAAGCTGAAGCAGAATGTATCCTCCAGAAACTGCCTTCTTCGGAAACTGGCGGGATCGAACTGGGGTACACAACCACAAACATTAAGAACAACAACTCTTGCCTTATGCTGTTCTGCAGGAGGGTACGCTAGCCCAGTGTGGTACAATTCAGTACGTGCAAAGCCGGTTGGTGTAGCCTTAAATGACAGCTGTAGGATTGCTACAGGCTGCCTAAGGCCAAACCCCATGGACAAAGTTCAATGTCTCGCTGGCATTGCTCCATGTGACATCAGAAGAGAGGTCGCCGCTAACATCGAGAGGCATAAATCAAATACAATGACCTCACATCCACTCTTTGGACATCAACCTGCGAAGCCAAGACTGAAGTCCAGGAAGAGTTTCCTAACAGCTTCACAGCCCTTAGAAGGATCAGCAGCGGCTACCCGACTCACCAAGTAGGAAGAAAGATGCCAACACCTGTCAAACTGGATGACACCACAAGAATACCTGCCGCCTGGACACATGGAGAAGTGGGTCATCTGCAAGTCCTTGAACAGACTACGGGCCGAAGTCGCAATATCGAGGGACAATCTCCTTAAATGGAACTTCCAACTGCCAAACGCCAACACAACACTGTGCGAATGCGGTGAATTGCAGACAACCCGGCATCTCTTCAAGTGTAACTCACGCCCAATCAGCTGTAGCATGAAGGACGTAACAACTGCAGCACCCAATGCTGTCAAAGTTGCCCTATTCTGGGTGAATACTGTATAGTTCTGAAACTTCCTGGTAGATTAAAACTGTGTGCCCGACCGAGACTCGAACTCGGGACCTTTGCCTTTCGCGGGCAAGTGCTCTACCATCTGAGCTACCGAAGCACGACTCACGCCCAGTACTCACAGCTTTACTTCTGCCAGTATCTCGTCTCCTATCTTCCAAACTTTACAGAAGCTCATTCTGGAAACTGTATAGTTTTCTTTGTATGTATTGTATATGTGTACATTTTAGTGTACCTCTGACACGAATAAAGAAGACCCCATTTATTCATCGTATAGGCTTTTTATCTAAATGTTGTGAAAACTAAATGTCTTTTCTAGTTCAGATGTTTGGTATCTATTATGGGAGAACACTAAAATTATAAAATAAGTACATCCGTGTGTGTCCGAAGGAACACTGCATCGTTCTTCTTAGCAATGAAGGCGCTGTAATATCGTATTTATCCGCCAATACCAAGCTGCGACTTTCAATTAAAATGTCCTCCCCTGTACGGGAATTACATAATGTGTGTGTAAGAGTACAGGTTGTGACGCGGAAACGACGACGTATGGATGTTTAGGTCTGATCGTGACTCGTGCGTTGGTGGCTAAAGCAGTGAAGGCGACTGCTGGCGTAAAGCAGGAAATAGTGGTTCGTGTCCCGGTTCCGCACAAACTTTCATTGTCGTCATTCACTTTTTCGTATTCTCAATTGCGAATACATTTCATGTACTACAAAACAAGGATTAAGACGACAGAAAATGACAAAATTCACTACTACAGTAGAAGTGAGCACCGTGAGAATGCGTTTAACTTTGGATGTTAGCAGACGTTGTCATGGTCCCTCGTCTTTAGAACACGCTCGGTACAATCAATTGACCACTGACGTTACTGATTCACTTGCAGCGTGGGTGGCAGGAGACACGTGAGGCCCGCCCACCGTGAGTAGTCGATTTTGACCATAAAGTCGCTCGGGTAGAACGGGATTCAGATGCTATCGAGCTCTCGTCGGGAATTAGTGTGGTAAGCGTGCTGGCGGACGGAGTTGGCGCAGTTGAGACTTAGACTGTAGAGCGCCGTCAGCTGCGAGCGTCCAGGAGGCACGTGGCGGTGGCCGGTGATGGCCAACTCGCAAGTCTGCCGGTGCGGCGTGCCGCCCGTCAGCCGCAGGCGCTGCCCGCCAATCCTCCAGCCACCAGCCTCCCACTTCCCACCTTCCACTTCCCGGCAGCTCAGCGCCCGGAGCGACGTGGGCTGGCGGCGGACGTCCACGGGAGGGTCAGGTGCAGCCCAACAAATCATGCCTCACCTCTTCTCTGCCAGTGCTGTAGCGGAGACTGTTACATACAGCTGAGAACGGTCTCACGTTAACTGCACGCAGTGAAATCTGCACCCAGAAAACGTCTAGGGAGGGTTGATTAATACCCACGTCCCAATTCCATGAGTTGCCCGACAGGTAGAACACCTGAGAACCCCCCCCCCCCCCCCCACTTCCTGCCCTTACGTGGTGTGCATTTGAAGAGGACTGGAGATGCTCTAACGAGAACTGTATTGTCTAACCAAGTTGTGTAATACACTACTGCCATTAAAATTGCTACACCAAGAAGAAACGCAGATGATAAACGGGTATTCATTGGACAAATATATTATACTGAAACTGATATGTGATTACATTTACACGCAATTTCGGTGCATAGATCCTGAGAAATCAGTACCCAGAACAACCACTTCTGGCCGTAATAACGGCCTTGAAACGCCTAAGCATTGAGCCAAACAGAGCTTGGATGGCGTGTACAGGTACAGCTGCCCATGCAGCTTCAGCACGATACCACAGTACATCAAGAGTAGTGACTAGCGTATTGTGACGAGCCAGTTGCTCGGCCACCATTGGCCAGACGTTTTCAATTGGTGAGAGATCTAGAGAATGTGCTGGCCAGGGCACCAGTCGAACATACTCTGTATCCAGAAAGGCCCGTACAGGACCTGCAACATGCGGTCGTGCATTATCCTGCTGAAATGTTGGGTTTTGCAGGGATCGAATGAAGGGTAGAGCCACGGGTCGTAACAAATCTGAAATATAGCGTCCACTGTTCAAAGTGCCGTCAATGCGAACAAGAGGTGACCGAGAAGTGTGACCAATGGCACCCCATACCATCACACCGGGTGATACGCCAGTATGGCGATGACGAATAGATGCTTCCAATGTGCGTTCACCGCGATGTCGCCAAACACGGATGCGACCATCATGACGCTGTAAACAGAACCTGGATTCATCCGAAAAAATGACGTCTTGCCATTCGTGCAGGCGCTCCTGTCTGTGATGCAGCATCAAGGGTAACCACACCCATCGTCCGAGCTGATAGTCCATGCTGCTGCAAAAGTCGTCGAACTGTTCGTGCAGATGGTCGTTGTCTTGCTAACGTCCCCATCTGTTGACTCAGGGATCGAGACGTGGCTGCACGATCCATTACAGCCATGCGGATAAGATGCCTATCATCTCGACTGCTAGTGATACGAGGCCGTTGGGATCCAGCACGGCGTCCCGTATTACCCTCCTGAAGCCACCGATTCCATATTCTGCTAACAGTCATTGGATCTCGACCAACGCGAGCAGCAATGTCGCGATACGATAAACCGCAGTCGCGATAGGCTACAATCGGACCTTTATCAAAGTCGGAAACGTGATGGTACGCATTTCTCCTCCTTACACGAGACATCACAACAACGTTTCTCCAGGTAGCGCCGGTCAACTGCTGTTTGTATGTGAGAAATCAGTTGGAAACTTTCCTCATGTCAGCACGTTGTAGGTGTCGCCACCGCCGCCAACCTTGTGTGAAAGCTCTGAAAAGCTAATCATTTGCATATCACAGCGTCTTCTTCCCGTCGGTTAAATTTCGCGTCTGTAACACGTCATCTTCGTGGTGTAGCAATTTTAATGGCCAGTAGTTTAATTTGCAGAGAACAGTCCAAGTTCCAATATTACTTACTTTTTTATTTGACTAGTTTCGAGTCTAAGCTCTTCATCAAATCATCCACTAAGCTATGCAACAAAATCAATTACACAGCGACATGGCTATACATTTCTAGTTAAACGTGTCTTGTAAATTAGTGTAGGGCTGAACTTATTCATTAGTCAGATAGATAGATGAATGCAGTTGAACGGCCGGCCGGGGTGGCCGAGCGGTTCTAGGCGCTACAGTCTGGAACCGCGTGACCGCTACGGTCGCAGGTTCGAATCCTGCCTTGAGCACGGATGTGTGTGATGTTCTTAGGTTAGTTAGGTTTAAGTAGTTCTAAGTTCTAGGAGACTGATGACCTCAGATGTTAAGTCCCATAGTGCTCAGAGCCATTTGAACGATTTTTGAAGTTGAGCGCTGCACAGATTTACAAGATGAGTTTTACTGGAATGTACACACATTTGGCTGTCGTAATTGATTTTGTTGCATAGCTCAGTGGATGATTTCATAATCATAATGACATTAGGCTCGAAACTAGTCATCATGTAATAAAGAAAAGTAAAATTGCAACTTCGATGGTTCCCTGCAATTTCTTGGAAGGTAGGAGACGAGATACTGGCAGAAGTAAAGCTGTGAGTACCGGGCGTGAGTCGTGCTTCGGTAGCTCAGTTGGTAGAGCACTTGCCCGCGAAAGGCAAAGGTCCCGAGTTCGAGTCTCGGTCGGGCACACACTTTTAATCTGCCAGGAAGTTCCCTGCAATTTGTTGCATAATTTGGTAAATCATTCAGTTGTTGACATTATGCCGTCCAGGCTCCTGGAATTTAACATGCATTGCCTAAATTTTCACAATCGGAAGTGATTATAATTTTTCTTAATTTTCTGTCGAACCCAATAATAAATTATTGCTTATGACCAGATCTTCAGAAAATGCAATGAGAAACGTTAAAAGCGAATTACGAACACAGATTTTAAAATCTGTATTTCTTCTTCTAGACAGAGGACACTTTAAAATAAAATGTGGTCTGTACTCGTTGAATAGCGTATGGTACATGTAATGTACCTAAGATGCGTTGTCATTATGACGAAAAGGCTATTATGCATTTCTACAGGATGAAACAGAGCTCCTACGACAAACTTTCGGATGTTGTCCAGGAATATTTTCAGAATATTTTGGTATAAGAGATGCATCCACTCCTCTGCCTCTTTAGAGAGTAATTACATTTCGTTTGATTTCTTACCCCTTGTTACTGCGTTGAAAGCATCAGCACAACAACGAAAATATCGACGGCATGCGCAGTGTGTCTCGTTTGGAAACAAACACGTTCCATTTAGTCACGGTACTTACTGTTGACAGCACAAGGCCTGCTTCAGTCTGTGGCGTCGCAACTAGTGCGCGATCGCCCATTTGTCTATTAAAAGCTTTACTTCAGAATGTATGTGGGCTGCAATGTAAGCTGGTAGAGTATTATAGGGTCAGTAACGGACGAGTTGTGTCCTGCAGACTGACGTCACGACCATCTGTTGCAGCTGCACGTGTGAAAGCAGTGGAGTAGCGCTGGCAGGCCAGTTACATTATATGAAACTAAAAATATTAATGACTAATAAAGGAATAACCTGAGGAACGTCATATTTGATGTACAACCTTCTGTTGTGAAAACAAACAATATATCAAAGTCTGAGATCAAAAATAGTTGTATTTTGGAAGTTAGTAAAAGTCCATAAAAAAACGTAATTTTCCGACAGTCAAGAATTTAAATAAATACAGTGATGTAATAGTTCACCTTCAGTGACTATGTACGATGATCTGATAACACTTTCAGTGTTGATATATAAATTTGGGAAGTTTTTTAGTTTCAGAAAACCTCTGTGACTTTTCTATAATAATAATTTCAAGAATTCTAAGTAAATATGTGTATTGTGTGTTAGGCTGCGTGTGAATGAGAATGCGTGCATGAGAGTATGTGGGACGTTCGGCATCATTAAAAATCATTCATGTAATTCTCTACAGGAACTGGCAAGTGTTCCAACTCTGTAACGTGGGAACGAATCCACTAGTGGTTCCCCTACTAGTGAATGTCGGATGTCGCAAGTATGTATGCTTATGTATAATACAGCCAGAACATTCGCGACTACATAATAAATTTCCAGATGTAGAATAAAGCTTATAGTTCATTTTGTTTTGTTTATTTAATTAGAGAGTTTTGTGTTACTTAATTTGATGACGTCAATGAGCCTAGAGAAGTGGTTGGTGCTTGCTAGATTTTGGCGCGAGCCGCGCCCTAGAAGTGAGTTCTCATTGGTCGTAAGTGCTGACAGCCAATGAGAAGCGAGACGGTTGGCCGCCTAGCGAGGAGATATAATTTTGAGTGTGGGAGAGTGAGAAAGGAGTCGCGAGCTAGCTTAGATTGGAGGCGGTTATGCTGGATGTGACTTTTCGCATTATGTGTAAGATGCAGTCTTGGGATGACTTCCGCGTTATGGTCCAGTGTTAATGGTATCTGGTTGTGACCAGAAACTGTTTATGAAAACTTTAGAGTGTTGTGATAATTCGCTCCGACGAAAATCGCGAGTGAACTTTGAATTATATAGCGTGGCGGTACTGAGTAAATTCTTACTGAGTATTTTATGGCGAGCATAAACTTTAACTAAAGACAACCACTGAATATCGTGTGCAGAAGTAATTGGCCGATCATTGACTGTGTTACAAGTAATTGGTTTCTGAATTTGGGAAGGTAAAAGTTCTGGCTGTTTTAGGTTTGGTGATAACTGTGAGCAGAAGCTTTAGTAATTTTCGTAAATGTGGGCTGATGGTCTTGCTTAACGGCAATAAAGATCTATTGAAGGTTTAAATTTGAATTTCATGTTTGAAGTACGAGTGACATCCCCTTTCCGAATCATTTCTTTAAAGTACATAGACTAATTTCAGCAAATTTTCCTTATAGCGGCCTCCGGCGTGTAGCTATGAGGTTACAGTCTCCTCAACACTGCTTTTCTGTGATCTCGTAAGTAGCTGCAGTCAGGAGTTTAAGTGCGAAGATCTACCGCTGTAAATTTATAAAAGAAATTGCATTGCAGCAGCAGCAACGTATAATCCGTCGCAATTGGTGCATCGCACGCACGCACGTAAAAAAATAACGTCGCAAGTCTTCCACGTAAACCGCCAGATGCCAGACACTCAGATCGGTACCCACGATTTAGTTCGTGGTGTGTGCAGTCGTCCAGTAGAACGTGCGTAAACCGTAGCAACAGAGCTACGGAGCACAGGAAAAGCGTATCTGTGAGTGATTGAGTTGTAGAACTCGCGTGGGTGGGGAGGCAGAGCGTTCACACGTCGGACGAAAGGTCTTGCGTCCAAACCCCACTGATTTTTTTAACTGTTTACGCATGAAACTGTTATGTGGGAAATTATTCTTCTGTCATGTAAAATCACTTTTCATATTTTGTAGCAACGTTCTTTTGGCAGTCTGCTTTTGCTTCGTTAGTTGAACTTTATATACTTATTACTGACCTTATTATTTTGTATTATTAATTATTATTACTATTACTTCCACGCTCGTGATGCAGTTGTTCCTTTATTTTTCTGTTCTGATTGTATATTCTGTGAAACCACAAATGTACTCTACAGGTTTACTGTTTTCAAAGAAACGAAGCGATAGGAAACTGCCAAGAGAACATTTTTGTAAAGTCCAAACAGCCCATTTTCATGTCATAGACACTTTGTCCCATGTAACACTCATGCATAATACTGTAAAAAAATTGTCTTCATTGGGGTTTTGAGCTCGGGCTCTTGGTACGGCGATCTTATGCGCTATCAGCTTCCCCACGGAAGCAAAATAAGTGACTGATTCACAGTTTTGCTTTTGATGTGCTTCGTAGTTCTGTTGTTACCATTAATTAACGTTAACGCCTATTCTGCTGGACGGCAGCACATAGTACGAAGTAAGTCTGAATTTTGGTTGATACTCTATCGACATACCAATCTGAGTGTCTGACATCTGAAGGGTTGGGTGTTAGATCTCAAACTTGCATTCATTACTGCTCGGTCCATTCTCGGGTTGGTTTCTCCGGCAGTGTTAGCTGCACGTTAAGTGATACACAACAGTACCGTTAGCTTTACTGACGAAGAAACGGACGACGTGCGTTTAGTCTGTGGGTTCATTGAATGCAATGGAAAAATACACTCAGCTGTTTCTACAGGAACGGCAACCATATAACAATAGTTTTGCCTCTGTACACGGACGCCCAGAAATAACTGCATTCATTCCTGTTACTACGTTTTGATGGTCGAGTATTACAGAATTGTTCCACTGTTGTGAAAGTATATTCACAGAAACAAACATAACTATGGTAACAAAGTCAAATAAATCGCAATTACATCATTAGTGTGTAACAAGCCAGAGGAGACCACATGTCCATCGTACGAAAATAGTCACAAAATATTCCTCATCAACTTTAGAAATTTTCTCGATGGGGTTTCGGTTCATCCTTTACAGATGCTATGAGTTTACGTAGCTTCTTCTTTCACTCACAGCGTTTTATGTACGCCTCCTCTATATGGGACTTGAAACAAAAAACAATTTTCTTGATAACAGTAATTCTACATCCAAAAGTACTTCCATACTGTGCAAATCTGTGTAATGCATGGCAGGGGGTACTTTCCATTGTACCAGTTATTAGTTTCCTTGTTCCATTCACATATAGCTTAAATGCCTCAGTGGGAGCCGTGTTTAATCTAAGCTTGTCCTCACCACCCCTATATGAGCTATAAGTAATGGGTTGTAGCATATTCATAGAATCATCACTTAGAGATGGTTCTCGAAACTAAGTAATCTTTCTCGTGATAGTTTGCCTCGATCTTCAAGCGTCTGGCGGTTCATTTACGTCAGCATCTCCGTGGCACACTCTCACTGGTCGAGCAACTCTGTGACCGTTAGTGTTGCCTTTCCCTCTAAATACTAAATATTCCTTGTTGTTTCTATTTGGTACAGGTCCTATACACTTGCCTAATATTCTAGGGTGAATCACATGTGTGATATTTAAGATTGACTGCATTTCCCCAATACTGCGCCAATGAAACGAAGTTCACCACTTGCTGTACCTGCGAATGAGGCTCTGTGATCGTCCCATTTCATATGGTTTCAAATTGTTACGCCTAGGTCTTTGTATGAGTTGATCGATTCCAACTCAGAATCGTTGGTAGAGTAGTCATTGGATACTGCACTGTTTTTGTTTTGTGAAGCGCAAAATTTTATTTTTCTGAAGATTTAAAGCAAAATGCCAATATTTACACCACTTTGAAATCTTATCAAGATCTTACTGAATATTTATGCAGCTTCTTTCAGATATTATTGATAACTGTAACATCTGCGAAGAGTCTGAGATTACTATAATATTCTTTGCAAGGTCATTAATATGCAATATTAAGAACAAGGGCCCCCTGAGGCACACTGGAAGTTACTTTTATATCTATCGACGACTCTCCATTCGAGACAGCTTGCTGCGTCGTCTATACCAAATGGTCCTCAGTCAGTCACATTTTTTTTGTCTTATGCCATACTATCTTAATTTTGATAATAAGCGTAAATGTGGTGCTGAGTCAAATGCTTTTAGGAAATCGACAAGTATTGTATCTGCCTGCCTGCCTTCATCCATGTTTTAGGAATCCATGCTATGTGGTATGGAGAAGGTAATTCTCTACGAGATACCTCATTACGTTTGACCACAGAATATGTTCTAAGATTCTACAACAAATGGATCTCGAGCATATTGGACCTTAGTTTTGTGCTTCACGTCTGATACACTTCTTCTAGATGGTGTGACTTGGGCTCCATTGTTTATTCGTGAGACTACGATATCTCAAAATTTTAAAAATTTAAAATTATGATAGGCGGTAGCTCAGACGGAAATCTGGTATCGGATCTGATAGATTCCATCGGGTCTTGAAGCTTTGTTAAATTTCAGCCATTACAGATGTTTCTCAACACTGATGAGCAATATTCAAGTAGCGGTAAGCTATCTAGTAGATGGGACTATACTTCCGACGATTCACTCAATGAATTTGTCTGGCATCTGTCTTTCCTACTTTTTCTTTTATGTGGTCGTTCCACTTTGAATCACTGCACACCAAACGTCGATCATCCGCATATCTTCCTGTATTTCATTTCAATCTCCTAGTGCTGTGGCTTCTCTATGTACAACAGTATCATCTGCAGAGAGCCTCATGGGGTCTCCGAAGTTATCCACTGTCATTTATACACGAGCGCGAACAGCAATGGTATGGCCTAACACTCTCTTAGGATTTTCCCGAATTAGTTTTAAGTCTGAAGATTTCTCTCTGTTAGCACGACATGCGTTTTCTATTTGATAGGAATTCTTCAGTCCAGTCACAACGCTGGTCTGATATTCCGTATTCTAGTATTTCGCTCATTAGGCGACAGTGTGGAGCTATACCGAACTCCTTCCAGAAGTCAAGGAACACATCATCAACCGGGATTCCCATGTCATTTGCCTGTTGGTATTTCGTGGACGAACAGGGCGAATCTGTGTTGATTCCTACAGAAGATAATTCAGTCTCGAGATACGTGAACATTAAACATGTTTTATAATTCTACCATAGGCCAACGTCAGAGTTTTTTACATCCTAATAAAATTTTCTCGGGCTTCCAGACGCGTCAGGTGGTTAAAATCCCACGAGCATTCAACCGAGCTCTCCTCAGTCATTGTCAAGTGGTCTGTGTCGCCGTGGCCGCGTCGTTATACAGGGTGTTACAAAAAGGTACGGCCAAACTTTCAGGAAACATTCCTCACACACAAAGAAAGAAAATTTGTTATGTGGACATGTGTCCGGAAACGCTTACTTACCATGTTAGAGCTCATTTTATTACTTCTCTTCAAATCACATTAATCATGGAATGGAAACACACAGCAACAGAACGTACCTGCGTGACTTCAAACACTTTGTTACAGGAAATGTTCAAAATGTCCTCCGTTAGCGCGGATACATGCATCCACCCTCCGTTGCTTGGAATCCCTGATGCGCTGATGCAGCTCTGCAGAATGGCGTATTGTATCACAGCCGTCCACAATACGAGCACGAAGAGTCTGTACATTTGGTACCGGGGTTGCGCAGACAAGAGCTTTCAAATGCCCCCATAAATAAAGTCAAGAGGGTTGAGGTCAGGAGAGCGTGGAGGCCATGGAATTGGTCCGCCTCCACCAATCCATCGGTCACCGAATCTGTTGTTGAGAAGCGTACGAACACTTCGACTGAAATGTGCAGGAGCTCCATCGTGCATGAACCACATGTTGTGTCGTACCTGTAAAGGCACATGTTCTAGCACCACAGGTAGAGTATCCCGTATGAAATCATGGCGGTGAATCGAGGAAGTACAGTACATACTGACGAAACTAAAATGAGCTCTAACATGGAAATTAAGCGTTTCCGGACACATGTCCACATAACATCTTTTCTTTATTTGTGTGTGAGGAATGTTTCCTGAAAGTTTGGCCGTACCTTTTTGTAACACCCTGTATAGCTGTACTGCTGGCTGCGATGTCACTAGTGCTCTCTTCCTCGCCATATATGGCAATGTTTTAACCTCGCGATGGGCAGGTCCTAGGCTGTGCTGAGCTGAAAACCGCCGTCCTTGTTGATGGTGTTTTCAGAGGTTTTTATTTCAGTAGCTTCTTTTATGACGCTATGCCAAATTCCCTTCGTCCTCATAATGACAGATGTTTCGTCGAATAGAATTCGGTGTCCATTTTATATGGCATGTTCTGACACGGCTGATTTTTCTGGATAGAGTAGGCGTAAGCACGTCTCGTGTTCCGTCCAGCGTTGCTCCACAGTGCGTGCTGTTTGGCCGACGTAGTAACAGCCACACTGTCATGGTATCTTGTACACTCCAGGCGTTCTAAGCCCTAGATCGTCCTTCACAGGCCTCATGAGCTCTCGAATTTTTGCTGGGGGCCTGAACACCGATGAAATGTTATCTCTCTTCAGGAGCCGGCTAATCTTTCCCGACACTGTACCACAGAAAGGCAAAAACACAAATTTCTTGCTTTCCTCTTCGGTGGTGTTCTCTCCTCTATTGGTGTGTTTCTTGCATGTCGCACCAGATATAGCCTGTGACATCTGACGCGGCTGGAAGCCCGAGAAAAATTTATTAATTCATACATTTGTTACATCTGTTCGACGATCCTTCTTAAAAACGGAAATGACCTGAAAACTTTTTCATTTACCATGAACTCTTTGTTCTTCCAGCGACCTACGGTAAACTGCTACTAGAAGAGCAGCAAGTTCTTTTGTATAGTTTAAGTACAATCGTATAGGTAGCCCTACAGTTCCAGACGCTTTTTCTCTGTTGAGCGATTACAATTATTATTCTATTATATCGTCATTTACTTCGAATTCTCTCATTCTGACTTAGTTTTGACGGCTGAAAGGTATACGATCTACCTCGGTGAAACAGTTTTGGGAAAAGATGTTTAGATATTCAGCTTTATCTGTTATCCACAGTTTCCATGCCATTATGGTCACAGAGCCTTGACAGATTGATTTTATCCATTGACTCATTAAACTTGAGAAGAAAACTTTTAAAGACTTTTCTGCCACATCAGTAGACAGAATCGTATTTTCGCATTACTTGACAGCTTCAGACATGAGTAGCAGGGCAAAGAGAGCAAGAGCGCATTTTGTTAGCGCAGGTTGCATACATTCAGGGACAAACTTGACTGAATTATGGCCGCCTCCCCTTAACCTAATGCTATGCTAATTAATTTATGACCCACTGGAGATAATCCATCCTTCTGAGAAGTCCCCACCACTCTTCCCCCTCGCCCTACCTCTTTGGGAAACCCCCAGCCTTCCCTTCCTCCACGCTGATACAAGCACACTTTTCATATCAAATTGACTAATTAATGAAATTGATCTTTTAATTACCGCCTCTCCTCCTGAGATATCCTCCAGCCCTCCCCACTGAGGAAAAAAATTGGATGGGAAAATCGCTGTCTGTGCACAGCTGTTGGTGTGGAAGGTGCAAGCATTACCCTGTCCAGCAACTACATGTCCTAATTACATAATTACACTGCTGCAGATTGGAAGCAATATCCTCTTGATAAATTTTTACATGTGTGCTCACCTTGAAGTGCAGGGATCGACTGAGCTAGCACACAATGCCACCACCAGTGGATGCCCCACCCATCGCCCCCTCCCCCCTCCCACAAAAAATTGGGGGGCAATATCACTGAGTTGAAAGGATCTCATGACAGGTCATTCGATTAAATTGCAGAAGATATAATAATATAGTGTTTATTTACAAAATTCAATTTTCAGGGGTTGGATTTCTCTTATATTTAGCAGGAAAAGCTCACCATTGTCTGCTGTTTTGGAAGATGCAGGTCTTGTAAAATACATCGAAAAAAGTAATAAAATACGTAAACAGATGGTTTTTTTACGATTATGCAAGGAATACTGTCATGAAATCGATGTCAACATAACTCACTATATGTAATTACACTGCTAAAGATTGCACTAAAAATATCGGGCGAAAAAACAAACTTCCCAATTAGACACACTTGCTGCTTCACACATGCCATCCACAGACTAACTACTTGTTTTGCATCCAAACACACACCTTCCATAAAATGTCGGTGGATGCAGATGCTGTATGTGCTCGCCGTGCCTTGTAGATACTGAATTAGTTCACAATACCACTGGCAGAAGATGCTGGGAGAAGCAACCAGGCCACTGTGGCCGAGCGGTTCTAGGCGCTTCAGTCCGGAACCGCGCTGCTGATATGGTCGCAGGTTCGAATCCTGCCTCGGGCATGGATGTGTGTGATGTCCTTAGGTTAGTTAGGTTTAAGTAGTTCTAAGTTCTAGGGGACTGATGACCTTAGAAGTTAAGTCCCATAGTGCTCAGAACCATTTGAACCATTTGATGCAGATGCTGTATGTGCTCGCCCTGCCTTGTAGATACTGAGTTAGTTCACAATACCACTGGTAGAAGATGCTGGGAGAAGCAACCAGGCCACTGTGGCCGAGCGGTTCTAGGCGCTTCAGTCCGGAACCGCGCTGCTGAAACGGTCGCAGGTTCGAATTCTGCCTCGGGCATGGATGTGTGTGATGTCCTTAGGTTAGTTAGGTTTAAGTGGTTCTAAGTCTAGGGGACTGATGACCTCAGATGTTAAGTCCCATAGTGTTTAAAGTCATTTGAACTTCCTCTCCACCCCTCCCTCCCCCCCCTCTCTCTCTCTCTCTCTCAAGTGGCTACTTTCTGCCCAGCATCTGTGGTGTGCCACACTGACCACTCATTTGTACTGAACAAAGTAGCTGATACCTGGTAAATCTCTAGCTATGGATGTCTTGCAAATATTCCCTTAGTCTATCAGATTACAAAATTGTTAAGGCTTTCGTGGCCACTTGTTGACAAACTGCCTATTGGCTTCTGTCTTGGGTTCTTTAGCCGACGTTCATCTAATGATTTTACTGATGTTTCACCAGCACGAGTGGCTAGCATAGTCAAAGCTTCACTCTCCATTCCCGGTGGTCAATAAAATCATTAGATGAATATCGGCCAAAGAACCCGAGACAGAAGCCAATAGGCAGTTTGTCTATCAGATTAATTAAATCGATACACTTTTTATGTGTGTAGTTGTTCCTAGCATCGTATTGGTGGATTATTCACAATATACATAAATGACCTTGTGGATGACATCGGAAGTTCACTGAGGTTTTTTGCGGATGATGCTGTAGTATATCGAGAGGTTGTAACAATGGAAAATTGTACTGAAATTCAGGAGGATCTGCAGCGAATTGACGCATGGTGCAGGGAATGGCAATTGAATCTCAATGTAGACAAGTGTAATGTGCTGCGAATACATAGAAAGAAGGATCCCTTATCATTTAGCTACAATATAGCAGGTCAGCAACTGGAAGCAGTTAATTCCATAAATTATCTGGGAGTACGCATTAGGAGTGATTTAAAATGGAATGGTGATATAAAGTTGATCGTCGGCAAAGCAGATGCCAGATGATTCATTGGAAGAATGCTAAGGAAATGCAATCCGAAAACAAAGGAAGTAGGTTACAGTACGCTTGTTCGCCCACTGCTTGAATACTGCTCAGCAGTGTGGGATTCATACCAGATAGGGTTGATAGAAGAGATAGAGAAGATCCAACGGAGAGCAGCGCGCTTCGTTACAGGATCATTTAGTAATCGCGAAAGCGTTACGGAGGTGATAGATAAACTCCAGTGGAAGACTCTGCAGGAGAAACGCTCAGTAGCTCGGCACGGGATTTTGTTGAAGTTTCGAGAACATACTTTCACCGAGGAGTCAAGCAGTATATTGCTCCCTCCTACGTATATCTCGCGAAGAGACCATGAGGATAAAATCAGAGAGATTAGAGCCCACACAGAGGCATACCGACAATCCTTCTTTCCGCGATCAATACGAGACTGGAATAGAAGGGAGAACCGATAGAGGTACTCAAGATACCCTCCGCCATACAACGTCAGGTGGCTTGCGGAGTATGGATGTAGATGTAGATGTAGATACTAGGACTGGTATATTTAGTGGGATTCGATCTTGCAGCTGCCGGTTTACAAACCCTAATCTTCCCCCTTCCGGATTTTCTTTCCCTTTGCCTCCTATTGATGCATACTGCCATAGTCAGGCCATTTGGTAGAAGTGCATCACGTTGGGGGTAGCTGAAAATTTCAAATTTCAGTTCAGTTCCATGATAGGCCCCCAAACATTTTGCAGAGGGATTGGACTGCTGTGTGTTCTTGCAACAACACTATCAGAAACAATAAGTTGATCAACTGGGAATTTGATGTCGCTACTGGGTTTTTAAAGCACTATATAATCCCTAAGTTGGTTCTCTCAGCTACACCAAGACAAAGAATGAGGAGGAGGAGGAGGAGGAGGAAGAGGAGGTGAAGGTGGAAGGGTCTACCATGTGACTGGATAGTAAAAACAATGAGTACCACTCCCACATTTCCGCTGCAAGACAGTCCACCAGACTGTAATGAGAAGCAGTAAACATCACAGACGTAAACCACATTCCATTCCGTAGTCATGCATAGCCCCTGGAAGTTCTCCAAAACATTGCAAGCAAGCACACGTCTGTGTCTGTGTAAAGCCATGTATACTGTTCTAATGTGGAGATGTTCAATTTCCGCCAGACATTCACTGCATGCTTATACTCTGCATCCGTTATGCCATCGCCTGTAAGGATACTGGTGCGTGCTGTTATGTCGGGTAGCCTGGTGTCATTGCGTTTTGGTATACTATCCAGACACTCCAGCCCCTTGCTAGTTACAAGTTGAAACTTCTCCCCACTAGGAAATGCAGCTAGTGTGATATCCATATCCTCCTGAGGTAGAGTTTCAACGAGTTTCTGGAGTAGCTTATCAAGAAAGCAGAGCTTAATTCTCTTCATCATTCGTTTGGAGAATGAAACATAATTATCGCCGCTTTCAGGCAGGACATTGACGTGATTTTTCTCCCAGCCGAAATTAGTCAAATGATCAACAAGAAATTGAGTGTCGTATCTGCTTCAATTATGGAAGACACCAGGTAATGGGTATGTGCCTTGGTAATTGATACTTGAAATTGCACATATTGTGACTGTGCCACAGACGTTGCCCATAAGATGACAGTGGACCCTACGAAGAGTTTCCGCTTTTCTATCTAACGGTAGTCCACAAATGTGACAGTCAACCGCCTATTTGTACAAATATTCATTCACCTTCGATTTGGTCATGGGAACGTTGTTGCTGTAAAACTTATCACCCTCCCATGAAAGGTTTTCGAGCTCAGTGAGAAGCCAAACAGTAGGATTATCCCTGACATAAGATTTGTGCAGTTAACATTTGGATCACTGGACAATATCCTCTGCAGCGCAGCTGCATATGGTACATGCTTTTCTGTGAAGGTATGAGTGGTATGCGAGGCAGTGGGATCACCTTCACAGTGGGTCACAGGAGCGAGGAGGCACTCAAAGTAGGCATTTTTAAACATTATGAATTTATTTTCCTCTG